>NC_136917.1:165838267-166438267 GCF_949752795.1 Hyperoodon ampullatus
CTTACACATTTATGATTGCTCTTGACAATTTACCCTTTTATCATTATCCGTCCAATTTTCCATTTTGTTATTTACATTTATTTGCCACCTTCTATGTACTGGGCACTGTGTTGGTTGCTGAAATTTTAAAAATAAGTTAAAAGTCAGTCTTTCTCTCAAATAATCCATGATATAGATGTGGAGGAAAATAGCCAAACTGGTCATCAAAATTTGGTGTCAAAAGTCCTTTATTTTAAATTATACATCGTGTAATATGAGAGCACAGAGAAAAATGCTCCTTACAGAGGAATTAACACTTGAACAATCTGTAAGTTTCTCCAGGGATGTGTGTACAGCAACACTTTTCTGGACATTTCAGTGTGTCACTCTGCCTGATGAGGTAGCTACATAAATTTTGAGTAAAGATATTTTATCACTGGTATAATCCAATTTTCTAACATTAGAAGGATTGATGTATTGCCTTAAACCCTTGTTCAGACATAAACACACTTTACCTAATCACATCATTCTTCTAAAAAGTTTTAATGTGCCTATAACCACATAGCACAGCTAATTAATATGATATGAAGTAATTCCAAACATAGTTTCCCTCCTTTATGCTAGGATGTTCTGACTAAATTGATACCCATCATAGGTACCCCTTAGGCAGAATAGAATTCTGATTTAGTGACTGGGGAATTATAATCTTGTAAATTTGCCAGTGCAGTGACCACTTCCAGGATCTATACTTCCAATGCGTAGTGTAGATATTTTCACCAAGAAGAAGAAAGGCCACCCTAGGCTTAGAGATATCACTGTATCTTACCAAATAAATGAAATGATGGATGAAAGAATCTCTCTCACAATTAATAAAAGACAATGCAACCTAATTTCCAAGAGAGGTTGTGTCTGCCTTCTCATGTGGGGTTTCAATTTATGTCTAATGAACTTCAGGAGCATATTGTGAGTTTCATTGATTGAAAAAGAAAGTGATGAATATCATGTCGAGAATTTGTGCCTGTCTACAGGCAGTTATAAACTAGGCAGTAAAAACCAAAACCATCCATCACCCAAAAACATCCATCACCTGTCTCATTAAGATAGCTTAATTTCCATAATCACCAAATTGCATAATCACTTCTCAATGCATAATTATTAAAGGGAGTTAACCATTGCATAGGCAAAGTGTCTGGATCATCACTTCCAAGCATTTCAATGCCTTAAAAGTGAAGCCAATGGCTGTGTCACTTAGGCAGCAACATGTTTCTAGAAAGAATTAGCAAATTAAGTGGAAAACATGATATCTACATATTATAGATTGTATGGGTTTTTGTAAGCTCCAAATTGATATATTTCAGTTATTTTACAAGTCACTTCCTCCTTTCATGACCATTAAAATCCACTGAACTAATCATTCTACAAATCCCTGGAAATCCATAGCTCTCACCTAGATGAAAATTTATGTAAACTCATCTTTCAGAAGTTAAAGGTAGTAATAAAATATAAAACCTATACATCTTTGAAAATTTAGGGAGTATATGAACATGATTATTAAAAAAGATTTGTGATACTACTATGCTCAAATAAATATACACTGCATCATAAACATAATGTGGCCGATTTCCTTTTATCATGGGCTCACAGAAGTTCCTTAAACTTTAAAAATACGATGTTAAAAACGTGACAGTTTATAGCCATTACTTTGCAGAACATCAGTAATTTCTTAAGTTTCTAATGAAGACTGGCATTTCCCGCTGACTTCTGTTGCTCTCTGGCAAAGAAAAAAACATTTTTCCTCTTGATTTAGTCTGGCTGTCTAATAAGCAACCCTAACTCTGAATTTTTATGAGGCTTCTTTCAACATACATTGGTACAGTGGATGGTGAGCTGATGTTTAGACTAATAATTTTTTTCTGTGGGTTTATACAAAATTATTGGGTTCTAGAGATTTCCTTTTGGTAAAATACTGAAACATAATGTTCTATATAATAATTTGGGGTGGGAGAGAGATATTATGGGAATTGGTTTAAATTAAATACATCAGCTAAGGAATGCTGTAAAATTCATGTTCTTTCTCAGTGTTGTGAAAACTTCTTACAAACCCATAGATAACATCTGGATGTACCAACCCTAATTAAACAAACACAGCAGGAAAAGATCTCCTTACTGCTAACCCATCTGACACCTGCAAATTCGTCATTAAACCATACATACCAATGAGAAGAAGGTTTTATACATTAGCAAAGCCTACCTCTACCCTTCACTGCCAAACTTAAAAAAAGTCAGTGAAATGAGAAATCTACTTTGTGTTTAAATGTAGACTCTCAACTCCCTTGTTTTACTTTTAAAAGTTAGTGCTAACTTCTAATCTTTTAACATCTAATCCTTTAAAATACACCACATTTTGCATACTAATTTGACCATGTAGCTGTTAAATTCAGTATGTAACTTTATATTTGAACGTACACTATTTTAGGCTTTGCGTTTTAATAAAATCCGAAATAAGGCCAATAACTTCTCCCTTTAGGAACGTGTTATCTCTTCCTCAAGAAAAATAATCCAAAAAGGGCTCCATGTAACTCTATACTTGAGAATATTCCTTAGGTGTTTTATTGACAAACAAGATTTGGTAAACACTACATTCTTTATCTATCTTGAATGGTCATGTTTCATATGAACATATTAAAGTCTCTTAGAATTGTTGCAATAAAGACTTGTTTTCATTGATGATAGAACCTTTTTTCCCACTAAAATTCCTGTTAAAAAGATAAACTCTGGTAGAACCTATCCTAGAATATTCACCGATCTTAATTTCATTTAGTATTTGCAAAGAAGCATCTCATATAGTAAAACTAAATAGCCCCTTATGTGATACCAAGTTCCTGTCCACTGAAAGGACTGACATGCCTAGGATGATAAGCTGAGAAATCATGAAATGTCCACCATCTGGCAGCTGGAATGAAAAGTCTGAATCAAAACAGGCCATGTTTTTCAACTCCTAATCCCTCTTATCTTCCAACTTTAAAAAAAAAAAAGTGGAAAATGCCCTTTATTCAAATGTAATGCTAAGTAAGTTCCTCTCTAAATAACCATTCAGCCAAGTGGAAAAGCCTATCAGGACTACTAGAATGCTATCATTTCCATGAATTTGTTGGGTTGAAAAACTGCAGAAGTCTCCTCTGGAGCTGCTTCCTTTATTCCACAGATGACACAATAATGCATCTTAGTAATTCTTGCACTGTCCTTTTTGTCATGCCATCACAGGACTTCCTTTGATGGAGCACCATGGAATTAAAGATTAATATATAAATTAATTTTTTTAATTTTATTGATTCTTTTCTCTTCTCTTGGGTATAATGTACAGATTTGAAGCGTACCATTGAGTTCTGACAAGTTAATACACTCATATGAATGATACTCCTATAAAGATCAATACACTCATATGAGTGATACTCCTGTAAAGGTTCAAAGTTCTTTTTGGCCTTGCCAGGGGCCTCCATGACCATTCCACACACGTGGTTTAGTGATTGCTATGAGGATCCCAGGACTCAGCATATAGTTGTGCTCACAGCAGCAAAAGCATACAAAGCAAAACCAGAGAAGGGAAAAGGCTCACACAGTGATGACTAGAGGAAACCAGGAGAGAGCTTTCAAGAGTCATCAACCAGTAGAGTCACACAGAATGAGCTTCATTCCCCCAGCAGCAAACTGTGATGACACATGTGGAATGCTGTCAACCAAGGGGGCTCCCTGGAGACTCAGCACCCATGGTTTTTATTGGGATTGATCACGTAGACACAATAGGTCATACACAATGTATGAACATTTCAGACTCTGAGAAAGAAAGCAGCTGTTCAGAATCAACCAATTCTTTGCATAAACAGTTTAGTCCAAGGAACCATTCTTATCAGAGAGTGGTGGGAACCCTTCTGAAATACAAATTCCCAGATGTCAGTCAAAGGCCAATCTTGTAAGCAGGCCTTGCTAAAGTCTCAGGATTGCTGTGCTAACTCTTTTATGCAGGTGTGTCCATTGCCTGTCAATCCTTCAATAAATCACAGATCTATTTTCCAGCAAAATAAATTAGTTTTGCCCATTCTATAAATTCATGTCAATGGAATCACATAGAATAACAAAATGTTATTTAACCATTTGATTTTCATTCATAATTCATAGTTCTAAAATATTTAGGGTTTGATTTAGTCTGCATTTTAAATTGCAACATTTTATATCTCAGGAACCAGGGCCCTCTGCAGCTCCTGGCTCACCTTTACACAACTTGGCCCCTCGAAAGGAAAATGAAGTCTCCAGTCAAGTGCCCGTTTGAAAACCTCAGGTTTCTTAGTCCATTTGAGCTCCTATAACAAAATATCATAGCCCAGGTGGCTTATAAAGAACAGAAATTGATCTCTTACTGTTCTGGAGGCTGGAAGTCCAAGATTGAGGCACCAGGATGGTCACATTCTTGTGAAGGCCTTCTTCAGTGTTGCAAACTTCTTGTGTCCTCACATGGTGAAAGGTGCTACAGAGTTCTGTGGGGTCTCTCTTATAAGAGCACTAATCCCATTCATGAGAGCTCTACTCTCATGACCTAATCATGTCCCAAAGCCCCCCTGCCCCATACAATGATCTTGGAGGGTTAGGATTTCACCATAGGAATTTTGGGGAGACCCAAATATTCAGATTATAGCACCAGCAAAGAATTATGATTGGCCTTTGTTGAGTGATGGCTCACTTCTGACCAAGGCCTGGAGCAAAGAAGGTAGTTCAGCTGGCATTCACAGCTTAAGTAGAGGTTATCAGGGAGGAGAAGCTTTCAGAAAGAGCAGGATCCAGCCCCTAGGGGAGAGGACACTGAGGGAGACCACCATTCCAAAGCAACGATATGATATGATGTTAACATTTTAAGATGTCTATGAATTTGCAATTCCAAACCAAAGAATTTTAATTTATTCAACAATGTCATCACTCTGCTAGGCACCTGGGACAATACAAAAATGAATAGGAGGAAGGTTCTCTCTCACATAATTTGTTGTAGACCATCCTAGAGAAAGGCAGTTACAGCCAGCCAGGTGAACATTCAGTAGATCATATAAAGTGGACAAAAAGCATTCCACTGGAAACAATTACATCTTCCACTTTAGAATCAAAAATATTTTCCCCATTGCATGTTCATCTTCTTTGACTTCTTTTTTTTCTTTTTTCAATAAGGAAACTTATCTGAGAAGTATTTAGCCAGAAAGCTAAATGCCAGGGTTCAACCCAAGACGCACCATCACTCTGCCTTTCCAGGCAGGCAAGAGACTGAATAAAAAGTACTCCCTAGTCAAAACAGAAAGTAGACTTCATAAGTTATTTATTACCATTTTTAAAAATTATGGTCCTAATAGTAATACTTACTCTAATTGAACTGAATCTTGGATTAGAAGATGACTTATTGAACGAATATTTTCCCAAACTGACCTATATATTTATTTCAATTTTTATCAAAATTCCAGCAAAAATATATATATATATTTTTAATATTTACAAGCTTGATCTGAATTTTATTTTGAAACACAGATAAACTAGAAGAGCCCAAACAAGTTTGAAAAGAAAAGTCCGATTTCAAAACTTTCTTAAAAGGTACAGTAATAAATAGAGTATGCTAATGTGGAAAAGATACACATAGTGATCAATGTAACAAAGTAGTGTGTCCAAAAATAGACCCACACACTGAGTTTTGGCCAAGGCCAAAACCAATTCAATGGAGAAAGAATAGTGTTTTCAACAAATGGTGCTGACACAATTAAATACCATATGACAAAAAGATTAACGTTGATCCTTACCTCATATGTTATGTAAAAATCCACACAAACTGTTTTGTACACCTATATGTAAAACTTAAAACTGTAAAACTTTTCAAATAAAATACAAAAGAACATCTACTATGGGTAGGCAAAGATTTCTTAACTATATAAAAACCATGATCCATAGTTGTAAAAATGATAAATTTATTTTAAAATGATGACACTCTAAAGAAAATGTACAGAGAAGACAGCCAGAGACTAGAGAAAATATTAGCAAATCACATATATGGTGAAGGACTTGTACCAAGAATATATAAAAATCTCTCAAAATTCGATAATCAGAAAACAAGTTATCCAATAAAAAATGGGTGAAAGTACATGAAAACAGGTTCAACATCACTAGTTACCAAAGAAATGCAAATTAAAACCACAATGTAATACCAAAATATATCTAATAGAATGGCTAAAAAGATCACCAGAGAAATTTTTGGTGTGATGGAAATGTTCTATCTCTTGATCATGGTGTGGTTTCATCACTGTCAAAATTCTGTCAAAACACAAAAATTAAACTAAAAAATCTGAATTTTAATGTATCTCAATTAAACCTTGATTTTTAAAAAAGGAAAACAAGCATGACAGACAAATAGTATTCATAAACAGATAAAATTTTAAAGCAAACCTTTTATTTGGCTTTTTGAAGTATGTTCCCCAATTATATTCCAGAAATTATAACTGTTAAAATAATTGGATAAACACAGTAAAGTTATCACAGGTGAGTAAAAATTATCTTATTTATGTCTATGGATGGAGAGATTGACGGATAGATAGATATGACATAAATACGGAGATACGAGTTCATTTTCAATAGATTTTTCTCATAAGCTTTTTAAAAGAGTTATTGTTAAGTAATTACTGACAAGTTATAGTCATCTAAACTAGACTAAGTAACAGAAACTATAATAAAAGACCTAACAACTTTAATTTAAAACAAAACAAAATGAGCACAGTCTAAAGCTATTTTCCTGAGACATCTAAGGAACTGAGTGATTTCTCAATATTTTGAAACTAAAGAAGTATTGGACTTAAATAAAATGCTTTGGCACGTCATGAAAAGTCTATGTATTAAATGCAACATTTCCTACAGGTGACTCATGATCTGACCTCCATTTACCACCCTTGTAAAGTTTCTATATATATGTCAGGCTGTGTAAGCTTTTTCTGCTTCTACTTTTAAAAGAATTGTATAATTTGTGCTTTACACTTTAGCTTAACATTTACAAAAGAGTACAATGAATCACGGAAAGTTTTACCAAGATCGATAATTAGTAATAATTAGTAGTGGAGCCAGGCAGTCTGAATCTGAGTCATCCCTCTTAAAGACTATAGAATATCATTAAGGAAAACTCACTGTGAATTTTGATGTAGATATATTTATATATCAATCTGTGAGTGCTGTTTGATATTTGACCCTCTGGGGTTAGAGCTTAAGGCAAATATATATCAAATTGCATTCATTAAGGATACATTGGGGATAGGTCATGAGAAAGCATCCCGAAAAACATTAATTTACCAAGTGGTCCAAGGGGGTGGAGGAGACAATTCAAGACTCAGCAGATATCTCCAAGAGCATGGCCTGTGGGGAAGCGATCAGTCTTGGAGTCTGACTGGAAGCACAAGAAGGCCAGTTGTATGGGTCAAGGAAAACTCTGCAAAGGAAGAAATCAGACTGGGCCAGGTGTCCTTGAGCACTCCTACTTCTAATTAATTAGGGGATGCATCGTAAAATGTCATATATATACATATATATATATGAAGAATCATTTTTATCATATTTACTATCATGAATATTTCACGTTGAGTAAAATAATGCAGATATTGTTACCACTAATTACCATTGAAGAAACCGAGCCTCCCTTGCCTGCCAAGGTATACATTCCAGAAACAGAGCTCAAATTTGGTTCTTTGAACTTCAAATTAAGTGTTCTTTCCCCTTTCCAAATTGCTTCTTAGTTAATAAATTCTAGAAACACAGACAGCTAATCCTTAATGTAGAATTAACTCATTATTGAGGTATCTGTGCTGCCACACTTAACTCTGTGTATGAAAAGGAAGGGGTGGTAAAATCTTAACACTAAAATCTTACCATCACTTGAAACTGATGTTTTTCAGTTTTAACATAGGTGGTACTTTTTAGCACCACCTTTTTAGATAGAGAGCATGCAGGAGACAACAGCTTGGAGTCAAGGGTTAACACTGAGATTGTGATTCAACCAAAATGGTTTAGATAATCTAGAGTCTAAGATACCTGCGTTTATTTTTCATTAGCTAGGAAATCCAACTACATATATGTATGCATTTATAATTAATCAAATTATTAAATTAAATATGTATATTTTATATATGAGTTTATGAGTACTGTGACACATACCATATTCCCAGCCCTGCTCACCAAACCCGCTCAGCACCAGCCTTCAGCATCTTATCAAACAGAATTGATTAGTTTATTGTGAAAACTTGATTTCTTAAGTGCCCATCTCCAATACCCAAAACGTCAGAATGTTCTGCCTTCAGAAAGGGAGCTCAGCCTGGTGCTCTGTGATGACCTAGATGGGCGGGATGGGGGGTATGGGAGGGAGGTCCAAGAGGGAGTGGATATATGTATACATATAGCTGATTCACTTCTTTGTACAGCACAAACTAACACAACATTGTACAGCAATTATACTCCAATTAAACAAAAAAAAGAGTATATCCTCTTCTGATCACTTGTCACACCTTGTCAAGCTGGTCCACACTGGGCCATTGTCCATCATCTCTCACACAGCTTCCTCTAGAAGCCTCCTTCTTTTTCCCATTGTCTCCACTCTTTACTCACTATAGTCCAATCTCTATACAACTACCAAAGGGAATGTTCTAAACTGTAAATTATATTGTATATGCAATCCTCCTGCTTGTAACTCTTGAATGGCTTTCCGTTATTTGTGACATTATATTTGAAATAAATCCCAAACACGTACCCATTGCCAACACAGGCCCATATCATCTACCCTGCTAACTCCTCACTTCTGTCTTTATCACTGTTGACCTCTCTCAGGATAAATCAACAGGGCATGCCCTTCTCCATCTCAAGGCCTTTATATTTGCTGCAAACTCTGTAACTCACCCTTTCCCCAACATCTCCCCAGAGCTGGAGTCTTTCCCATCCCTCAAGTTTTTGCTCAAATGTTCCCTTTACAGAAAAGTTGTCCATAAACAACTTTTGGGGAAAAAAAATACTCTCCCAACTTCCATGTGATCACTATCCATTTACCCTGCTTCATTTTCATATGGCAATTATCATGGCCTGAAATTACACAATTTTTGCATTTATTTACTGTCTGACCTCTAAATAGTAAGCTCCAAGATAGCAGCAACTCAACTGTCCTGCTCCTTATGTAATACCCAATGCCTTGAACAACTTTGGTTTCTCCAAGGGACTCACAGTAGATGCCAGTATTAGCGGCCCCATCCTTTCTTCCGGCAAGTGCAGCCATCCCTCAGCTGGAGTGAGTATTGGCTGATAATAAGTTGCCTTCTCAGAGGAGTTCCATCACTCTCCCCTGAGAGGCTACACGTTCCTTAGCACATGTGGGACTTGGCTAAGGATGACTGACACAGAGGACAAAGGTCTGCCTGCCTTGCACCAACCAACTAAGATGACGAACATTCAGTCCAGTTTGTGCTCCAGAGGGATTAGAGTCAAACCAGTGCCTGTGCCTGGCTGAGTCCCTAAACCTCATTCTTGCCTAGCTTCTTCTCTGCCATGCTACTCTGCTCCCCTTATTTCCCCTCTGAGAACATGCCCTCAATAAATTACTTAAAATAGAAGCAGCATCTCAAGGGCTGCTTCTAGGGAAGCTGAACAAAAACAGGATTCGATAAATTTCTTATGAGTGAATGACTATTGCCCAGCAAGCCTGGTTAATGAAGGCAGCAGACTCTGAGCCCCAAGATTAATTCTTGGGAATCAGAAGAAAGATGTGAACGTGGAATGCTTTTTTATATGCTTTTTTATATTGATTTAACTGAACTTTTCTGAAAGTCTCAAAAACCAACATCAGTTTTTTTTAAAAGGAGAAAAAAATAAATAGATTTCCTAGTCAAATATTCTTGAGAAACATTATATAATCTAATCCTCCCACAAAAAGGCTTAGGGATTGATATCAGCATATTAAAGGACCTAAAAATATTTAAGCCCCGATAAAATATTCACATACTAATCCTGGAACCTGCGATTCTGCCATGTTCGATGGCAAGAGGAATTAGAGTTGCAGATGGAATTAAGGTTGCTAATCAGCTGATCATAAAATAAGGAGAGGGCTTCCCTGGTGGCTCAGTGGTTGAGAGTCCGCCTGCTGATGCAGGGGACATGGGTTCGTGCCCCGGTCCAGGAAGATCCCACATGCCGCGGAGGGGCTGGGCCCGTGAGCCATGGCCACTGAGCCTGTGCGTCTGGAGCCTGTGCTCCGCAACGGGAGAGGCCACAATAGTGAGAGGCCCGCGTACCACGAAAACAAAACAAACAAAAAAAACAAATAAAATAAGGAGAGTATAATAGATTATCCAGGTGGGTTCAGTACAATCAAAGGGTCCTTTAACATCAGAAAGGAAGGCAGAAGAGGAGTTCAAAGTCAGAAAATGACTCTCCGCCTGCTAGTCTGCTGGCTTGGAAGCTGGAGAAAGAGGCCAGGAGCCCTGCAATGAAGGTGGCCTCTAGAAGCTTGAAAAGGCAATGAGTGGATTCTCCCCTAGAACCTCCAGAAGGAACACAGACCTGCTGACACCTTGATTGCAGACCAGTGAGACCCACTCTGACTTCTGACCTCCAAAAATACAAGATAATAAATTTGTGTTGTTTAAAACCACTTTGGGAGTGATCTGTTACAGCAGTGATATGAAACTAAGAGATGAAGTAAAGAAGCTGGTTTACTTTTGTTGAATTCAACATTCATCAAATACAGTGGAGCAAGAACCACATTTTCTTTAAATACCTGTTAACATTTTTTGTTAAATTTAACCATCATTATTATTAAATAAATCTAACCACCATTATTATCATACCTAAGTTAAACCTGATTTTCTGAAATGTAGAAAAGTCTTTTTTGTTTACAATATAATGCTTCTGTTTCTGTAAACTATCTACAAATTGTATCATAGGGAGAAAACAGTCATGATTAAATATTTAATCATACTCAAATCTTGGCTTGGCAAATAATGAAAATATGCTTTTTGTATAATTTTTATAGCATTTGGATCTGGATTCACTCCTTTTAAAATAAATATTTATTCAAAAATGATAGAAAATAATTTTGCTCACCATGTAAAATACAAAGAAGACCTTTAAACAAGTAGTAGCAGTGCTATTAGCTTTTGAAGCCTTAAACATGAAAGAAAGGTCTCAGTAGCATCTCCCAAACCATCCAATACTTTGCCACACACAAAAAAACTTCAATAAACAATGAATAAAGTCAGTTTATCCTCTGTGGCCTGTGTGTTTCTCATTCCAGAGATTCACTGCTCTCATCCTCTAGCCTGTAAAATATACAAAAATAAATTGTCTTTGATCTTCAAACTACCCTACCCACCCTTTCTCTACCACCACTGACGTTCTTTTTTTTTTTTTAACATCTTTATTGGATTATAATTGCTTTACAGTGTTGTGTTAGTTTCTGCTGTATAACAAAGTGAATCAGCTATATGCATACATATATCCCCATATCCCCTCACTCTTGGGTCTCCCTCCCACCCTCCCTATCCCACCCCTCTAGG
Source organism: Hyperoodon ampullatus (assembly GCF_949752795.1). Classification (NCBI taxonomy): domain Eukaryota; kingdom Metazoa; phylum Chordata; class Mammalia; order Artiodactyla; family Ziphiidae; genus Hyperoodon; species Hyperoodon ampullatus. Next base: position 165,849,844 of record NC_136917.1, read on the forward strand.
TGGTCACAAAGCACCCAGTTGATCTCCCTGTGCTATGTGGCTGCTTCCCACTAGCTATCTATTTTACATTCGGTAGTGTATATATGTCAGTGCTACTCTCTTAGTTCATCTCATCTTACCCTTCCTCATCCCCGTGTCCTCAAGTGCATTCTCTACGTCTGTGTCTTTATTCCTGTCCTGCCCCTAGGTTCATCAGAACCACTTGTTTCTTTTAGATTCCATATATATGTGTTAGCATACAGTATTTGTTTTTCTCTTTTTTCTGACTTACTTAACTCTGTATGACAGACTCGAGGTCCATCCACCTCGCTACAAATAACTCAATTTCGTTTCTTTTTATGGCTGAGTAATATTCCATTGCATATATGTGCCACATCTTCTTTATCCATTCATCGGTTGATGGACACTTTGGTTGCTTCCATGTCCTGGCCACTGTAAACAGTACTGCAATGAACACTGTGGCACATGACTCCTTTTGAATTATGGTTTTCTCAGGGTATATGCCCAGTAGTGGGATTGCTGGGTCATATGGTAGTTCTATTTTTAATTTTTTAAGGAACTTCCATCTGTTCTCCATAGTGGCTGTATCAATTTACATTCCCACCGACAGTGCAAGATGATCCCCCCATCTCCACACTCTGTCCAGCATTTATCATTTGTAGATATTTTCGTGATGGCCACTCTGACCAGTGTGAGGTGATACCTCATTGCAGTTTTGATTTTCATTTCTCTAATGATTCCACCACTGACATTCTTGACAAGGTGATTTATGTTCATTAACCACCTTCCATGCACTGTTGTCTGATTTTTATTCACCCTCCTCTTTTGGCACCAGGGATTCAGGCTTCACATTAGTAGGTATCCATGTAGCATTTGATCTGAATTAGCATAGCTTCAGGGGGCCTTGAGAGAAGTGTTCTAAGTCTAGCCCATTACGTGTATCTAGAGGTCTTGAGTGGCGTGAAGTAGTGTGAAGGCTAGTGTGTTCAAGAGGGCAGGTCCACTGTGGTGGAGGTGCCTTAGAACTGGAAACAACTTTAATTGACTCTATATATAGAGGTTCAAAGAATGTCTGTGGGACAGGGCATGTGGAGAGGCCTTCCAGCCCACAGCCACGTGGGCTCCCAGCCAGCCACCGTAGAGAGCTGTTCAAGACACCCAGCCCAGTCAAACCTTCAGAGGACTCATCCCCATCCTCCTTCAGACTACACCCCAGGAGACCCCAAGGAAGAGCTTCCTCTATGATCAGTCAACCTAGAGGACCATGAGAGATCATAAAAACTGAGTGCTGAGCACCTATGTTTTGAGTGTGTTGTTAAATAGCAATAGATAACAAGAACTAGTTCCCATGTTGCTTTTAAGCACTGTTTTTTTTTTTTGTTGTTGTTGTTGTTCCTCTACCTGACTCCATGTTCCATCCTGATAGGCAATACATACTTTTGTGACTTTCCTAGAGGAAAAAAAAAATGCATAGAATGTCTGTGGACAGGTTTCTAATCTTGGTAGGTTTTCAGGCAAACAATTATACATAGGGAGTTATATCTCTTATATAATTAAATGTTTAAAAATTACTCTTTTTTTAATGATGGAATTCTATAAGGAGTAATGGCTTTATTTTGCATCTGAGCTTAATTCAGTATGTTTGTGGCTCTCAGTTTGTGCTGGACAGTTGTATCATAAAATGCATAATACATTTCCCAATTCTTTACAAAGCTCAGTAAACGTATGTTATTGTGTAAGTTATTCCTTAAGACTAAAGTAAGTACTTAGGTACTCACTGAGAGTATTCAATTTATTAACTAATACATTAAGTAGAAAGCAGTGCTAATTCAATAACAGAATTACTATGGTTTAATAAAATCCACTGATCTCTGGGTTTTGTAAGTTTATGTCCTCTCGATCAGTGTAAACATGCAGAATAACCTAATTAGAACACATGTATACTTGCCCAGTTCTAAAAATAATTAAAGTGAATCTGTGTTTTATTCCATATATTATTCTTTTAATCAATGTTTCTTTATGAAATAGCCAAATACTAACTTGCATGAAATTTATACTTTAGAAAACTTTAAACATACTTCCAATTTCATGAGAAAAGGTAGATGCTCAAAGGCATCAAAAGTATTGATGTTATGTAATGGATGATCTTCCAAAAGATTAAGGTACAGCCAGGCATGTAATTTGTAACATCCTTGCTCAAAATTAAAAGACACATCTTTGGCATGTTGTACCTTTTTCACACTGACATTTTCAAAACAAGCTTCAGAGTTAAAATGTCCAAGCAATTACTCTCTATTGCTAAGGGTTTTATTATTTTCTTTAAATCTGAGTTCTTATTTTTTCAAATAAGGAAGTCTGTGTAGCATAAAATAGTTAATATTGATTAAAAACATCACTGAGTACCTGCATTTAATGACCAGGAAAAATATCAGATTCCATTTTACCATGTAAAAGTTTTAACTTCTATAGACATTTTAATTTTATAAATGGACATCCAAAATTAGCTGTCTTTCAAACATACTGAAATATATTTCCTTCTTTTTTGGGTGAAAATGGGATAAACTAGAACAGTGATTCCATTTACTATGGTTTGAATGATAAAACACATTTCTAGAAGTAACTGAATGAAAATGTGAGATATCTAAGTGAATAAAATGTATTTAATAAAATGAAGTTGTATTTTTCCTATTTTACATTTGTGTTTTCTTATTACTTTTGTAAGTAGCAGCTACTTGATTAGACATCCTTAAAATTGGTAGTATTATTTATAAAAATGTATATAACTTTTGTTTCCAAAATAAATTTTGGAAAGGAGATGGTAACTCAGAAGAATTATTTAAACAATACCAAAAGAAAATGAGGTTCCAACCATAATCTGGAAAGTATAAAAGTTTATAATCTAACGACTCCTAAAGAAAATGTGAGAGTGTTTTTGTTCAGCAAATTTCTGAACTCTGCAGTTGTACTCCTGCTGATCAGAAGGTAAATTGACCTAAATTTTATAGGCTCTCCATTTCTGTGTAAGAGAGAGTTGAAGAATTGTCATTCAGTTGCTTGGGGAGCATGGCTTCAATTGTAGATTTAATTTATTAATATTGATTTTGGTACCAACTTCACAAAGCCACATGTTTATTTTCCACACAAAATAAAGTATCCTTTTTTTGCAGGTGAGGGGGTTAAATTTTTACCTTAAATTTTGCTGGTGAACCAGTATCAAGACAATATTGAGCTAATATTTTATGAAATCTACAGTGTGAGACCCTAGAGAGAAGAAAATGAAAGGAAAGAGTGATTTCCTATCAAGATGCATAAATTCAGACATAAATTGCATAAAGGCTCCTAAGCAGAACTGAGTGCCAGGAAACTTCCTGGGGCCCCATAAAGGACAGATTTTAATTCTGATGGTTGGGATCAGAAATGACTTAATGGGGAAGGTACATTTGAGATGAAGCATGATCAGAGCTTCTCTTGCTGTCAAGATGGAGATGGAGTGGCAGAGCATTCTGAGATAAAAAATAACAGAAAAATATGCCAAAGTGGCTGGGCATGGTAAAGCCAGAGTTAACAAATGGTCTGATGTGGTTGAAACTGATAGACAAAACACAAAAAGAGAGATGTAGAAAGACACTGCAGGTGTTAGGAGAAAAGATGTAAATTAAGACAGTGTGACTGGTAAGTGAGAACAGGAAATAGTATAGATACCACTGTCCAGAGCTAGAACCTGCCAGACTTTTCCAAGTAGATGCAGATACTATTGTAGGATCCGTGTTAGGAAACTACATAGGCCAGCACCCATCTTTATTTTTTATTTTATTTTATTTTATTTTTGCCACACCACATGGCTTGTGGGACATTAGTTTCCTGACCAGGGATCGAACCCAGACCCCCGGCAGTGGAAGCACAGATTCCTAACCACTGGACCACCATGGAATTCCCAGCACCCATCTTTAGATTTCCTCCAGCTTCTCACAAGTTCCTGGTCTCTTTTTATCAGGTCCTACATGTTCAACCTACTTTCCTCCAAAGTCCCATGTGTGGGTCTAGAACCCAAACCCACCTGTAATGTCTATTCTTCAGAACAATGTGTAAAAATAAACCATGTGAAATTAAAAAGGAACTTACACACCTTTCTTTATTCCTTCATTCTGCTTTAAAAATAGCAAAGGAACCTTCTTTCCAGGATCCCCCACTTTCTGGCTTCAAGTTTTAATCAGGCTAAAAATGCCCACAAGTGACTCATTATTTCCTGTGAGTAAACATCATCACACAAGACTTTCAGCCATAAGTCCAGTCCCCAAGCCAGTCGCCTGCTGACGAGAGAGCATCTTGTAGACTCACATAATCAAGCAGGGATAGGTCCAAGGTTTCCACTTACTGTGACTAGGAAGATAACTGTGAAATTTACCACAAAACAAAATAAGAAGCAAAGAGAAAGAATGGAAAAGAAAAGGGAATATAGAAAATGTGAGGAGAAGACAAGGGAAGAAAATGACTGCTGTATGTGTTTGGTGTAGCCTTTTGGTACTGAAAGCTGGTGTTTCCAAGCTCTTGTTAATCCAGGACTGTGATGTGGATCTCAGGGGTGAAACGTTCTCATTCACCCGTGCAGCCAAAGTCTGCATTATATCAGGAGAAAGATACCTGTCTGCTAGTGTGCTACAAAGTCTTCTCCTATCTCTAAGTACATACAATGAAATGTTAAGTTCCTGAGTCTTAGAAATCTGTTATTTGTTTTTAGCGTTGTGAGGCCTGCATTTGAAATAAGGCTAATATTTTTTTTAAAAAAACTTAAATTGATACTCATATTACTACATGAATAAATATAACAATGTATGATTCCATATGAAGTCTTCATACATATGTCAATCTTAAAATTTATGTTCTTTAATTTCTGTCCAAGGTCATGTTTAACGTTACTTCAGTTTAACTGTACTTTATAAGTTTACAGGAAATTTTCTTTTTTCTAAAGTATTAATGGTGAACAAGTGGTTGGTACTTCTAGATTCTCTATTTGGCATTTCAATTTCAGTCATCATAGGAGTCAAGGACACATTACTAATAAGAGTTCAGGGTTCATCTGTTCAGATGCACAGAACAGAACCTTGATAAAGGAAGAAAATATCAATAAAAATCAGATGCTTTACCTGACTGTCCAAAGCTACAAAACAACTGTCTTTAATTAGAACCTTAAATGATGTTGTAAAGAAAATTTTTGGATGCATTCTTCATAGTTTATATTTAGTGGATAATGCAGTAAACTGTTATGTATACAACATAAACATATCTGCCACAAATAAGTGCCTATTAAGGAAATTAATGCTAAATTCTTACTATCAGTAAGACAGTGTGCTATACCAGTAGTGATAATGATATTGTTATAGATTACACATATAACATATATTATTTGATAGTTGCTAGTCTAAGTACTTGACATATTAATTCACAATGATACTATGAAGTAGGCAATAATAGTATTCCCATTTTTCAGATGAGATATTGAAGTTTGGGAAGTTTACTCTGCTTGCCTGAAGTCATATTGTTATTATGTTTGCCAGGATTGGATTCTAGACTGTCTGGTTTCTGAGTCTGAGCCTCTGACCACACTCTAATTGCTAGCACCCTAACATGTCATGTCTTGTTGTCCCGACACTATTTCTATTCCACAAAAAACACCAGAATGAGTTCTGCTACCCTTTACTCTGTAACAAATTAAAATACAAATTAAAATTTTGGAAAAGACTTTTGATGGTTTTGATGGTAATTGTCAATAATAATGATATTTTCCTTCTGAGAAGAAATTGATATGATTAATTTTAAGAGTTTTGGATAATAGTTATTCCCATAAATATAATTCAAATTTAGAGAACTAAATCTCATGGATTACAAGTTTATTCATGAGATTTCTTGTTAATACTGAATCATTTTCTCATCTAAATCAGCACATTATAATAGCAGTTGCAGATATTCATTTATTCAAGAATATTACTGAATATTTCTTACATACTAAGATAATTTCTAGGAATATCCGTCCTGGATAAAACAATGGATGTTTAAAGGTATAGATGGAGAGTAAAGAACTTACTAAAAATTCAGAGGAAAAGAAAGTACATCAATACATTGCAATTCTTATACTGCTTGCCATAAAAATTACAAAAAGATATTTCAGCTTGGATTCACTTTTATTTCTCAGTGACAACAAAGAGCCATGGGATGAGAATTCAAAATGCAGTTTTAAGCAGCCTCTCTTTGTCCTCCACTGAATGATAATTCTTTCATGTCTTATTACAAGACAATATAACTATAATTGCTTAAAGAGACTCCTGAGGGAGTGACATCACCCTCAAGAGGGCAGCATAGGTCATTCCTGACTTCCCTCCCTGTCACAAGAAGAACTAACAACTGTTCAAGAACAGGACACTACTGAGAGAATTCTAGAACACGGGGGTGTGGTTGAAGCACCCCCTGAACCTCAGAGACCAAGAGACCAAGACAGATTCCATTAGAAGATAAAAGAAGTGTCTACACACTGACTGAATTGCCTCTCCCCCAGGCCAGCACAGCATCACAGGGAGAGGCCTCCCCAGAACCTCCTGGTCCTTCTTCTGGGAAAAGAGAATCTGTGGGGACTAACAACATCCCCCATCTTGTGGGTCAATTTGAGGAGCCCCTACTCTGACCCTGTACCACGAGGGTTGCAGAAGTACCATTGGGACACTTAAAACAGAGAGCACAGCCTATTGCTTCCCCACCAGAGTATACAGGCAAACCGAGAGCCCATCCTACAGCCTCACTTGGGTAGGGAACCAGGCCAGCAGTCCTATCTAACTATTCTCAGCCAGTGGCAACTCCCCACCCTGTCCTCAGGGCCCAAATAGTTGTCTTACCAAAAAAATAGGCCATAATATCAAGACCCACCTGCCCAAAAAAATTACCAGCAGATACACCCAGAGACCCAAACTGAGCTGACTGGTGAAGAACTGCTTCTGCCAAAGAAAAACCTCCGAAGTCTGGGAGGAGAGCACCATCATTCTAATGTGCAAATACAAAAATAAAGGATCAGGGATCACAAAAAATCAGGAAACCATCACCAAAGGAAACTAATAAAGATCGAATAACAGATCCTAAAGAAATGGAAATCTGTGAACTGTCAGAAGAAAGAATTCAGAATAACTCTCTTAAGGAAGTTTTGTGAACTACAAGAAAACACAGGCAGATAACTAAACAAAAGTAGGAAAATAAAGCATGAACAAATGAGAAGTTTTACAAAGAAATAGCAACCATGAAAAAAAAGGCAGAAATCCTAGAGTTAAAACATACAGTAACTGAACTGAAGAAATCAATAGTTTCAAAAATAGACTCTACCATACAGAAGAATCAGTGAAACAAAGGATAGGACAATGGAAATTACCCATAGTTGCCAAAAGAAAAAGGAATGAAAAAGAGTGAAGAGAGCCTATGGTAAACATAGGGAGCAATGAAAGTAAACAATATTTGCATTATGAGAATTCTAGAAGAAGACAAAGGAAAGGGGACAGAAAGTATAGTTAAAGCAATAATGGCTGAAAACTTCCCAAACCTGGGGAGAGAAATGGACATCCAGACCCATGAGGCCCAAAGGACCCCAAATAGGTTGAACCTGAAAGGGTCACACTGGGACACATTATAATTAAATTGTCAAAAGTTACACACAAAGAAAAAAAATTAAGAGCAACAAAAGAGAGAAGTTATATGCAGGGAAAACCCCATAAGACTAGCAGTGAATGTCTATCCAGAAACTTTTCAAGCCAGAAGGGAATAGAATGACATATGCCAAATATTGAAAGAATGTAACTGTCGATTGAGAAATCTATAGCTAACAAAGCTATCCTTCAAAGATGAAGGAGGGGTAAAGATTTTCCCAAACAAACAGAAGCTGAGGGAGCTCATTACCTACAGGAATGCCTTACGAGAAATGCTAAAGGGAGTCCTTTGAGTGGAAGTAGAAGAACACTAATTAACATCATAAAAACATAAAAAGGTATCATAAATCTCACTGGTAATGGTGAATATATAGAAATGGTAGTAGTGGTGTATAAGTCACTTACAACACTAGTTGAAAAGTTAAAAATGGAATAGAAAGGTTTCCTGTACTAATGGATTGGAACAATTAAAGTTTTTAAATTGTCAATACCACACAAAGTCTCCTATAGATTTAATGTAATCCCTATAAGATTCTAATGGCATTTTTTACAGAAGTAGAAAAACACTCTTAAAATTTTATATGAAACCACAAAGGACCCTGAATAGCCAAAGAACTCTTGGGAAAGAAGAACAAGCCAGAGTCATCACATTTCCTGGTTTCATGCTATTCAAGTAAAGATATAGTCATCAAAACCTTTGGAACTAGCATAAAAACAGACAAAGACACAAATGGAAGAGAACTGAGAGCCCAGAAATAAGCCCATGCATATACAATCAACTAATATTTGACAAGGGAACCAAGAATACTCAGTGGAGAAAAGACAATCTGTTCAACAAATGGTGCTGGGATAATTGAACATTCACAGGTAAAAGAAAGCAACTGGACCCATATCTTACACTACTTACAAAAATTAACTTGAAATGCATTAAAGATGTAAATGTAAGACCTGAAACCATGAAACTCCTAGGAAAAAATATAAGAATAAAGCTCCTTGACATGGATCTTGATAATGATTTTTTGGTTATGATACCTAAATCACGAGTAACAAAATCAAAAATAAACAAATGGGACTACATCAACTAAAAAGCTTCTGTACAGCAAAAGAAACCATCAACAAAGTGAAAAGACAACCAAGAGAATGGGAAAAAATATTTGCAAACCATTTATCTGATAAAGGTTTAATATTCAAAATGTATAAAAACTTATACAACTCAATAGCAAAAAGCAAATAACCCAATTAAAAAAAAAAGGACAAAGGACCTAAATAGACATTTCTCCAAAGAAGATATTTAAAAGGCCAACTGGTATATGAAAAGTTGCTCAACATCACTAGTCATTAGGGAAATGCAAATTAAAACCACAGTGAGATATCACCTCACACATGTTAAAATGGCCATCATTAAAAGGACAAGAGAAAACAAATGCTGATGAGGATGTAAAGAAAAGAACACTTGCATACTCTTGGTTGGATTGTAAATTGGTACAGCCTCTATGGAAAACAGTATGGAGATCCTCAAGAAAATTAAAACAGAACTACCAAATGATCCATCACTTCTGCTTCTGGGAATATATCCAAAAGAAAACACTAACTCAAAAAGATATCTGCACCCTCATAGTCATAGCAGCATTATTTACATAGGCAAAGCTCGGAAAGAGCATAAGTGTCCACTGAAGGATGAATGGATAAAGAAGTTGTGAGGTAGATAGATAGATAGATAGATAGTAGGTAGATAGATAGATGATAGATAACAGATAGATAATAGATAGATGATAGATAAATAGATGATAGATAGATAGATAGATAGATAGATATACATGCATACAATGGAATATTATTCACCATAAAAAATAAGGGAATTCTATCATCTGGACAACACAGATGGACCTTGAAGGCATTATGTGAAGTGAACTAAGTCAGAGAAAGACAAATACTGTATGACTCGCTTTTATGTGGGATCAAAAAGAAGAAGTTCAAACACCAAACTCATAGAAAAAGAGATCAGACTTGTGGTTGCCATAGGCAGAGGGTCGGGGGGAGGGAGAAATGGAGGAAGTTGGTCAAAAGATACAACATTCCACTTATAAGAAAAATACTAGGGATATAATGTGGCTAACACTGACATATGATATACAGGAAAGTTGTTGAGAGTAAATCCTAAGATTTTCATCACAAGGAGAAATTTTCCATCTTTCTTTTCTTTTTATTGTATCTATATGAGAAGATGAATGTTAGCCAAATCTACTGTGGTAATTGTTTTGCAATATATGTAAATCAAACAATCATGTGTACACCTCAAACTTATACAGTGATGTACGTCAATTAGTCTTTTTTCTTTTTTTTTAAAAAGAACTAGGTGTCTGTCTTTTATTTACTTATTTATTTATTTATTTTGTTGTGCCGCGTCTCTTAGTTGCAACAGGCAACCTCCGCAGTTGCGGGAGGTGGGCTCTTTAGTTGTGGCATGCAAACTCTTAGTTGTGGCATGCATGTGGGACCTAGTTCCCTGAGCAGGGATCGAACCCAGGGCCCCCTGCATTGGGAGTGCAGAGTCTTAACCTCTGCACCACCAGGGAACTCCCTGTCAATTACTTTTCAATAAAGCTGGGAAAACAAAGATGCTCCTCAGTCTAATTATTTATAATGTGTACATTGTAAAATTCATGAATTCTTTCAAAATATGAAAGGTGAATATTTTCATCAAATATCAACTGCAAAATACATAAAGCTCTTATGCAAGATAACCATATTTGTATGACTTCCCTCACGTCATTTTCTTCCTTTTCTTGTTTATTTGTTTGTTACTTGGTTGTTTTTCTTACTACTACTATGGACCATCATCAAGAGTTTGAACTAAATAATGGACAAAAAAGAAATAGAAAGTTACAATGTACAACTAAGGCATCTTCTACAGTGAACTCTGCTGTTTTAAAAATAAATAAATACGATTTAAGAAAAAAAAAAAAGGTTCTGTGTCTGTGGTATTTCATCATGTGTCCCAACTACAAAACAAAAGGCAGCATAGAGAACAGGAACTTCTCTTAAATTGGGACTAAGTAACTTTTGTCCTGGTTATACTTCCAAGTCACTTTCACTTGAATAATTTACTTTTCTTCTAAATTAAGCATAGCAAAATCAATATTTCCTCCTCTTTTCTCTGGAGTACACCAGTTCCTAGAGCTACTACAAATATTTCTGAAAACAAAAACAGAACAAAAAAATCACTGGGGAAATTCTGTGTAAACTACAAAACAGGGACTTCCCTGGTGGCACAGTGGTTAAGAATCCACCTGCCAATGCAGGGGAAATGGGTTCCAGCCCTGGTCTGGGAAGATCCCACATGCCACAGAGCAACTAAGCCCATGCACCACAACTACTGAGCCTGCGCACTAGAGCCCATGAGACACAACTACTGAGCCTCTGTGCCACAACTGCTGAATCCCGTGCGCCTATAGCCCGTGCTCTGCAAAGAGAATCCACCACAATGAGCAGCGTGCACACTGCAATGAAGTGTAGCCCCTGCTCACTGCAACTAGAAAAAGCCCGTGCGCAGCAATGAAGACCCAACGCAGCCAATAAATAGATAAATAAAATTTTTTTAACTACAAAACATATCAGTGATTTGATGGTGTTAATATACAAGACAAATCTCTCGGTGAGACTTTTCATACTCATGAGCTTATTTTATAGGGAGTCAGAAAAAACAGAAAAACAATCACTCAAATAAATTTTAAAAATTGCATGTTGTAACTCCCAGAAGGAAAAACGCCTGGGGTCATAAGTGTTCATAGAACTGGGGCATCCCTATTTTGGGGTGTTCAGACAGGACTCCCCTCTGAAAGACATATTAGATGACAGAGTGGAAAAGTGAGGTTCCTTGTTTTTTACCCTATCTCCAACAGTGATTCTATGAACAAGTTGTACACCTTTCCCTGTATATGTCATAACGATGCTGCAGATAATGTACCTAGGGGTGTAATTTCAGGGTTTAAGGCTATGCATATTTTCACATTTGCTAGATTTTGCCAAATTATTTTCCAAATGGTGTATTCCAATTTATCTTTACATTTCCATAATCATTCCCATGATTTGACATCCTCATTGATACTTAACATTATCTAATTTTAAATTTGTTGTCAATCTGATAAACACGAAGTGGTATTTTATGATGGTTTTTCCGTCTCCCTGACTACCTGTGCATTTGATAATCTCTCATATGTTCATCAGTCATTCTTATATTCTCTCCTTTAAATTACCTGTTCATTTATGTCTCCTATTTTTCTACTGAGTTACTTATGTATTTTCATTTAGATTTAGATTTTTCTATCTTAGGAATATTATACATTGCATTAATGTTTTGCAAATACATTTTCCCAACTCTGGCTTATTATTTCACTTTTTACACTTTTTCTTTTTAATTTTGATGAATAGCAAGTTCTTTTCACTTTTCAGTTTTGCAGTTTTTCTTCATTTTAATGTGGTTGACAATATTAATCATTTCCTTTGTTGTTTTGCTTTGTGTTACTGGCTCAAGAAATTCTCCCATAAAGTCATGAATGGAATCTCTTATTTTATCTAAAATTGTTTAAGCTTTGCATTTTGTATTTGAATTACCTGAAGTGTATTTTTTCAATATATAAGGAAGGCATCCAATTCTATTCTTTACATATGGATTACTAATTTCCCCAGAACTCTTTATTAAATAATTCATTTTTTCCCATCTGATCTATATGGACAAATCTCTCATGTATCAGATTTGTGTATACCTGTGCCACTTTCAGCTTATTATATTTCTTTGATCAATTTGCCCATTGCTAGGCCAACAACAAGCTGCCTTAATTGAAACAATTTATTTCTTTATATCTAAAGGACAACACACTTCAACCTGTTCTTCTTCCCTTGAGGGGGTGTAAAGAAGAATCGTAGATTTAAAATATCTCTATGACCTCCTAGGAAAAGCCAAGGTAACTGGCACTAAGGAGGCGGTGATCTGAGAGATGAATGAACAATATGAATATTTACGAGGTAAGACAGATGCAGTAGTTGGTTGGATATGCTTGGTGATGGAAAGAAACATTTGATAGATGACTTCAATATTCTTCCTTGAAGAATAAAAGAACAATGGTGCCATGTTTAGAGAAAGAAGAACACCAAAGGAGGGTAAAGATGATCTGCTACTTACTCAGGAACTAGGAAATGTGTGGCTCAGCCAGCATTAGACTAAGATCTAACGTACCAAAACAAAACATGGTTGTTATCTATGATTCACTTGGATTTTCTAATTGTCCCTGCACTTGACATACTTGTGTTGAAAAGGAGAGAATGTTAGCAGATGGATATTACTTGAAAGCATGAGGTTGAAGGATAAACTGTTGGCACTGTAGATGCTAGTACTATTTCTGAATTGATAAATTGGTTTTTATTTTGAAAAATGTATTAGCTCTACAAGATAATCATTTCAGATTTGTCCCAGGTAGAATTCCTGCTTTTTTAGAATTTTATCTTCTAAAGATTTCACTTTCCATCCTATTATTCTACCTATTGACATTTAAGGGAATTAAGAATTTTGCCATGTTAGAACAGAAAGGAATTTAAAGATTGTGTAGTTATATTACCTACACTTCAAGGGAAGCAGCTATGACATAGAGGTTTAGAGTTTAGACTCTAAGTTATATCGTCTGGGTTCAATTCTTCCCTAAAAGTTATATGATTTAAGAAGTTACTTAACTCTCTCTGTCTCCGGTTTCTCCAATTGTAGTGGCAATATTTTTACTACTTCATGTAACTGTGATTACAGTGTTTATGCATGTGACCGTCTGAATGGTGTCTGGAACATAGTAAATGGTCAATAAAAATGCCTACTTTGTTATTAAATTTTACTTCCATAGAAGAGATACATGAAATTCCAAATCACTGCCAATTGCCCTTCTTAATGTAGCCAGCCTCTCAGGCATAGAATTTGGACCAGAATCTATTTCTTTTCTTTCTGATTTCAAATTCTTTCCAGAAGTCTGATTTACATTTCTCCCTCCACCCAACATATACATTAAAGTAAAATGCATATCCTACACTACAATATTTTCATTCATTTATGAGTTGTTTATTGATCTTCACCTATGTGCCAGGAGGAAAAGAGAAATGATAGTATAAAATAAATGATAAACTATACTAGTGATGCTTTATAATCTAATGGATGAACTGATGCTAGAGAACAGTTCTTCTTATACGTGCTCCCTTCTGAAGAGTACAAACACGTACAACAAACCTTCCAGAATGGAGCGAGGGGTGAGTATCCCAACCCCAGACACAGAGCAAGTTAGTGTCCAAATTAGGCCAGTGAAGGTGGAGACAATGGATCTGAGACCTCAAGAAAAAAACTGTTAAAAAAAATGTAGGAATGGGAGACAATCTTTGAGGTTCCTGTCTTGTCCAACTTTTAATAGATTGTATATCAGTCAGGAGATGAAAGTACATAAATATTCTGAACCATTATAACCATCTACGGTAAGTTAAAGGAAATTTTGGCAATGCACTGTTCATGAATGCTTGCCCAGAGTCTGAAGGGCACAATAATGGCTACAAATCTATTACATTATTGCATCATAAGTAGGGGCATATATTTTCAATAAGGTTAACATACTTCAAAAAATAATCATTTTCTGTACATAAAAGTTTACAATCCAGTCTGTGAGGGTGGATTTAAGAGTATGTATAAATTGTTAAACTGAGGGATATAGCAGAATTTCAAAGGCTTGCATGCAAAATGCATGATTGGTGAGAAGGGAGAGTTGGTTGCAAAGACTACGATTCAGGTTAGTCTGAAGTGTTAAAACAATTTTTTTATATCCACTATTATATAAATGGCATAGAAAGAAGAGTGGTTAAAACTAAGAGGCAAAAACATTAATCTTCTTCTACCAGCTTTAATGTAGTAAAACAAAACACTTTCTGTTCCATAAAGAAAATTTCATGTGAGATTTTTTAAAGAGGATTTCTGTTATTAGGAAAGTAAGATAAAAAGCAAAATTCCAGGGCTTCCCTGGTGATGCAGTGGTTGAGAGTCCGCCTGCTAATGCAGGGGACGCGGGTTCATGCCCCATCCGGGAAGATCTCACATGCTGTGGAGCGGTTAGGCCCGTGAGCCATGGCCACTGAGCCTGTGCGTCTGGAGCCTGTGCTCCACAACAGGAGAGGCCACAGCAGTGAGAGGCCCACATACCAAAAAAAAAAAAAAACCAAAAAAACTGTTCAGAAGACCTAAACAGACATTTCTCCAAAGAAGACATGCAGATGGTCAAGAAGCACTTGAAAAGCTGCTCAACATCACTAATTATTAGAGAAATGCAAATCAAAACTACATGAGGTATCCCCTCACACCTGTTAGAATGGGCATCATCAGAAAATCTACAAACAACAAATGCTAGAGAAAAGGGAACACTCTTGCACTGTTGGTGAGAATGTAAATTGATACAGCCACTATGGAGAATAGTATGGAGGTTCCTTAAAAACTAAAAATAGAATTACCATATGACACAGCAATCCCACTATTGGGCATATACCCAGAGAAAACCATAATTCAAAAAGACACGTGAACCCCAATGTTCATTGCAGCACTATTTACAATAGCCAGGTCATGGAAACAACCTAAATGCTCATCGACAGACAAATGGATAAAGAAGTTGTGGTACATATATACAATGGAATATTACTCAGCCATAAAAAGGAATGATATTGGGCCATTTGTAGAGACCTAGATGGACCTAGAGACTGTCATACAGAGTGAAGTAAGTCAGAAAGAGAAAAACAAGTATCGTATATAATCGCACATATGTGGAATCTAGAAAAATGGTACAGATGAACTGGTTTGCAAGGCAGAAATAGAGACACAGATGTAGAGAAAAAAACCTATGGACACCAAGGGGGGAAAGAGAGGGGTGGGGTGGTGGTGGGATGAACTGGGAGATTGGGATTGACATGTATACACTGATGTGTATAAAATGGATAACTAATAAGAACCTGCTGTATAAAAATAAATAAATAAAATTCAAAAAAAAATCTTGCACATAAAACAATGAATAGATATTAAGTATTAGTAGTAGTAGTATTATAAAATTATTACCTTTATTAAAACAATAATATAAATCTACCAGGTTCAAATCATATACTTGGAGAAAGTGTGTCCCCAGGCAGAGTAATTTTTTTTAACCACTATTCAAATCTGATACTTTAAAGACTAATCTATACCCAGTTCTCCTAGGAATCCTAACAGTGGATGCTCCAGCCATCCCTCATCATCTCTCTTTTTCTGAGAACTCCAACATGTAATACATTCTGATTTCTTTGTAGGTAATCTGGTTTTTCTCCTTAACAAATTTTTAATGTCTCACTTTGTCTTTAATGTGTTACAGTTTTACCACTATGTATCTCGGTATGAATTTTTCATTTATTTTGCTCAACATTCAAAGCACACCTTTGACCAAGACAATCAAGTCCTTTTTCCCATCCGAAGAAAACCAGAGTTTTGTCTCTTGAGTACTGTTTCTGGTAAAGTTTTTACATCTTCTCCCGAAATTCCTAATGGATATAAGGGAACACAGATCATCTCCTCTCTGTTTTCCTTTAACATTTTAGCTTTCATATTTTCCAACTCTCTGTATGCTAACACCACACACACTTGTCTAGTTCTCTATTTTCCTGGGTGGAATCTTCTGTCCTACCTGCTGTGTCAGGTTGTGTGGTCCAAAGTCCAAAGACAGCCCTGTAGGAAGCTAGCTGTCATGTCACATGAATGATGACACTGGAGAGGCCGGGAAGATGAGACATAGCACACCTTGGAGGGTGAGGGTCTGTAAGCAATGGGTCCTCCAGCCCCTCAATGTGGATCAGAGATAAATATTGTCCAGCTTAAACTCATCCCAAATTTCCAACCCTCAAAATGTGAGCAAAATAAAATGGTTGCTTTGCGGCAGTAACTTAGAGGAGGGGTCTATTTTTACTTGGCCATAGATATCAATGAAACAGCTGTGTCTCTTTTTATCGTTTCACCCACTTTAATATTATTTTAGAACTTCCTTTGAAGGTGTCTATGATTTTCAATTCTTGTGGGACTGATGTCTCTCCATGCTAAGCTGTTCTTTTCGTAGTTGTTTTGGTTTTGAGTTCATTTCCAATGGAGAATGATTTGATTGATTGATTATTGATTGATTGGCATATATGTGCCCCTGTAGAGCTGCTTTTCCACCTTTTAGAGCCACACGGTTTCCTTGGTCTTTTCAGCTATTTTCATGTTAATATGACACACAGAAACTCACACCTAGAGTTTTCCATTTCTTGCAGTTGGCTTTTTCCTCCATTCTAATTAAGGATTTGTTTGGTAGCAGCCATCCTAGCAACTTCCTTGTGCAGTATACAGAGTTTCCCTAGTCTTTTCCTTGTGAACTGGGCAGCACTTAGAGAAATCTAGCTTTGGGCAAGGGTATTATTTTAAGCGCCCTCGTTATGGGGGCTTAAGCATTTTCTCTTGTCTCGTACTTGAATAATAAAGTCACCAACACCTGGACATTATTTAGGTACCAAATAAATATGATGGCCATGGTGTTGTTTCCCACTTATTGTTCTGCATCTCTCTTTATTTCTGCACATAAGGACTTTCAAACTTGACAACATTTTAAAAATAATTTCTTTGGGTAACTTCTTCCACTCAGGATGCACAAATCTGGGGTGAGTATCACTGCACCATAACAATCACAAAAAGCTGGTTATACAATTAAACTCAACCATATATATGAATGTATCTAATTCCAATGCTGGGCAACAACATAGTTAATATATGTAAACTCCTTCTTCCACAGAGAGAACTCTGGCTCCCAAACATTTATAGAGTTACTCATGTACTTAAATCTACTCTACAGATAATGTTGTTTAAGAATTTCTTTTTTTTTAAATTTCATTGGATTGGAATATAGTTGATTTACAATGTCATGTTAGTTTCAGGTGTACTGCAAAGTGATTCAGTTATACATATATATATATATATATATATATATATATATATATATATATATATATATATATATATATATATATCATTCTTTTTCAGAAGAATTTCTATTCTATGACATTAATAACAAAAAATTACTAAATAAATTCCAAAGTTTCAAATTTTTTTCTTCCTGTTTTTAGAATACTTTCTTCTCAGATATATACGACTGTTCAAAAATAACTTGGATTAGTTCTGTATTTCTTTTTGGAGATGATATTGTCAATGTGATATGCAGTTAGAGTTAGCGGTTTTTTTCATATCCTTGTTGATATCAATATATAGGTTATTTTTTTTGTTCATTTGTTTGCTTTTACGCTCCTAAGCCCATCTACTTTATAAACACCTTTATCGAGGGATAATTTACATACCACAACATTCCCTCATTTTACATGTACAGCTCAATAACTTTATTAAATTACAGAATTATGCAACCAACACCACAATCTGAAACATTTCCATCATTCCAAAAAGAAATATCATGCCATTCGCGTCCATCTTCATTCCCACCGCCAACCCCAGGCAACCATAACTCTTCTTTCTGTCTCTACTCTTATCTGAACTAGAACAAAGGTCAACTCTATTAAGAAAAATATTAACTAAATTAATTAAATATTAACTTTTTAAATGCATGACATAAAAAAATTGACAACAAAGAAAACAGTTATAAACACAATTGTCAAATCATTTAAAAATATGATATGGTGAAGTGATATGATATGTGCTTTATTACTAATGCATTAAATAACAATATCTAGTATGACTCTAATATTAAACTGTAATTTTATAGTAATGATGAGTATTAGTGATAATTTGAGTATCTGCAACAAGTATGATATGAAAGAAAGATGATTCCTATTGCTGATAAAGTCTCATTATTCTTATGGTTTTCTACTTAGATTTGTAAATGAAGAAAATGCTAAATTTCAGAAAAATAGTATGTACGTATTTTCTATTCACGATTAATGTAGATTCCCCTAAGTTCTCTTCATGGCCCCCTATGAACTATAAAGAATTGCTGTTCGAGAGAAATAGAATACAGTTTGATATGTTTCTGTCATTGGATGTGACTGACTGTGTGTATGTTTAATGTCATGATGGATTCTTTCTTTTTAGAAAGGTCTCTGAAGGTAGGATAAGTGTTCAATAGCCCCAGGAAACCTCAGTAGATGGTATTTTCTCCAGGTAAAAATTTAAAACACTGCCACCACACCCTTACAAGTCACATGGCTTTTAAAAGAAACTCATACGATTAAGAGTCTAATCTCTTTGGAATTTTTATGAATATAGCTCTACTTATGATACAATTTTATTGGATTATTATTTTTAAAAAATTTCAGTAAAATATTCTTGAAGGAAAAAAATTCTCCCTGAAAGCCATCTGAGAGGCTTTCCATCTTCAGGTTAGAAAATTTATTTAGTCAAAAAGAGAATCAACAAAAACTATTTTCAGAGGAGAACTTGGCCCTGACATCAGATACTCCTTTGCTCCTAGTTGGCAAATAATTTTGCTGTATCCTCAGTTTTCACAGGAGGGTGTCAATTCCACCTTAGTTCAACTAATTTTTAAAAATGTGTACTTAGCAAGTACCATGAACTATTATTATAAGTAACTGTAAGGGAATATGATATAGAAATAGCTGCCATTCTGGATCCTCTAAAACTCTGGTTGCTAAAAACATATTAATATGATATACAAGATTAATAAAGATATGAACTTTATTCAATTTTAGATCATGTATATAAAAAAATATTTTTCGTGTTTTCTGCCACCTTTAAATGTTCTATAAAATATATATATACACATATATATTTCATATACATATATACATATACATATACATATATATTTATATATCATATACATATATATTTCACATTTTCAATAGTTATTCAGTAATACTTAGAGTTTATGTTTATAAGCACTGTGATATTGAGTTTATGATATTGGTATTGAACATTTGTCTTTTGGGTTAAGGAGTAATTATATGGTATTAATTTCTAAAACCCCTGCCCTACACTGTAACAGAATAAGGAGAGAAAGAAAAAATACACTTCACAGTTCCTCACTGATATCTCACAGAAAGTATTCCTGAAAGCAAACAACATTATGTCACCATCCAAATATAAACTCATCATAAATATAGCTAAAGTTATCAACAAAATAAAGCTATAAATAAAATAAAAGGTAATATTACTCTCTACCTGCCTCATGTACCAGCTCAGATAAAAAAAATCCTTGAAATTAGTGCCATACTGACTCTAATTTCCTTATCACTTAACTGGTTTATAATACAATATACCAGTTATGTCATATATTTAAGCCCTCAAAGGATCTAAGGTCAAATCAAGAGCTTCTCACATGCAAATCAAAGAATACATTTATTCAAAACAAGAACATAGCAAAGTATTGTTATGTAGAAGTGTCTATATGGAGAAGTCAAAGGTTCTCATATTCTATGATCACAGTGCTCAGCCCCTTCAGGTTAGAAAATATCAGGGTAGTTAAATTTGAATTATATTTTCATATATTCTCTACTCTTAAGCAATTAGAAATCCATTAATAACATCAGATTTTTCTTTACCCAGTAGAGGGCAGTGCTACATATGGAAACCAATATATTACTATGTCTTCCAGAGTTAGTAAATGAATGACTCCATTAACTCCCATGCCTGGAATTATTTTATTTGGCTTCTTGAAACAGTGCATCAAATCCAAAGGAAATAAGGGGCGATAGAGATATAGAGCAGTAAAATGTACACATAGCTAAGCAATAACTACAGAGCTGTCCAGCAATGATAACACTAGTCTTATTGTTTAATATGAGTTAGAGAAGTGTTTTCAAATAACGGATCAAATAGATAGGTACATGAGAGTCAGAAATTAGACAGGTTTTCAGAATTAATAGTCAAGAGTATTAGAACATATATAAATTATCTTGTATTTTCCTCTGCTTACTAGAATTAAGATTGCAAAAGTCATCCAAGGCAAATGTTCTGGATGACATCATAATTTGGTAGGATGTAAATTATAGCTATTGAAATTTTCACTCCATTTGGATCTCCACAGTGAGTGATTCATTCTTTTGAATCAAAAATCCCAACTTCATGATCCAGTTTTACTTTGCTATATATCTTATGATGACATCAATATCCTAGCACCAAAAAAATTGATTATTTCCTAATAAAGCTTCTTTTCAAAGATACTGAAATAATAACAAAATGACTTTTTTTCAGCATTTGAGCACCTTACTATATTTTTTTAACTTTTATTTTATATTGGAGTATAGTTGATTTACAATATTGCGTTACTTTCAGGTGCACAGCAAAGTGATTCAGTTATACATATACATAAATCTATTCTTTGAGCACCTTACTTTAAAAAACCAGGAGCTGTTATGTGTGTTTGGTCCTTAGAGGAAGACAGCATCTACTCTTTTCTACTCTATATAGTTTCATTTGTTTTTACACTATATACATATGAAACCAGCTCCTAAAAATTGCTATGCTAATTTATCACTTTACAACTTTGTTACATATCACAATGGGTAAAATGTTTACTTTCAAACGTTTCCACAATATTTTTATTTGAATCATTCCTTTAAATTTTTTTTTAATGTAAATATAATTAACTGTTGAAAATGATCATTCTGGATGTTTAGTCCTTAGACTGCCCTCTTTTCAGATGTTAGTTTTAGGAAGTAGGCATTGTGTCTTCTGTATTTTGTAAAGTGCTTAGAAATAAATGTTGGGTGATGATAATGATGATGATGATGATGATGATGATGAAGCATCCATGGGATTTCTCGTCTAGTCCATTATTGAAATCTTGACTAAGAGGAATGTCTGAAAAAAGATTTAAATAAGCATGACAAACATTTCCAGCTAGTCTATGTGGAAGCACCTGAATCAACAGTGCTATATGCTGACTCTCCTATTGAAGCACTCTGAAGGGAGGCGAAGAAATTGGTAATTTGACAGAAAATTACTATTCAAAATAGTGGGTTTTAAAAAAAAAGACACTATCTGCATATATCTCCAGGAAACTACTATAAATTGTTCTATATTTAATCATTTGACCTGAAAAATATTGACCCAGATTATCCTGCTATCATTAAAAATTCACTGATATAAACTGTTAAATGAGGAGAAAAGAAGATAATAGGAAAACTATTTTATGACTCACAGTGAAATGTTCTTCATTTAGTTCTAGTCTCTGACACTTAGCTGGGTTAATGTCTGTTCTCCTATCAGTTAATTGGTAGTAACATTAAATTCCTTGGAAGGTTGATGTTAGCATCACAGGCAGATATATATAGGGCACCTATCTTTATGACCAGGGTGTTTGTTGCTTAGCAAATGCTGATGACTCTCATTAGTTCTGCAAATCACATTTTATTTGATGTTGGGCAAATGATTGACTTCTCTGAATCTTTTCTTCATCCCTCAAATTGGAATTATAATGCCCACCCTTCTTACCAAGGAGTTTCATTTATTTGAAATGAGATAATAATTGTGCAACTGTGAAAACTTTGCAAGTGATAAAGTGCTGTATAAATATTAGGGTATATAATTAATTGAGAATATACACAGGAATTAAAACTGGCATAAGAGAAGCTCTTTTGCATACACCATATTCTGGGAAATTGTTAGAAAGATCACTCTGAATGAAAGTTTCCATTGGCTGTAGAGAGCAGTTCATTATTTATAGCATCATTATAGTTTTTGTTTGTTTTGTGGAAATTATATTTACATTTCAGCGTTTTGCCTGAATACTGATGAATTGATTTAGTGGGTCAGAACTAAGTGTTGACTATATGTATGAAGTATGAGACTCCCAAAATACATTTACATTTACCCTTCTAAGATAAATTTTATTCCATAAACAGGAGAATTTCACATTTTCACTCAAGGAAAATTCTGTTGTTGCAAATTTATTGATAAGGAAAGTCTGGCCAATATTACAAGGATTTGTATTTAGAATTACTGTATATATCTGTTACTTGGGAGTTCCTTAAGAGGCAAAGGACATGGATGCTTTAAACCTATAGTCTCTGAAAAAACCGTGCAAATGTAGAAAGGCAATCTTTTTTTTTCTCCTTTTCTTTGTCTTTTAATTTGAACAATAACAACCACAGAAAACCAATTACATTTTATTCACACATAATTATCTGAGCTTAATAACTTGCAATTATGCTATTTAATGTAGGTTTAACTCACACAGTCAGCTCTTCTTTTTTTGTTTGTATTTTTTATTGTTATTTTTTTAACATCTTTATTGGAGTATAATTGCTTTACAATGATGTGTTAGTTTCTGCTGTATAACAAAGTGAATCAGCTATATGCATACATATATCCCCATATCCTCTCCCTCTTGCATCTTCCTCTGACCCTCCCTACCCCACCCCTCTAGGTGGTCACAAAGCACTGAGCTGATCTCCCTGTGCTATACAGCTGCTTCCCACTAGCTATCCATTTTACATTTGGTATTGTATATATGTCAATGCCACTATCTCACTTCGTCCCAGCTTACCCTTCCCCCTCCCCTTGTCCTCAAGTCCATTCTCTACATCTGTGTCTCTATTTCTCTCCTGCCCCTAGGTTCATCAGAACCATTTTTTTTTTTTTTTTAGATTCCATATATATGTGTTAGCATACGGTATTTGTTTTTCTCTTTCTGACTTACTTCACTCTGTATGACAGACTCTAGGTCCATCCACCTCGCTACAAATAACTCAATTTCATTTCTTTTTTTTTTTTTTTTGGCTGAGTAATATTCCATTGTATATATGTGCCACATCTTCTTTATCCATTCATCTGTCAATGGATACTTAGGTTGCTTCCATGTCCTGCATACTGTAAATAGTGCTGCAATGAACATTGTGGAACATGACTCTTTTTGAATTATGGTTTTCTCAGGGTATATGCCCAGTAGTGGGGTTGCTGGGTCATATGATAGTTCTATTTTTAGTTTTTTAAGGAACCTACATACTGTTCTCCATAGTGGCTGTATGGAAAGGCAATCTTAACATCTCTCTTTTACAGGACTATCATCATCAAGAGCTAAGTCCTTCCAGAGGACTACTGTAGAAGAAAACGTGTTGAATAGCCTTTAACTTCTTCCAGTATCTCTTTCTCACCAACAATCACAGCTTCCCTGTGTCCTCTGAATGCCTATTCATATCCATCTTCCTTGGAGGACAGGAAAAGACAAGACTACCTCTACATTTAAGCAAACACTGTTGGTAGTTGTGAGGATATTGGTAAGACCAAATTTTATGTCTCATTTTTCTACTTACTTAATTAGGATTCCTTAACCTCCTAAACACACACATACACTAATAATCACTATAAAATTTAAGTAGATGACAGTTGATAGGTAGATAGATAGACGATAGATAGATTTTAAACTTGTGGAATTGCCAAGCCAAAGGCTCTATCTTTAACTTATAAGTGGTAATGACTTATCTCTCTAATGGACCATCTTCATAAGAACGATAAGTGAATGGGAGAGATACGTTGTTCACCTTGATGAGGAAATGCCCAGCCGAGGGTCACATTAGAGACCTGTTTGAATTGTTCCGTCCATAGACATCTGAATGGACATCAGATCCCACAGTAAATCCAACTGCCTAATGAAGCACTCAGAGCATCATACTTTAATACACACATATCTTATACTTTTTCCCTTTTTATACCTACAAATTCTTTTTTTTTTTTTTTTTTTCAGTTCTTAAAACACATCATGTTACTTCCAACCACAGGCCTGCTTGCTCAACCTGGAATGAAATCTCCCTGCATCAATGTCAGGCTCCTTTCAGATAGGCTGTCCTAGAATTGAAGCCCCTCCCTTGGGAGTACCTCTCTGTAAGCAGGCATTGTATGATGATGTCTATCAATGTGTCTTTCCCACTAGACTGCAAGCTGCAGAAAAATCAGGCCTGGTGTCTATTTTCTCATTACTGTACCTAGAGACCCTTGCACAGCATAAGCTCATAGTAGGTACCTGGTAAATGTTGCTGAATAAATAAAGTTGGGAGGAATGAGCATTTTAATCAGAGAAGAAGGAATTCCCTTTTGCAAGAGTTTCAGGTTATAGTGTCTCATTTTAAAAAGCAAAAGATATTATGGGGCTGTTTTATGGTTAGTTAAGGAGAAAAGAGTTAGCATCAAATCCGTGGAGAGGCAGAAAAGTATGGCAACAGAGGGGGAAAAATGATGTGGAAAAAATAAAAGTACGTTCTGTGGAGAATTTTGTAAACAGTGTTGGAAACAGTACATACATTGAAAGTTGCTCAGTGGAAAGTGAGTGGTGACTTAGGAGTATCAAATCGTTCATAAACATGAGAGGAGATGGTAGCAGAGAATGACTATGAAAGATGATGAAACAATACTTGTTATATGATTCTTGCTGCTGTGAAATCATGTACATTTTCTCCTACAGCTAATTAGGTGCTTGTGGAGTTACTTTACTGTTTATTTAACCAACTGAAAGTAATATCATGATAATACCTAAATAAGATAGAACAAAAGAATCATAGAAGTGACTTCCCTGGTGGTCCAGTGGTTAAGAACGTGCCTTCCAATGCAGGGGATGCGGGTTCAATCCCTGGTTGGGGAACTAAGATCCCACATGCCACGGGGCAGCTAAGCCCATGCACCACAACTAGAGAGCCCCTGTGATGCAACTATGGAACCCGTGAGCTGCAACTAAGACCTGACGCAGCCTAATTAATTAATTAATAAAAAAGAAGGTAATCCATGGAAAGGTGGAAAGTCAGCTAGTTCAACTCCTCCAGTATGAAAACTCAGAGGCAGAGAGCTCAGTGTTTTGTTTCAAGTAACCAAGCACTTTAAGGATACGGGTGGGACTGATCAACTTCTTTTTCACCAAATTTTACACCAAATATGACAAACGCTTATTAGAATTTGTTACATATTTTTTCAGTGTACTTTAAAGGGATGCAAAGTAGAAGCTTTTGTTCTACAAAAACTGCTTCTGCTAATTAAATCATAATTAGTTAAAACCATGTAATTTGATTTAATTTTGATGATATGCCTTTATTCTTCAGAAACCAAAAGAGTGTTTCTATAGTTCTGCTTACACTTTTCATTTGGTAGCTATCCAAGTACAGCTCTTTGCAAGTTATGTATCATAAAAGCTAAAAATAATGTCTGGGTATTTGTTTCAGAATAGAAGGAATTCAAGACTAATGTGATAAGTGGCATTCCCCCAGCTGCAACCATCACGATTCCATTTTGGTTTTAGAGTCAGTTCCAAGACTATATAGAGTCTAAAATGTCTACCTTAATGTACTTTAAATTGACGACATTCAGAATTTCAGAGATGGGAATGCATTTGCTTCTGTGTGCTTTAATCCATAGGTCTAATAGTGAATTCTAACTCTTATTTTATTTTATTTTATTTTACTTGCGCATCATTTGAATGGTCAACATTCAGAACATTTAGGTGTAAAGTATCAAAATAGGAGCCATGGGGGGGGGAATATATATATATCTATATATACATATATGTATATATATGTATATATATATGTGTGTGTGTGTGTGTGTGTCCCAGTGCCCAAGTTAAGGAGAATACCAAGGTATATATTTTTTCCTCTTTTTAAAAATTCATTTATGCCTCCCCTTGAAACTCACATGGACATTGCTGTTATGCCAAGTAAGAAGAGAAAACCATTACTACTTAGAGAGCTAAGAATTTAATGACATCACAATCACATTATCAATGATCAGAATTAAATTAGTTTCTCTCAATATATTCCTTTCTGGTACAATCATGTCTTCAGTTAAAACCACAGAAATAATTTCTAAGTGGCGAGGATTCGATTCTAAAGAATATCAAAAAGAGCAACAACAACAAAAAAAAGTTCCCAAATTCCACTCTCTGATCCATCCGTTTAAACATTTTTTTAAAACGTGTATTTCCCATAATTACAGACAAATCTTTCCAGCCAGCCCAGAACTAATTCATCATCAGCAAAGGAATAGACATCATGGCACCCTGAAATATACATACCATCCTATGTGTCAAAGCTATGACCAAGAAATGGTTACTGTACTTATTTGTATGAATTCTATGGAGTAATAGTGGGGAACTGTGGGAAATGAAGTTGAGTAATCACTAGCAATGAGGAAAAGCTCTATAATCACTTGCTGGTTGTAACAGAGGCTTTGTCCAAAAGGAAGAATATTTTACTTTTGTTTAGAGATGCATTGGCAAGAACTTGACTCTGAACTAGCAGCACAATGGATACTCATTAATTTTAAATGAATAAATTGAATGTCCAGTCTAGATACAATTTTTCAAACCCAATTAATAAGGTACTTAAGGTATTGACAAAAGTAACTGCAAGACTTCTAGCTATAATTTAGAGAATTTGAAAGGTAGGCAAGATACCTAGAAATTATAAAAGAGTCAATGCAGTAATTTTAGTTGAAAGCAGGAAAGAGGAGATGAGGCTGTATGCACTAGAAGTCTCAACTTATTTATATACTTGTGCAAAAGAAATCTGAATTTAAAATGTCAGTTTTAAAACACCTCGGTGAGAGCAGAGTCCTAGGGAACAAACAACACTGACAAAGAAAGAAAAAGATATGTCAGATTCCTTCTATTTCTCACTGTGCACAGGAGCCAAAATTAACATCTTGTGCTGGGAACACCTTTTATCTCTTCAAATATTATCTGACTTGTTAAGAATATTCATATTTCAGACTTCCCTGCTGGTCCAGTGGTTAAGAATCCACCTGCCAATGCAGGGGGCACGAGTTTGAGCCCTGGTCCGGGAAGATCCCACATGCCTTGGAGCAGCTAAGCTCGCGAGCCACAACTACTGAGCCCGCGCGCCACAACTACTGAAGCCCGCGTGCCTAGAGCCCGTGGTCCACAACAAGAGAAGCCACCACAATGAGAAGCCCGCGCACCGCAACGAAGAGTAGCCCCTGCTCACCACTACTAGAGAAAGCCCACACGCAACAACAAAGACCCACCGCAGCCAAAAAAAAAATACAAATAAATTCATTCATTTAAAAAAAGAATATTCATATTTTTTCTTCCTTTGGCAAAATGTTTAATATTTTCTCCTATAAACTGGCCCATTACTAATGTTTAACCATCCCTCTCCAGGCTAAATTTTACTGAAAGATCGATTTGTACATTCTAGCATGCATTTTTAAAACTGGTATCACAATATATGACAATGTCACACGTCACGTTTTCTAAAATAAATACATCCAGATCGAGTTACTTATTCAGTTTGATCTTCGCAAATGTCTCGCATGCAGAGCCCTGTTGGCTTTGCTAAGTCAGTTCTAAGTAAGAGAAGGTTCCCTGGGCTCTGATGGTGGGGCTGAGAGGAAGCTGGCAGCCGACTGGGGGAGGCGGAGGGCCAGGGGCTATGGCTACGATCGGGAAGATTCAGAACTAGACCCTGTGGTGTGGAGTATCGATCCAGAGGTGGCAATGGGGCTCTGACCGGAGGGAAGCCTGAATGACAGAGAGAGCGGATGCAGGAGGAGGGGCCTGATGCCCTGCGTCAGGTCCAGTAGACAACTAGAAGCCGTAAGGGCAGAAGGAGCTCACATGCGGAAACTGGTGGCAGGTCGGGGTGTCAGGTGTAGAATAGGTCCGTGTGGGACTCAAGTGGAGCGGCTATGTCGGATCAAGGCTGCAAATCATGTGAGGATGCAAAAGAACTATTTCATGTTGCCCGGGCTCCAGGCTTTAGGGGTAGAGTTAATGATTTATGAGACCCTCAGAGTGCGAACAGAAACAGAGGCCATGAGAATGAAAATGCTAATTCTTAGCTTACGGAATTACGTATGTTATATTAAGAGAGAGAGAGAAGCTGCTAGGTACATAATAACGTGCTAGGTTCGGATCATTTTAAAATAATAAACCTACCTTCTGTGTGTGTATGCCTGCGGTTGAATCTAATTATAATCCAGTTGAGAATCGAAGCGAGGAGGTATATATTGATCTCAGCCCTCCCGCTGGAGCTGGCCTCACCAGCACCCCTGAAGGGGACACAGGGGAGAACCCTAAGAGAAGACCGAGGCCCTCCAGGACTCAGCAGGAGGGAGACAGCCCTGCCTCTGGAAGGGACCGGAAACAGCACTGGAATCCCTTCTGATTTTATTCCTCTCAACTCAGCTCATCTCCGTTCTGTTTACTGAATCTCCTTCCTCATCAGGCCTGCATCTTCTTTTTTTTTTTCCCTGCCATATGGAAGAGAGAAACAAATGTTCTCTCCATTTCCAGACTTACAGATGTTGACGACATGAATGCCTGAGGAAAGCACTGCTCATTGGAGCAGATCAGTCACCTCCGTGTAGGGCTGGGTTCAGGGCATGAAACGGCAGCCTGTGGCCTCCGCTCTACTGAAGGGGAGAGACTTTAATACAAATGGGAAGTGTCAAGTGTTTTAAATGAGGTTGTTTTTATGTAGATCTCACATATGGTAAATTTTGCTCAGATGTCTCATTATTTGTCTGGATTATGAAGTCACATACATGAATGAAAGGGTCAAATGCTGCTTAGAAACTTGTGGCAACCGGATGGGCTTTGTCAAATCCCAGACTGATGGGGAGACAATTGCAAAGTTGCAGGATCACTGAAACTATGGATATCTCTACCTGGAGGTATACTTTCTTTTTCCTTTTTTTCCTTTCCTTTTTTCTTTTCTTTTTCTTTTTTTTTTCTTTTTTTCTTTTTTTTCTGAGGGTAGGCACCTGATGTCTGGTGTTTGTGAAATGGAGGGAGGGGAGGTGGGAAGGGTGAAGGAATGAAAACCAGAGAAATGTCCACATTTTGGTTGGGAGTTTCCTGACTTCGTTTCCTTCTTTCATTAAAAAAGCTGTGGTTTGGGGCTTCCCTGGTGGCGCAGCGGTTGAGAGTCCGCCTGCCAATGCAGGGGACTTGGGTTCGTGCCCTGGTCCAGGAAGATCCCACATGCCGCGGAGCGGCTGGGGCCATGAGCCATGGCCGCTGAGTCTGCGCGTCCGGAGCCTGCGTTCCGTAACGGGAGAGGCCACAACAGTGATTGGCCCGTGTATCGGAAAAAAAAAAAAAAAAAAAAGGAAAGCTGTGGCTTCACTTGTTTAATTCTCATTTTCATTGAAGAGAAAATGTCAGTTTCCAGCAGCAAAACTTCCCCCGGATATCATCTGTAATAAACATCATGACAGCGGGTCCCACATAGGCCACGTGGAGGGGGATGATGCACTTCCTTACATGGTGCCATTTCCTGCAGCAGCTCTTCATGAGTCAGTGGGAAACTGCCCCAATGCAGCTGCCATTCTGCAAGCTTTCAGAACCAAATGGTCCCTGGATACAGTGCTCAGGTCATCTGACTTAATTAATGATGAAATCTGAGAGAGAAGAGAGTCAGCTTGGTCTTCCAGAGTCATCCATAATTACAAAGCCTCTCAAATCACCCTCTGATAACACTAAACAGAGACATTTCCAGGCTGTGTTCTTTGGTGAAGACTTGGATTGTAAGTTAAGCAAATCTGCCCACTGATATTTAACTCTATTTTATTTATTTCATGTAATTTCAAATGATTTTTATGTTTTAGTATTTTTTAAGAATTTATCCAAGAGAGCATGATTATTTCCCTTGGAAAGTGGGATCCATACTTCTTCTTCCAGGGTTACCAATCAGTCCTTACCCTTCTCATGTCCTTTTTTGAATGTATCCCTATGCGTGTTATGGGAATACCTCCACACAGTGGCCTGTGGTTAGTACTCTGTGACACACCAAGACTCTGTGAATCCGTTGGGCCAGAAGTATCGTCGTTCAATGATATGCGACCTGTTTAACAAAGTTAACCTGAGATCACTATATTCTCTACCTTGAGACTCTGGACCCATCCAACAAGACAATTTGAGGGTGAGGACTTGAGAAAATATGTCATGGAGCTCTGAGATTGGGACAGCCTTCATGGAGCAAAGGACACAGGAAACTGGATAGAATGTAAATATCCAGACACAACTGGTAAGAAGAAAGAGATAAAAAGTTGCAGATGCACAGAGAAAGGGAAAAGTCATGAGTAAAAGATATGGAGGTAAAAACTACTTATCAATGAGCTGTCTGGAGTACTGCCTTTGCAAGCTCTTCTGCGTTCAACTTTTCCCAGAGTCAGAGAGATGCCTCTACATTGTTTGAGCATCAGATAAACCTGGGCATACCAACAGCAACAAAAATGGCATGGACCTGCAAAGAGCATCATACAAAAGCACAATTGAAAGAAATCATCAGTGTCTTATGATAAGAGAAAGTTACTTTAAGCCCAGAGATCCCAGGTCTCAGCCCCAGCAATACTCTCTTTACTTTCTTGACCTCTATAACTCAGATTACTCTGGAATCCTTGCAATGAGCCACCTCCTCATTTTTCTTGATCTAGCTCAAGAGCATCTCTTTTCCTGTAGAAAAAGAAATTCAACATTAATTAGCATCTCTTTCTTTTACCAAAGATAAATAATAAATGCATAACTATTACATTTCCTTGTGGAAAACACGTAAATAATCCTAGCTGTTACTTATCCATTGTTTTTTATATCAAATGTTATGTCTCAGTTAAGCTTCACAAAGTATCTTTTTTGCAATGAGGAAACTGAGACATTATTTGCTATTGTTACTATATTAACAATTCACCTAACAACAGGCCCTCTTTTTTTTTTAACATCTTTATTGGAGTATAATTGCTTTACAATGATGTGTTAGTTTCTGCTTTATAACAAAGTGAATCAGCTATACATATACATATATCCCAATATCTCTTCCCTCTTGCATCTCCCTCCCACCCTCCCTACCCCATCCTCTAGGTGGTCACAAAGCACCGAGCTGATCTCCCTGTGCTATGCGACTGCTTCCCACTAATTATCTATTTTACATTTGGTAGTATATATATGTACATGACACTCTCTCACTTGGTTCCAGCTTACCCTTCCCCCTCCCGGTGTCCTCAAGTCAACAGGCCCTCCTGAGGAGATCAAACAGATGGCATATAGTTTAAGGTAAAATATCTTAAGGAATAAAGTAGAAAACTATTTACAACTTAATCCCCAGGATAAATGAAACTAGTTTAAATTAAACCTTAATAAAATGTTATAAATAAAAGAATTGACTGAGTTTGGCTTTATGTTATGAAATTTAAAGATAGGGAGTGAAATTGAAACATATTTCATATTATGACTTGCTTATAGATATAATTCAAAGCACAAATCTTTATCGTTTTCCCAACTACAGCATATTAGCTGGTTAAGTCTTTGATTGTAACATGTACGTATGTTAAAATACTTGAAAATGCATAAAACAAATTATAGCGACAAATAAATTCACTTAGGCATGTTAACATATAGTAAACATGTTAGTTTTTTTGTTTTTGGTTTTTTGGGGTTTTTTTTCGGTACGCAGGCCTCTCACTGTTGTGGCCTCTCCCGTTGAGGAGCACAGGCTCCGGATGCGTAGGCTCAGTGGCCATGGCTCACGGGCCTAGACCCGTGTCCCCTGCATCAGCAGGCCGACTCTTAACTGCGCCACCAGGGAAGCCCAACATGTTAGTTTTAATCATACAAAAATATTTGTTTATTATCTATCAGTCTTTTGTGCAATGTAATATAATAGCTTTTATGAATCCATTCTACTTGTTTGCATGGGTTTTAACAAAAACAACTAAAAAACAAACAAACATAAAAACAGAGAAAGAGGAGAATTTGACTCTATGAGGATGAGGGAACTTATAAACCAGTTTTCAAAGTCTCAACAGGGCATATATTTTTGAAATCCAAATTTTTCAACTCAGTGGGTTATTCTCATGCAGATAGCAAAATTGGGAAAACATAAAGCATTTATGGGATAGAAAGATATTGACATTACCCCATAAAAATAGAAATGTTAAGAGAGGAAACTAGAAGGATGGAAGGACACCCTACAAAAATGAGAAGCTAAAAACCAAGAGCTGGAGGAGGCCAAGGAGGAGACTGGCTGTTATTGGTCCCACATTAGATGCATCTTGCAAACCCTGTCTGTGTCAAATTCAGTCTTGCACTGGCTCTCATGCTTGGTCAATATCCTTGCTCTTTCTCAGCCTTTTTCAGAATCTCTCTGTTTGATCACAAAGGGATTTGATGGTATTCTCAGCTGCTAATCCAAAGAGAATTTTCCCAGGCTGATTTCTAAATGTCTAATATGTTAACTGGATCTAAAGAATCTAAGGGAACTTTGGGGAACCAGGAAAGAACCAGAGTGTTTTCTTTTTTCCCACTGAAAATTTAGAGCATTAATATCAAATCAGAGATAATAAAAACCCAAAGATACTCATGAGGTCTCATTTAAACCAGTATTTTCAGCTTCTTTCATTTTGAAATTGAGGCCAGCTCTAAAACTGAGCAGGGAAATGAGTGCTTTGACCTCTGTGTTCTCTCCTACATTTGTCTCTGTGTGGTATGACACTCAAGATTATTGAAAGGGCACCATTTGTGGGCAAGGGAAGAAGGTGAAAGGGAGCAACAGTTCTTTTAACTTCTTTATGCTTGATAATTAGATCAAAAATATAATGACTGTACTCAAGAATGTTTAATTAATAGAGTAAATTGGGCAGCTAAATATATCATTCAAATATGCTTTTAGCATACATATTTTTTTTTAATTCACGTATCCCACACTAAACTGTTTATTAGGAACATATTCAATTACAAAGAGTTTGATACGATTATGACATGTCAGAAATTAAAGAGAAATTAATGCACACCCCACCTGTTTTCCCATGGAAGGATATTTGAATGTTGGTCAAATCGACTAGTCTTATACCATAAAGGAACTGCGGCAATTTCTACCACACGGAAGGGGATAGAAAAGAAGATAAAAAATAAAGGACTTAAGGTTTTCTGAGTGCCTACTATGGGCCAGAAACCTCAAGAGGAACTTTTCTACATGAGGTCTAACTTAATTGTTATAAATATTTTACTGGGTATAATTATTCCTATTTAAAGGTGAGTGAAGTGAGGCTCAGAAAAACCAAGACTTGCTGTAGATCACACAAGTAGAAAGTAGCTAAGCTTTTCTGAAATTAAAATTCAGGCATGTCTAGGCCCACAAACAAATTATTTTAAATCTGCCAACTTGTTCGTTAAGTTCCTTGTTATCAGATCAGAGAAACAAGTTTGGCGTTAGTGGATATTTGAAGTCAATTCCTGTTGCTAAAAAATTGGTTGGGAAAGTGGAAATCAAGAGCTACAAGATCCCATCTACAACTTTAACTAATAAAAAGTTAGAATATCTCTTGAAGTACAGATGCATTTAATACATTTAAATCAATGAGTTCATAATGATGGGCAAAAATGCATTGGGTATCTTTAAAGTGTACTAAGAAACCAACCAGTTAATTTCAGAACTGGTAGATAACGGAAAGGAATTTGTTTTTCCATGTGTTTTTCCTTTCCTATATGAACTGTACCTTAAGGTAACCGAACAGTTGATGTGGGAAAGTTCCTTACTGTAGAAGTATTCCAGATGATAAGTAAAGTACTGATAGAATTAGGATATCATCAGTTAGTAACCTGGTTAAAAGCATGTATCAGTTATCCATTATTCTATAATAAATCTTCCCAAAAAACAGTAGTTTAAAAGAACAGTCATGTGTTAGCTTACAGTTCTTTGGAGAGGAAATTCTGTGAATGTAAGGACTCAGCTGAACAGACCTTCTGTTGGTTTCTCCTGAATCACATCTGGATTCAGTCAGATATGCTGGTTTAATAGAGCATCACTCACACATCTGTCCATTGGTACTATCAGCTGGACCTCTGTCTCTACACATCATCTTTCACATGTAAGAGGCTACTGTAAACTTCTTCAACTAGTGGTCACAGGGCAGCATGAGGGCAAGAAGGTCTCTCTTAGGTACTCCATTTCAAACCCCCAAATTCATGTTCACTGAGTTATGTCAATCACAGCAAGTCACAATACCAGCCCAGAGTCAAGAGGGTGGGAAATGAATACATCCTCCCTATATCTTAATGGGAGGATTGTAAAAGTCCATTGCAGACAGAGCAGGGCTAGTGGGATGAGAAGAATTTGTGGCTAATTTTGAAATCTATCAATTTTTCATAGCAACATTATTCATAATAGCCAAAAATGGAATAATCCAAATGTCTCTCAACTGATAAATTGTTAAACAAAATATGGTATATCCACACATTGGATTAGTATTTAGCAATGAAAAGAATAAGGTACTAATACATGCTACAACATGAATGACCCTGAATGACACTGCTATGTGAATGAAGCCAGTCACAAAAGACCACATTGTATGCCTACTTTTGTACGAAGTGTCCAGAGAAGGCAAATCTTCTGAGAGAATATAGATCAGAGGTTCTGAGGAATGGGGGATAGTGGAAAATGGAGAGTGACTCCTAATGAATATGAATTATTTTTGGGTGTTGAGAATGTTGTGAAATCAGAGAGTAGTGATCATTACACAAGTCTGTGAATATACTAAAAAAAACACCAAATTGTACATTTAAAAGGCTGAATATATAGTATGTGTAGTATATGCCAATTGAGATAACATTTTTAAAAAACAGTAAAATCTACTTGTGACATCAGTGTTACTTTCAATTTAAAATCTCTTTTAGGAATAAATAAAAAGTGCTTAATGCTGTATAAATTTTTCAAGGGCAATTTGAAGATATGTCAATTTCTTAGAAACTAGAATAAAAAGTATATTATCACTGATGAATTTTTAGACCCAGAGTGGGTCTTCCTTATCTTTTCATTTATTAAATTGCCCATTTTAGAATTATCATTCATTGAACCGAGATAAATTGTCTTTTTGCAGATGAATGAACCAAAGTCAAGTGAAAGAATTTAGAACTTTTAAATGATGTCCAAACTTTAAATTATGAAATGATGATATTACCCATTTTAAAGAAATATCATTTCATTTTCCTTTCATGTTATTTTACATTCATACTGCTGATAAGCCTAACAGATCAATGAAAAATACTAACAGTATACATTTCAACAGAAGGAAAAAGGAGAGGATCTTGTATGGTTATTATAAATGTTGATTGTAACCCAGTCATCCTTTATAATCATGCAAACTTCTAGTTTTTGTTTGTTATTTTGGGCAGATTTTGTTTGCTTTGATTTATTAGAATGTTTTACACAAGGATATTTGCTCATTGTGTATTATTTTAGCTAGCATAAGATATGTTTAAAATAGATTTCTACTTTGTCTTTAAGTTGTAAATAAAACTTAACCCAGGTTAGCAGTATTGTTGGAACTAAACAAATAAAGGATTAAATACATTGGACTTGTATTTGGAATGATTTATCAATATGCCTAGAAATAACTGGGCTGGTTTAAACAGGAGTGTATTGTATAAAAATCATGGACATACAGCTGTGTACAATGAAATCACTGTCAAGGTTTACTACATTTGAATTCTCTTCTGAAACCATCACTTTCATACTTGTTTAATTTGTGTATTTAAATAAATTTAATGATGCCCCCACCATGTTTTATTGACTCTAATTTTTTTAAAATAACTTTTAATTGGTGGATGTTACGATCAATAGAATTTGTTTGTTATTGTGGTTAATGTTGCTTTCTTTTTTTTTTTTTTTTTCGGCTCCTATTTGTTCGTTGTGCCATGAAGGGTCCGTTGTTAGTCTGAGTTTCATGTTTCAAAGCCTCTGTTTGGTGCATACATTATATTTGATTATGTTTGATTAACACCTTGACTTGGATAAAAATAAAAATGTTCATCTTTATTTTGTCTTGGCTGGCTAAAATACAGGGTTTCACTTTCTTCCCCTCAGAATTTTAAATATTACTCCATTATTTTTTCACACCGGAAATTGCTGAGCAGAAATCCTTTTATTATCCTTTTATAATGAAAAACAAAACACAATGAACATTTTTAAAAATCTTGTAGAAAATAGAATCAAAGAAATTCCCCTACTGATTAAAAAAAGCAACAGTATATATTATATTTAACAATAACAAAGAAAGGGAGACTAGGGATAAATTTAATTAAAGATGCCAGAGAACATTTTGGAGAAGATTACAAAATGTTATTGAATGACATTAAAGAAAGCCCAAAAAAATAGAAAGCTAATTTCTCAGATTGCCCCATTCTTTGCATAAAAGAAGGAGTGATTTGGAATCCCCAAAGCTCAGGCTGATTCTTATTCTAGGACATTTTGCTCAGCTGTTGCTGAAGAGTTTTTTATTCCAGGATGAAGAAGATTCACACAAGGAGTTTGAAAGATGGCACAGACTCAGTCAAGCCTAGAAAGAATAATTTTCTTAAATTAACTATAAAGTTAATTCCCCAAACGCTACCCTATTCTAGATGATTTAAGGAGCCATTGCGTGATACCTCCACCTGCTCCAACAAGCTGTGTTACGGCCCAGAACCTAATAAATATACCAACACATGCAATAATGATTCCAATTTCTGTCTCTACTCCACCAGGACAGGGTCCACAGAGAGCAAGAACCCTTTTATATGTGTCTTTCATTACTGTGACTAACAAAGAATAGGTGCTAAATAAATAGGTGTATAAAAATGTCCTGGATGTAAGCCCTGACTTCACAACTACATGTGTGAATGAATTACCAAATGTGCAAATTTGAATGTTCTCATTTATAAGATGAGGTCAGTGATCCTGCCCTTCCTACACTCCAGTATGGTTTAGAGAATCAAATGAGATCATGTGAGAAGGTGAGCTATAGATTGCCAATCAATTTTATTAGTATTGATTTTATTGTTATTAATTATATACCTTCCAGCAATTACAACTTATATAAACATATGGTTAGTGTTTTATAAGTAGTTCTTTTAAACATGAATTGGCCCCAAACTTTTTAAAATGTTGTGTATGTTCTAATGCCTTCATAGTGTGATATCCCAAGTGTGACACTTACATTTAAGAAGTTATACAGTCATATATTCAATAAAAATGTACATAAATGAATTATGAAAAGATAGAACAGCAGGAGTAAAAGATCATTGATGAAGTGATGTAAATAGGTTGAATTTTGCCCTCTGAATTGAATAATTTATAAATTATTATACAAAGAGAATCAGATGTTTGTGTTGGTTACAAGTCATGAAATTTCACTGTGGCAAAGGAACTTGCAGCACTTGCTTAAAAGAAATTAACACATCAATATCCAGTAACCATTAACTAAAATATGCCTTTTCCTTCAAGTATGTACTTGTGCAACAAACCACAGTAGTATCAGTAGTACTTGTGGCTGTCACAAAAAGAAATCACAGATATTGTCATATCCTGCTGTGGACTTCAAACATCTCAAAATATCACAATTTTGAAATTGTAGAAGTTATCAGACCCAAGGTTAGGCTTTGATATTTAATGTGTTAATAATGAAGCACATATATTACCATCGAGCAAACTGTTTTATAATAGTTTGATGCTGGTATTTATAATTGCTCCTTTTGTAATCTCATTTATTTTATGAATTTTATTACATTATTTTGAGAAAGGTCCATAGGCTTCATAAGCCTATCAAAAAAGCCCATGACACAAATTTTTAAAAATAATTAAGAACCTCTGCCCTACAGGATATCTAATCTTACTCCCCATCCCCTGTGGCCTTTCTACTAAGAGTGATAACCAGCAGCTTTAACTAGGAACTTATCAGAAATACAGACCCTTCAGCCCTACTTCAACACCACAAAATCAGAATCTTCATTCCAACATATTATTTGGTGATCTGGACATATTTCAGTGTATAATTCTATCATTTTAACATATTTCCTAGTGCAAGACCTTCTTATTACCTATATATGTCTGATGACATTACCTAAACTATAGTCAATCAACCAAGATCAAAATAAAACAGAGAGGGCTTCCCTGGTGGCGCAGTGGTTGAGAGTCCGCCTGGCGATGCAGGGGACACGGGTTCGTGCCCTGGTCCGGGAAGATCCCACATGCCGTGGAGCGGCTGGGCCCACGAGCCATGGCCACTGAGCCTGTGTGTCCAGAGCCTGTGCTCCACCACGGGAGAGGCCACAACAGTGAGAGGCCCGCATACCGCAAAAAAAAAAGAAAAATAAAATAAAACAGAGAGAGTGGAAGGAAGGAAGGAAGGAAGGAAAAGAAAACCAAAAGAATAGCAATACTCTATCACCAATAAACAATGCATTTTCTCGTTTTAATTAGACACAGACACTACTTATCTAAAGTAATTATTTATTATTAAATCCATGGAGGAAATAATCTTTCTAGGTTCCAAGAGATATGACTCTGGAAATGCCCAAAAAATGAACACACCTTGATTCTTTTTAGTCCCACTTTGTCCATGAAAATATGGGTTTATCTTGGGGGCAGGGAAGAAGGAAGAAGAAACAGGTCACGAGGGAACATGAGAGCATTTGGTTAGCAAAAGCATCTATATTAAGACTTGTGAAATGAGAACCAAGAGAGGAAGAGATGGCTAAGGGAAACTGACATTGGCTAATTACTTCAGTTTATCATCCAGTTTTGAAAATTAAATGGATATAGTAATATACTCATTAATTCAGAGGGTACTTGGAAGTCACAGAAGTGTCTGAATGATTTTCACAGAAATCCAAAATGATACTGAACTTTTGGAAAGCAAAGTTCATAAAGTAAATGATGCAATATCTTTCTACGAAAATTTTGACTCAGTGATTCCCTGCCAAAAATGTCTTTAGCAGTACTGCTTTCCAAGAATATGAATAAAATGATGAAGCACAGAATACCTTCAAAATATGAGATAAGGCAACATGCTTGTGTAATGACACTTTCTGAAATAAAATTAAATGTGCATTTTTATTATTCCTTGACAGCAGTATTTATTGACTGTGATGTCAAAATCCTGAGCAGCTCATGAAGAAATGAGTGGAGAAGCAAACACTGATGCTGCCACTTTCTTCTAATTCCATTTATTAAATTTGAAAAGCTATAGATGGCCAGTTATTTTTAAAAAAATAAATACATAAGATGCACACATGCACACACACACACCCCTACTATTTAACCAGGAGATCTAAAGTGAGGATTTTTTTCTTCTAGCTGCATTAGGAAAAAGTATATATTTAAAAGAACATTTTCCTGAGAGAGCAATGATTTATCAGATCAGAAACTAAGACTTTTTCATCATAAGAAAAAACTGAAAAGTACAAGTGAAAATGATGAAACATACACATTTGGAAATAGAATGGAATCTGTATTATCAAGTATAATTACTATCAGAACTCATGAATAAATGGACATAAACAGTGAGCAAATTTAATTACACTTCTTTCTAGGGAACAGAATTCAAGATTCAGAGTAAAAAAAATGGTCTCTCATTGAACATGAGCCACTTTGGGAACTAGACGATGATGCAAAAATCACTCATCTTTGACAAGAAATAGCCCAGTTGTAAAGAGCAACTACAATAGGGCCCCCTTCCTATCTCACAGTGAGGTTTTACCCTTATGCCTTCAGGTGTGGAAAGTTTCCAATGTAATCTGCCATCTTGGATTTCTCTCTGCATCCCTGCCCTGATCTTCTAAGAACATTAATTTATACCTCATTGCCTTTATTTCTTTTTAATTTTTAATTGAAGTATAGTTGATTTACAATGTGGTGTAAGTTTCAGGTGTACAGCACAGAGATTCCATTATATATATATATACTTGTTTAGATTCATTTTCCTTATAGGTTATTACAAGATATTGAGTATATAGTTCCCTGTGCTATACAGTAGGTCCTTGTTGTTTATCTATTTTATACATAGTAGCATGTATATGTTAATCCCAAAAGGATTACATACTTTAGACTTGACAGGACAGAGGGTCTCTGTCTCAGTTACTTCACTCCATCATTTTAACATAAAAGCAGCCATAGGAAATATATCAATGAATGATCGTGGCTGTGTTACAATATAACAATTTTTGTGGACACTGAAATTTGCTTAATAATCAATCATTTTGCAATAATTTGTGAATATGTACCGTGTTTTCAAGGTTTTCAAACTTATCAGGACACAAGAAAACTAACTTTTGTGCTCGTGATAGGACATGGAGAGGTGCCACCCAGACTTCCCAACAAGGAATGATGTCTTTCCACTGATGCTGATGTGGCAAAGCTGAGTGCCACTTCAAGGACTGCCTCAGCCACAGAGTCACCCATCCCAAGACTGTGGCCTTTGTGGGCAGATCTGCATCCAAAGGCTTATGGGGCCGGGCTATAAAGGATCAATCATTTCATCCAACAGGGGACAACTCTTCAGACCCTTGTAGCCCCGGAGCTGCCTGGGAAAGGGACAAAGCTTTTGCCAGTCTCCATTGTACCTTTACCCCTCCCTCTCCCCGGCCCCTCCCTGGGTGATGTTGAACCTAAAGGCACTCCCTGATAAGCACCTTGCTCTCTTGCGGACTCATACTTTATCTCAGAACCTACTTTCTGGGGAACCCCACCTGAGACGCTGCTGCTTTAGAAAACCTAAGCAGGCAAGGATGGTCTTTGTTCTTTTTTCTTTTTTCCTTTTTTTTTCCTTCCACCTAATAGACTTTCTCTGTCTAGTAGTCTATTTTTTAAAGTATTCCAGGCAGCTAACTGTCAAATTAGTTGGTGGTTAAGCACCTCCCAGGAGTGCATTTTAATGAGGAGATTTTTGAAAATGATATTGCCTTGACAACCCAAAAGAATGAAGCAAAAATGATAGGAAAAGAAGTAGAGGTTAGTATTTTGATGCAGGCAACTTCTTAGCATCAACTCTTACACCATTAAGGAGCATAGCAATGACAGGAAAATCAATGCTCAAAAAGTCTCTGACCTCAAAAGTAACTCATAGAAAACTAACTAAGAGCAACATAATGGAGCACATAGCAATACACCAAATGAATCTCTACATCCAAGGATCCACGTGAATTATTCCTTAAGCATCTGGGGGGAACTACACCTAAAAGACCTGGAGACCTCACCTTTACCTCTTCCTAAAACACACTTATAAGGATGTTCTATTGTTTGTTTGGAAATTCTAATGGATCACAGATGTTAGAAGGCTTGCTGATGTCTATCATTCTCATCAACAGCCTTCCCAGAATCATCCTTGGTAATGATCAGAAATCCACGCCAAGGTGACAAGTTACATGGTGCCATAATTTGGCCTGTACCAAATGCCCTTTATATACTTTATGTAAATCATATAAAAATTATTTATGGAAATGATTTTGGAATTGTTTAGGAGCTTTGTAAATATGTCCAATATGTCTAAATTCTCCTTAAATTCATGAGCATATTAACAGATCTGTTTAACATCCAATACTGGGTAAACTTGAATCCACCCTAAAAAGCAAACTAATCCCCAAACTATTTTTTGTTTGCATTTTAATTTATGACTTCAAGGAGGTAGGTGTGGAGAGAAATCTAAATTCCTTCTGGCAGATTTTCTTCCTCCTCTGAACGAGAATACTCTTCTCTTGGGCAGGTTCCATTTCTTTCCTCCTTTTACTTCTCCTTCTGGTCTCTCCCTTTTGTTCTTTTTGTCACCTTCTTATTAGGTCATAGATGCTGGGGAATTTGTGGTGGAGGGAAGCCAGTAGTCCAAAAATTTTTTCAGAGCTCAAGGTTTACTTACACATGTTGTGGACAAAAAGACCTGCCTTTCTTTCCAGACCCCAATTAACTACATACATTGATAAGTTCCTAATTCAATTAAGCAGGGCACAGGTGGGTCCTCAGCACAAGAATCTCCAAAGATTTGTCTCTCTGTTGCTGACTCCACAAACAAGGTCTATTGCATAGTGCTTTAAAAAGACCGCTGAAAAATATAAAGAACTGTAACTGGTAAATGGAGTTGAAATTACTTGTAAGTAATGGTATCACAATAGTGAAAGAGGAAAAAAAATCACTGTTTACTGAGGTTCACTTACGGTAAGTACAGTGGGTGGGGTTGCAGTGTCTCAAAACCTATTACAAAATTCAATTCTAGCAAAACTCATGGAAACTTTCAACCATCTGACTCCAGAATTATGTATATTATTTTTCCAGTGGTATGATTAGTTTTATTTCTTGCTAATCTAAAGAGAAAACAATAAAATTTTATTTTTTATTTCTTGAGAATTTATGAATAATATTCAGTAATGAATCTAAATAATTGTTGGTACTTTAATAATGTACATAAAAGCAATAGTGAAATATTTTATCATACATTTATGTATGTACTTATGTATAATTTCTATATGAAATTTTATTTAAGTAATACAGCTTAAATACTATAGATATTTAGAACTTCTTCTGTTACTTCAAACTGTATCTAGCCAATTACTCTTACTAACAGTAAATCATATACTTTAGGGCAGGGTCAGCCCGTGTGTTACAGACTGTCAATGGGGGCTTCCCTGGTGGCACAGTGGTTGAGAGTCCGCCTGCCGATGCAGGGGACACGGGTTTGTGCACCGGTCCGGGAAGATCCCACATGCCGCAGAGCGGCTGGGGCCGTGAACCATGGCCGCTGAGCCTGCACGTCCGGAGCCTGTGCTCCACAACGGGAGAGGCTGCAACAGCGAGAGGCCCAAGTACCGCAAAAAAAAAAAAAAAAAAAAAAAAAAAAGTCAATGGAATATACATCCTTTAAAAATATATATACTATTGGGAATAATTAGTATGTTAGAAACTACTGAATAGTATAATGAAAAGAGACAAAGGCTAGAAGGCCAAGTATTTTATATGTATAAACTCTTAACATGACCTTAAAAATGTCTTCTCCACTGCCTCTCATTTTTCTTGCAGGCTCAAATATCCTCATCAGTACAATTTAAAATTTTAAGTAGACTAAATGAGCTCTAAATTTCTTTGGCCACTTCCGAAAAATGTCATTATACCAGCGCATCACTTTAATCTATTTTATGATATTTTAAATATCTATTGTTAGGTCTATAAATAAAATATGTAAAATAGTCTGTATTCAACATGTTGAACGATATCTATGCATACTATAGCTCTTCAGCAAAAAGCACTCTAGCTACCTGGAAATAA
Organism: Hyperoodon ampullatus; assembly: GCF_949752795.1. Classification (NCBI taxonomy): domain Eukaryota; kingdom Metazoa; phylum Chordata; class Mammalia; order Artiodactyla; family Ziphiidae; genus Hyperoodon; species Hyperoodon ampullatus. The sequence continues at coordinate 165,893,610 of NC_136917.1, forward strand.
CTATATTTCTTATTGCAAAAAAATAGTTTACGGGCTTCCCTGGTGGTGCAGTGGTTGAGAATCTGCCTGCTAATGCAGGGGACACGGGTTCGAGCCCTGGTCTGGGAAGATCCCACATGCCGCGGAGCGGCTGGGCTCTTGCGCCACAAGTACTGAGCCTGCGCGTCTGGAGCCTGTGCTCCGCAGCAGGAGAGGCCGCAATAGTGAGAGGCCCGCGCACTGCGATGAGCAGTGGCCCCCGCTTGCCACGGCTGGAGAAGGCCCTCGCGCAGAGGTGAAGGCCCAACACAGAAAGAATAAATGAATAAATTAATAAACTCCTACCCCCAACACCTTCTTTAAAAAAATAGTTTGCTTCTTTTATTTTTTATTGAAAATAATATGTGATCAAGCAATAGAAATTCATAACTACTCATTACATTTAACCACTTAACTTTTCATTCAATATTTGTTAAAGCACTGAGCTTTTTATACTATGGTGAACACGTGAGTCAATAGATTTTTTTCTGAGTCATCTAATATCCTTGAAAAGAATAAAATAAGTGGAATATATATAACTGACTGAAGCCACTTAACTTTCAAAAATATATCCAACAGATGTTTTTAAAGAAAGCATACTATAAGCATTTTTCCATGTAAAAAAAAGTGAAATATTCTCTTTGGCATAGCAAAAGAAATGAAGTAATTTATTGAATGATTCCAACATAATATGATTTTTACTTGAAATGTGAAAATTCCACTTGTTATGTCACTGAAACAAGATAAATTTTTCCATAGTTACTTTGTTTGGGAATGATATGCTAAAAAAGTAATCAGCTGGACATTTGTAGTAACACAGGAAAATGTTAAATACCTTTAAAATACTATTATTGGTGAATTTAGAGATAAAATTATATTAATTTCACTTGCTTCTTAAAGTAATTTTCATTATTAATAGCATATTTGATGTAGAAAAAGTGACATATATTTTAAAACCATCATAGTAATTAATACATATTTTGTGGAGGACACTCTGAGACTGTACAAATATTGTTTCTTGTTAAAATTTAGCCTAATAATTTTAGCATTAATTTGTAGATCTTGCCTGCCACAATTATTATTGTGATGTTCTAATGTTGATTTCTATTTCCCTAATTCCTTCTATATTTATGGAATGGAATTCTCTTGTGAGGAAGAGTTATTCCTTCTATTTATTTCCTTATTTATTCGTTTAATCATTAGTTTATATCAGTATACTCACAGCATTTGAGTTCTACTCACAGGATTTATTTTGAGAGTTAAAATCCAAATACTATCATTATTTATTTTGCTACTCAAATTGTTCCAGATTTAGTCATTGAGAGCTCTTTAAGTTTCTTTCCATATGTTCTTTGGACATGTCCATCTTTATTTTCTCCTTTCTTACTTCTTTTTTTCCCTTTGCTTAAGGCATATTATTACTTTCTGGTACAAGATACTCTATATTCAATTATATTTTCCCTGTCTCAACCCCACCTCTCCAAGAAAGTCTTCTCTCTAGTGTTAGAGAAGGGGCTTTAGAAACCAAGATCTGGACATTAGGTATATTCATTGATCAACATGCTTAATTTTATGTACACTAATCGTTTTCACAAAATCAGGACATTTCATTAACTTTATTGCCTGTCCATGTCTTTTTCTTCATTTCTTTCTCCTTGTCTCTGTGCTACTCATTCTTCAATATTTTCTCCTGATAGTGTGGTACCAGAGCACACTAAGACATCTTGTTAAAATAAAATAAAACAGAGACCAGGCTTGAAAATCACCAAGCAGACAAAACCATTTAAGCCACACAAGCAAAACTATATCTAACTTATTTTGTGAACACAAGCAAAACTTAACATATGCTATTTCTTATAAATGCTCCAATAATCATAAAAGAACTTAAGTCGTCTTCCTAAAACGGCATAAGATAAACACTTTTAACCAATCCACTGCCATCTGGAAACTCCCGTTGTAATGTCCAGTCATTGTAGAGGTCAACAACTTCCTCATTTTCATTTTAGAAGCCATCCTGAGCTTCAACTCAGTTTTGGATTTGAAGACTCCCAATTCTTGAACTGTTCTTTCATGCACAATAAACTCTTACTAAATACTACTTTACTAATCCAGTTTTCACTTTTACTGGATTTTTGACAAGCTCTTACTTTTGGATTTACTTTTCTTATTTTGTCTGTCTAAAAATCCACTACATTCTGAAGGGTTCATCCTTCTGCTCTCCTCTTTAGTATCTGTCTTAGAAAGCTTAGCCCATTTCACCGATTCACAATTCACCTACAACGTGGACCTCCTTCTATTTCCTATTTGAGCCCTCCTTTCAGGTTAAACTGCGTCAAATGTTATATTTGCCATATCTGTCCTCAACTGACTTCAGTAATACTCCATTTATTTTCATTAGAAATTTCATGGTGATACAAAACAGGACTGCCAAAGAGTAGTTTGAAGAGGGAGTTGAATTTTTGAAGGATTTTTTTTTTTTTTTGTCTTCCCCCTGGCTTCCTTTCCATTCTTGCGGGATGTCCACTAGCAATACGAGAGCAATAAAACTTCCTAGAGCTGGATGAAAGCCTTCTCTCTGTAACACGGGTCCTCGGGAAAGCCATAAAATTAGAAAGGGACAAAATCCTGAAATTGTTTAATAGACAAATGCCTCATCCATTAGGACATAAGTTCAGATACTACTATAACAGAAACCCAAATGACGATGGCTTAAACTAGATAGAAATTTATCTGTCTCCTACATTAATGTTGAGGTCCAGGGTTGACACAGCAGTTCTGCTTTATCAGGTCATCAAGGGACCCTGGTTCCTTCTGACCTGGAATGTTCTGCAGTCTTTAGGGACCTCCCCATGATTCAAGGTTGCTCAACACCCTCTCTACACTTCAGCACACAGGAGGGGCAAGGAAACAAAGGAGAGGGCCTTCCAGAAGTCCTAACACTACTCTATCCTTGCTCAGATTGCCATCTCCTTAACTCTCAAAAACCTCACTCATAGATAATTTTAACATGCTCTAAATCACACTTCCTAGATGTAGGATTTTGTAAACCTGTTCACGTATCTTCTGCAGGATCCTGTGATATGTAATGTTAACCTGTACTACACACTTCCATGTATATTTCTTGTGAAATTATCCAAAAACTACTACTCCACATTTGTTTTGCCCCCTCATCACTAAAATTTTGGAATTCTCTTGATTCCACTGCTTTATTAAAATATTACTTGGAAATATTATTGCTTCATATATTATTAATAACAAATAAAAATTTCTTGTGACATGATACCAGGCCACCGTTATCATGTCAAGAACCCCCTGTATTCACGATTATTATGAAACACATTAATGATACATTATTTTTCTTTGGAAAAAGTATCGACTGCTTCTCATTGTCTGGAGCTTGGATGAAACTCTTTTGTCTGATTTTTATAATTTTTGGATTTAGAAATTGGATACTTGCTAAAAATTCTATATAGATACTCACTTCACCACTTCTTCCATTCTACAACAGTAAATTTCCATGTCTGAGTTTTTCTCTGGAATGCATTGTTTGCTCACTGGCACAGGGATATGCAAAATTGGTCCCATGGAATATCATATTTGTTTTTAGCAGCCACCCTACTTCTGATTTCCCAAGTCTGCCCATCATCTAAAAAAAGCATTTTCCTACAGAACCAAGAATACATAGTCCTTTGATAAATACAAGAAATTTTTTGTTCCTTTGATCCCAGAATTTCTTTTTTACTTGCTCACCTTATTTTGTCTTTCCTGTATTCTAAGTTGCCAATGGCCTTACCTTCCTCTCCTAAGGAAGTCCTGCTACTTAAGGCAGCCAATGAAATATTTCAATAATGATAATTTTTCTTCCAACTATTCATTGGTCATTATCCTCTTCATGTTAATAATGGGAAAGTTTCTCCCCTTAAAAATATTTTCTATTTTTCCATTCTTTGAGATACATTATGATTCAAGGTATCACACAATGGTGATTAGATTTATATAAAGAAAAACTAGTGGAAACCATGCTTTATTTCTAACTTATGATCCATCATGGAATTTTAATCATACAGCATCATTCAGCTCTTCATTTGATTCAACTAGGAATCCCATCCATCTTCAATTCATCTGAAAACAAAACCATTTCAGTTTTACTTTTCATATTATTTTTTCCCAGTAGGACACCATATTCTTAGAAACTTGCACACACATCACTTTGATTTTACTTTCCCATAGAAATAACAGAAGGTCTGAACTACACTGTATGTATTTACATATATTCACTCTTTCTGCCTGTCACCTCTGTGCTACCTTCCAAAGTTTATCAGTAGCTCCTCCACTATAGTTGTGCTGTGAAGCTTGTCATATGGCATTTTTCCAGTTGTCTTTCACAAAATGGCACCATTTTCTCTATTAACACTTAACTGTCAAGACATTATGCTATATAAGCAGGTTCCTCCAAGATAAAACTCTCACATCTACCTCCAATTTAAATCAGCAGTGTCAGGTGTGGGTCCTGGTGCTTGGTCTGGATCAAAAGAAGGAAAGAGGGAAATAAACATGGAAATCAATCATTCTGTATTAAGCCATAGCTTGAACCAATCATAAGAATTAGTATGCTTGCATTCCAAAGCACACTTGGCAAAATATAATTATCTGTTACGCTTTCCAATCTCCCCCTTTCCACAGTCACAGTCCAGGAAAGTTCTGAATTATCTGCAAAATGGAAGACTTAGATCAGTGGTCTGACAGTAGTTAAAGATGTTATTTTGCTCAGCGGAGTCCCCACAACGTATCTAACTGTTGCATGTAATTAAATACATCTACAATCATCATCAAATTATCCTCTGTTGCAAGCAATAAACAACTAGATACTCCCACATTTGAGTGAGAGATGGTACATCATTTGGAAGAGCATTATAAGAAAGATGGAATAAAGCTCACCTCTGTAATACCTGCCTGTTGTCCTGGAAATTTCTTTCCAAACTTCTTCTTGTGATTTCCTAGCATTTCATGACCTTTGCTACAAGCATCAAGGTCTTTCCTGACGTGTGGTACCAAGTGTTTTGGATCATCCTTATACATAAAATTTTCAGACCCAATGAGTATTAAGGTTGCATAGATCCTACATGAATGCCGGGAGTACCAGCATTACGAGAAAATAAGAATAGAGGGAAAGCAGTCATCAGACGGACATTAGATAAGGAATTACAAAATCATGTTCAATTCTAATGGTTTAAAAATCCTAGGAAGCCTCTAACTCTAAACTCCTGAGGCTAAGGAGGGGCTCTCAGAAGAATGCCACAATTTAATTAAACCATCAGATACCAACTGCTCTCAAAACAAGCATCAGTCAATGATCTCACTGTCCAGATGACAACCAATGGTTAGTTTTCAGAGATTAGTAAAGACAATTGGCAACACTTTCGAATACATATTAAGGTCCAATTCCTGATTGTTAAAAAGACAGAACAGGCTTTTTTTTTTCCAAAATAAAAGTTCAGTGCAAGACATAGGAGAGAGAAAAAGTAGCCTCTGGAGAAAAAGTATAAAAAAATATTTAAAAAGAAGGGTTTAGTGGGAGCTTGTAAAAAATGAATAGAGCAATGAAGCTAAACAATAGCACAGAAAGATGGTAAATTTTGTTATATCATATTTTGGCCAGCAATGGAAGTTGGCTTACTGGTGAAGAGACAAAGATTGCCCTGGGGAGTAATAGAAGCAAAGAAGTGGAGAAAGAAAATATGCTGTGTTTAGCTTCATAGTTCAAAATCTGAGTTTAATTTTTAAAATTTCAGGTTTCATAAGAAGGAGATATACAGAAGAAAATAAAATAATTTTTAACATACACTCGAGTATATCTGAAACTCTTTTACTCTTGTTTCTTATTAAATCCAATCTCAAATTAGATATTTAATTCTAGATTTCACTACACAATACAAATTTTTAAAGCCAAATAAAGAAACTCCCCTCAGCATTTTCTAGAAGACTTAGAAAACATATATAAGACACCGTGTGGTTATGCTTATTAATTTAGTGCTGATGAATCTGAAGAGAAATTTATGATTGTATTATCCAATTACGTGGGTCCAGCCTTGTCAGGAAATAAAATTTGTATACATTCTTAGCAGAGAATAACACCCTTAATGTTCAGATTGCCAATTGTCAGCAACTAAAACACAGTAAGTATACCTACCTCTGTTTTTACAATTCCTAGTTTCCTACCAGTTTCCTCACAACCTCCACCCTGAGTATATTTTCTTAATTTTTCTTCCATGCTGACAACTATATTTCCACTCCAGTTGCATTCCCTATTTCAGGATTGGATGCTCTGCATTAACAAAAATGGTCAGCCATTGTGTAGGTGAGTATGTGATAAAAATTTAGTCCAGTTTAGATAGTGGAACAAGGACCAGTATTCCTATACAATCTGTATTAATATAACCAGAATTTCCTTTACAAAATTACATGGTTTTTTCTGGGAGGGTGTTTTTATTTTGGTTTTTTTTTTTACTTGTAATATATAGTAGATATACAACATGACATAACTTACAGTTGTATAATATATTGATTCACAATTTTTAAAGGTTATACTCCATTTACAGTTATTTAAAATAGTGGCTATATTCCCTGTGTTGTACAATATTTACTTGTGCCTTATTTTATACCTAACAAATTTAAGTTTTTTAAATGTTCATTGTGCATGTGAACTTTGAGTCATTGCACAAATTCGTATTCATTGTTCCACAATATTGTAAATCAAAAGTCATAAACTACATTCATACTTGACTTAAAAGCCATGATTATTATTCATTTCATAGTAATTTTATGTTATCACCTATGTTACTTAGCTTTTGCTGTGTAAGAAATTATCATAAAACTTAGCCACCTAGAGCAACCAGTATTTCTTATGTCACCATTTTTGTGGATGGGAATCTGGCACAGGGTCTCTTGATGTCAGTGGCTGCAGGTCTCTCACAGGCTGTAGTCAGGGTGTCATTCAGGGCTGCAGTCTCATCTGGAGGCTCAACTGGGGGAGGATCCACTTCTAAGATCAGTCATGTGATTGTGCAAAATCACATTTTGAGTTTCCTTCTGGGTTTTGGACTAAGTTGTCTTAGTTTGTCACTTTCTGTTCACTTGGGTTTCCCTCCCTGTCTGTGGAGCACCACAGAGGGAAGCTCACAAGATGGCAGCTGCCCTCCATCAGATAAGTAAACTAGCAAGAGTGGGTGCATAAGATGTCTCTTTACACCCTAATATCAGAAGTAACAGTCTATCCTTTTTTTCATATTCTAAGTGTTTGAAGTGAATCACTAGGGCCAGCACACAGAGGGAAATAGATTACACAAGGGTGTGAACACCAAGAGCTGCAGAATTTGGGCACCTTCTTAGGGGTTGCCTGTCACCTCACATTTAACTACTGATTCCCTGAGTCCATGTGTTAGACAAGCACTGAAATGACGCCAACAAATCTGGCCTGTATAACTGCATCCCACCTCCCTTGAGTAGAGACTATGAATGTGATGAGATACCAATCCAGTGATTAAGTATATGAGAGAGTTGATTAAAGAAAGGGAGATTGTCTGCATGGACCTGTCTGAATCACTTGAGCCCTTTGAAAGCAGAGAGCTTTCTCATTGCTGTGGCAGAAGAGAAAATCAGGGGGAGTAGAAGTTTGAGAGGGATTCAAAGTAAAAGAGATTATTCATTGTTGACTTTGATGATGGAGGGGGCCACATGGAAAGGGACAGAGACCAGCCTCTAGGAGCTGTGAGGAGTCCCATGGTCACAGCCAGCAAGAGAGCGGTGATCACAGTCTTATAGCCATGAGGAAATGAACTCTTCAACTGTCAGGATGAGCTTTGAAACAGACACTTCCCTAGAGCCTCTGGATGAGAACTTAACTCAGCCAACATTTTTCTATATACCTTGATATACTCACAGCAGAGCATCAAATTGCATTGTGCCAGACTTCTGACTTACAAAGTGTGAGATATAAAGGGGTGCTGGTAAGTCACTTGGTTTCTGGTAATTAATTATGCAATAGCAAAAACGAATATACCCAGCTAACTAACTTTAGCCTCCTGAGGCATATTCTCCCTAGAGACTCTTTGGTGTTCAGACAAGCTTACACAAATATAAGCACCTGTGTAGTTGATTTGACTTTTTGAATTTTTTAAACAGGATATTTAACAGCATGTATTACTGTTATATGCATGCATATCTATATGTCTATATATAGACATATGCACATGAACACATACATATACACATATATGATGACATATTCAATATATTATATCAATAAGTATATATATATATTTAATTGTTTTTAATATATCTCTGAAGATTGCCTCCTCATTTATTACAACTCAGCCATTCCCCCAAGTTCATAGCTAGTAATCTAGATCAGTACTCTTAACTTTTGTACTTTTGTGGGTGGCTGACAGCAAGGTCAAAAATATTTTCATAATAATACTAAGGCTTTAGTTGTCTTCTTTACATTCATTCTCTCACAAGTACATAACGGAGTCTTCCAGAAGCTACATGAAGTGTGATATCACAACAGAATGAATGTAGAAGCAGCTATGATAACCCAGGTGTCTTCTGTTAAGGCAGGCATTGAAGAGATTTTCCAAATGAAAACAATGCCACTCTTCTTGATGTTATTTTTCATTTTAGTAAACATAGTTGTTTTCTTTGAAAATATAAATTATCTTAACATGTAATAAATTTACAATCATTATTTTTAGATGAATGAATACATAATGATTTTGATGTATCCTCAGTATTAATTGCTTCGATGGTAAATATTGATAGGTAACACCCATTTAAATAAAAGCTATTTGGGTTCTCAATTGTTTTAAAAAATATAAAGCAATCCTATGACAAAACATTTAAGAAGTCTTATTCTAAACCTTTTCTTTTTGGAGGTGCTTTATTAGCTCACTGAGTGAAGGAACCACATTTTATACTGGGGTATTTGTTGATTTCATGACTGTGAATTCCTCCACCTTTTTTTTTTCAAAGTATTCTAGCAAAATATAGAACCTAAAACATACATACCTTTGATCCAGCAGCCCTATTTCTGGGTATCTAGTCTAGGGAAAACAAGATATGATAGGAGAGAGGAGAAAAAAAAATGTAGTAGCTGTATTAATTAGGGAAGGCTAGGCTAATCCTCTTGGAACAAAGAAACCCAAAATATTAGTGAATTCACACGTGAGAGGCTTAAGTCCCATTCATGCTGTATGTCCACAAGGAGGCAGGTGGACTTTGCTCCACAGGGACCAAGAAAAAATTAAGAACTATTCCGAATACTAGACAATTTATGTATAGAAGATGTATGAGGTCAATTGTGTAAAAAATAAAGCACTAATGAACTTGTTATTTTAAGACAACACTCACTATGCCACATTAGTGTTGTGATAAAAGCATAAAAATGATTGCTTTATGTGGAGAGGATTAGAAAGAAGTCATAGAAAAGTATTTAAGGTTTTTTTGTAATGACAATTTAAGGTGGAAGTATATATTATCATCAGTGGCTTATTGTCTTATTTCATCAAACTAAATATCTCATTTTCTTTCTCTTTGCATAATATTCTGCAAAGTGTACCCATACTTGTCTTTTACGTCAGTTAAATTTTAAGAGAAATGTATTTTAGAAGATTTTGGATGACGTTCAAAAAATAACATTTTTGTGAATTTGCTTTGACAAATAATTAGATGTGAAATGTGTATTTAAGTTTCAGACTAGCAATTTCTGCCTAGCAGGGTTCTTTTTTTAAGCCAATAAAGCACAAGTAAATTGTACAGATGACAGATCTAAAAGTTCATAGGTTTTTTCATCAGTCTATTGTAGATACAAGGGAAAGTGGTTGACATATTTTTGAATGGTGGTAAGTTTTTCAGAACATGAGATTTTCAATTATTTTTAAATCTGAGATCCTACTTCGAAGGTGGAAGGAAAATATCAACAAGGTTTTTCCTGAGAGTTTGAGTATATGAGTTAGGTGCTCAAATCTGAGAGTAATGCACTAGTCACATGTACATAAATTGAAAAATATATATAACCCCCAAATAATTCTAGATTTCCAAATCTTTTTTTGATATCAAACTACCCTGATCAAGGATGATTTATTGCAAAAAAAAAAGTTCTTTTGAAGATGTCATTGACATAACCCTTCAGGACTTTGAGATTTTTGTACATATTTATTCATACAATCTGAAATCTGGCTTCTGCTGGCATGGATTTGCCCAGCAAACAAAATTGCAGCACAAATTATACTCCCAGATTCTGGTTTTTTCTTCATTGTTGTTTTTGTTGTATGAAAAGACCAAAATATAAAAAGCTAACTACGCATACCGAGAACACCTCTGCTGTGACATTCAGTAATCAAAGGCCATGAAAACTGACAGAGCTATGCATGATGAGAGGCATAATCAAAGAGCTCAAAGTGAATTATTTAAAAAGCTATGCCAAAAGATGCAGACGTAGAGAATGGACTTGAGGACACAGGGAGGGGGAAGAGTAAGCTGAGATGAAGTGAGAGAGTGGCATTGACACATATACACTAACAAATGTAAAATAGATAGCTAGTGGGAAGCAGCTGCATAGCACAGGGAGATCAGCTCGGTGCTTTGTGACCACCTAGAGGGGTGGGATAAGGAGGGTGGGAGGGAGACACAAGAGGGAGGGGATATGAAGATATGTATAGCTGATTCATGTTGTTATACAGCAGAAACTAACACAACATTGTAAAGCAATTATACTCCAATAAAGTTGTTAAAAATAAATAAAAAGCCATTCCATACTACTCAGCCATAAAAATGAATAAAATAATGCCATTGGCAGCAACATGGATAGATCTAGAAATTATGACACTAAGTGAAGTAAGTCAGAAAGAAAAAGACAAATACCAGATGATATCATTTATATCTGGAATCTAAAATATGACACAATTTATCTACGAAACAGAAACAAACTCACAGACATAGAGAACAGACTTGTGGTTTCCAAGGGGGAAGAGGGGAGGGGAGGGAAGATTTGGGAGTTTGGGATTAGCAGATGCAATCTATTATGTATAGAATGGATAAACAACAAGCTCCTACTGTATAACACAGGGAACTATATTCAATACCCTGTGATAAACCATAATGGAAGAGAATATGGAACAGAATATATATACATATATAGAGAGACATATATGAATCACTTTACTGTACCCCAGAAACTAACACAACATTGTAAATTAACTATACTTCAGTAAAATAAATTTTTTTATAAGCTATTCCGAAGTGGTGTAGGAAGCAAAAAGAAGTGAATTTGGAATATGGAGAAATAGATTCAGACTGTAGATAATTTTCACAGCACCTCTAAGCAGCTCCTTTTGGAGGGAGGAGGATGGAACCTCCATAGGCTCCCTGTGTGGTTACAGCAACTTTCTTGTAGGCACCATCAATTATTTAACCCACATCAGCCCCGCTTGTCCCCTGCTTCAACTTGCTTCAAACGAAGAAAATTCTTCTGGGAAAAAGGAACCATGAGGCAGAAGAAACTTTAAGGTAATATTATAAACCTAAATAAATATATACAAACAAACATTTGAGGATAGGGGAAAATACCATGAATCACAACATATAAAACTAAGAACAGAATCCTTTTTGAAAAAGGAAGAAATAAAGAGTTGATTTACGTAGGAAGGAAACAAACAAACAAAAAAATAGAATAATCTTGGAAATGAAGCCTAGACCAAAAGGTTTAATTGACAAGGCAAAATTGACTTCAGTAAAATATAATGAGGACCACTGAAGAAGCACTGTAAAATGACAAGAAGAATGAAAATGAGATTTTAAGAAAGGAAGTAAAAAAAGTCACAATGGGAAGTGGTGGCAAAGTGGGAAGCAAGAAAGGAATAATATTCATATCAACAATGTCTCTGGGAAGAAACACAAAACAATGGAACAGACTAATGTTGAAACATGAGCCAAGAAAATTCCCCCCCCCCAAAAAAAAAGGATTCGAATCTAAATACTGAAATAACCTATCCAGTAATCCAGAAAAATTAACTCTGAGACATCTCCTAGTAAAACTGTAAGATTCTAAAATGAAATCTTCAAGGCTTCCAGGTACAAAGGTAACTTACATGGGCAAAAGACATCAGTTTTCTCACAAACAACACACAGAACAAGGCAACAATGGAGCAGCTTCTTTACAAAACTCAATAAAAGAACGTATAAGCCAAAAAATTTATACCAGCCAAGTTTCCCTTCAAGAACCAATGCTTTGACAGAGGTACCAAGAATGCACAATGAGGAAAGGATAGTCTCTTTAACACAGCATGTTGGGAAAGCTGGATATCCACATGCTAAAGAATGAAATTGGATTCCCGGGCTACAGTCCTCGTTTTGCCCCAAATAAAACTTAGCTCCAACTCTCATCTTGTGCATTTTTTTCGGTCGACACTAGGAGGGGCCGAGATTGGCCATCCTTCCTCTCTCCGAGGCTTGATCAGTTTCCTTTCCTCTTCACTTCCCTGAAGTGCCTGTGACTACCTTGTGGGGAGGATGGAGGTGGGGAGGCAGGACGGGTGAGGTTCAGGCACAGGTGTAAGTCAGGCTGTGCCCTAGGACCGTGGCAGGTGCCCCTGCTGATTCCCTTCTCTCCTGTCTTCTTGGAGGCCCTCTTGAGCTCGGAATGGACATGGCCCAGGACCAGCCATCCCCTCAGAAGCTCCCTTGGCTGACCCTCCTCCCATCAGTGAGTCTGGCGCCCGGCAAAGCACATCGCCTAATTCCAGCCCCATGCCCTGAAATACCTTCTCCCATTGCCCACCTCCACCTACCCGCATGTCCAGAAGGGCTAATTACTCGCTCCTGTTTCTCAAAGTAAAAAAAGACTAATAGCACATCTAATAGAGTTGAACCTTCATATCCAGAGTCAAATGCAAGAATGAAGTTTACTTGGGGGCATTTTAAATGACCAGGTATTAAAAGTGACCTAAGACTTGGTGTGCGCTGCTGAAACATAAGGAGTCTCACTCAGATAAATTTCCTTTAAGCTATTTTTCTTCTTTCAGGCTCAGTCAGGTTAAAACAATTGTTAAATATAACACATTTAGCCAAGGTCAGCAGCAGAAACCCAGGCCTTTGGGGTGATAATCCATATGATAATAATTTTTTAAAACTGAAGAAATGCTTTGCTTTTAACTGTCAATTTATATCAACTCTAAAATACAGGTTTTGTTTTTTAAATTAACAATAAGAACCAGGCTCTATATAACTTTAGATTTTTATATACGGTAGTTTGATAAGGGTTTCTAAAAATAAACACATGCACTTTTTATAATGCCAAACACTGAAATCTGGCATCATGACTAGTGGATATAGCTACAGACGGAAGTGTAGGATGGTGTATGTTTAAAAAAATCTATTTTCGGAAACACTGCAATAACAAACAAAAAAATGTGTCTGAAACTCTTCCTTCTTACGGACAATCCCATCCTGAACATCAGTTCTCTGATAGATCGCGTGTGTTCACCTGGCTACAAGGGCATAGTATTGTGAGAGGTTTTTAATTACATTTAAAATTGTTTCACTTATAGAATATTCTTAGCAACTAAGGGATATAGATTCAATTAATTAATAAAGGGACACACACACACACACACATAGAGGGAGGATTAACGTATTCCACACTGAGCCAAGAATACCTCTTCTTTTTCTGGATTACATTCCTATACCTAGAGGGGATATGCTGATGAAAGTGTCTGTAGATAAAGAAGACTATAATATTCCTGGAATAACCCTTTCTTTTCCTAAGAAAATAGGGGTGGGCATATTAGCTGAGGTTATATGTAACACAAAGACATTAAACAACATGGAAATTAAATTTACAATAACTATGAAGCTCTACAATGCAAATCTAACAGAAATGAGTATTATTTATTAAACTGGATGACATTATTTTTCATGAAGTAGAAATTTTAGGAAGTATATAAAGAAGGTAACAAAGAGGTAGAAACTTATATCATTTCTATTAACCCAGATTAAATGGGGGGAAAACATATAAGCCATGTAAAATAATTAATTAGGCAAATCTTATTGATGTATTTATATGAACTACTCTATTTGTATTTATCTGTACAACTTCTTAGCAATTACTCATGAAACATTTGAAAAGCTTACCATTAGCCAAAACTAGAACTTCATGGTATTCTTCAATAAAGCAGGAAACTAAGAAAAATATGAAACATGAATTGCTGTACCACTTAGAGATGTTTTTTAAATGATGATCAAGGAACTCTAAGGCCAAAAGGAAATCAAGCCACAATTCAATAAGGTATAGAAAGTAATGATTAAGACATTATCTCTTAGAAATTATCGAATATCAACAAAGCAGTGCTCAGAGGAATATTCAAGGCCAAAAATGCATTCATCATTTGGCAAAAGTAAATTAAAATAATTTAGGCATGTAATTTAAAAAGTTAGAACTAGAACCACAAACTATCCTGTGAAAAAAAAGTGAATTAAAATAGCTTAGGCATGAAATTTAAAAGTTAGAACTGGAACCACAAGCTAAACCTGTGAAAAAAACTGAATTAAAATAATTTAGGCAAGTAATTTAAAAGTTAGAACTAGAACCACAAACTAAACCTGTGAAAAAAAGTTAATTAAAACAACTTAGGCATATAATTTAAAAGTTAGAACTAGAACCACAAACTAAACCTGTGAAAAGCATGAGAATGAATTAGTAAAGATTAAAGCAGAAAATAGTAGCAAAACAAAAATGTTCAGAAAGAACAATACAAAAATCCAGTGGCTGTTTCTTTTAAATAAAATAATAATAGAGAAAAGATAACTAATCAAGAATTTTCTCAAAAGAGAACAAATTCACATATCATAGTCAGTATCTTACATACACATATATTCAATAAATATAAATTAAAAGAAGGAAGCGAAATCCAGCAGTGCATTAAAAAATTCATAAAGCAAGTTAAAATTTATTCCAAGAAAGCAGATGTAGCTAAACATTTGGCAAACTATTAATGCAATTCATCATATTAACACATTAAATAGAAAATAACTCATGAAAATGGTAATAATAGATCCCCCATGAGAGGTAGGGAAATCACTTGGAAATATTCAACACATCTTTACGGTAAGTTGCAAACAGAGAAGCTAAGAAACTTTCTTACAATGATAAGTGTATTCATTAAAAATCTACATCCAACACCATACTTAATGAGAAAAACGTTGAAGCATTTGTTTTAAAGTTAGGAACAAAACAAAGGTAACCACTCTGGCTGAGAGTATCAGCATAAAAACACAGTAAAGACTATCTTATACAATAAGACAAAAAATGATAAAATATTTGAGATTGGGAACAAAAAATGAAACTATCACTGTTAAAAGAAAATACTATTTAGGAAAGTATTACAGACAAACTGAATTAATCATAAATTTCAACAATGTTGCTAGTTACAAGATCAATATAAAATAGGTAGCTTTAGATGAAACAACTGTGACAATTAGCCAGTTTATTCAATAAAATAAAAATCCCATTCTGACAGCAACATAAAATAGAAGTTACCTAGGTGTGAATCTTAAATGATGTATAAACCTCCATGGAAGAAATGATAAATTCCAGGTATAAATAAAGATGACTATAACATCAAAATTTATACTATTATGTAGAATTAGAAAATGTCTATTTAAAAATCACACTGCCCATCTGGAGCTGGTTTTTAAGTACTGTGGTGCTAATAGCCAAACTTTTTAAGCATATTGATTGTTCTTCAAAAATCAAGGATTCCCAAGATCAAAAAGAGTAGTATTCCAAGGGTAACAAATTAGATAATATATTGTCTAAAATGTACTTAATACACAGATTTAAATATGCAGTGTGTTATTTAATCTACAGGTGGCATGGCTCAAGGGCTTTTAAAGCAGCCCAAAGACTCTGTAGATTGTTTTTAACTGACAGGCAACCCCACTGGCACTAATTTCAATTGACCTTCGTGCCCATATTCCTGAATTTTCCCGATCAGACTGATTATACTGACATCTCTTGTGATGTTAGCTTTAACTCCAGCACACAACTGGAGTGTCCACAGTTCTGTCCTCCTTCTTTTTAATATTTTTCTTTGTTTTGCTTTTCTTTTTTTCTTTTTTTTAAACAAAGCTTAAATAGGATTTCACAGTTGGTACCTTGGCTATTGCCCCATAGGTTTTCACAAATTTCTTTCTGAAGAACTGCTATTTCCAAATTGAATTCTCCATTTAATGAGCAAAATTTCATCAGCCCTAAGTATTTAGGTTTTAGAGACAATTTGCAGGGAAAACATACAAAGAGAGATTTTAACCGCCAGATTAAAAACAGAAGGTTCAAAAGTGGCCACTTTAAAGGGGACAATATTTTGGATGGGTAATGTCACTTCACCCCAAATATTTTTGGAGTAGTTTCTGTTGAAAGCAAGCAAGAAATTCTCCACCTCTGCTGAGCATAACTTTTTAAATACATGACTTTAGAGTCACCATTGATTTTTAAATTTAATAATTTATTTAAATATGTATTTTTTTTTACATTTCATTGAAACCAAGGTGTGTTTATTTGTAGAGCAATATTTTGTTGCAGGAAGAACTCACGCACCTGCATACAGAACTGTGACATTCTTAGGTCAAAAGTCAACTTGAAATTAAAGTAGTTTATTATAGAATTAAAATATCTAAAATAAAGTCCATCCCAAAGTTGCCATCCATATTCATTTTCTCCCCCGTCTGGTTGATTGAAATATTTAGAGCACAAAGTTCAGCTACAGGAGGTTTTGGAGGAGATGAAGGGCAGATAAAATCCCTTGAGGCACCTTCACCACCAGGACTTGCTGAGGTCTGCAAACTATTTATCTAGGAGATCTCTCCTGAGAAAATAGTTCCTCAGCCTCTGTTGCTGCTTTCTCTTGCAAAACTTCTCATCCAAATTAACTAAAGAGAAATGGATACCCTAGTTGAATGGTTAATCATAAACAATAAAGAACAATAGAAACAGAAGCAAATGAACTGTAAAGACAAAAACAACAATAATATTTATGTCCTTCTAGACCAGTGATGCCTCCCATTTATATGTCTTAATAAAAATTCAGGAACTCTTTTATTGGAAATGGGGTTTTTACAGGTTTACACACTTATAACTCTATTAAAAACAAAATTAATGTATTTAAACTAAAATGTCAAGTAAACTAGAAAGTAAAGTTTGTATGTACATACATTTATTCACACACATGAATACTAATGCAGCTCTTTACACTAAGGGATCATAAAAATTTAATGATGTAAAACAGGATATTCTGAAATTGTTTCAAACCAATTTTGAATGTCTTTGAAAAGAATAGTCATTTATAGTTAGAGTGATTTTATTGTTGTTTCTAGAAGAGGACAAATTCACTCTTCACCATTATCACATTTTAGTTTTTTGAACAAACTAGTCTCTCAAAAAATGGGGTCTCTAAAAAAACCCTTCCAAAAAATGTTTATAATGGTGAATGTTCAAGAAAGAGTTTGGTTGTTTGACTTTTATACCTACATAAATTACTTTTTTAAGACTCCTTGATGCCTTACTGTGCTTCTACCCTAAATAATATATTGATAATAATTTGATAATTTGAACAAGATTTTATTAGTCTCTAATGTTCTTACTCAAAAATAGACAAGTGACATATGGCATTACTAATTATTTTTATGTTCAGTTTGCCTAATCTTGTGAATATTGTTTTTGAAGCCATGAAAAATAAAATTTCTTCTTAAACATTTATTTTTTTCCTCCACTAATAACCCGAAATAATAGTGAGAACAAAGTACATATCAAAGATTCATACTTTGTGAACAATTCTAGTCAGTTTATATTAACTTTATTGGTTCTACAGTCCTTTGATTTGATTTTTAATTTAGAGACAATTTTGGATTTCTAAGAAAAGAAAATAATAAAAAACATTCTCTTGAGATAAGATGATACCTCTGACATATTCTATTCTATTTGAGTCTTGTCATCTTTTGATGACAGTGAAAAGAAAACATTATAAGACATTTTAATGAATCATAAATCTTAAAATTAGAATATCCATATCCCAGGAATCTAAAAATAGTAACCCCCTGACCCTTGTGTAGTGCAATCCAATAGAGTTGGCCACAGGGTGCAAACATCAAAATGATATGGAACTTATTCAAAAGGCAGCTTACAGGTTTCTAGAATATTAATTTAAAACAATTACAATCAGATGGAAGATACATTAAAAGGTGATGGAATTTTATACTTATAGGTGATTCTGAAGAAACTGAATCTTGTGAAGTTTTTTCAGTCTTCAATCTTGAAGAATCTTCTGAAGAATCTTTCATGAATCTTCACATGAAGAATGTGAAGAAAATGTTTCATTCACATTGTCTTAAAAAAATGATGGTTTATCTCAATAATCTAATATATTTTATGGACCATTCATTAATCTTCTCATGTCTGTGCAGAATTATGTTCAACTAACCCTGGAATTTTTAAAAAGTAAAACACTAAATCCATAACATTGTTTACAAAGACATTAAATATTCTAATTATAGAACACAATATTCTATTTCTTGGTCAAATTAAATAGTATAATAAAGCTAAGGACAGGTATTATTATTTTAATGACAACATTTTTTGCATAATGACAGTATAAAAGTAAGCACATCTAAGATTCTGATGAATGAGCTGAGAGATTATAAAGTAAAGAGAAATACAAGCTCTGTGGAGAGAGTGTTATTCACATTTTTTAAAGCATGGAGTAAATTATCCTTTGATGACGTTACAGAAAAGAATACTTCTTAAAATTTATTTATTTTTTATTAAAGTATAGTTGATTTACAATGTTGTTTAGTTTAGAGAAAAGGATACTTTTAATAAATTAGCATCTCTAGAATATTATAGTAAAAAGTTATCAAGGAAAATACCTATAAAACATGGTAAAATAACTAAAATTTTACTAGCTATCTGCAACAGCGTGGCATGGTCCCCTATGTCCTAATACATGATACTGGTGTTCAGATTCCTGAGAGCACTCTTCGAATTCACCTCTTCGCTCCCTGATTGCTTTGGATGGGTAATTTCTACATGACCCACAGGCATCTATGAAAATCAAGAGTTCCTTTGTTACTACTCAGAAACAGGAATCAATTTTTTGACACACAGAAAGGAGTGCCTCCTTTAACCTTCCAAAACTTATGCTGCTTCAGTGATTACAAGTTAATTGATCTTTTCCCCTCTATGAAAAGCCAGTCTAAATCCATGGTTTTCTCTAAGGATGCTCTAATGAGAAATGTTCTTGCCTCTTTGGAAGTACGTATTTTAAGCCAATCTGAAAAAAGATTTTAAGTGTAAAAGTCTCCATAATTTCAAGTATACAGTTAATTTTCTCTATAATTTTATTCAAATCCAATCTTAGAAATATTTTTCTCACAAGGTATTTTTTTAACATCTTTATTGGAGTATAATTGCTTTACAATGGTGTGTTAATTTCTGCTTTATAACAAAGTGAATCAGTTATACATATACATGTATCTCCATATCTCTTCTCTCTTGCATCTCCCTCCCTCCCACCCTCCCTATCCCACGCCTCTAGTTGGTCACAAGGTATTTTTAAAATGAAGCCTCAAGAAAAGAACTGGGAGAAATAAAAGAACAACACACAAAAGTATAAAGCTCAGCTTTTTAGTGTTTTCCCTCGTGCTTCTTTTGTGAAAAGAAATGAAACGGAGGTGGAGAGTTGTTCTATTGAGAACTTGGGTGTGAGATTTATATATTTGTTTCCTTCCTTTGAGTAGTAGCAGTAGAAGGAAAGCTATCAAAACCAAACCTCTCAGATTGCCAACAAACACATGAAATAATGCTCAGCATCATTAATCATTAGAGAAATGCAAGTCAAAACTACAATGAGGTATCATCTCACACTGGTCAGAATGGCCATCATCAAAAAATCTACAAACAATAAGTGCTGGAGAGGGTGTGAAGAAAGGGGAACTCTCTTGCACTGTTGGTGGGAATGTAAATCGATACAGCCACTATGGAGAACAGTATGGAGGTTCCTTAAGAAACTAAAACTAGAACTACCATAACACCCAGCAATCCCACTACTGGACATATACCCTGAGAAAACCATAATTCAAAAAGGGTCATATACCACAAGGTTCATTGCAGCTCTATTTACAACAGCCAGGACATGGAAGCAACCTAAGTGTCCATCAACAGATGAATGGATAAAGAAGATGTGGCACATATATACAATGGAATATTAATCGCCATAAAAAGGAATGAAACTGAGTTATTTGTAGTGAGGTGGATGGACCTAGAGTCTGTCATACAGAGTGAAGTAAGTCAGAAAGAGAAAAATAAATACCATATGCTAACACATATATATGGAATCTAAACAAAAGAAATTGGTCAGAAGAACCTAGGCGTAAGACGGGAATAAAGATGCAGACCTACTAGAGAATGAACTTGAGGATTCAGGGAGGGGGAAGGGTAAGCTGGGACAAAGTGAGAGAGTGGCATGGACATATATCCACTACCAAATGTAAAATAGATAGCTACTGGGAAGCAGCCGCATAGCACAGGGAGATCAGCCCGGTGCTATGTAACCACCTAGAGGGGTGGGATAGGGAGGGTGGGATGGAGGGAGAGGCAAGAGGGAAGAGATATGGTGATATATGTACATGTATAGCTGATTCACTTTGTTATAAAGCAGAAACTAACACACCATTGTAAAGCAAATATACTCCAATAAAGATGTTTAAAAAAAAACACACACAAACCTCCTTGTACAGGGTTTCATGTGAAAGAATTTAATCTGAGTATAAGATAGCATCAGGCTCTTGCAAGTGGCTGACACTTCTGCTCCAGGGCTGCTTTTAAATAATTTTCCCCTTTCCTGTCAATGAAATTTGGCATACAGCTCCACGCACTCCCTTATTACTAAAGGAGGAAGGGTAAATAAAGGTCGTTTTCCCACCTAATGAGATGTCAGATGTGAAATCAACAAAATAAAGCAAACTTGGACTCCAATGTGGAAAAAAATATTTCACGTGTAAATTTTGTATTATGTGGACTGAGTTCTTCATAAAATTAATAGTAGTCACACAAATTATGGATTAGGATTGTTTGGTTTTCTATGAATTATCTAAGTCCTGATAGTTTCATTTATAAAGATATGTGAACATTAGCAGTATTGGAATTTCACCTGTAGTATTATTTGCAGGAAAAAAATTTAATTCCATCATCTCTGTTAAGAGGAAATAACACAATGGAAGAAGTTCCAGAACCGTATGTAAAATACATGAATAACTTTTCAGAAATGACTCCAACTCCAGCTGAAATGTTTCTAACGTTTTAAATACGGTCCTTAGACAGAATATGTTCTTTACCTTCAAAGGCAAAAATTTCTCCGATATTTGTTTAGAGATTTTTTTACTTGTTTATTTCAATAGCAGGATGACATTTTTAAAGAAATGTCCTTTCAGCTAATGATGTAACCAAGTTACATTATTTGCTATCAGCTCTGATTTTTTCTTATTAAAACCTACTCACACATACTTGCACAAATACTTATAGATTCATGGATATAAGTTTTGCCTTCAAACTAATCTAAAAGTGGTATTTTCTTAAAACTGAAGCATAGAGACATTAAATGACTTGAACTTGTACCCAGATAACTACTAACAGAAACTGAAATGTAATAAATTTCTAGTGTAATGTTTGCTTTCTTGTTCAATGATAAAATGTATGCTACCAGTGAAATACTTGTTATTTTAGTATTGGTTTATAAGTATTAATGAGAATAGTCATAATCATTTGTCTCATGCTATTTGCCTTTTGTATTTGTTTTACTTCAAAGTACTTCACAATCATCTTTGAGAAGCAGATCTGGATTGTCTAATGTCAGGGATGAAAAAAATAAGACAGGGAGAAATTGAAGGAAAAGGTCAGCCATAACTAAAGATTCAAGCAAGAATTACAACTTAGATCTCTCTTGAAAAGAAATTCAGTTCTAAGCTACCTATAAGACACTGTCACTGCCTGTAAAATTAGTTTTTTGTTTAACATCTCCATTGTTGAAGAGCCTCATTTGACAGATTTGCTTTCAGTGCATTGAATCATTGTTTTATTAAGGTTGCATATAATAATAGAAGCAAAAACCCTTAGAATAAACATTGCATCTCTCAATTTATTTGATAACTCTTTTTTACACATACCAAATTACATACCCTTTCTTTAAAGTAAACTTTTAAGTGCACCAAACACACTGACCCCTTTCTTAAATACTGGCATAATATTAATGGAAGTAATGGGACTATTTCACGGTATTATCAGAGTATTCATAGTGTAACACATTAAGACTGGAGGTTACAGAGATCTAAAAATAATAATGAGCAATCAGTACAAAACCATATTTAGATTCCCAGGTGTAAAGCTGTAATATCTTCTGAATCCAATTCCTGAAGGGATAGGACACATTTATAGCAATTAAACAACACTCCCTTTTATCTCATGAAATGGTGAAAATCTATTTTTGCAATCAGTGGCCATTATTGGTCCATTATCCCGTTTTCCCTCTGAGGATTGTTCATGATCTTGGACCTCCTTAAACACATGAGCTCCCATCACTTTAGCCTTAAGGGAATAGCCATCACCATGTAAAGACAGCTTAGTAATGGCTCATCATGAAATAAAGATAGAGCATTCAGGACAGGTGGCCTCAGAATATTCAAGTAAATATGTAAAATTAACAAGGGCATTCTGAAAATGCACATCCTAAAACATAATCAAACATATACTGATCATGTCAATATAAATGGTATTCTCTAGAGCTAAGGGAGAACTCACAAGAATTAAGATTTGGTAATCCACACATAAAAACCAAGCAAGTGCCTAATTATATATGGTTTCAGGGATATCATCCCAGATCAAAATAGCAATAGATAAAATAAATTTATCAATCTAGTATTCAGGGAGATAAGACATAGAAAGAAGTGATTAATGAGAGCAGTTTACCTTTTCCCTTGAAGATTTCAAACTACTTTGTAAACAATAAAAATACACCTTAAAAAAAAAAACACCATGCAAGTGCCTTTCACATGCAAAACACTACAGGGGGCTGGTGATGCAGTAGCCTCAGAGTCATAAGCAGAATTCTACCCACCAAAAAATTTAGTGAGGAAGTCTGACAGATAATGACTTCAAGGTGAAATGTGATTAACGACCTCTAAGTGGGCAAACCATGCTGGACAGCTATAGTCGCTTAAATCACTCCTGGCTGGAATAGCCAGGGAACATTTAATTTAAAAAAAAAGGAATATTTCATCTGATTTTTATCCTTTCTGGGGGAATCTCAAATATAGCTGGACAAGTTAAATTTATGCCAATGCATTTTCTGATACAGGACAGGGTGGAAAGGCATCCCTAAGACCAGTATACCTCTCCGTTCCAGGCTATTATGAAAAAGGAGACATTCATTCTAGGAAGGATGCATAGCTATGGTTCTCAAGCCAATAGGTGTACGGTGGTAAATAACATGGTATCCTTTGGTTGACTAAGGCCTAAAGATTGTCCTGTCCTCCTGTATGCTGTACCAGTTGAACCTCCTTGAGACAAAGGTGAGAATGATTTTTTTTTATTGAAGGTAGTTGATTTACAAAGTTGTGTTAATTTCTGCTGTACAGCAAAGTGATTCAGTTATACGTATATATGCATTATTTTAATATTCTTTTCCAATATGGTTTATCACAGGATATTGGATATAGCTCCCCATGCTATACAATAGGACCTTGTTATTTATACATTCTGTATATACTAGTTTGCATCTGCTAACCACAAACGTCCAATCCGTCATTCCCCCATCCCTCCTCCCCCTTGGCAGCCACATGTCTATTCAAGGTGAGAATGATTTGAAGTTCCATGACTTAGAACTTCTGACCTCTAAGAAAAGTGACAACATGCTCATAAAATAAATGGCGTCACCTGGGTAAATGCTGTCTGGGTTCACGTGAGTCATAGCCATTTCCACATTTCCTGGAATATGATTCCACTGGTTAAAAATTCCCACCATGGAAAAACAATCCGAGATATCATAGCCATGCGGTTTGTTTTTACTCAAGAGCTTCCTCTCCAGATACTGATCCAACTGACTCTCATCTCTCCCTCCAGCTAGCAGTGTTCAAAATCATTACAGGGCATGGTAAACGACGGTTCCCAGCATAAGAGAGAAAGCAAGTTTGTTAGGAAGGCTAAAAATTCTCTTACCTTCATGGTACTATCAATCTTACCCATTTGCTTTACAAAGAAGTAGTCTCGTTAATTAAAGTTTAGTTAAAGAGTTAAGGAACTCTTTAAAACATTTCCCTCTTACTATATATTAAAGAAGAAAAAAGATAGAACCAATCGTGCATATGTATTTTGTTTATGCCAAAGTAAAACACAGATCTCATTAGAAAGTCTCTAAAGTGATATCTTAAAAGCTCTTCCTGGGCTTCCCTGGTGGCGCAGTGGTTGAGAGTCCGCCTGCCGATGCAGGGCATGCAGGTTCGTGCCCCCGTCTGGGAAGATCCCACATGCCGCGGAGCGGCTGGGCCCGTGAGCCATGGCCGCTGAGCCTGCGCGTCTGGAGCCTGTGCTCCGCAACGGGAGAGGCCACAACAGTGAGAGGCCCGCGTACCGCAAAAAATAAAAAAAAAAGAAAGAAAAAAAAACAAAGAAAAAAAAGCTCTTCCTCACGAAACTTTCCACAGTAAACAAGTGTTTATTCTTGAAATCAGGTCAAGAAGAAACATATGTCTTAGATTCTGCTTTATTCTCTGTCACTGCAGAGTTAAAGCTATTTTTTACAACTTTAATTACTAATGTTTATCACAGTGCAAAATATTTAAATTTAAATCACATGTTCATATTATTGTGCCAGTTAATTTCTAGTTTCTTATCTGCAGCATTGTTTTTTTCCTGTACCCATTTCAATACTTTATAAGGAGACGAAGGGATGGGGGAAAATAAGCATTCATTCAATGATACTCAAGATTCTCTATTATCTAACTAGATTAAGATGCTCACTGTAAAGTCTGGGAGTTTGGGATTAACAGATGCAAACTAGCATAAATAGGATGGATAAACAACAAGGTCCTACTGTATAACACAGGGAACTATAGTCAATATCCTGTGATAAGACATAATGGAAAATAATATGAAAAAGAATAGATATATGTATAACTGAGTCACTTTGCTATACAGTAGAAATTAATTAAACACAACGTTGTAAATCAACTATACTTCAATAAAATTTTTTTAAAAGGATTCTCACTGTAACTGATATGAAAAATTTCCTGAAGTTATTCCCAGTCACTAGCATGGTGTTTTCCCTTATTCCTGTGGAGAAAATCCTATAATTCATTCAAGATTCACCTCAAATCCAAACTCTGTTTAGCATATTCACTATAGAAATTAACCACTATGGTACTAGAGCCTCTAACTTTGCCACAATCATAGCATTTATCAAAGTTTATATTTTGCCACTCTCATTGTCTTTTTATGATATTACATGTTTATTGACTCGATTATTCAACTTTATTGTTTAGCAAATGCTGTCCATTATTCTAAATTCTGAAAAGAAGAAAACTGAGTCAGACTGGGATGTGCTACTCATAAATCTTTCTGTCAACGTGACACTTTGGACGTGTACATAGATATGTGTGATGTGGAGCTGAGATTATGAAATAACATACTAGGCCCCAATTAAGAGTTATAAGAGCTCATAAATTGGAAAAGGGAGTATCAGTAATGATGATGAAGAGTATAGTGTACCACATGGTTGCGTAGTTTGGGCTTTCCTCTGTAAAATCAAAGTGAAGTTTTTCAACAGCAGAGTTAAATGGTCAGGTATAGCCTTAGGGAAAATTAACCTGACAGCAATGATTATGTTGAAGCAGGCTGAGCATGGCTGGAATGTGAGAAAACACTACACTATTTGAGATTTAATGGGAACCCAAATTAAGGAAGTGTCAGTGAAATAAAAGAGAAAGAAATAGTCTCAAGATAAATGTTAAAGGTAGATTTAGCTGCACCCAGACGCTGATGATGAGATATTGGAAGTAAGGGTGGGAATCAATGTTTTGGGAACTGAACGACTGAAAGGTTTGTGAGAAGAGGAATCCGACATACAAGAAAAGAAACCTAGTCTGGAGAAGAGGGCAATTTCAGATGGGACACTCAAGAATGAAGGTTAGGGCTTCCCTGGTGGCGCAGTGGTTGAGAGCCCGCCTGCCGATGCAGGGGACACAGGTTCGTGCCCCGGTCCGGGAAGATCCCACATGCCGCAGAGCGGCTGGGCCTGTGAGCCATGGCCGCTGAGCCTGCACATCCGGAGCCTGTGCTCCACAACGGGAGAGGCCACAACAGTGAGAGGCCCACGTACCGCAAAAAAAAAAAAAAAAAAAAAAAAAAAAAAATGAAGGTTAGTAAGATATGCATCCAATTTTTAGGAGACATGTAAACAATTCCATTACAAAATATGAGCAGGAATTTAAAATCCATGTAGAGATATGTGAAATCATGATCTAATGAAACTTCTGAGGGGATATATGAAAAGAAAGAAAAAGTTGGCCCTTTCTTTTGAGGGTAATTCTTACAAGGAAATTTTTTTTTTTTTTTTTTTTTTGTGGTGGCGGGGACAGACAGTATTGAGAGATTTTTATAGGCAGACTTTCAAAACATGTTTATGATATTTAATCATTTCAAAATCTGTGCCAAGGATTTTATGCATGTTTTTATAAGACAAATTAAGAGGAATGGATTATGTGCTCCATAAGTTTCTGCTCCCATCTTTGCTTATTTCTGCACAACAAAATTCCTTTCTTTGCAACATAATAGCTTGCTGATAATATTACTGCTAATGGTGAATGAGAAGCTAAATATACAAATGGATGCTAGTCAGACCACGTATGACAATGTAAGTCTGAATCACCACCCCGGCAGCAACCAGTTCAGGAAGCCACACACCAAACTCTGTAAGCTTTAGACCCAGAAAGATCAGGACTTGGTCAATGACTGCCAGCTTTATTCATTTTTGTCCCTGTTAGGAAGCAGGACCAACTAAAGAAAGCCAAATATGTTCCTCTAAGCAATCATATGAGATGTCCCACTTCTAGTTACCTGTCTTCAGCTTCCCCACGCCAACAGCATCTAGTTAGAGCACATCTGAAGTCTTCTCCTTTTACACTATAAACCTTGCCCACTCCCCTGCCTGCCTTTGAGTCTCTGCCAAATGCAAGTGATGGTGGCCAACCCCCTTTGCTTCAGCAAGCTCTGAGGAAATAGCTTCTGTTTTTCTCACTTGGGTGGAGCTTCATTTATTTCCATTCTTCCTGGAGAAAACTTCTGCACTGCTCATCCTCAGACCCCAGCCTTCAAACAGGTGCAGAACCCATGGCATCCCCTTGCGCCTTGCCTCTCATAGCTTGTCAAGTCTGCATCGACGTGCTATGTCAACACCAGGACTGAAATCTGCTCTTTGTGTTAGGATCCTCAACTATTCTCAGACTGTCTATAAATATTGTAACAGGAGGGATACTGGAATAAAGATTGTCCTGCCAGTAAAACAAACAACCAAACCAAAAAAAAAAAAAAAAAAAACACGGAAGATATTGATTTATTCAATCAGGACCATAAACAAAATTGTTATCCCTCAATTCCCAGTGATACCTATCCCAAATAGCATCCTGTCTTCAATTCCTCTGGAGCCACTTATTTCATTGTAATAGAATGTACCTTTTTCAGTGTGCCTGTAGACTAGGATAGTCAAGAGCTTTACCCCTTTACATGGGGAGGACAACAATATACCTGGACACTTATGTTCTAGGGATTCACTGAAGGCCCCTCCTATTTTTCTGAGGTCCTCGATCAAGACTTAAAAGACCTAAATTTCCTTTGTGATTCAGTTCTGATACAATAAGTAGATGATCTCCTACTGTGTTGAAAGAACAAGGAAATCTATTAAAAGGATCCCATTTTCTTGTTCTCAAGGTTAGAAGAATAAAAGACAAAAAGTTGCAGAAGATAAATTATAATTTTACCAAAACACAGTCCATTATTTAGGCCATGACCTATATCTACAGAATAAAAAAAAAAAATTCTCTCTCGACAGACTAAAGACTATCCACACTTATCCTAGAGCTCTTACATAACAACAGTTGAGAAGATGTCTAGGTTTAATTGTGTGTTGCAGACACTGGCAGCCAAATTTCTCTGAGACTACAGCTCTCCTTTATTAATTGCCTCAGTAAGAGACCCGTGGCTTTGGGAACCCAAATATGAACAGGTCTTCTAGAACCTTAGGAAGTTTCTTTAAAAGCTTCCTTAACTGCAAAATACTTTTCATTTTTATGTAATTATTTATTTTTGTCTACCTGTGCATGAGTGATTTGGACAACGCTTTCTGCCCTTTTGATGGTTTATGGGAACGATCAAAAATTCATCACTTACTACATATAATCTCACCTTTTACCCAGTTGCAAAGGCTTATCCTCAACCGCCCCTCACACCCATCTTAGGGCAATAGCTACCACTAAAAACTCATCAATACTTGTGCTAAACTAGCTTTAGGCTCCGTACTTCACCTCCTGATTCTCAGTCAGTAATGACACAACAGCCAGCTAATTGATGCTGTGAGATTCTGTTACTTTCTTCCTCTTATATTACTATTCACCACTACAACATCCTGAGTCCCACCATTCTCAAACCCCTATCTGAAGAAGAGGGACCTTGGGATTATCTTATGTGGGTTAGGAAACTTTTGGTACCTCACTTAGATGTATCAGAGGCTCCCATTGAGAACACTGACCTAATATTACTTGTTGGTGTGTCCTACTTCAAAACTGAGTCTGAAGGTTATCAAACTATATGTTACCACTAATTTAAACTCTCCCTTAGGGACTTCCCTGGTGGTCCAGTGGTTAAGACTTCACCTTCTAATGCAGAGGGTGCATGTTCGATTCCTGGTTGCGGAGCTAAGATCCCACATGACTTGCAGCCAAAAAACAAAAACAGAAAACAGAAACAATATTGTAACAAATTCAGCAAAGACTTTAAAAATGGTCCACATCAAAAAAAATATTTAAATAAAAATAATAAACTCTCCTTTAGATACAGTCTTCTACCTGAGATAAAATCTGCCCAGATGGAAGAACTTATTGAACTTGCTAGAATTTTTCAATAAGCCAAAGTTCAGAGTGCATAGACATATTGATAGCAGGCATGCTTTTGGAGTAGTACATGACTTTGGGATGCTTTGGAAACAAAAAGTTTTCTCATTAACTGGAACACCCACTGAAAACCAAAATGGACTACAAGTCAAGAAACTTTTAGTTGTACTCCTACTTCTAGAGAGATGGCTCTTGTAAAGCTTTAAGCCCATATAAAAAATAATAATAATATGGAAACTAAAAGAAATTGTCTAGCCAAACAGGTAAGCTTAACCAGTTACAGTTCTATCTAAACCCTCAAAAGATAAATCTCTGGAGAGATTCAAAGAGGCCATTATAGAATGCAATGTTTAGTCTCTGATTTTGAAAAAGAAGAATGAAACGATCTGGTTGTACCCTTCACTCTGGTAATCTCACTCCCAAAATAGACTCTTGGTGGTACCAGATGATTTTAAAGAGAGATTAGCTAAATTTGTCCATGAAACTTCTTGTCATGATACATATAAATTGATTACTTTCTTCAATCAACCTTAGTGGAGAAAGTTTAAAAAGATAGCTGACATATTTTCATGGCTTATGTCAACTGTCAACAGCATAAGTGTAAAGGTGACACACAGTCATGAACCAAAGCTTCTAAGGTCCCTCTGAACACCTGGAGATGGATTTTTATTCAGATAATTTATTCAGATAATTCAGGGTCATTGTTCAGTAATTGTATATGTATATTTTCAGGATGGGTTGAAATTTTTCATTTCTGAAGATCTACAGCAATTACAATTGCCAGAAAGCTACTTGATTTTGTTTCCAACCAGGAGCATACCAACTTTTTATGAAGAAACTGAGACTATACTAACTTTACAGGATGTATTACAAAACAAAAACAGAAACAAAACAAAACGAAAACCTCTGTAAGGCATGAACACTTACTCAAATACCACACTGCCATTATTACCTCCAATCTTCTGGGAAGGTTGAAAGAACAAATGACATCCTTACATTAGAATTAGCAAAGCTTTCAGAAACCCTGAAGCTCCTTTTTCCAAAGGACCTCCCACTAGTCTTTGTGGCCATATGGTTCCTTCCCTCAGAGACATATCCATTATCTTCCTATGAATTGGTAGCTGGAAGACTGGTACCTGTAAGAATTTCAGCTTCTTACTAGACTCTTCCCTGCTGCATGAAGACATGGCAAAATGTTGCAAGGGACTCATGTACTATAGCCAGTCTTATCACCAACAGGTTAAGCTCAGCTTCCCATAACATCTTCCTGAATAATCTCTTCATAATGTTCAACCAGAAGATTTCATGTACTAGAAGACACATCAGAGAAGAAGTGCTCTTGAACTGACCTTTGAACACCATCAGATGGATTTTATCCACCTCCCACTCTCCAGGGGATTTGAGTATATTTTAGCTATTGTATCTTATCAGTTAACAACAAATATCTTATTGTTATCTTACTGTTAACAACAAGTACAGCAGTGAAATTTCAGGGAGTCAATCCTTAGGTTGACATTTCACAATTAAAGAATCAATTCAGAATTCCACACAATTCGAAGACTATTCCAAGAGAAGGTCCCATGCTAAGGATTCTCAGAAATCCAATGTCCTCAGTCTTACAGACTGCTGGATCAGTTGTCTATCACCAGATCCCCTGATAAATTGCCTCTGGGCAACTCTGGTCTCATCAAATGAAACCATAGAGAGTTACAGCTGATGGTATTTCCACTTGCCCCTCCATGGGCAAATGACCTTAAACAAATCCATCCATAACCAGAAAAAAAGCCAATTGTTACAATCTGTTTGTCAGACCCTAGGTAATTCTAAATTTGAATTCAACAACCTTCATAGGACAATAAGCTAATTATTTGCCACCTAGAAGACACTGATAGAGATCCAAATATGTAGCCCAGATAATGTAAGACCTTGGTTCTGACCTTATGTAATAATAAATATCTTTTCTCCTCCATCTCCATATATCCTGACCAAGTATTACCTTCCTCTATGATCAAGATACATGGGCCTGTTGGTTTCAGACTAAAGCTTCCTGAACCTCAGGATAGTATTTCAAAATTTGTCTGTACACAGAGACACTAATCCCATAAATAACCAAGGCAGGAGATTCCAAACAAGACATGAGCTTCAAAACAAGGCCATTCTTTACTATGCAGGCAATCTACCTGGGAGAAATACTGACTCATTGTTTCTGCAAACAATTAGAGCAGTGTTCCCAAAGGAAGGGAATTATACAAACAGAAAAGACTGTAATAAATTGATCGCTAACTTTGACAAATATAATTAATGATAACATTTTGCCATAAATCGAATGCAGATCAGTCTCAACATGTTGACAAAGTCATGATGAACAATCACTTTGCTCTAGATTTCTTGTTGGCGAGTCGTGCTGGTGTCTGTGCCATTGCTAATATTTTGTATTGTATTTGGATCAATGAAACTGGTGAGGTATAACAGGCTATACATCACCTTAAGGAAAAATCTACTTGGCTCTCTAAGTTTGATTCTCATGCCATATGGGGTATGTTTTCTTGGCCTGAGTTGGGCAATTGGGGTTTTTGGTGCCAAAGCATCTTACAGGGAATGTTATTTGTTCTTGTTGTGTGTGTGTGTGTGTGTGTGTGTGTGTGTGTGTGAGATAGTGGTCCTGACACTGGTCTGATGCATTCTATCCTAGAATCTTAAATCTTCTGTGCAGTTGCTCTCTTGCCAGGTAATCTCCATGATGACACAAGAACAAAAAGGTCAAGAAGATCTCTAAATACAGTTGACTAAGGAGAAATATGGACCAACCCCAAGCCATGAAGATCTAGAAATTTAGCCTTCCCTGAACTGTTCAACTTCTCACGAGCAAGAGCGGTGATTAAGACTTGAATATAAAAATGAATGTTTGAATATACAAATAGACAATGACTAGACCATATATAACAACAGAACTCTGACCCACATCCCCTGTAACTACCAACCCAGGAAGCCAAACCACAACCTCTAAAGCAATCAGCCCAAAACATTAAGGACTTGTTCAGTAATTGCCAGCTTCCTTGTTTTCTGTCACCACTTCTAAGTCAGGCCAGTTACTTTTAGCTAGCTCACCTCCAGCTTCTCCATGTCTACACCTGCAATCAGAGCACACCTGATGCCTCCCTTTTAAATCAATACAGCGTTCCCTCTCCCCTCCCTGACTTTGAGTCTCTGCCGTATGCAGAGTATATACATGGACTAGGCATTATGCATGGAGTTAGTCCAGACCCTCTGAGAAGAAAGATGGGATCAGACACAGAAGAGATTCACTGGGGAAAGCAGCTGTGCAGGAAAGTGGAAAGAGAGCTGGGGAGGGTCGCGAGAGCCCTCAGGCAGGGATGCTGGTCTGGCCCCTGGGAAGGATGGAAGGAAGGAAAGGAGGGAGGGAAGGAGAGAGGGAGGGAGGAAGAATTTAGCATGCAACCATGAATGCTACTCTAAGAAAATTTCCATAAAGCTATGGGGAGTCCTCAAGTCCTGAAACAATGGCCTTCAGTGCTTCTGTCATTCTTGGTCACTGGCCCAGAGGAGCTGCCTGTTGGAAGAGTGGCCTCAGAGTGAACATATTTTGGGTTTCAGAATTATAGCAGCTTGGGCCTTTGGCCAATGACCTTCTGCAAGGTAGGAGATCCAAGAGGTTAGCTATGGGCTGAATTGTGTCTCTCCACAATTCATGTTGAAGTCCCATCCCCCAGTACCTTAGAATATAACTGTATTGGAGATAGGGCCTTTCAGGAGGTGATTAATTTGGGGTGCGGCCATTAGGATAGAGCCCTATTCCCATGCAACCAGTGTCCTTATAAAAAGAAGAGACACCAGGGGTGCATGTGCAAGGGGAAAGGCCAGGTCAGGACACGGCAAGAAGACGGCCGCGTGCAAGCCCAGGAGAGAGACCTCAGGAGAAATCAGACTTGCCAATGCCTTGATGTCAGAATTCCTGCCACTAAAACTGTGAGTAATAAATTTCTGTTGTTTAAGCCACCCAGACTGTGGTATTTTGTCAGGGCAACCAGAACACTCTAATACAAGGCACATTTTCAGGATTGCCACAGAACTGTGAAGTGTGGGTTTGTGGGTGTGTGTGTAGATTCATTTCATCTTTACAAAACCCTGTGAAATAGGTACCATTATTATTCTCCTTTTCTGAGACACAGATAGCTTAAATTTTTCCAAATTTGTGCTGCTAGTAACTGGTGAGGTCAAGATTTGCACCGAGATAGTCTGGCTCCAGAATCCTCTTAAAAATATGGCATTGCACTTTGTGTCATGGCATTAGATTCTAAATCATAGTGTTTCCCCTTTTTATATTGTATTCTTCTGTGTAACTAACTTCAGGGATCTCTCATTTTGCCACAATTTTTTTGAGGAATTTAGCATATAAAAAACAAATGAATGATTCTCTTTACAAAATATTTTCAACTTTTCAGTAATATGAAAAACTTGCAATTATAAAATGAAATTATTTGATTTAGCAATCTAATGTGGTTTAATTCCATGCTAATCTGTATACCCAGGAAGATATTTATTTATTGCATGATCAATGTGTATTGGTTCTATATATCATTGTGAATGCTACTAAAGAAGTCTTTATTCTGCTTGAATTCCTCACATTTTATAATATATAAATAATATAAAAATTATAACTGTATATCATAGAACATTTATATGTAATATATAAATATAGTTTATTTATATAATGTTAGATTTATTAGATTTGTATCATGTATAGATAATAATACATATAAAATTTAATGTCACCTTAATTTCGTTTACTTCAATAATGTTTCTCCTGTCAGGAGATGAAACAGCTGGTACCTTGACCTCTATGTATGTCTCCAAAATGCATCCTAATTGTAGACCTTGCACTTTCATAAGATGGTAAGGCAGAAAGACAAGGCCCTAGAGTGCAGACAGAACCTCAGAGTTCTCCCACTAACTACCTCCTTGTCTTTGGGACAATTTCTTCCCTCCCTGGGCCTCTTATTTTTGTTTTTCATCTATAAATTGAAGAACTTGGGATCAATTGCCTAAGACAACACATGTGATAGGCCAAAACCAAAACAATATCGCTCCCATCCTATGCTACCAGTGCATTTTCTTATTAATTTTCTATCCCTGCGTAACTTGTAATTCTCCCTGCTGATTCATCAGTTAGGCTTTTGCAACTCATGGAAACTTCTTGGTTTAAACAGGAAAAAGTGAAGCTCTACACAAAGGATTTCAAAAGAGCAGGGGCTTCAATAAGCTCAGGAAACTTGAATAATGGAAAAATTATTCTCAGGTGAATATTTCCTAAATTAGGTATAAAAGATAAGCTGGACACTAATATGTATAAAATAGGTAACTAATAAGAACCTGTTATATAAAAAAATAAGTAAAATAAAGTTCAAAAAAAAAAGAGATAAGCTTGAATCAGACATATTTTTGCCCCAAAAAACTAGCATCAGAGTATTTGAATACTATTGTCTTTATACTAATAAATTAACTTTAAACATGGGCTTATAACATCATTATCCTGTTGACCTTGACAGTTTATTTACTGAAATAAGTTTTGGCTTGGTAGTTATCCAGTGGGCATGATATAGGTATAAATTTTTATCATTTATTGTTCACTGGTATTAAAGGTTGCAAAATATCTTGTGAAAGATGCTGTATCACTAAGTACTCATTTTCAATTATTGTGACTTCTTTTATCAATGTGTATTGGATCCATAAAACTGAATAAAAGCTGAAAGTAATTTCTGTGAAAAAAAATCTATTTAAAAGCTGTTATAGTTTTATAGACCTTGGTTTAGTATCCATGTTCATAACAAAAGTCTGTGTCAGAAAGAAAAAAAAAAGTATGTGTCAAATATTTCTTTTGCTATTAGGAATCATATTTGCTATAGAATTGAGAGCAAAATACAATACTAACTCATTTGTAATTTGTTCCAGTGTTCCTTTTGATTACATTGCTTTTTGTGGTAATTTATAGAATAAAAAAATCCTGAAACTCAACAGCTTTTCTTTAACTGGTTAGATTTTTATCTTCTAACTCAAAAGCATATTTAAGTCTATTTTTTAGAGATATCACCTCATACAATAAATTTTTAATTACTAAATGTGATCTAACCTAATTTTCATTTCATATCAAGACCAAATATATGAATGAAAAGTATTATCTTTCAGATTGTTCAGAATGTAAAGTTTGGATCCTCTTGAAACCCTTATTCCCCAAGTCTATTTATATGGAAAGGATATAGACACCAATAAACAAAATAGGATCTTGGATTGTGTAGTTACTGTAGTATTTACTATGGAATAAATCTGTGTATAAGTGGACCTGCACAATTCAGACCTGTTGTTCAAGGGTCAATTGTACTGCATTTTGTTTGTCAGCTAATGGCCATTTGGGTTGTTCCCACTTTTTACCTATTATGAATAATGCGGCTATGAATATTTGTATACATGTTTTTGTGTGGCCATGTATTTTCATCCTTTTGGAGACCCAAAAATTGGTCCTCTTACCTAGAGTCCTTGTAGGCCTATGGTAAGTCTGTGACCACATATCACATACAAGAAGTGTGTGAGTGAGTCTGTGTGTGTGTGTGTGCACGTGTGTGTGTTCCCTGTGTGCTGGGGGTGGTACCTGTGGAGGTGATGGGTTGTTTGTTTTATGAGATGAAAGGAATAGAAGAGAAATCCTTAAATGGAAATTAAATATAAACATAGCCTTATACTTTAACAGCAAATGTGTTTATTGTAGGTTTCTTTACACGCAAAATAGACATAGCATTTATAGTTTGTGATTTTTTTTTAAATATTAAAAATATTTCTAACTTTACTCTGTCACCTAAACAATATCCCAACCCTAGATTCTATTTATTACCTATTCTAATTAAAATATGCCTTTGAGACATTGAAGTCTTCCTCATGCTCTTATATGTATCTTAGTATTAATCAACAATTATGCCATTGTTTCCTTAAGCCTGCTCATATGCTTCAGTCAGCTGAGAAAGACCAGCCTGCCACTTAATGGTGTAGAATGGATGAGAAGAATATCAGATTCCATGATCTCCAGAGCAGGCAAAGTGGTGCAGCAAAGCTGAGGGAGGGAGAACACGCCTCAATCCGAGCTCATCCACCATTGGCCTCACTTAGAATCTGCTGAGGATGAGCTACTCCCAGAGAGTGGAAAATGGTTAGATCATGGATGAGGAATTAATAAGGTGAGTTAATATGCTAGTAAATTTACTACATCGGATAGCAGATCAATACCTAAATTATATAAAAATGTCATTCAATGTGACTTTCCAGCAAGGATAGGCAGGTTTTTTAATGATACACCTCTCTTTTATATCGCTTCACTTACCTGTTAGTTACAAATGCAAATCCAAGTCTCTGATGATTTTAACCCAGCTTCCTCTCTCCTATGGTGTGCTGTAAAACACACCTTCCACTATTTCTGTTCACCATCCACTTTAACTCTATTTTCCTGTTTCAACCACCCATAGTTTTCTAGTTATTGTTACATAATATGTGAATGGGATTTATGAACTCTAAGGATGAAAAAATTGTACTTTAAAAAAAGACTGATATTTCTCTCATAAATGAGAGATTATTGGTGCAATAATGCAGTTATTCTGTCTAGTCTGTTGAGAAATCTGTATTAGTCTGCTTGGGCTGTCATAACAAGATCCCACAGTCTGGGTAACCTAAAGAACAGAAATTCATTCTCTCACAGTTCATGGGGCTGCAAGTCCCAGGTAATGGTCCAGCAGAGTCAGTTTCTGGTAAGACCTCTCTTCCTGGATTACAGATGGACACTTTCTTGCTGTGTCCTCTCATGGTCTTTCTTCAGTTCATGTGCACACACACACAAGACAGGAGAGGGGGAGAGATAAAGAGACAGAGAGACAGAAGAGTTCTCTGGTTTCACCTCCTCTTCCTCTTATAAGGACACCAATCCCATCAGATTAGGGTCCCACCCTTATGACCTTATTTAATCTTAATTGCCCCCCTAAAGCTCTAATCTCCAAATACCACGTGGGGGTTGGTTAGGGCTTCGAAATGTGAATTGAAGTGGTGCGGGGGGAGGCACAATTTAGTCCATAGCAAACCCAAGCAGTTTTGGGTAATCATACATGAACTCAGGTTGTGAGTTTTCAACTTTATTGATTACATAATATTGAGGCTAAACACTATATTCTAATGACACATTCTGCACATTCTAACTATGTGCTGGTTATCTGATTGAGACTTCCATGTATGCTGATACATCAATTCATAAACGAACATCAGCATTCCTGGTAATCTATTCCAATTTTTAAAAGCAGGATTTCAGTCATAGTTTAATTAAAATAATATAACCTTATTTCTAACAGATCATGAGATACAGTTGAAAAAATCTCCTTTCACATCAGATATGCTTGAGTATGTTTAGGAGAGAGAGTATTGGGACTTTATCAAACTAAAAAGTTTCTGCACAACAAAGGTAACAATCAACAGAATGAAAAGTCAACCTACAAAATGGGGAAAAAATATTCATAAACCATATAACTGAGAAGAGGTTAATATACAAAATATGTAAGCAACTCACAAAACTCAATAGCAAAAAAAAAAAAAAGTATCCTGATTGAAAAATAAGTAAAGGACCCGAATATGTATTTTTCTAAAAATGCATATGAAAAAGTGCTCAACGTCACTAATAAAGAAAAAGCAAATAAAAAACACTATGAGATATCACCTGTTAGGATGGCTATTATCAAAAAGATAAATGATAACAAGCGTAGGAAAGGGTGTAAGGAAAAGGGAAACCTTGGACACTACGGTGGAAATGTAACTGGCACAACCTCTATGGAACGCAGGACAGAATTTCCTCAAAAAATTGAAAATAGAACTACTATATGATTCAACAAGCACACTTCTGTGTATATATCCAAAGGAAATGAAATAAGTATCTCAAAGAGATATCTGCACTCCCGTGTTCATTGTAACACTATTCACTACAGCCAAGATATGGAAACAACCTAAGGGTCTATTTAGCAGATGAATGGATAAAGAAAATGTAACACACACACACACACACACACACACACACACACAATGGAATCAGTAGACCATTATTCAGCCATAAAAAGGAAATCCTGCCATTTTTGACAACATGGATGAACCTACAGAATATTATGCTCAGTGAAATAATCCAAACACAGAAAGCAAATACTCAAATATATAAGCAAACATATAAGTGAATAATCTCACTAATATATGAAACCTAGAAAAGTCAAACTCACAGAACCATAGAGTAGAACAGTGGTTGTCAGGGGCTGAGGGGTGGAAGAAATGGGGAGATATTGGTCAGAGGGTACAAATTTTCAATTATAAGATGAATAAGTTCTATGGATCTAATGTACAACATGGTGAGTGTAGTTAATGCTGCTGTATTGTGTACTTGAAATTTGCTGAGACAGTAGATGTTAAGTGTTCTCATCACACACAGAAGAAAGTAATTATGTGAGGTGATGGGTATGTTAATTAAGTTTATTATGGTAATCATTTCACAATAAATACATATATTGGATCATCCTGGAATTTTTATTTGTCAATTATACAAAATAAATAAATAAGACAAAGAGTATTTCCATCCCTAGTATTAATTTTGAATTTTTAAGATAAATAATATGTCAGTCTTGGAAGGCTGCTATTTTATGAAGTTGCCAATAAAATCCACTAGTGTCCCATATTTTTTCTTATGTGTGAAGTATATTCATATTTGACTGTTTTGTATACTACTTATTGTTCACAACTGTAATCAATTTTAATTTTCTTTACTGTGCACAATAAAAATTACCATTAGTAGTTTCTTTGTCTTGTGGAAGAAAATTATGTTTGCAAAGATAAATCATGTCTGATACAGAGAAAATGTCTACTCAACTGCTGTTTAATAATCAAAAATTAAAAGACAAACTTGCTCTGGTAAAGCTGCCAACAACATTCAGAAATACCTGTGTATGCATGTGCTTCCCTTTTTCCAGCAAATTTAGACTTTACTATATATAGAACTTCAAGTGGCATTCTGGTTGTAAAATACAATGTTGATGCATCAAATGTCAGGCTGAAATTTACAATATTAACAGCAAATACTTTTTCATAGTAACCTTCTGCAATTATCACCACATTTAAAAATTTTGCATAATCATTTTGACTGATGTTGTATAATATTTTTCAACGTGTCCACTATCATTCAATGATGAATCTAGCAAATAATAGGAGGCATGTCAATATCAGTGTGGTATCTTAAAGCATAATTTCATTTCTCTAAATTTTTTTTAATTAAAAATGTTATAATTAAAGCATAACCTTGGGTCTGATGTTTCATCCTAACTCTTGCGACCTTGGCCAAATAACTTATCTTCTTTAGGCTTCACATGCAAAATGAGGAAGTTTATTCAAATGATTTATGATATCCTTTTAAGGTAAGACTTTCTGTGATAATCATGTGAAATAAAAAACTCATTTC
The DNA here is from genome assembly GCF_949752795.1 of Hyperoodon ampullatus. Lineage (NCBI taxonomy): Eukaryota > Metazoa > Chordata > Mammalia > Artiodactyla > Ziphiidae > Hyperoodon > Hyperoodon ampullatus. The sequence continues at coordinate 165,933,418 of NC_136917.1, forward strand.
CTTCAGGCAACAAACATTTTAATCAGACTCAGATTAAAAAGTCTTCTGTTTAATGGTATCCCTGAAAAAATAGTGATTTCTGATTCAACCCCTGTTTCCTTTCCAAAAAAAAAAAAAAAAACACAATCACTCAACAAATACACAAATACTGAATTTAATAAAAAGAGTAGTCTAGCACAAAAAAAAAAAAATGATTTATCAGGAACACACTTGCACTGTCTGTGTCTTGCCATCTTATGGTGTGAACAAGAAATGGGTGGAGTGGGCTTCCCTGGTGGCTCAGTGGTTGAGAGTCCGCCTGCCGATGCAGGGGACATGGGTTCGTGCCCTGGTCCGGGAAGATCCCATATGCCGTGGAGCGGCTAGGCTCGTGAGCCATGGCCACTGAGCCTGTGCATCCGGAGCCTGTGCTCCGCAACGGGAGAGGCCATAACAGTGAGAGGCCTGCGTGTACCGCAAAAGAAAAAAAAAAAGAAAGAAATGGGAGGAGTGAAGGTCCAATGGTTCCCTGTTATCAGCCTTGGGTAAAAAGACTTGGAGTGTAAAATATTCGGCAACACCCAATATTTTTATGTAATTATACACTGACATGATTTTGCCTAAATACATTTTTTAAAAAAAGAGAGAGACATTATTTATCTCATGGAAGTGATGTCAAAATTCCATGACAAATGCGGTTAAAACACTCATACAGTATCAGGCACACAAAACACACACTGATGTGGGTTCTTTCATCCCTGTGGGAGTGTATTTTATCCTATCCCTCACCTCTTAAGGGTGGTCTGTCTCCTCCCCCTGAAACTGGAGTGGGGGGATTCTGGCCCAATCTGACCAATGGAATAAAGCTGAAGTGATGCCATTGATTTTCTGAGGCAAGGTCATTCAAAGAACACAGCTTCTTCCTGGTTCTCTCACTCTTTCTCTTTCATTCTCTCTCATTCTCACTCTCTTCGCACAGAGAACCAGCCACCATCTTGCGAGGAAGCCGGTCCACACGGGCTTGGAGTGGAAACCACATGAAGGTGTCCCAGGTGAAAGTGACAGCTAAGCTTTCAGCCAACAGTCAGCATCAAACCCAGATTCATGGGTGGATTAGCCTCAAATGGTCCGAACTCACAGCCTTCACATCTTCCCTCAGAGGCTCTGTGTATGGAGCACAGGACAGCTGTCCTCACTGAGTCCCCTTCAATTCCTCAACTGCAGAAACTGACAGGTCAGTAAAGGATTACTAGGACTTCCCTGGTGGCACAGTGGTTAAGAATCCACCTGCCAATGCAGGGGACAGGGATTTGAGCCCTGGTCCTGGAAGATCCCACATGCCGGGGAGCAACTAAGCCCATGCGCCACAACTACTGAGCCTGCGTGCCACAACTACTGAAGCCCGCAAGCCTAGAGCCCATGCTCCACAACAAGAGAAACCACTGCAATGAGAAGGCCATGCACCTCAACGAAGAGTAGCCCCCGCTCGCCGCAACTAGAGAAAGCCCGCATGCAGCAACGAAGACCCAAAGCAGCCAAAAATAAATAAATAAAATAAATAAAATTTTAAAAAAGGATTACTATTGTTTTAAGCCACAGAATGCTGCGACAATTTGTTACACAGAAAAAGATAACTAATACAACTTAAAAAAATTTTCTTCTGTGATGGAACATTTCAAATGGACACCCCCTCAGTACCATTGTTACTTAATAAATGTTGATTGATTTGAATTAAAACAAATTTCGTATCACAAGCATACACTAGGGTATACCTCACATGCTGTAATCAGATAAAACTCTTGAGTAATGCTTATTATAATAAAGATAAAGATAGTTCTAATATTGGGCCCTAAAAAGATGAGGGAGTAAACATAGACACCATATAATGACAGCTAAAGTCATAATATATATGTTTTACATCTGTTGTCAAATGTTAGTGAAAACATACATTTTTTAAAAATTATTTTATTATTTAAATTAACTAATTAGTAATGCAAAATAATATTTTAATGTAAATGCTTCGTTTCCCCTATTTAGTTGCCCCCCTCACTGAGCCTTAGCCAGGACCACAGTGGCAGCCTGTGATCTCACATAATATAGTGTCTCACTAGGGGATCCACTTTACTGCAAAGGCGGTGCAGGAAGAGGCCCATTTCCATGGGACCAACTGTTCACTTCACATTCCTCACCACTCAGAGGCGGCTGGTCCGAGAGAGTGCTGGGCTGGGCTGCTAGAGGCATAACTAGAGTGCCAGCTCATAGGCGGCATGCCCAAAGAATGGGTGCTATTCTCCCAGGACACAGCATACGCTTCGAGTCAAAGGCCTTTCAATATCGATATGTCTCTGAGAAGAAGAATACGCGGGTCAGGAATCAAGGGGTAAAAACAGCAGGGTCTCATTTTACAAACTGTGCTTTCTGTCCTTGCAGTGCTGGGTTCTGCAGGTTTTGAAGCCCTGGTCCCCAAAGAAGGGATACTTCCACCAGGGACACACCAGCTGTTGCTGTCCTACTGGTCCTTTGGCCAAGAAGAGAAGTGTATTCATTTCCTAGGCTTGCATTAACACAAATTACCACATACTGGGGGGCTTAGAAACAACAGAAATGTATCCTCTCACAGTTCCGGAGTCTAGAAGTCTGAAATCAAGCTGTCAGCAGGGCTCTGTTCCTTTTGAAGATTCTAGGGAAGGAAGAATCTATCCTTGCCTCTTCCTAGCTTCTGGTGCCTCCATGCCATCCTTAGCTTGTAGCTGCACCTCAAATCTCTGCCTCTGTCTTCCCATAGCCTTCTTCATTGTGTGTGTCTGTGTGTCCTTTCCCCTATTAAGGACCCAGCATTGGATTTAGGGCCCACCCTAACCCAGTCTGACTTCATCTTAAGTTCATTGTTGATATCTGCAAAGACTCCATTTCCAAATAAGGTCATATTCTGAGCGTCCAGGCGGAGGCTATTTGGGGGACACTATTCACCCACTCCAAGGAGTCACTCTCCTGGCAGAGTCCACGGACTTTGATCATCAGCAGAGAAAGAAAATACATTGTACAATGGGAGTAGGGAGGAACCTAATAAATATTGGAAAATCCCTAAATATAAGCTATGATTTTATTAATATGTTGTGAATATTGATATTTTCTCAGATATATTTAACTGTATATTTTTCTATTAAGGTAAAATTTACATTCAGTAAAATTAATTGAGGGGGGTACTTGTCTCTCAGTTGTCAGAAAGGCATTGGAAAAATTTATTAGCTCAAAGGGAAATCTAACTTCCAGGATTGTATACGCGAAACACAAGTTTGTTCTTCTAAATCATCTTGGTAACCCATATGGTGTTTATTCTAGCAGCTTATAATATTTCAAGGCTGGCGGCTCATATTTCATATTGGTGAAGCTTGCAAAACCGATTCTCCAAATCACAGAGAATTAGTGTTAAAAAACTGCATCCACACATGGGGTCAGGCTTCCAGATAATATTTCTTACTGAGATAAGGGATAGCCTTACAAATTCATTCTCTTACATTTGGATGCATCCATATGCATTTGGATGTCATAAATACACTCCCCTTTGCTCACAAACAAGAGTTTTGTCAACCAGTTGCCTGACCCCAATATCTTCAAGAGTGTGAATATGCTCTGGCACTGGTCATGTTAGTGATGTGACAGTTTTCTATGTTTCTTTGAAACAAAACCCCTCCCAGGGCAAAGCACTAGAACAAGTTCACCTACAAGTTAGTCTTACAAGCAGTCCGTCTTATAAGCAGTCACTCTTACAGGCTGTCTAAGCTGTATTACCTCACCCTGTGATCATTCACAGGGACCTGATAGGACAAAGGTTTGAAGAGTGAAGTTTCTTTAAAACAATTGGGTAGAAAAAAGTGTGAGGAGAGTTAGTAGTTAGTAGATAAAGCATAGACTATTTTTTTCCTCTTTCAACTCTGAAAATCCAGAGTTTTATTTTTCCAGTTCAAAAGAGAAATGCAAAAAACAAACAAAAACCAAAAATGACCCCCAAAACAAGGTCATGTTTCAAAACCCTGCTCACCTTGAAGTGGTAAATCTATTATCCACGTGCCTCATTGCCCTGAGTAATGTGCCCTTCAGTCCCCATGTGCAAGGTTGTGTGCAAGTCCCTCGTTACCTATGCTCAACAAGTAAAGGTAGGTTATTTATTGATTTCTGGGACATTTTGAGATTTCAAGGACACAAACGTGAGTACATATTGTTAAAAATTGTAAATGTATATATGACAAATTAGTTAAATTTCCTAATTTGTTAAAATGTAGGCTTTCCCTGAAGAATCAGGAAACACTTTGAAAGTAAAAATAAAAATAGAGCTTTAGCCTGGATCCTAACAAAGCGTAGTTATCGGTCGAGGCAACCAAATCGGGTGAGACTGATACTGAGTTGAGGAAGGGCATTCTACAAAAAGAGAAATCATGGAAAAAAGGACTCAGAAAACGTTGACCCCATAATGCAAAATTTGATAGGAAAATCTTATATGGGACATCATACCTTATGGGAAAATTTTACGCTCATTAAAATTCAGTGTAATGAGATAAGGGAAAAAAGGTATGAGATTTCAAAAGGGAAGACACCAACCTGATGATTTGTTAACAATATAATCATCTACTTAGAAAATCAAAGGCAGCACTCTTTAAATATCTAGCACCATCTTCTTCACTATTTTTCCTCGGAGACCTTACCACTCACAGTTTGATGGTATAATATGGAAGAATGAATTTCTGTGTTTGCTGTGATGAGGTAAGTAATATTGCTGTATGTTCAATGCCTAGAACATGGTCTGTCACTGAATTGGTATTTAGTAAATAATTGATGAGCTGATGAACAAATGAGGGAATGATTGGTCCAAGAGAGTAAAATTGAAGGGTGATTGACTGAAAGAGAACTAAACCCTCAATTATCATTACAAGCAATAAATAGATGGTAGCTAAATAGGATAAACCAAGAATCAGTAGCAGAGAAACTTATTTAGAAATACAGAAGTGAACACAGTAAAAAATAGATGAAGGAACTAGTACTTAGTCTATTAAGCAAACTGATTCAAAATTTTAAATCTAGCCTGAAAATCTTTTTAACAAATTAGGGAAATCACATTTCTGACAAATTTTTATTAAGAAATTCATGTAAGTTTCTAAGTAAAAGGCATATGGATTACCTATTGTTAAATTTTGCTGGACCTAGAACAGATTTTAGTTTTAAATAAAAGAGACTGAGTTAAATAAGCACAAGTTGGTTGAATACTCCTGATTTAGAGCAACAGCTACTGTAAATCTATCTACTAAAGTTGAAATTTAGTTTTTGGCCACACTTTAGTACATTGATAGTTAAGCAATGCAGGTAAGTAAGAGTAATTTATGCTTAATGAAGAACAATGTTAAATCATATGGAAAGAGTGAGAATTATGAAACTTGAACTTAATGGATACATGTCAACCTGAAGAGGTCTCCTAAAAATTGGCACAAATTAATGACTTTTAATAATAAAATTAAAACTAATTAAAAATAATAATGTAGGAGGGTTTAATTGTGTTAAGCCAAAAATTCCAGAGGAGTACACAGAATGGTGAGAGGGTGACAATTAATGAGAAGCAAAGTGACCAGAGGGTTTGAATATTAAGAGGCAGCTGGGGATGGCAGTGCTGAGAGTCACAACTAAGTGACTCTGAAGAGGATCCAGGTGACGTCAGAGGTCTGCTAGGTATAGTAGACTGTAATGGGACTTAATTTTCATGTCCATACTAGGATGAAGATAGCTTTCCAAGCTGGTGGGGAATTAGATTAGCTGGTGTCACTGATGCTCACCTCTGAATAGAATTAGCAGCAGTTTGCAATAGTTAGGAAATTCAATCTTCCCTTGAAGGCACTGGAAGGAAATTTCCCTAAACAGATCGAATGGAGTGTGTATCAATTTGTTCCATGAATACTCATGTCCCAAGGACTGGGTGCAGCCAGTGCAGGCCTGGTACAGGGGATCACTCTCCAGAATCTATGACATCCCAGGCTGGACTTCTTCGTACCATTGTTTTAACCTAAGGGAAGGACTTTATGTTTCTCTTCAGTGAATTTCATTTTGTTAATTTTAGACCACTGTGCTCATCTCCTAAAATATGTCCTGAAACTTTATGCTCTCATGCAATCCTTTGATTTTTATTTCTTGCATGTCCAACCTCATATTATGCTTTCTGTGCCTTCATTTACTTTTATGAGCTTACAGTATGAAACAGGGCAAGGTCACTTGCAAATCACTAAGAAACCTCTTTTCTGATTGGCATCTATCCAGTAAACAACCCCAGAAATCCACTCCACAGCAAAATCATCCTGCTCAGTATTTTTCATTCTTTTTGGTCTGGAAGTGTTTTACAAAACATTTTATTATATGTCCTGGAAAAATAAAGATAGAAAACTCCTAAGGAAGTCTTGTGATCTCTACCAGAGCAGAGACTCTGTGACGAAACGAGATAGGTATCTTAATTTTGCATGTGTATGTGCATGCATACGTGTGTGTCGTGAAAGCAGAGGCACTCAAGTAACCTATATTGATAAGTTCTTGCTTGGTTACGGCTAGATGTTCAGAGACCAGGATCATTTCAAATGGAGGCAAGAGGTACAACAAGGACACCGGAGACTATCATGGCCTCTTAAGCGCATTAACATTTAAATTATTGCTCTGAGTAATCATAGAAAGGTTTGACTGTCTGCCATGCTCTGCTTAATAAAAAAAGAAATATGCCCTTCAAAAACATTTTACACAACATAGACAAAGTTTGGAATGTTTTTCAGGATCTTGTCATATATTGCAAACTAACCACTAAAACTGTTATGATAAATATACATTTTATTAGCATTTTCCCATTCTAACCAACACAATATTATAAGTGAAAGAGAGTTAGCAAATTTGATAGTGGCATATTGGCATGGTAAAACTGTTTTAATTATTATGCCGCTTATTACTAAATTCATTTCAGTGATTACATTTTACATATTTTTGTGTATTTTATACAGCTCTATGTGGGTATTATAAATATTCCATAATCACATGCACAATCAATCATTTTAAGATTACATCCAGGGCTTCCCTGGTGGCACAGTGGTTGAGAGTCCGCCTGACGATGCAGGGGACGTGGGTTTGTGCCCTGGTCTGGGAAGATCCCACGTGCCGCTGAGTGGCTGGGTCCGTGAGCCATGGCCGCTGAGCCTGTGCGTCCAGAGCCTGTGCTCCGCAACGGGAGAGGCCACAACAGTGAGAGGCCCACGTACCTCAAAAAAAAAAAAGAAAAAAAAAGATTACATCCATATACTTTTATTCCTAGTGGTACACACTGACTTTCCAAGGGTACTGTTCAGTTTAAGGAAGTTGCTTTCCATATAATCAATTTCCATATATGTTCTTTAAAAAATGTTATAACCCCATATTATGATTGTTGTATAAAAGGAGAGCTTTCTTCCCTACTCCCCCTTCCAAATTTCCCTGTTTGCCAACCAGACAGAAGAAAGGTGTATCACTCATTCAATCTTAATCTTTTTTATCTTTATGAAATGTTCCTTTTTATCTCAGTAAATCTCTTTGCCTTAAAGTTCATTTTATAGACACTATAGCATTCTTTTGCTTACTTTTGTGTGGTAGATGTTTTTTCATCTTTTACTTTCAATATATTTCCACCTTTGTATTTAGCCTCTAGTAGGATCTTCCTTGTTACTCAGCTTTTAAATGGAGTGTTTGAACAATTAACACTTAACATAATTATTAATATGGTTGAATTTAGATGTACCAATTTATTTTCCTTTTCTATTTGTTCCTTCTTTTTTGTTCTATTGTTTCCCCTTGCCTACCCTGCTTTGGATTACTTAGAATATTTTAATATTCTATTTTAACATGTCTATTGTTCTTCTAGAAATATCTCTAGATATTGGCTGCTAGGGGAAATAATGCACTACTTCAATGAAGGCATAGAAACCTTGTAACCATATAAGCATAAATGCCAACTGACATTTATGTTATAGTTGCTAAATGTGTTACATTTATGTAAATCAAAAAACACACCAGAAAACATTAGAAGTCTTGTTTTTAACAGTCATATATCTATAACCAGACTTAAGATGAGAGAATAGTCTTTTGTATTTGTCCAGATATTTACTATTTCTGTTGCTCTTCCTTACTTCCTAAAGTTTCAAGTTTTTCTCTGATATTTCCTATCAGCCTGAAGAACTTCCTTTAACTTTTCTATTAGAGCAAGACTGCTAGTAATGAATTTTCTTGTTTTCTTTCATTTGAGGATGTCTTTATTTTGCCATTCATGTGCAAATGATATTTTCAATGAATTTCAAAATCTGGGTTGATATTCTTTTCTTTCTGTTTTTTTAAAGATTTGTTCCATTGTTTTATACTTCCATACCTCTTTTAAGAAATCTATGCGGGTTTCCCAATTGTTATTTTCCTCTATGAATGTATTGTTTTTCTCTAACTGCTTTTAAGGTTTTTAAAACGTTTTAGTTTTCAACAAATTTATTTTGATGAGTCCTTCTCCTTCTTTCTTTGTATGGTTCTTTCCCCTTCTTCTTTCCATACATAATTGTGTTTTTTATTGCATTCTGAAAAAATTCAGATAATACTTGAAAAGGCACTGGGTTACATTATTTTTCCTCAAAAAATACGGTTTTATGTTGGCAGACAGTTAAGTCCAATAGGATAGGTTGATCTGTCATGCTCTGGTTTTAGGCTTTCTTCAAAGAGGTCTATTACAGTTTTTTTCTTTTTTTCCCCCATACTTCTAGATTGTAGCCCTCAGTCCTAACGTGCAGCTAGCTTTACTTTTTGTATGAGTTTGCTAGAGCTGCCATAACAGAATCCCACATACTGAGTGGCTGAAACAACAGAAATTTAATTTCTCACAATTCTGAAGGCTGGAAGTCCAAGATCAAGGTCTCAGCAGGATAGATTCTCTGAGGTCTCTCTCCTTGACTTACATATAGCCACCTTCTCATCATGTCCTCACATGGCCTTTTCTCTGTGTGTGGACATCTGTGGTTATCTCTTCCTTTTCTTATAAGGACACCAGTCCAATTGGATTAGAGCCCAATCCTTCTGAACTTACTTTACCTTAATTACCTCTTTAAAGGTTCTATCTTTACATGCAGTCGCACTGGGGGTTAAGGTTCCCACATATGAATTCTGAGAGAACAGAATTCAGTCCATGCACTCTTTAACGTGCTATCTCAACTCAGTCTTTGATTTGTTCATAAAGATTTTCTACTCTTTTTAGGCCTGACCACCCAAGTCTCCATAATACAAAACAAGTTCCAGGCTCTCTGCTCAGCTTGCTGCCGCCCAGCAGTTACTCTCTACCTAGCTTTTCTGAGTCTTGTGCCACTCTAATGAATCCAGGATTTGGTCAAGACACCCAAGAGGGAGTTCAGTGGAAACTTCTGGATTTCCCTATCCATGACTTCTCCTTTTCAAGTACCCTCTCTTCCAGATCACAACCAGCTTAGTAACCCCCAACTCTGATATCTGCCTTTTCTGTCCAGTGAAACTACTGCTCTTGTTTGCATTCTACATAAATACACCACACCCCAGAAAATTTTCCTAGGAAGAACACCAGTATAAAAGTAGGACATCCTTTGTAAGTATCCTCTCTCTGGAGGACCTCACCCTCACATTGACTGCTGTCCAATGCCTGCAACTTGTTGTATTTCCTATATTTTGTACATGACATAATAGGTTTTATGGATACTGTAAAGATGTCATAGTTGGATCTCACAGGTTTTGATATACATATGCTTATCATTTATGTGAATATAATTCAACCTTCTTAAGTAGATTTATTCTGAAGTAGCAGAGATTAATCTAACAGGGAGAAATTTCTGCTTTCTTTTTTTTTTTTTGCAGTACGTGGGCTTCTCACTGTTGTGGCCTCTCCCGCTGCGGAGCACAGGCTCCGGACGCGCATGCTCAGTGGCCATGGCTCAAGGGCTCAGCTGCTCCACTGCATGTGGAATCTTCCCGGACCGGGGCACAAACTCGTGTCCCCTGCATCGGCAGGCAGACTCTCAACCACTGCGCCACCAGGGAAGCCCCTCTGCTTTTTATTTTTTAAATTGAGTTATAATTAACAAGCAATATTATATTTGTTTCATGTGTACCACATAGTGATTCAATACTTTTATACATTATGAAATGATCACCACACTAGTTATTCATTTCTGACTTAATTCCACAACTGTCTGAGAATATGCTCTGAATGATTCCAAACATTTCAAACTTGTTGTGACTTGCTTTATAATCCAGCATGTGATAGATTTTGTCAAATGTTACATGTGCATTTAATAATATTTTGCATATAATGTGTTAAATTAAATTTATTATTAAAATTAATTTCAGTTGTTTTATTTTTAGGTTCTGGAATTCCCAGTGGATTCTTTCTCATAGATTCCAATTCTCTGGTGAACTTCTCCATCTTTTCATGTTTTTCTCTATTTATTCCTACATTCCTATATTTTCTTTTATTTTTTTCTTTAAAATAAATTTATTTATTTATTTGTTTATTTTTGGCTGTATTGAGTCTTCGTTGCTGCATGCAGGCTTTCTGTAGCTGCGGAGAGCAAGGGCTATTCTTCATTGTGCTGTGCGGGCTTCTCATTGCAGTGGCTTCTCTTGTTGTGGAGCACAGGCTCTAGGGTGCACAGGCTTCAGTAGTTGTGGCACATGGGCTCAGTAGTTGTGGCTCATGGGCTCAGTAGTTGTGGCTTACAGGATCTAGAGCACAGGCTCAGTAGTTGTGGTGAACGGGCTTAGTTGCTTCGCGGCATGTGGGATCTTCCCGGACCATGGTTCCGACCCATGTCCCCTGCATTGGCAGGCGTATTCTCAACCACTGCACCACCAGGGAAGAGCCCTCTGCATCTTTTTTCAATGAATGTTTCATGTCAGTGGATATAGAACTGCCTAATTCTTTTTAACAGATGTACTGTAATTTATTTAACCAGCTCCATTGATAATACTCCTTTTCCTTTTAATAGGAAAGTTCAGCCCATTTATATTTATCGGAAAGACTGATATATTTAGTTTTAGTTCTATTTTTTTAAATTAGTTTCTGCTTTATAACAAAGTGAATCAGTCATACATATACATCTGATCCCACATCCCTTCCCTCTTGCGTCTCCCTGCCTCCCACCCTCCCTATCCCACCCCTTCAGGCGGTCACAAAGCACCGAGCTGATCTCCCTGTGCTATGTGGCTGCTTCCCACTATCTATCTACCTTACGTTTGGTACTGTATATATGTCCATGCCTCTCTCCCACTTTGTCACAGCTTACCCTTTCCCCTCCCCATATCCTCAAGTCCATTCTCAAGTAGGTCTGGGTCTTTATTCCTGTTTTACCCCTAGGTTCTTCATGACATCTTTTTTTTTCTTAAATTCCATATATATGTGTTAGCACACGGTATTTGTCTTTCTCTTTCTGACTTACTTCACTCTGTATGACAGACTCTAGGTCTATCCACCTCATTACAAATAGCTCAGTTTTGTTTCTTTTTATGGCTGAGTAATATTCCATTGTATATATGTGCCACATCTTCTTTATCCATTCATCCGATGATGGACACTTAGGTTATTTCCATCTCCGGGTTATTGTGAATAGAGCTGCAATGAACATTTTGGTACATGTCTCTTTTTGAATTATGGTTTTCTCAGGGTATATGCCTAGTAGTGGGATTGCTGGGTCATATGGTAGTTCTATTTGTAGTATTTTAAGGAACCTCCATATTGTTCTCCATAGTGGCTGTACCAATTCACATTCCCACCAGCAGTGCAAGAGTGTTCCCTTCTATCCACACCCTCTCCAGCATTTATTGTTTCTAGATTTTTTGATGATGGGCATTCTAACTGGTGTGAGATGATATCACATTGTAGTTTTGATTTGCATTTCTCTAATGATTAATGATGTTGAGCATTCTTTCATGTGTTTGTTGGCAGTCTGTATATCTTCTTTGGAGAAATGTCTATATAAGTCTTCTGCCCATTTTTGGATTGGGTTGTTTTTTTGCTATTGAGCTGCATGAGCTGCTTATAAATTTTGGAGATTAATGCTTTGTCAGTTGCTTCATTTGCAAATATTTTCTCCCATTCTGAGGGTTGTCTTTTGGTCTTGTTTATGGTTTCCTTTGCTGTGCAAAAGCTTTGAAGTTTCATTAGGTCCCATTTGTTTATATTTGCTTTTATTTCCATTAACCTAGGAGGTCGGTCAAAAAGGATCTTGCTGTGATTTATGTCATACAGTGTTCTGCCTATGATTTCCTCTAAGAGTTTGATAGCATCTAGCCTTACATTTAGGTCTTTAATCCATTTTGAGCTTATTTTTGTGTATGGTGTTAGGGAATGATCTAATCTCATACTTTTACATGTCCCTGTCCAGTTTTCCCAGCACCACTTATTGAAGAGGCTGTCCTTTCTCCACTGTACATTCCTGCCTCCTTTATCAAAGATAAGGTGACCATATGTGCGTGGGTTTATCTCTGGGCTTTCTATCCTGTTCCATTGATCTATATTTCTGTTTTTGTGCCAGTACCACACTGTCTTGATTATTGTAGCTTTGTAGTATAGTCTGAAGTCAGGGAGCCTGATTCCTCCAGCTCCGTTTTTCGTTCTCAAGATTGCTTTGGCTATTCGGGGTCTTTTGTTTTTCCAAACAAATTTTGAAATTTTTTGCTCTAGTTCTGTGAAAAATGCCAATGGTAGTTTGATAGGGATTGCATTGAATCTGTAGATTGCTTTGCATAGTAGAGTCATTTTCACAATATTGATTCTTCCAATCCAGGAACATGGTATATCTCTCCATCTATTTGTATCATCTTTAATTTCTTTCATCAGTGTCTTATAATTTTCTGCATACAGGTCTTTTGTCTCCTTAGGTAGGTTTATTCCTAGATATTTTATTCTTTTTGTTGCAAAGGTAAATGGGAGTGTTTTCTTGATTTCACTTTCAGATTTTTCATCATTAGTGTACAGGAATGCCAGAGATTTCTCTGCATTAATGTTGTATCCTGCTACTTTACCAAATTCATTGATTAGCTCTAGTAGTTTTTTGGTAGCATCTTTAGGATTCTCTATGTATAGTATCATGTCATGTGCAAACAGTGACAGCTTTATTTCTTCTTTTCCAATTTGGATTCCTTTTATTTCCTTTTCTTCTCTGATTGCTGTGGCTAAAACTTCCAAAACTATGTTGAATAAGAGTGGTGAGAGTGGGCAGCCTTGTCTTCTTCCTGATCTTAGTGGAAATGGTTTCAGTTTTTCACCATTGAGGACGTTGTTGGCTGCGAGTTTGTCATATATGGCCTTTATTATGTTGAGGAAAGTTCCCTCTATGCATACTTTCTGCAGGGTTTTTATCATAAATGGGTGTTGAATTTTGTCGAAAGCTTTTTCTGCATCTATTGAGATGATCATATGGTTTTTCTTCTTCAATTTGTTAATGTGGTGTATCACATTGATTGATTTGCGTATATTGAAGAATCCTTGCATTCCTGGAATAAACCCTACTTGATCATGGTGTATGATCCTTTTAATGTGTTGTTGGATTCTGTTTGCTAGTATTTTGTTGAGGATTTTTGCATCTATGTTCATCAGTGATATTGGCCTGTAGTTTTCTTTCTTTGTGACATCCTTGCCTGGTTTTGATATCAAGGTGATGGTGGCCTCGTAGAATGAGATTGGGAGTGCTCCTCCCTCTGCTATATTTTGGAAGACTTTGAGAAGGATAGGTGTTAGCTCTTCTCTAAATGTTTGATAGAATTCGCCTGTGAAGCCATGTGGTCCTGGGCTTTTGTTTGTTGGAAGATTTTTAATCACAGTTTCAATTTCAGTGCTTGTGATTGGTCTATTCATATTTTCTATTTCTTCCTGAGTCAGTCTTGGTAGGTTGTGCATTTCTAAGAATTTGTCCATTTCTTCGTGGTTGTCCATTTTATTGGCATAGAGTTGCTTGCAGTAATCTCTCATGATCTTTTGTATTTCTGCAGTGTCAGTTGTTACTTCTCCTTTTTCATTTCTAATTCTATTGATTTGAGTCTTCTCCCTTTTTTTCTTGATGAGTCTGGCTAATGGTTTATCAATTTTGTTTATCTTCTCAAAGAACGAGTTTTTAGTTTTATTGATCTTTGATATCGTTTCCTTCATTTCTTTTTCATTTATTTCTGATCTGATCTTTATGATTTCTTTCCTTCTGCTAACTTTGGGGGGTTTTTGTTCTTCTTTCTCTAATTGCTTTAGGTGCAGGGTCAGGTTGTTTACTCGAGATGTTTCCTGTTTCTTAAGGTGGGATTGTATTGCTATAAACTTCCCCCTTAGAACTGCTTTTGCTGCGTCCCATAGGTTTTGGGTCGTCGTGTCTCCATTGCCATTTGTTTCTAGGTATTTTTTTATTTCCTCTTTGATTTCTTCAGTGATCACTTCGTTATTCAGTAGTGTATTGTTTATCCTCCATGTGTTTGTATTTTTTATAGATTTTTTCCTGTAATTGATGTCTAGTCTCATAGCATTGTTGTCGGAAAAGATACTTGATACAATTTCAATTTTCTTAAATTTACTAAGGCTTGATTTGTGACCCAAGATATGATCTATCCTGGAGAATGTTCCATGAGCACTTGAGACAAATGTGTATTCTGTTGTTTTTGGATGGAATGTCCTATAAATATCAATTAAGTCCATCTTGTTTAATGTATCATTTAAAGCTTATGTTTCCTTATTTATTTTCATTTTGAATGATCTGTCCATTGGTGAAAGTGGGGTGTTAAAGTCCCCTACTATGAGTGTGTTACTGTCGATTTCCCCTTTTATGGCTGTTAGTATTTGCCTTATGTGTTGAGGTGCTCCTATGTTGCGTGCATAAATATTTACAATTGTTATATCTTCTTCTTGGATCGATCCCTTGATCATTATGTAGTGTCCTTCTTTGTCTCTTCTAATAGTCTTTATTTTAAAGTCCATTTTGTCTGATATAAGAATTGCTACTCAAGCTTTCTTTTGATTTCCATTTGCATGGAATATCTTTTTCCTTCCCCTTACTTTCAATCTGTATGTGTCTCTAGGTCTGAAGTGGGTCTCTTGTAGACAGCATATATATAGGTCTTGTTTTTGTATCCATTCAGCCAATCTGTGTCTTTTGGTGGGAGCATTTAGTCCATTGACATTTAAGGTAATTATTGATATGTATGTTCCTATTCCCATTTCCTTAATTGTTTTGGGTTCGTTATTGTAGGTATTTTCCTTCTGTTGTGTTTCTTGCCTAGAGAAGTTCCTTTAGCATTTGTTGTAAAGCTGGTTTGGTGGTGCTGAACTCTCTCAGCTTTTGCTTGTCTGTAAACGTTTTAATTTCTCCATCAAATCTGAATGAGATCCTTGCTGGGTAGAGTCGTCTTGGTTGCAGGTTTTTCTCCTTCATCACTTTAAATATGTCCTGCCACTCCCTGCTGGCTTGTAGAGTTTCTGCTGAGATATCAGCTGTTAACCTGATGGGGATTCCCTTGTGTGTTATTTGTTGTTTTTCCCTTGCTGCTTTTAATATGATTTCTTTGTGTTTAATTTTTGACAGTTTGATTAATATGTGTCTTGGCGTATTTCTCCTTGGATTTATCCTGTATGGGACTCTCTGTGCCTCCTGGACTTTATTAACTATTTCTTTTCCCATATTAGGGAAGTTTTCAACTATAATCTCTTCAAATAGTTTCTCAGTCCCTTTCTTTTTCTCTTCTTCTTCTGGAACCCCTATAATTCGAATGTTGGTGTGTTTAATGTTGTCCCAGAGGCCTCTGAGACTGTCCTCTGTTCTTTTCCTTCTTTTTTCTGTATTTTGCTCTGCATCAGTTATTTCCACTATTTTATCTTCCACCTCAGTTATCCGTTCTTCTGCCTCACTTATTCTGCTATTGATCCCATCTAGAGTATTTTTCATTTCATTTATTGTGTTTTTAATCGATGCTTGATTCATCTTTAGTTCTTCTAGGTCCTTGTTAACTGTTTCTTGCATTTTGTCTATTCTATTTCCAAGATTTTGGATCATCTTTACTATCATTATTCTGAATTCTTTTTCAGGTAGACTGCCTATTACCTCTTCATTTGTTAGGTCTGGTAGGTTTTTATCTTGCTCCTTCACCTGCTGTGTGTTTTTCTGTCTTCTCATTTTGCTTATCTTACTGTATTTGGGGTCTCCTTTTTGCAGGCTGCAGATTCATAGTTTCCGTTGTTTTTGGTGTCTATCCCCAGTGGCTAAGGTTGTTTCAGTGGGTTGTGTAGGCTTCCAAGTGGGGGGGACTAGTGCCTGTGTTCTGGTGTTTGAGGCTCGATCTTGTCTTTCTGGTGGACCGGTCCACGTCTTGTGGTGTGTTTTGGGGTGCCTGTGGCCTTATTATGTTTTTAGGCAGCCTCTCTGCTAATGCGTGGGGTTGTGTTCCTGTCTTGCTAGTTGCTTGGCATAGGGTGACCAGCACTGTAGCTTGCTGGTCGTTGACTGAAACTGGGTGCTGGTGTTGATATAGAGATCTCTGGGAGATTTTTGCCACTTGATATTATGTAGAGCTGGGAGGTCTCTTGTGGACCCATGTCCTGAAGTTGGCTCTCCCACTTCAGAGGCACAGCACTGACTCCTGGCTGCAACACCAAGAGCCTTTCATCTACCCGGCTCTGAATAAAAGGGAGAAAAAGTAGAAAGAAAGAATTAGTAGAAGAAAGAAAGAGAGAAAGAAAGAGAGAAAGAAAGAAAGAAAGAAGGAAAGAAAGGAAGGAAGGAAGGAAGGAAGGAAGAAAGAAAGAAAGAAAGAAAGGAGGGAGGAAGCAAGGAAAGAAAGAAAGAAAGGAGGGAGAGTGGGAGGAAAGAAAGAAAGAGAAAGAAAGAAAGAAAGACAGGAAAGAGGGAGGGAGGGAGGAAGGAAGGAAAGAAAGAAAGAAACACAGGAGAGCGGGAAGGAGGGAGTAAGGAAAGAAAGAAAGAAAGAAAGAAAGGAGGGGCGGAGGATGGGAGGAAGGGAATGTAGGAAAAAAAGAAAGAGAGATGATAAAGTAAAATAGAATAAAGTATGATAAAATATAGTAGCGTTATTAAAATAAAAAAGCAATTATTTTTAAAAAATTAAAAAAACAACTACAAAAAAAAACTGGATGGATAGAATCCTGGGACAAATGTTGGAATCAACGCTTTACAGAGAAAATCTCACACAGAAGCATACACATACACATTCACAAAAAGAGAACAGGAGGAAAAAATCTTAAATCTTGTCCTCAAAGTCCACCTCCTCAATTTGGGATGATTCGTTGTCTATTCATGTATTCCCCAGACGCAGGGTACATCACGTTGATTGTGGAGCTTTAATCCGCTGCTTCTGAGGCTGCACAGAGAGATTTCCCTGTCTCTTCTTTGTTCTCATAGCTCCCGGGTCTCAGCTTTGGATTTGGCCCCGCCTCTGTGTGTAGGTCACCGGAGGGCGTCTGTTCTTCGCTCAGACAGGACGGGTTTAAAGGAGCCGCTGATTCGGGGGCTCTGGCTCACTCAGGCCGAGGGGAGGGAGGGGCACGGAGTGCGGGGCGAACCTGCGGCGGCAGAGGCCGGCGTGACGTTGCAGGAGCCCGAGGCACACCGTGCGCTCTCCCAGGGAAGTTGTCCCTGGATGCCGGGACCCTGGCAGTGGCGGGCTGCACAGGCTCCCCAGAAGGGGGGTGGACAGTGACCTGCGCTCGCACACAGGCTTCTTGCTGGTGGCAGCAGCAGCCTTAGTGTCTCACGCCCGTCTCCGGGGTCCGTGCTTTCAGCCACAGCTCGCGCGCATCTCTGGAGCTCCTTTAAGCAGCGCTCTTAATCCCCTCTCCTCACGCACCAGGAAACAAAAGGGAAGAAAAAGTCTCTTGCCTCTTTGGCAGCTCCAGTCTTTTTCCCGGACTCCCTCCCGGCCAGCCGTGGTGCACTAACCCCTTCAGGCTCTCTTCCCGCGCCAGCCCCAGTCCTCTCCCTGCGCTCCAACTGGAACCCGATACCCGAGTCTCAGCTCCCAGCCCCGCCCGCCCCGGCGGCCGAGCAGACAAGCCTCTCAGGCTGGTGAGTGCCGGTTGGCACCGATCCTCTGTGCTGGAATCTCTCCGCTTTGCCCTCCGCACCCCTGTTGCTCCGCTCTCCTACGCTACTCCGAAGCTTTCTCCCTCCACCACCTGCAGTCTCCGCCCGCAAAGGGGCTTCCTAGTGTGTGGAAACCATTCCTCCTTCACGGCTCCCTCCCACTGGTGCAGGTCCCGTCCCTATTCTTTTGTCTCTGTTTATTCTTGTTTCTTTTGCCCTACCCAGGTATGTGGGGAGTTTCTTGCCTTTTGGGGCGTCTGAGGTCTTCTGTCAGCGTTCAGTAGGTGTTCTGTAGGAGTTGTTCCACGTGTAGATGAATTTCTGATTATCTGTGGGGAGGAAGGTGATCTCCGCGTCTTACTCTTCCGCCATCTTCCCAATCCTCCTCCCATTCCTATATTTTCTTGAACATATTAATCATTATTATTTTAAAAATCTTGTCTGCTAATTTCAGTATCTGGGTCACCTATGTTTCTGATTTTATCATAGATTTGCTGATTGGCTATTGGTCATTTATTCCTATCCTTGCATAATAAATTTTACTGAATATTGGACACTGTAGATTAAAAATTGTGGAGTTTTGCCTGAAAGCGTTCACTCTTTTCTCTGTTAGTCAAATAGATGACCTGGTCACCTTTAATGTAATCAGGGACTTTTAGCTGAACTTAGCTGGGACCACAGCACTGTTAAGTGTGCCTCTATCTCTGTTTTTCCCAGTTCTCAGAGAGCAACCTTCTAGGAATTTTTAACTTAAAACTTGATGACTTTCCCAAGACACTATCTCAGGAAGGTCTTGGATGCAAATGCTTTTCTCTTCTGCATAATAAGACTGTTAAAATTATATTCTGATTTTCAGAGGCTCTTTTCTTAACTTGTTAGCCCAATGCAGTTTCAGAAACTAGCAAATTTTTGAAGGGAAAATCAGCCATGTTTCAGCCTCAGTTCTCTCTCTGTTTCCCACTTCTCACTGGGATCTTGATTAGGTTTTAATTTGAAGCCCTAGGAGATCAGCAAAACCTCTGCTTGCATCTTTATCTCAAACGATGACCCTCTGCCCAAGAAAATTCTCAGAACTCAGCCTCTTTCACTGCATCCAGTATCGGTAAAAGTTCCAGGGAAAAAGCAGATATACAGCATCAGTTCAACCCTCTGTATTCTCCCCTGTCTGAAATCTTGGAGCCTCTAGTCATTTTTGCTTCAGCAGATTTCTGATACTTTAGAGAAATAGTTTTGGTTTTTATTCACTAATTATAATTATTATCAGTAGAAGCATTGGGCTGCCACAAGTGATTCCATCTTAATCAGAAATAGAAGTTTGATATATTTTTCAATTGAGATGTTTATCATTTCCAACAACTTGAGAAAACAGTCTTAATTGAAATTTTACTATCATGGAAGAAATCATGTAATAACAGCCAAATGTATAAAATAGAAAATTGGCTATATAATTAATAACCTTATAATAAGAAAGTATAGTCATAAAAATGAAATGGGAAAATTACAAAAATATAATTTTAACTGAATAAGAGGATGTACATTTGTGGACTATAATTAAACAAACTGCTTTAGTTCTGGGTCATGTGATTATGATTTTTTTTCTTTTTCCTAATTTTTTGAATTTTCTAATTTATTTATTATGAGAATTTGTTGCTTTTAAAACAAGCAAAATTTTACACAAACTTAATGTTCAGTTATTTGGAAAATTCATCCTCAACAATTCTGCAAGCTTGATGGGTATGACTCTAGGAAATACAAAGTCTAACCAGCCATGTACGTGTTCCATGTACACAAACAAAATCTTAGAGAATGTGGGAACTATTCGATAACATTATTATCAACAGATAAACTAAAGTGATAAATTGTATACAATACCCAATTAATGCATATAAGATATATACCAGCATGAAATATAACAAAGAGGAAAGCTACTTGACTCTGGTCTGGATGTCATGCATCTTGGAATTCCTAAAAATTCAGTGAAAGCAATAAACACAGCCGTTTTACAAAATGAAGATCAGTGTAAACTCTCATCATTAGTCTACAAGATATACTTATCTTCATGTGGAAGAAATGCAGTTAATGCTTATTAGGAATAATGAATATGAAAAGCATTCATTGACAAGAGTGTATCACCTCTGTGTCTTGATGACTGAATAAGATACAAACAATCAGATAATAGGTGTGCTTTGCTATAGCAGCTAAAACAGCAGGAGTAAAAGGGCATTTGAATGTCATCACTCATATTCTCCATAATTTATTAGTTGCTCACTGTATGCTAGGCATAGAGCCATTTGTTTGCCATAGATTGATTCATTCATGTAATTCTCACAATAATCTAAGAAGCAAAAGTTTGCTTATACTACCTAAAAAATAGGTAGTAAAATGAGATCTTCAAGAATTTTAATGAGCACACTGATTTCAGAATGTGAACTCTATACAACCTTAAGAATAACATTGGAATGGTGGAAAACATTAAGGAGACCCAGAAACTGAAAATCGTTATTCATTTTGGGAGACTGTGTTAAAATCATTGGGTTATGTAAGGTGGACTCATCTTGCAAAACTTTGAACATGACTTCATTTATTGGTCAGTGACAAAAATCTCATCCTATATTAGATTTTTTAATCATTGATTTATCTTCTAATACATGTAATTTCCGACGATATTCATGTAGTCATTTCGCTGAAAAAAAATTAAATTTCATAGAAATATATTGCAAGGGAAATACTTAAAGTGATAACAGCTGTAGTAAGCAGAGGGGTGAGATTACGAACATATATACCCGAGATTGCATTTGGCTGCACATAACAGAAACCTACTACAATGCCTTAACCAAATAAAGGTTAATTTTTCTCCCATAATAAGAAGCTAAGGGAGCAGAAGTCCCAAGCTGGTACAGCAGCTTCAGGAAACTTTCAACATCTTTCTATTTTATGTTTAGCCACCTTTGGTCTGTGGCTCTCATTCTATGGAAAATTCCCAGTTGCAATGTGGCAGGTCCAAATCCAGCCTGAAGTCTGCATTTCAGACCGTGTGAAGAAGGAAGGAACAAGCAACCTTGGGGAATTTTCCACAAAAGCAAACTGCTCTCTGAACACTCCCTTAGACCCTCATGTTTGTCTTGATGACAGATGACATGCAGCAGCAATAGAAGCTGAGGAGTGTTTTTCTTTTTAATAAATTTATTTATTTATTTATTTGGCTGTTGGGTCTTCGTTGCTATGTGCAGGCCTTCTCTAGTTGCAGCAAGCGAGGGCTACTCTTTGTTGCGTTGTGTGGGCTTCTCTTGTGGATCATGGGCTCTAGGTGCGTGGGCTTCAGTAGTTGTGGCACGCAGGCTCAGTAGTTGTGGCGCAGGGTCTTCGTTGCTACGAGGCATGTGGGAATCTTCCCGGACCAGGGCTTGAATCTGTGTCCCCTGAATTGGCAGGTGGATTCTTAACCACTGCGCCACCAGGGAAGTCTGAGAAGTGTTGTTTTATAGGCGGTCACGTGCCTCTCCAAACAAAATTTGGGTCCTGTACAAAAGGAAGATGAGGAAGATAGCTATTGGGAAGGTAACCAACAGCGATTTGGACTCAATTAGATTAGTTTGGCTTAATTAGAAGAGTGAATAGAGAAAGTAGAGGATAAATACATTTGAAAGGCCAAATCAAAGTTCTAAGGCAAAACTACACAATAAATGGTGATATCGACAAATATTTAGGATTCAGGAAAGAAGCTGAATCTGAGGCTGTAAGACTGAGGGAAAATCAGGATTAATTTGTAGATTCTTCCTATGCATGCATGCCAAATTTGAGGCCTGTGTATGTGAGTAATCATTAATCATAATTTTTACACTATAAAAATGATAGAATAACAACTAACATGTTTGGTAGGGTCCAAACTCTTTAATGAACCCAGCTTCCCTTCCTGGGGCTACAGTATACATGATTATAATAGATAACTATTGATTTTCCTAAGTGAATCATTTAGATATTTCATTCTCAAACCTACTGAAACCCCAATGCCTTATTCTTATAACAAATATTGTATAATGCTTCATTTGCTATTTTGAAAAGAAATTCACAGATATTAACTGATTTTTAAGGGTCTACACAATACTTTAAGATAAATATAGAGAAGAAACAAAAGGAAAATTATTTAAAATAAAATATTATGTTTTTCTTTATGTAAATGCTTGGTCACAACTAGGTTCGAAGAGCTAACCAAATACTCAGATACTTCTCCCTGCATGTAGCATCACCGTAATGATAATGGCTATAACAACAGACGGATACAGAAGTCTTCTTCTGGTGAGAAGTATACTACTGGTGACATTGTTCTTAATCTTCTGAACAAATCATGGTCAATTTCTGAACAAAACAATGTTAAATCTTTCCATAATTTATATCTTAATAGCATTCCTGCAAAATTCAAGTTATATTAAAAGCATCCAAAAATTTTTCTTGCTTCTATGTAAAATGGAATAATGTAGTAGGCTTAGTTACATGTGAACAGGTTCTTAACACCATGGATGAAAAGCTGTGAGGGATCCAAGATTCCTGTGTCCTTCCTCCTGTGGGATTGTCACATATATTTCAGAATGTTTAAAATGTGTGGCTCGTGACCACAGACTGCTAGTGACACTTAGAAAATACCCTCTTACACATTTCTAAAATGGAAACAGTAATGCTTCCATTAAGAACCATTGACTTAGATGTTTGGTGTAAAAACTGAAATTTTGTTGATGAAATTTTTATACTAAATCAACTCTGCCTTAAAATTTATCTAGAAAGTCTGGATGAACCTTGATAAGAACTTCCCTGGTCCACTCTTTGGATCTTATTTTACAGGATTCTCCTTCCTATTCTTTGTCTGTAGGTATCAAGCCAGCCAATTTGGGGAGTCAATTCCTTCATCCTCTAGAACTGCATTAAATTTATAAGCATTGCTGATAAATCATAGCATAACATTTATTTCTCCTTGTTACCAATGCCTGTTATTAAGATCCTGGGTCCAGGTCCACACTCCATAATTTGATGTTTTCTTTCTGTATATGTAATTCACCAATGCCTGTTGACCTAGACTTCTGACTCATTGCCCAGTTCTGATCAGTAATGCTTGACTTTCTCCATGCCTGACCAGCCTACATTGGATTTAGACATTTTAACACTAGGTTGTAACTTTTGATACATGTAGGGGCCTTCGTTAAATCCCTCACTGCTCTTTGATTCCTTCCCTGGGTTCACTCCTGTTCCATTGTATCTCCAAGAACCTCAACCCTTACTGAGCACACTTGCTGTATCCCTCTTCTTGCTTTGCTTCAGTACTTTAGGTCTGATTTCCTCACCATGCTACCCAAGTCCTGGCACAAAACACGAAATTCCTGGAAGAGGCAAAAACAATGAGAAAACATGGAAAGAAAGACGTTGATTAAAAGAATCATCAACACCATAAGCATATAGACAATTAGAAAGAAATAAGGCTGTATGAGTGTGGTTACCTCGTCGGTGTTTTTCCTTTCTCCCATCATCTAATAACCCCAATTTATAATTAAATCCAATAAGGATAGGGATTCAGTTTTCTTGCCTATTGTTGTGCTATTGATTCTCCAAATTTTATCCAGTGTCTGAACCACAGTAGACGCTCAATAAACGTTTGCTGGTGAATGAATGAATGACACCATCACATGAATAGTAGCAGCAGTAAAAGGTAGTTTGTGTGAAAGTGCAGGTTTCAAATCAAATAATGAAATAACCCACACATTGTTCTTAATTATAATGGTTAATTCAAATTAGTTAACTTACTTTGAAAGTCATTTAATAACATTCTCTAGTAACAAATGTATATTTTTATGACCACTAAAAGTGTTTATCAGCCATATATATATAGAGTTTTGTCCCTATTTTAGAGAATTTGATTTGAAATTTAAATTGCAAATTTGAAAGGAGTATCATTACTCTCTCTGTTTAAATGCTGGACAGCAACAACAATCACTCACATAGTTTAATTTTCCAACTTGAGAAATTTCCACTTGTTTATCCAGTGGGTAATTCACTTTAAAAATTACAGGAATACTATCTTCTATTTGAACCTCAATGGCAAGTTACACTGCTATATTTAAATCACTTCGAATCAAACAAGAGTGTCACTCTCCTAAAATTGGCATATTTTGAAGTATAAAATATGATACATTAATGTCTAAGAATATTTTAAACTATTTGGTCTTATTCCTAAAAATATAAGTAAAATCCCCATATAAAATATATTTGCTTCAAATTTTGAATTGATCTGAAAAATCCAGAGGTAGAACAATCAGTATTTAGATGTGATTTCTGTATCGCATAACTCTTTTGATGTATAAACAGAAGAAACAGTAAAAATTTCTCTTTTAGCATTGAGTACTATAATTTGAAAATAATAAGTTAATAATTTTCTGGTCTCATGGTGAACTAGGGAATTCAGAATATTCCTTTTCACAGGAACCATCAGAGGCAGGAGGCAAAAGATGGCAGCAGTGAGTCGTTCCAAGATCTCACACTACCCAGGATCATTTTATTTTATTTTTCAGTATTATCAAATTGTGCATTTACTAATATCTTCAGTTACAAATTATTTTAGAAGAACAGAAATCATCTGCCCTCTAAAGAAGTCTATAGGGACTGCCTACGGGTCATTTCCAAGGCATACAATTAGTGAATAGGGTTTGCTATTGCTCAGCTCAAAAATAACTCTAAAAAACTTTAGAAAATTATTTTCTTAACTTAGATCTATACGGGCATAAAAGACACCTGTATTTTCTGTGGATGGTATCTATACACCTACTTCAAATATAATCGAAAATGGAACTGACCTACCCTCCAAGTCTGCATTCCCCCCCACACCCAAAGACTTCCTGAGTTAAAAGATGCAAAGAGGAGTACAGTTTAAATTTTCTTCTAAAAATCCGACCAAAGCTACGGTGAAAACAAAGAACATCCTTTAAAATATAATGTGGCCTAATGGATACAGCACTGCTAATTAGTCTCGTACCAAATACTCCACAGTAACTGAACTGCCTTTCTGAGAACTAAAATAAAAACTACAGTTCAACATCTGCTGAAAAATGGCCCAACAGTGTCCTCCCTCAGAGGAGTCAGAAGTATATATTTTTAAAATAAATTTATTTATTTATATTTTGGGGTCTTTGTTGCTGTGCATGGCTTTCTCTAGTTGTGGCGAGCGGGGGCTACTCTTCGTCGTGGTGTGCAGGCTTCTCATTGCAGTGGCTTCTCTTGTTGTGGAGCACGGGCTCTAGGCGCACGGGCTTCAGTAGTTGTGGCACGCGGGCTCAGTAGTTGTGGCTTGTGGGCTCAGCAGTGGTGGTGCATGGGCTTAGTGGTTCTGCGGCACGTGGGATCTTTCCCAACCAGGGATCGAACCCATGGCCCTGGCCTTTGCAAGCAGATTCTTAACCACTGCGCCACCAGGGAAGCCCCAAGTCAGAAGTACTTTAACATACAGCCAGCTTTAAAACTTGGAGCCATGCTGGCGAACTACTTTTGGAGGTGAGACCAAGCCTATATATGCCTATTCAGCCTTGAGGTAGGAGGATTAAAAACGTACATTTGCACTGTTGTCAAAAGTCCTTGCTTAATCTTGCCCCTTGCATATATTTCTACCCGTTTAACCTGTCTAAACACTTCTCCTTTGCTCTTACTTCAAATTTTAACTTCCTCCAAAGTATGCTAGAGAATAGCCTGGGATAAATATTCAGCTCATTTAACTTTGTTGGATAATATCTTCTGACACAAAAGAGAAATACTTTGCCTCTGAGAATCACAAGCCCCTGGAATCCCTCTGATGACAACTTCCTGTATGCTGCCATGCTTATGTGTGTCTCGTAAACCAGCTCTGGGGAGGGGAGGAGTGGAGAAGATCACAACCTCAGACAGTCTGGGATCCACAGGGTCAGGGATGGTGCGCGGTGGCATCGTTAGAAAGGGTGTTTGCCCTGGTCCCCGGGCACGCTGCGCTCTGCCTGCCCAAGTCTTGTCATTGCAACAGGGGTGAGCCCCGTCATGACCTCCAAAACCGAGGGACACGGGTGAAGGCCCAGAGGACTTCCTTGGCACAAGGGTCTTGTTTTCTAACAAGACTTTTCACTGTTCACTGCGGTGATGCTCCTTGCTGTATTTCACAGCAAAGAGAGGCAAAGAGAAGTCCCCATGGAGTCAACGAGCTGTCAAACCAGGAGGTGACACAGAAAACCAATCTGAAAGTGACAAGAACAATACAGGGGGTATAGGAAAACTTTGGGGGAAGAAACGGGTGAGAGTTTTCATCTTAGCCTGGGAGAGGGCGTAGGGGAGGAGGGAGCCCAAGGTGGCAGAGGTGCGGAAGTTGGAAGAAAGAAGAGGCGGCGCTGGAGGAGGAGGTGAACTTAGCATTACGATCCATTCAAGATCCAAACTAGACAAAGGTCTTTCTCGCAGGAAGTTACATACTTCCAGGTTCAAATCCAGAGGGATTTCGTTTAAGGAGAAAGTCTCTCCACCCGCGAAAAGCATGTTTAATCGAAGCACTGGAAGTGACAGAAGACTGGACAGACGCCGTGGGGAAGACCGGAGATGGATGTCCTGCCTTCTTTGCTCTAGAACCACAGGATTTGAGAGCCTTCATCTCCACCCAGCAGCAGTCACATTCAGCCTGCCGCCTGCCCCAGCACACACACATGCTGTCTTAGAACCCCCTCCATCCCTGCCCTTTGTTTGCACGCTGACATCTGTCAGACCACCATAAACTGTCAGCATCTTGCACGTAAATGAAGGCACTGGCCCTATGAGCACCGTTCTAACCCCGGGTTCCAGGCCTTCCTCGGGTCCTTCCCGGCTTTCGCCTGGTTCGCGAGCATCCACCCATCTGAGGGGCCGGAGTCTGCGTTCGCAAGGATGCTCGGCCCTCTCCCAACCCGCGGCCTCCTCCCCTCTCTCCTGCTGCTGCTGCTGCTGCCGCTGCTGCCGCGAAAACCAGGAGAAGTGGAATGCGCACGGCGAAGCGCGGCGCTCTCGCGGCGGCACTGGGCATGCTCAGCACCCAGGGCAGGTTCGGGCGGCGAGGCGGACGCTGCTTCACTAGCCGGGCGCCCGAGCCGGCCGCCGAGGTATAGGTGGAGGCTGAGGGTGCCGCGCGCCGCGGGAGGAGCTTCGCCCGCGGCGGCGGCACAGGTGGCGCGGGCCGCGCGCGGGGCGCAGCACGGGAGCGCTCGGCGCCGGGCGCCGCGGCGGCCCCAGGCTCGCGCCCGCGGCGGCAGCCGGCCGAGCGGAGCGGTGGCTGAGGCGGTGGCGGCTCTCTCAGCCCGCCCGGCGGCGGCGGCGGCGGCGGCGGCGCCCGGAGCCCGGAGGAGCCCCGAGGAGCCGAGAGGAGTCCGGAGGAGCCGGCGGGAGTCCGCAGGAGCCCCGAGCCCGCGGAGCCCGCGGAGCCGGGCAGGGGGCGCTGCTCTCGCTGCGCTCGGAGGGGCCGCCGGGCCGGGCGCCGCGCACTGGCGTCGGGAGCCGCCTCTCCCCCGCGGCGCTCGCCCCTGCTCCCGGCCGGCATCCCTTGTTCCGCGGCCGCGCTCAGACAACAAAAGCGGAAGATGCTGCAGTTGGGCAAGGTCAGGACCTTGCCCTGAAGCCGGGCGGCGGCGCGCACGCCTTTTCCCGGACTGAGAAGCTGTCGCTGGTGGCGGGTGCATGTTCGCGAGGAGGCAGTCGGGCGCCGCGCCGTTCGGTGAGTTGCCTTCCTCCGGGCTTCTGGGGCCAGGCGCATCCTGCTCGGCGTCGTCGTCGTCGTTCTCCCCCTCCTTGCCGCCAGTGGGGGTTGGTCCTCGGCTGCTCCCGGCCGGCCGGTGACGGCGGCGGCTGCTACGCGGTCCTGCCAGCCGGGGGAGGACCGCGATCGCGCCGGGTCCCCTCTCGGAAGACGGCTCTGCCTGGAACGGGGGCCGGGGTTAGTGCCCTTGTCGGAGCGGTGGCCAGGTGGCTCCTCTGCGTGTTCCCGCTCCCCGCCACCCATCTCCCCCGGAGGAGGCGTATATAGGGCAACACCAACAATACTGCTCCCTGCCACCCTCCCGAATATACCCGTTGCATCCATGACGTCCCTAATATACGGGAGAAGACGGGTGGGGGTGGGGAGGACTTCCCTCCAGTCTTTCGCCCTTATGTTCAATGTCATTACGATGTTTGGCTAGAACAAAATGGAAATACTTGGTCGTATGTGTCCATGGCTGTTTCTTCAGTCTCCCGCTGCTCGCCAGACCCAGAGCCCCTTTGGTCTATATTTAGCTGTTTCAGAGGAAGCATTTGCAGCTCGATTCACAGGTTTCGGGGGCTTCTGCGTCCTGACAATAGAGAGCGAGACTCCGGCAAGCGCCGTCTGAAACCCAGGTTCGGAACCCTGTGCATGTGGGTGGGAGGTGGCTAGGCGATATTTGGGTGATCGGTAATTAATGGCCGAAAGCAAAGCTGCTTTTCTTTTTCGCCGACCTTCCTCTCATTCTGGCGTGTACTGTGTTTCTGTCGATTGCTGCTCAGCTGGTTCCAACCACTACGTTCCGAATTAAGTCGCTAGAGAGGTGGTGCAGCCTCCCTGGTCTGTGTGGTAGGAAAACAGTCTGAGAGGTTTTGGGGTGTGTGTATGTCTGTGTGTGTGGTTCCCACCACGAACAGTTACTTATAAAAATGCCTAAAGTTGTGTTTCCCTGCGAATGTTGGGGTACTGAAGGATGTGGAAAAAAAGATGGGCAGGTTGTGGTTCCAAGATGTTTCTTTTCCCCTTGCGTGCTTCTCTTGAACTGATCTGATTTGCTTTGGCTCTGAAAGGTGTTTTTAAGCATGCATGCCTAATGTTACCAAGCAAATACGTTAGTTTCGGAAAGGGATATGTTACAACCATAGTGTCAGGTCTGATATGTATATATTTTCACTTTTAGGAACTAGGTGACCGATATTTAAGATGCTTGGAATTTTCTGCAACGACTTCTATGAAAATAGGGAGGTGCTGAAACTACCTAAGAGTTATCTCATTGTTCATCTTTCCATCTGCAGGTTAAATTACCATGGCTACTGATGGTAGTTTAGTTCACCTCTTTGCTGTTAGTAGTTCACCTGCAGGATTAAAAGGCTTTAGAGCTGTACCACTTTAAAAATCTCATGGAAGAGTGTTTGATGTGACTCATACCGAATTACAGGGCTGAACCTGTGCCTCATTTGGGGCGCTTGATCTATGAGAAGTATGACAGATAGGGGTGGGCATCCTCAAATATGGACTCAATGCTTTACAGCTCTGTGAAATCTCTTTGCCACATGCAGAATCCATTTTTAATGTTTTGGGGAAAACGTTCGGTGGCATCCTCACTGATTGGTGGGTTACACGATCTCAGGGCTTGAATGAAGATGATTGCATCTGGAGTTAGATGTTGAAATTTGGGAAGCCTGTAATTATACAGCTCACAAGGCTCAGTGTCGCAGAAGGACTAGCAAGGTCTATATGGCTCGAGTTAATCGAAGATTGTGATTAGTTTTACCAGTGTTGCTTTAGTTTCACCTTATTCATATTCAGAGAACTTCCCAAGAGCACTCTGAACACACTCTTGTGCTTGTTGCATTGTTTTAATATCAGATTTCTTGCAGAAAGAAGCAATAGGTGACGTACACATTCATTTCTCTTTTCAATTTTCCTTTTGAATCTAGTGTTTCAGTTTTAAACATGATTCTTAGAGGACTAGTAGAGATTACTCTGTGTCTGTGTGTGCACACAGAGAGCAGCTGATGGGCGTGGGAAAAACTACATGTGTCGGATGTATGAGTTTTATGCTATTTGCGGGTTGAAAATGATAGTACTTGATTGAACGGCAGTTGTAGTGAGTACAGGAGGTCGTTGCCCTATTAAAATTGTCATAGTCTTGTGGAAAGGAGTTATTTAATTTGGTGTATGTTTGTGTCGTTGTAGAACCTAATCATTAGAGATGTCACTAATGTTTTCGTTGTTCGCAATAATACCCATGCACTGTCAAATTACAGTAATTCCAGCAAATTCACATCTTTCACAGTGAGAATACAAGCCACTTCTTTCTTCCACTGAAATAGTTCATCAGAGAGAAAAATGGAATTCAGATGATATTAGTTGAAAATGTGATCAATAATTTTGTTAAATCACTTCTAAGGATAATATCACATTCACAGTGACCTTTAAAATTAAAATGAAGTTATAATATTATCAAATATATCATTACTTTTGACACGTAAGTGAATACGCAGTACTTTTCCTGACAGTGTTTTGGAACTTGACAGTTTCTATTGTGCTTTTTCAAAGTTCTGTTTTATATGGTATGCATTTATGTAGAATTGTTGAAGAGTTCTCCAGAGTAATTTCATCAGGTTGTCTTTATGTAAGAAAATACTAAAGTTACATTTAAAATAATTTATTGTAATTTGTCCATAAAGTGAGGGATAGTTTGTATGGACCAGTATTTCTGGTTGTAACAAGTCAGTTGAACTAAAATAGGAACTGTTGCCATGTTGAACTGCCAAAAGTGTTCTTTTTTTTTTTTCTTCTTTCTTTTTCTGATGATTATCCCCAGAAGATATGAATGCACATTAATGGTTATTTCTCTGTGTGAACTTTATTTTACTTTATTTAGTGGGGAATTGGTTATGCTAGGATTACTATTCCTAAAAGTTTTTATTTTTTTATAAAGATTTTTATCTTTAAAAGATGCCACATAGTTGAGAGTACCTAAACTTGAACACACATAATTCAGAGGGTGAACAAATAATCAAGAGAAAACCAACAGGTGTTTTTAAATCCAGTACTTCCATTGAAGGCTTAGTACAGTGGATCTTTGCTGGGCTGAAATACACCTTCAAGCCAAATTCTTCAGTTGGCTTCCATGATGGTTTTCATGACTCATATTCCAAAGGTGTTCTCAGGACTCTGGTACTTTGATGGCTTTGTGATAAGTGTCACATGGATAGGGATGAAAAGTTAATTTGAGGGCTTCCGTGGTGGCGCAGTTGTTGAGAGTCCTCCTGCCGATGCAGGGGACACGGGTTCGTGCCCCGGTCTGTGAAGATCCCACATGCCGCGGAGCGGCTGGGCCCGTGGGCCATGGCCGCTGAGCCTGTGCGTCCGGAGCCAAGTTAATTTGAACGAGAATAGTTCATGATACTTGTTGCTGGCTTTAGTTTATCTGATAATGTGCCAAAGCAACAGGTTTTTATATTAATGTAAAATATTAAACATGTCATAGATAAATAATTTCTATCACATTCTGTGCCAGTCTAGCCTACTGATTAATAAACTGCCTGGTTGGCTTTAATGAATCCAGTTATATTCACAAACAGTGCCTCCAGCCCAGGCATCTCACAGAAATATTTTACCATACTGTGCTTTTACTCCGTGAAAAATGTTAAGACTCATTACAAAAATGTGTAGTTATGACACCTCCACTTGTTTATCTTTTGATCACGTAGCAGCTGAGTGTAATTTGAAGTTCTGTATCATGGTTAATTGCTTTGTAGGAAATGTCTTAGCTATATTAGGCTATGGAAGTTACACTCTGTATCAATTAGTTTTTGACATACTGCAAATAATGACTAAGTGAAACAATGCTTCCAAGAAGCTTTCCATCTTAGGCAAATATTCACCTGTGTCCCTTGGTGAGATTCCTGAAAAGTTATCTGTGAGATGAATTACATATATTGAAACTTATTATTCCATTAATTGTTATTTCAGGTCAGAAATATATTTCTAGAGAAAAAGTTGGGCTTTGCCCTATAACATATATATGTCATATTTTTACTGTTTAACATATTTATATATAATATTAGAATATATATATCATAGTGTAATGCTATTTTGGATTCTGCTTCGAGTAAGTGGAGCGGTGAGAGATAGCACTGGCTTTGGATGGATCCCACCTCTGTCTCTACTAAGCTGTGTGTCCTTGGCCATTTATGTTATCCTCAATTTTTAGCTCGTTTTTTTCAGCTGTAAAATGGGTACGATAAATAAATGTATACATTCAATAAATAAATAAACAAACAAAATGAACAAGTCATGGCGATGAAATGTACAGCATGGGGAATATAGGCAATAATAATGTATAATAGATTTGTATGTCTTATTTTTAAAAATGAGTACAATAACACAGGATCTCAAAGTGTTTTAGTGTAAAGTAAGTGCATAAGTGGCTTGTAATTATAAATATTTGTACAAGTACAAGAGGTGGATATCTATATATTAGGATGAGTACTTATGCTTCATTTATGTATTATTAAATGTGTTATAAAAGCCACGACCCTCTCTAACAAAGGCTTTTAAATGGATATATTCTTTCTCTACTACTATTGATATTATTACTGTGTTATGTAGATTTACATATAAAATATGTTTTCTGCTCTTCAACATGCCAGTCCTTTACATATGAAAATATATAATAGTTAAGCTAAAAGAGAAGCAAATTATATCTCCTGGCACCATTATTTAAAAGCTTCTAATCTAACAGTAAGAAATTGCAAAATTTTGATATTCTGTATTAGCGTTATACTATTCACCTGATTACAGTCAAATTTTCTACAAAGATGAACATTGTACAAAGAATATTATAGACAGTTTAATAAACATCCCTCTCCACGAGGTCAAATGTTAAACATCCGCTCTGTTTAGAACCACAGAGCATGAATCCTGTCATAAAATCATTGTGACAAAGAAAAAAAGAAACTTAAACAGCTAAATTTATTACATAAGGAGAAGACACACCCCACCCACAATTACAATCAAGTTTTTGGGAAAAAAAAGAAGTGTGAGTCCATTGGTACCTTTTTGAAAATAAATGGTCATTTCCACTTGTCCTTTCACTCTTAGTTGCTTCAGTGAAGTGCTGAACTCCTCTGGGTTTGATTCTGCCCAGCCCCTGTCAGGTAGAACTGAGATCTTCAGCATAATTTTTATGATAACAATGCTTGGATGAATCTTAGACTTTGTTACAGAATGTGACCTGTATAACAGGAGGCTAATTTATCTTCAGTCAGAAAAACATTTTAAATGTGGGTATTTATATTCAGATTTATGTACTGCTGGGGGAACTGCCAGTTATAAGTTACCAGAGTGAAATCCATGTTACCATAAAAGAACGTTCTGCTTTTTGGATCAAAGTACATGGGTAAGCCAATTATGTTTGGTTAAATAACTATGTGTCAAAGTTTCTATAAGTTTTGAATGATACGGAGTGTATTCCTAGATGGGATGTTTAGTTTATAACATTAGATGATGGGGAACAGTTAATTCTATCATTGAAATTAGTTATTACATTTATCCTGAATAGGTGAGGACTGGAGATTTTTCATTAATAACATTTTTTGCTTAATAGATGTCATTATTACAACTTTCATTAGACATTTGGTTTAATATATATGTATTAAGAAAAATGCATTTTGTACACATGTTTTGAATAATTTATGATTTGGTTTATAAGCATCTTCATAATCTTATAATGCTTATTGTAATCTTTTTTCCCTTAAATATGCAACAACATAAATCACAGAAAGGTATGCATTTACCTCAAATTATAAAATGTGCAGAAATGTGGACTGGTGGTATCTCTAAGGAACCCAGTAAATATCAACCCTCCCTGATTCTGAAAAAAGTTGGGATGTGGGAAGAAAAAAAGGAGAAAGGGGCGGCCACCATGGGGAAAATATCCATTTTGATTAGGTATAGCTTGATGTGATGCCAAATGACATCCAGGACCCTGGCCTTCCTCCCCTCCTCGCTTCCCACAGGGACAGAGCTGGCTCTGAGCTCTAGAGCCTAAACCTTGCTCTCTGCAGGCAGGGAGATCTCCAGAGGAAGAAGGAAGAAGCTAGCCATGCTGCTTCCTTTATTCTTCAGAGGCAGAGAAAACCAAGGGTTGGGGAGAGGCTGGAAGTGTTACATTAATTAAGTTCCTTTCGCCTGGAAGGAAATATCACCAGTAGGGAAAAAGTGTTCCTTTTATTGATATGGTTTATAAAGAATTCTGGTTGTAGAATCCTGGATATAGTAGCTTTAATGGTATTTTGCTTGATGGTTGAACTCTTTAAATATTTTATGGTATTTTGACACTATAACAGGAATTACCAGGGGAGTGTGCAATGCCCTGGCTGATTTATAGAGAGCTGTGGTCCATGAAATTCAGCTGATTTATGTATTGCCAACTTAAAAATTACTCATTTCTTCCCTTACTCCTCATGCTAGACTTTGACTGTCAGTAATTGGATGGCCTTGTAAGTGGTACGAATTGGACATAAAAAGGACAGTGTCAAAATCGGAGTTCCCAAACTGTATATAAATGATGACCCATGCTAGCTATTATTCACAACACTTTCTACCTCAGTGTAGATAATTAGAGTTTGGCTGTTGTTTCATGTTTTAAGTTTGAATAGGAGCAATACGGGACACCATTAAGAAAGAAGAACAAAACAGGATTTTCATAGACATGATGTTTGATTTGACTTCAAGCATGATTACTCAACCTAAAAAAACTCAAAAAACAAAAAGCTCATTCCTTAAAATAAATTTTATTCTTCCCTCTCAAATATTTTATTTGGACTTTCAAACATTAGAGTAACATAGCGGTCATCACCTTCAGTAACACAGAATAATTTAATTTCCAGGAAGAGCAACTTCTTTGGCAGCAAACCAAGTCTTCCGAATATAAAAGAGCCAAAATTCAGCCTCTTGTTTCTAACACATTCCTCGTTGGTGCTGAGCATGGTATATATATATATATATTTTTTTTTTTTGCGGTACGCGGGCCTCTCACTGTTGTGGCCTCTCCTGTTGCAGAGCACAGGCTCCGGACGCGCAGGCTCAGCGGCCATGGCTCATGGACCCAGCCGCTCTGCGGCATGTGGGATCTTCCCGGACCGGGGCACGAACCCATGTCCCCTGCATCGGCAGGCGGACTCTCAGCCACTGCGCCTCCAGGGAAGCCCTGAGCATGGTATTTTTAGGCTCACTGGATGAGGAGGGAAGGAGTTCTCCAGAAAGACAGGTGACGTGGGCATCGTGTAGATAGTCTGAGAGACAGGAGGAATCATGTCACATTTACCCAGGACATGGAAGGTAGTGCAGGAAGACTGGGGCTTGTAGTGTGTGGATCAAACTGTTTGGCCTGAGTTGGGTTGGAAAAGAATATAATGTTGAATGCATAGTAGATGTATAGACATGCAATGGCACCCTTATCCAAAAGAATATTATGTAGCTATGAGTTATCTTTTCAAAGAATAGTTGATTATATGGGCAGTATTCATGGTACTGAAGGTGAAGAAAAAAATCCAGACAAAAACCTACATTGAATAGGATACCCATCCTACACACCCACTCACGTAGACACACAAACACAAGAACATAGAATTTATGGCAGTTTCAAGTGTTTTGTTCTTTATATATTATCTCTCCACCAAATATATCATAACTTGATATATAATACATCACCACACAGGAAAAAATCATGCCTTTAAATTTTTGAAAAGAATATTATATATTTGCTTTGGGATAAATTTCATTAATCAGCTGAATGTCTGACTGAAAGTAAACAGAGTTCATTGCTCGTGGAGTGCATATTACACATATTCTAATCAGTGCCACACCTAGGTTTTCTCTGCTTTTAAATTTGAGAGATGTATTGTGTAGTTTTAGCAAGTTGTTGTCTTCTTGAGAACTCCGCAGCACATTAGTGAAATATTTTTCTCTTTTTCAACTAATGCTTTATTATTGTTTTCCGTTTTTAAAAGTAATGCACGCTTATTAACAATTTGGAAAATAGAGAATTGATTCAAAGAAGCTAAAGTTCATGTATGATCTCCAGCCCCTGAAATGAGTATTTTTAGAAGAAATGCTATCCCATACACATATTTAAATTTAGAAGACTTCTCATATTCTGTTTTGTTACACTTTTAACATGTAAAATGGCGCTTGTCATATAATTAATACTCATCCATACCTTTATATAACATCAGTTACTTAAATAACTTGCTGTTTTTGGAGATTGATGGCATTTTCATTTTGGGGTGGTATATATGATGTTATAATTAAAGCTAAATAGTTTTCATCTGGTTATTTTCTCTAAGTTACTTCCCTAGAACTGGATGTTTTCAGGACTATTGATATATGTCGTCACATTGTCCTCCAGAAACATTCTATAATTTATATCTCTTCAGGCAAAGCAAGAGTGTGCCAATTTCCCCGTGATTTTGATAACACTGTGTATTATAATTTAAAAAAAAGGCAAACCCAAACAACAATTTTCAGTTAAATAGGGGAAATATCATGTTTTCCTGTGGTTTAGTTTCCTTCTCATTAAATATGGCTGAGGTTAAATATTGTATAAGTTTATGACGGACTCCTAATTCTTTGGTGAATTATCTTTTTTATCTTCTGCATACTGCTTAATTGGCCTATTTGCCTTGTCCATGATTTGTGTTCTTGTTGATAGTAATTATATTACCCTTTGCCATGTTTTATCCGTTTATCCCTCATTTTATGAATTCTTATTTTATTTTTTTGATGTTGGGGTAGGAGTTTATTAATTAATTAATTTATTTTTGCTGTTGTGGGTCTTCGTTTCTGTGCGAGGGTTTTCTCTAGTTGTGGCAAGCGGGGGCCACTCTTCATCGCAGTGCACAGGCCTCTCACTATCGCAGCCTCTCTTGTTGCGGAGCACAGGCTCCAGACGCGCAGGCTCAGTAGTTGTGGCTCACGGACCCAGTTGCTCTGCATCATGTGGGCTCTTCCCAGATCAGGGCTCGAACCCATGTCCCCTGCATTAGCAGGCATATTCTCAACAACTGCACCACCAGAGAAGCCCTGAATTCTTATTTTTAAAGCATAATTCTAAAGCTTGTAGTTCAGTGTACCCCCGTTTCTTAGAAGGAATTCTTCTTTAAGGAAACTTTCCACTGCTCTCTGCTTCTGTGTGTCCCAGTAGTAAAGACGCCAGTGGAACACATGGAGGGAATGGTTTAATAGTTTTATCTCAACATGACGGAGTTCATAGCTCGACTTTTTCATTTTTTAGTGAGTAGATAAGTTACCACTGAGTGTCATAGTTGATGGAGGGGAAATAAAAATTCCTGTGTCTTCAGGGTTTTGTGTGGGCAAACTAAGAGAGTATGGACTTAAAATACATAGCGAGAACCTAGTACATTAGTGAACCTCAATTACTTTAGTAATTTAGTAATCATATATACAGGGACATATATTTCTACATCTATCATATATACAATGTACAAGTCATAGAGGACCATGCTTCTCCTGACCCCCACCCCATATTGGTAATCAGTCCCTTTTTATCACTGATTCTAAAATCCTAGGACATAGTTGGCCCATGGTAAACTCTCTGCTAATCATGGTGAGCTATATGTACACTTTAAATATATATATATTTTATTTATTTATTTATTTTACAGCAGGTTCCTATTAGTTATTGTTTAATACATATTAGTGTATACATGTCAATCCCAGTCTCCCAATTCATCACCCACCCCGCTACTCTCCCTCCCCCTTGGTGTCCATACGTTAGTTCTCTACATCTGTGTCTCTGTTTCTGTCTTGCAAACCGGTTCATCTGTACCATTTTTCTAGTTCCACATATATGCGTTAATATACAATATTTGTTTTTCTCTTTCTGACTTACTTCACTCTGTATGACAGTCTCTAGATCCATCCATGTCTCTACAAATGACCCAATTTCGTTCCTTTTTATGGCTGAGTAATAGTCCATTATATATATGTACCACATCTTCTTTATCCATTCGTCTGTTGATGGGCATTTAGGTTGTTTCCATGACCTGGCTACTGTAAATAGTGCTGCAGTGAACATTGGGGTGCATGTGTCTTTCTGAATTATGGTTTTCTCTGGGTATATGGCCAGTAGTGGGATTACTGGGTCATATGGTAGTTCTATTTTTAGTTTTTTAAGGACCCTCCATACTGTTCTCCATAGTGGCTGTATCAATTTACATTCCCACCAACAGTGCAAGAGGGTTCCCTTTTCTCCACACCCTCTCCAGCATTTGTTGTTTGTAGATTTTCTGATGATGCCCATTCTAACTGGTGTGAGGTGATACCTCATTGTAGGTTTGATTTGCATTTCACTAATAATTAGTGATGTTGAGTAGCTTTTCATGTACTTCTTGGCCATCTGTATGTCTTCTTTTGAGAAATGTCTATTTAGGTCTTCTGCCCATTTTTGGATTGGGTTGTTTGTTATTTTTATATTGAGCTGCATGAGCTGTTTATATATTTTGGAGATTAATCCTTTGCCCGTTGGTTCATTGGCAAATATTTTCTCCCATTCCGAGTGTTGTCTTTTCATCTTGTTTAAAGTTTTCCTTTGCTGTGCAAAAGCTCTTACATTTCATTAGGTCCCATTTGTTTATTTTTGTTTTTATTTCCATTACCAGGTGGGTCAAAAAAGATCTTGCTGCGATTTATGTCAAAGAATGTGCTTCCTATGTTTTCCTCTAAGAGTTTTATACTGTCTGGTCTTACATTTAGGTCTTTAATCCATTTTGAGTTTACATTTGTGTATGGTGTTATGAAGTATTCTAATTTCATTCTTTTACATGTAGCTGCCCAGTTTTCCCAGCACCAATTATTGAACAAACTGTCTTTTCTCCATTGTATATCCTTGCCTCCTTTGTCATAGATTAGTTGACCATAGGGGCATGAGTTTATCTCTGGGCTTTCTGTCATGTTCTGTTGATCTATATTTCTGTTTTTGTGCTAGTACCATATTGTCTTGATTACTGTAGCTTCATAGTATGGTTTGAAGTCAGAGAGTCTGATTCCTCCAGCTCTGTTTTTTTCCCACAAGATTGCTCTGGCTTTTTCGGGGTCTTTTGTGTCTCCATACAAATTTTAAGATTTTTTGTTCTAGTTCTGTAAAAAATGCCATTAGTAATTTGATAGGGATTGCACTGAATCTTTAGTTTGCTTTTGGTAGTATAGTCATTTTCACAATACTGATTCTTCCAATCCAGGAACATGGTATATCTCTCCATCTGTCTGTGTCATCTTTGATTTCTTTCATCAGTGTCTTACAGTTTTCTGAGTACAGGTTTTTACCTCCTTAGTTAGGTTTATTCCTAGGTATTTTATTCTTTTTGTTGCAGTGGTGAATGGGATTGTTTCCTTTATTTCCCTTTCTGATCTTTCATTGTTAGTGTATAGGAATGCAAGAGATTTCTGTGCATTAATTTTGTATCCTGCAACTTTACCAAATTCATTGATTAGCTCTAGTGGTTTTCTGGTGGTATCTTTAGGAATCTCTACGTATAGTATCATGTCATCTGCAAACAGTGACAGTTTTACTTCTTTTCCAATTTGTATTCCTTTTATATCTTTTTCTTTTCTGATTGCCGTGGCTAGGACTTCCAAAAGTACGTTGAATAATAGTGGCAAGAGTGGACATCCTTGTCTTGCTCCTGGTCTTATAGGAAATGCTTTTAGTTTTTCACCATTGGGAATGATGTTTCCTGTGGGTTGGTCATATATGGCCTTTATTATGTTGAGGTAGGATCCCTTTATGCCCACTTTCTGGAGAGTTTTTTTCATTAATGCGTGTTGAATTTTGTCAAAAGCTTTTTCTGCGTCTACTGAGATGATCATATGGTTTTTATCCTTCAGTTTGTTAATATGGTGTATCACATTGATTGATTTGCATATATTGAAGAATCCATGCATCCCTGGGATAAATCCCACTTGATCATAGTGTATGAGCCTTTTAATGTGTTGTTGGATTCTGTTTGCTAATATTTTGTTGAGGATTTTTGCATCTATATTCATCAGTGTTATTGGTCTGTAATTTTCTTTTTTTGTAGTATCTTTGTCTGTTTTTAGTATCAGGGTGATGGTGGCATTGTAGAATGAGTTTGGGAGTGTTCCTTCCCCTGCAACTTTTTGGAAGAGTTTGAGAAGAATGGGTGTTGCTCTTCTCTAAATGTTTGATAGAATTCACCTGTGAAGCCATCTGGTCCAGGGCTTTTGTTTGTTGGAAGAGTTTTAATCACGGTTTCAATTTCATTACTTGTGTTTGGTCTGTTCATATTTTCTGTTTCTTCCTGGTTCAGTCTTGGAAGGTTATACCTTTCTAAGAATTTGTCCATTTCTTCCAGCTTGTCCATTTTATTGGCATAGAGTTGCTTGTAGTAGTCTCTTAGGATGGTTTATATTTTTGCGGTGTCTGTTGTTACTTCCCCTTCTTCATTTTTAATTTTACTGATTTGAGTCCTCTCCCTCTTTTTCTTGATGAGTCTGGCTAAAAGTTTATCAATTTTGTTTATCTTCTCAAAGAATCAGCTTTTAGTTTTATTGATCTTTGCTGTTGTTTTCTTTGTTTCTATTTCATTTATTTCTGCTCTGATCTTTATGATTTCTTTCCTTCTGCTAACTTTGAGGCTTTTTTGTTCTTCTTTCTCTAATTGCTTTAGGTGTAAGGTTAGGTTGTTTATTTGAGATATTTATTTTTTCTTAAGGTAGGATTATATTGCTATAAACTTCCCTCTTAGAACTGCTTTTGCTGCATCCCGGAGGTTTTGTGTCATCGTGTTTTCTTTGTCATATGTTTCTAGGTATTTTTTGATTTCCTCTTTGATTTCTTCAGTCATCTCTTGGTTATTTAGTAGTGTATTGTTTAGCCTCCACATGTCTGTGTTTTTTATAGTTTTTTCCTGTAATTGATATCTAGTCTCATAGTGTTGTGTATCGAAAAGATACTTGATATGATTTCAATTTCCTTAAATTTACCAAGGCTTGATTTGTGACCCAAGATATGATCTATCCTATAGAATGTTCCATGAGCACTTGAGAAGAAAGTGTATTCTGTTGTTTTTGGATGGAATGTCCTATAAATATCAATTAAGTCCATTTTGTTTAATGTATCATTTAAAGCTTGTGTTTCCTTATTTATTTTCATTTTGGATGGTCTGTCCATTGGTGAAAGTGCGCTGTTACAGTCCCCTACTAGTGTTGCATTACTGTCAATTCCCCCTTTTATGGCTGTTAGCATTTGCCTTATGTATTGAGGTGCTCCTATGTTGGGTGCATAATTATTTACAATTGTTATATCTTCTTCTTGGATTGATCCCTTGATCACTGTATAGTGTCCTTCCTTATATCTTGTAACAGTCTTTATTTTAAAGTCTATTTTAACTGATACGGGTATTGCTACTCCAGCTTTCTTTTGATTTCCATTTGCATGGAATATATTTTTCCATCCCCTCACTTTCAGTCTGTATGTGTCCCTAGTCTGAAGTTGTTCTCTTATAGACAGCATATATATGGGTCTTGTTTTTGTATCCATTCAGCCAGTCTTTGTCTTTTGGTTGGAGCATTTAATCCATTTACATTTAAGGTAATTATCAATATGTATGTTCCTGTTACAATTTTCTTAATTGTTTTGGGTTTGTTTTTGTAGGTCCTTTTCTTCTCTTGTGTTTCCCATTTAGAGAAGTTCCTTTAGCATTTGTTGTAGAGCTGGTTTGGTGGTGCTGAATTCTCTTAGCTTTTGCTTATCTGTAAAGCTTTTGATTTCTCTGTGGAATCTGAATGAGATCCTTGCTGGGTAGAGTGCTCTTTGTTGTAGGTTCTTCCCTTTCATCACTTTAAGTATATTTTGCCACTCCCTTCTGGCTTGTAGAGTTTCTGCTGAGAAATCAGCTGTTAACCTTATGGGAGTTCCCTTGTATGTTTTGTCATTTTTCCCTTGTTGCTTTTAATAATTTTTCTTTGTCTTTAATTTTTGTCAATTTGATTACTGTGTGTCTCAGCATGTTTATCTTTGGGTTTATCTTGCCTGGGACTGTCTGTGCTTTCCCATGTTAGGGAAGTTTTCGACTATACTCTCTTCAAATATTTTCTTGGGTCCTTTCTCTCTCTCTTCTCCTTCTGGGACCCCTATAATGTGAATGTTGGTGCATTTAATGTTGTCCCAGAGATCTCTTGGGCTGTCTTCATTTCTTTTCATTCTTTTTTCTTTATTTTGTTCTGCAGCAGTGATTTCCACCATTCTGTCTTCCAGGTCACTTATTTATTCTTGTGCCTCAGTTATTCTGCTATTGATTCCTTCTAGTATATTTTTAATTTCAGTTATTGTGTTGTTTCTCTGTTTGTTTGTTCTTTAATTCTTCTTGGTCTTTGTTAAACATTTGCTTCTTCTTGATCTTTGCCTCCATTCTTTTTCTGAGGTCCTGGATCATCTTCACTATCATTATTCTGAATTCTTTTTCTGGAAGATTGCCTATCTCCACTTCATTTAGTCGTTTTTCTGGGGTTTTATCTTTTCCTTCATCTGGTACATAGCCCTCTGCCTTTTCATTTTGTCTATCTTTCTGTGAATGTGGTTTTTGTTGCACAGGTTGCAGGACTGTAGTTCTTCTTGCTTCTGCTGTCTGCCTTCTGGTGGATGAGGCTGTCTAAGAGGCTTGTGTAAGCTTCCTGATGGGAGGGACTGGTGGTGGGTAGAGCTGGGTGTTGCTCTGATGGGCAGAGCTCAGTAAAACTTTAATCTGCTTGTCTGATGATGGATGGGGCTCAGTTCCCTCCGTGTTGGTTGTTTGGCCTGAGGTGACCCAGCACTGGAGCCTACAGGCTCTTTGGTGGGGCTACTGGTGGTCTCCCTGAGGGCTAATGCCAAGGAGTACTTCCCAGAACTTCTGCTACCAGTGTCCTTGTCCCTGAAGTGAGCCACAGCCGCCCCCCCCCCACCTCTGCAGGAGACCCTCCAACACTAGCAGGTAGGTCTGGTTCAGTCTCGTCTGGGGTCACTGCTCCTTCCCCTGGGTCCCGATGCACAAACTACTTTGTGTGTGCCTTCCAAGAGTGGAGTCTCTGTTTCCCCCAGTCCTGTGGAAGTCCTGCAGTCAAATCCCACTAGCCTTCAAAATCTGATTCTTTGGGAGTTCCTTCTCCCATTGCTGGACCCCCAGGTTGGGAAGCCTGACGTGGGGCTCAGAACCTTCACTCCAGTGGGTGGACTTCTGTGGTATAATTGTTCTCCAGTTCATGAGTCACACACCTAGAGGTTATGGGATTTGATTTTGTTGTGGTTGTGCCCCTCCTACCATCTCATTGAGGCTTCTTCTTTGTCTTTGGACGTGGGGTATCTTTTTTGGCGAGTTCCAGTGTCTTCCTGTCAATGATTGTTCAGCAGTTAGTTGTAACTCCGGTGCTCTCACTATACATACAGTTATGTTTTCATTGTCCAAAATGATTCATGAACTAAGATTTGTTTGCTTTTGGTTCATTTTGGGTGCTCAGCACTGTGGCTCTCTGGAGGGAACACTGGCTTAGAATTCCGAGTTCTGGCATCCAGATCATGCTTGATACTAGCTTTCTATTGTGACCTTGAGTCTGTGCCTATTTTGTGTTCTGCTCATTGGGATCAAAATTCACAGGGCTTTTGTGAATGTGATATGCTAATTCATATGAAAATGCTCTGGGAGGCCGAATCATAACAAGCATTTAAGTATAAAATATATTCCCTGGAACTTTCGATATGCTTCAAAAGTAGAGTAATCTTTTTTTTTTTTTTTTTTTTTTGCATGAATTGGAATCAAGAGATTTTCTTGTCTGTAAAACTAAGTCTCTGACCTCCATTACTAATAGCGTCATAAACTGCCCAATTCTCTGATGGTTGTAAAGATACTGCTACATTTCATGCCATTGGGTATCACCTAAAGGAAGAATTCTCCTTTATCCATCAGCGGAAGTAATTCCTGTTCTTTCTTTATACCACTTCAAAAATTATATGTTATACCAAATTGGCTCAATGAAATTCCTTCTATTTTTTTCTTTTTTGCACAGATATTTGCCACTTAAAAGGGAAGTAGAATGAAGTCCTATTGTTCCTCAGAGATTGAAGTCTGTAGAAATGTCCCCAGAATATTATTTTCTCTCCTGGTGGGCTGCAGAGTCTGGCACCTGGAAGGCTTTATCAGAACAGTTTTAGAAGTGTGAACCATAGCTGGCTTCCATTTTTTGAGCAGATTTCCTTAAATACTTGGAACAAAACTTCAGAGAATTCTTATCACTGTAACTGTAGCCTTCCAATAGGAAGAAATCATGTGTAAGTTACAGAAAAAATAAAAAAAAATCCCTTTAATTTGTTCCCTATTCTTATATAACTTTTGAAGGAAGGGGAGTTAATATGCATCATTGAGAACATTTCTTAGTGAGTAGCAAAGTTTTAGGTACTCAGGAGGAGATGCAAATTATGGTTTTGCTCACTGCTTGGAGCAGGCTCAGGTATGATCCTTTTTTCTTAGAAATATGAAGTCTTCTTTCCGCAGCTGAGGTCAGGTTGGGCGATAAATTGGATAGTGATTTCATATTTCCTGGTTCAGCCGTTGAGATGATTCATGGGGTGCTTTTAGCTTGTACATATGAACCCTAGAAAGAAGCAGAGTGTGAAAAGGTGGGGCAAGAGGATGGCTGGGGGAAATTGACACTTGGCGACATTCCATCTTCCTCCACAAATACAGACTGTGGACACACAAGACAGTATGCTCTGGAGAGCTCTGATAGATGGCATGGGAATTTGCTCACACCTGGGAAGAAGTGTGGAGATTTTAAGTGAGAAGAAGCAGGCAGCTTAAACTACTTTTGGCAACATACTTTTTTTAACGGGCTGGTCAACTGTTCACTGATTAATCCATTCAGTCAACAATGGGCTGAATATGAGTTTTGAAGGAGCAGTAATTTATAAATAGTGGCAA
This sequence comes from Hyperoodon ampullatus, assembly GCF_949752795.1. NCBI lineage: Eukaryota > Metazoa > Chordata > Mammalia > Artiodactyla > Ziphiidae > Hyperoodon > Hyperoodon ampullatus. The sequence goes on from NC_136917.1 coordinate 165,978,282, forward strand.
ACAACAGGCTACTTCAGAGCCAGATAATGTGCCCTGCTCTGAGTAGTTTAGCCATTTTCTCTAGTTGGAGAGTAGCTACTTCTATCCTTTTCAGTCTTGGATTTCAAACTCAGGTGGCCATGCTGCCTTGTTTCCCATCACACCTCTGAAATCCTTCCCTTCCTCCCTGCCAGTTCTATTTAAAATGCATTCATTGCTGCTAGGACTCAAGATCTTTCATTGCTAAACATAAATACTTTACGTTTATATAGTGTAATAATATGAGTTTATGTGGCTTTCTGGCAGCCTGACAAATAATGCATTTTATAATAGCAGGTATACCTACAGCATGGCAGGTGGTACAGACCTACAAGGGGGAGAGCTGGGGGCAGCCTGATAAAGTGCTGTCTTGAGTTGAACAGGGTGTGAGAGGAAATATAAGCAGAGTTATTCCTTTAAGTTTCATAGCATGTTAGTCATTACAAGTGCTTTCCCATATTTTATCTTTTGAAAGGGAGGATAAGGATTTTGAAAGCTATGTAACAGATTTTCGAACCAATAGGAGATTTTGTCATTTTTGCTTATTCTCGGAAGCTTCTTAGGTGTTTTTTTTTTTTTTATCGGAGTTTAAATATATATGCTGATCCTTGCAGTTATTCATGATTTTAGTTATTTGAGATGTGGCAGGTTGCGGGTTTGGTGGCTGGATGAGTTTTTTAGCTGTGACACAGAGAAGATGCTCTTAAACTCAGAACTAGTTTCACGGTTTCTCTCAACGTTTTAATGTTATGCTACATAGTTTTTGTATAAGTAGATCATTGTTACCTACATGTTTACTGCTAACGTATCTCTGAAGATAGATATCTTTGGGCATTTGGCAAAGGGTAAGGCTGCTTCTACATTCATTTCAAGGCATTGAGAAGGACAGTGAGGGCAGGTGGGCCATCTCAGTATATCCATATGGTACTCAACACTTTGCAGTGATACTGTTGGCACATGGAAAAGTTGCCACCATCATATCAAGAAGCCAAGTTGTGCATGCATATTAAGCTAAAAGTGTAGATGTGAAGTGCGATTTCAGGTGTTGGGGTGTGCAGCTGTGTGACGTTATAGAGAATGTCATGATGTCAGAGGAATTTGTGAAGTTGTTTGCAGATCACCAGGAGAAGATGGTAGAACATTCTGACAAGAGATCTATAGACTCCTCTGTAGCACTGAGTGGATAATTGAATACCTTGCTAAGTGGTGGGACTTTTACCTCATTCAAAAATGAGAACACACCATGTCCCCTCAGTCACAGAATGATATCATTTCATGACTCACTACTAGCCCTCATACACAACCCATGAAATCCCCAGGATGCACCTAGGGTTAGGGTTGCTAGATTTAGCAAACGAAACTACAGGACACTTAGTTAATTTGAATTGCAGATAATAGTAGGGTTTTTCTTTTTTTTTTTCCAGTATAAGTATGTCTCAAATATTGCATTGGACACACTTATACTAAAAAATATTTGTTGTTTTTCTGCAGTTGAAATTCAACTGGACCTACCCACTTACAATCTTTTGGGCACAATAAGGACCTGCAGTTCTCTGGCTTTAATAATGATAATAATAATAAGTTGTTGAGCCTTTATTGTGTGTCATAGACTGCTACACCTTACTTGTGGTAGAAGGCCTTCTTGGTTTACTAATCATTCAACATCATTATCTTAAATGCCACTTTCTTGTGCTAATAAGCCTTTTAGTCTTAACCTCAGGCCAAAGTGAACTGCTACAGAAATTTTGTTTTTCATGTATGGAGTATTTCATGTATTGCCCTTTATATCAATCATCTAGGAAAGAATCTGTTATAATTCTCTGGCCACCTCATACAAATGAACATAAATATTAAAATATTTTATGATTGAACGAGGAGGTTGTGTGTCCTCCTCTAGGATAAGCTAGATTATGCTGCTATAACAAACAGCCCCAAGATTTCAGCAGCTTAAAAGGGTAAAAGTTGGTCCATCTGCAGCATGGGTTGGTGAAAAGTGGGAATGGAAACTTGGATAATCCTTGTTACTCTGGGACTCAGGCCAATGGCTCCCACATCTTTGCCTATTCTTCCATGATCATTGAGGTAGCGAAAGGGAAATGGAAAATTGTGTCATATATCATTCAGTCCTATTCCATCAGGCAAACCAAATTATGTGGCCATGTGCAAATTTAAAGGGAGGGGGAAGCCCAGTCCCACCATATGCCCAGAGGATGAGGAGAACCAGCATACTGGTGAGCAGCCCTGAACACATCATAGAAAAAAATATATATATTGGTGGAATCCTTGAATGAGAGTTGGACAGCTTACATGTACTTTAACTTTAGGAGTTAGTCTTTGTGAGCCTACAGTTTTTATTAGTGAAACAAATCTTGCTTCAGAATTCTTATACATAAAATAAAACCGAGGATTTCAGAAAAGTAGGAGAAGATGAATGTCAAAGTCTCATTAATGGCACAGACTAGGGCGTGAATCATGATCGGGAATAAATATTATGATAATGTGCTCAAATCAAACTGTACACTCCAAAGCCCTCTTGCTGTTTTTCGATATTTCCATGAAAATTAACTCTTTGATGTTGGGAAAAGGCCGATCAAACTTTTCCTATGTATACACACACATGCATATGAATGCATCTGTATCATTTTTTAAATAAACTTGAAGACCTGATTTTTACATTTTATACTGGTAGAAACCGGGCATCATATCCAGAGACGCTTGCCAGTTCTAAAAGTCCCTTTCTCATCTCAGTTTGTTTTCTGCCCTATCATTTCCCCGCCTTCCCGTCCCTGTGGCTGACGTGTCTGTCCCGAGGACCTCAGGAGGCCGTGGTGTGGCGGTCAGGGTCCGCTGCTCCACTTGGCATCTGCCTCGCCCCCCCATCTCCGTGCAGGCACTGTCTCCATGGAAACCGCAGGCTGCTCGGCAGGCAGCTCTGCGTGCGGGGCGGCTGGAGCTGGCAGAGGCAATCAAAGAGCGAGCAGGCCTTGAAGAGCCCTGGAAAAAGCTTCCAGTGTAATTGCGGAGACAGGACTGAAAAATGCTATTAATTTGAGACATCCAGGCCAGCAGCGAAGCTCCCAGGAGGCCTCATCTGCCCTCGCATCTTGCAGATGTGATGCCGCCACGTCCACGTGCTTCCTGCTCCCCTGCCCTTGTGTTCTCTTTCAGGGTCTGAGGAAATCTGGGGAAGGCAGCGTCCAGGCTGAGCCCCTGCTCACATGCAGGAAACAGGCATGGCTCTTATGCAATAATAATCCAAAAAAAGATGTAGACACCGAATTTCATGGTCCATGGATCTTCAGCTACAAACTTCAGCTCAGGGTTCTAGAGATAACTTCTAGTCACTTTTGCAGCTCTAGGAGCTGCAGAGTTTTCTAATGTACTCAGTTTGAGTGCTGGGTGATAGAACTCTGCCGGACATTTGCTTCTCCTCTTTTCTCTAAGCATTGATCCACCTTAAGGATGGAAGTAAAGAGCAATACAAATGCCGTTAGTTTCTTGAGTTCCTCTGAACCCTGCCTCACTTGGCCCTGACCTGTTCTCTGGGGAGCTGATCCTGGCGACAAGTGAACAAACTTTTACAAGACATAACACATCTTGGTGAGGAGAGAGAGCAAAGAAGACAGAGAAGATATTCTTCAGGGAAGAGACTGAGGAAAATGTGCGATATCTGTAATAGTTTTTTTTAAAAATGCAGCTCTCTTATAACATGTTTGTTAACACACACTGATGTAGTTTTTCACGTATAAAATGAAAAACAATTCAGGAAAAACATCACATTTTTGAGTAGGTCTCTGATTGCTTCCCAAATTTCTGTTCCTTTGTGTGTGCCTCTGTGTGTATATATAACATTGTTAAGCTGTTCTAGAAAGCACTTTCAAAAGCAGAAAGCTTGAATAGGAGATAATTGTCTTCTGCATTTCTTTTCTTATATGCAAGATTCACTTATTTGATTCTGTCCTACAGAAAGTTTCAAAATTTTGCATGCTGCTCTTTGGTGCTTACATATTTTTACTTATTAGGTGGATGTATATATAGTCTTATAGACTTTGATGTTTATGACTTGAAATTTTATTTTTCTTCCCTTTGTACTATAGCACTTCTTCCCAAGTAAAATAAGGCATTAGTCCTTCACATTTGACTCTCTTATGTCTTTGTCCTAAAGATCAGCAACAGTTGCAAACAGAATAAGACGATAATGATGTTGGTGATGATGGTGATGTTATTAAAAGTGAGGAAATTTTTTTCCAAACCTTTTATTTTCCAGCTGTGGATCAAGCAGTAATATGAAGTAAAAGCTTCTCAATAATAGATACCTTAAACACTGGGGATTATCTCCAAACATACTCAAGTGTTGGTAATACAGTTTAAAAATTATTTCCTTATCTTTTGAAAAATACTTTTTACAAATTAAATATGATTTATTTCTCATAAGTTGGATTTATAATGATAATTCAAAGTTATTTTTAAAAGCTAACTTTGAGACATGATGAATTTTAGAAAATGTAACAGAATGCCAGTTACAACTGCAAATAGCAACTTTCAAAGAATGTACATAGTGTAGTGCATAGAGACCAACTTTTCACATGCATTGTATATATCAGAAAAGAAGAATAACTGCTAATTAATGAGCTAAGTGTTCATCTCAAGAAATTAGAAAAAAAGGCAATGGAGTAAAATGAAAGAAAGCAGATAAAAGTCAGGTATTATACAAAGATCCATGCTACAGTCATTCCTAAGAATCCAAGTATGATTTAGTCATAGAAATGTGTTTCATTAGTCACAGACCGCTTGAGTATTTACAGCAGAAAGAATTTAATGTAGGGGATTGGTTACCTTAGTTGAGAGAAAAACTGAGAAGTCAAATAAGGAGGCAGAGAAAACTCAAGAGACTAGCCTCAGGAAGCATGACTTCATTAGCCTAGAGCAATGTTTCCCAGTCAGGGACTATGTGGCTTCCTCTCCGCACTGGGAGCAACTCATAACCTTTGGAGATGTTTTGATTGTCATGACTGGGTCAGGATTCTACCAGTATCTAGTATGTAGAGGCCAGGGATGCTGCTAAACATTCTGTAATGCATAGGACAGTCCCCACAACAAAGAATTATCTGGCCACAAAATGTCAGCAGGGTGGAGATTGAGAAACTATGACCTTGAAAGATAGGAGGAGGCAAGGCCACCAGAACCCAAAGCCTGGACTTCCCAGAGGAAGGGAGCCATCTATCAGGACTTAGAGACAAGGAGGGGATGCAGCAGCTGTCAGAGAGGCTGTGGGAGGCCAGAGGAAGGGAGAGTGATATTCTGCCTCCCTCCACCTCCCACCTAGCCTCCCCCACTAGGGCCTCCTGTTGGCCGAACTCAGCTGGAAGTGTGCTGTTACAGAAGCGCAGAAAACTGCCTGCAGGGCAACCCCATGAGGCAGGGCAGAGCCAGGAAGGTGGAGGGGTGGATCTGAGGACACAAGGAAGGGACCAGCCAACAATCACTACATTAACAGGTGAAGGAAAGCAACCAATGATCATTTCAATCAATGTTTTATAAAAATAATACATTTTAATACTAGGTCATAATTAACAATTCTTAGTAAACTGGGAATTAAGAATATTCTTAAACTAAAAAATACTGAAATCATAAGTTGATAGTACCATTTTAATAACAAGAACAAAAGAATGCCTGCTGTCACCACTTCTTTGACCTCAGACATCACAATAAGACAAGAAAAGACATAAGAAGCAAAGTTAACTTTGAGACATTATAATAAACTCTAGAAAATGTTTATAACTCAGGGCCAATTAAAGTGGCAAAAGTGCAAAGCAAAACAATACTGGCTATGAATACTTATTTCAATTCATAACATTATTAAACGTTCATGAAAATGTGGTATGTTTTGAAGATAATTTTTATGCAGTTTAGGCTCTTAGACTATATCTCTCAGCTTCATTTTCCATGCAAAGTTATCTTTCTGTTTTGTTTAAATATTTATATGCATTTTCATATGTATGTGTGTATATACACACACACACACACAGTTTGTTGGAGGAATATGATTATACTGATTTAGCTCTATGAGTAACTGTTAAACTTGTAGACTTTTAGAAATGGAATTCTTCTCTATGAAGTGCATTTGTGACCCGAGTTACCTTGTTGAAAGATTATATGTATAAATTTATAAATATATATATAAATGTATAATCACACATGTGACATAGTCTTTCTGTTCTTTCAAGGGAATAGGAATAGGAGTGGACCTGGTCTTCTTCTTTTTTATGTGAATAGCACCAGGTTAAATATCTTATGTAACATTATTCAGTCATGATATGACTGTTATGCAAATGGAGAATTTATATGCTTTCTTCATGACTTTATTTAATTCCTTACCAAGGATGCTCCCTTAAGACTGTTGTGGAAGCAGTAACATTCCTGATGGGGAACCAGTATTTGACGTTGATGACCTTGATTGCTGTCTTACCGATGTTTAGGGACTGGAAACTCCATGTGCTGGTAGCGATTCTTTCCAGTAAAACCCAGAGTCTAATCCCAGGTGCTAAGGTGCTTTTGGTAGCACTTTTTCTTTGCCGGGTATGAAGATTTTTGATTGAGTTACATATCTTCGAGTAATAACCATAAAAGCAGCATACTTGCATGAGGTGGATTTAGGGGGTTAGGAAGCAAAAATTGAGACTGTGGGGTAAGGAAAGTATTATAATTATAAAGTTGGCCACTTGGATAGGACAATAGGCTGGTAGCTAGTGTTTGAAACTCAGTAGAATGCAGGTTTCTACCAGAATGATTTGGCAGTTTGGAAACCTTTGTGCTTCAATGGATAAAGGCTCTGTAGTTCTATAGGAAAATTATTTCTAAATTACTCACAAAATTGGAGGATGTAGCCATGAATAGTGTAAGAGGTTAAAAGTGTTATTTGTTTTCCACTTGTACAAACAAATATTTGGGGTGAATTTAATTTTTTCAAAATTGGAAATATCAACTTACATCACTGGTACATATGCATTCTTTTATATTTTGGATTAGTTAATTTTTGCAAAAGTGAAAATATCAACTTAATCACCGGTATATATACATTCTTTTGTATCTAATGTGAAAGGTGTCTGGGTTCTATGTTCCTTTGAAAATTAATGATGGGCTATACCTTGACTTAGTACAGGTTATCTGGGTGAGGGATTGTGGTGCTAACTTCCTAATGTAAATGTTATTACACATCACTGGTTCAATGACATTTGATTTTAATACCATGTTTTTCTGCAGTATGGAGGTTATGATAAGTTTTTCACAAAGAAATGGTAAGAACGAGAGAATTTTATCATTAAAGGTTGCCATTTTCACATAGAACTAGGATAGGGCCTCAGTGTATGGGTGATGAGTTCAAAGTTTGCCTTTTTGCCCTCTTTTTCTTTAAAGCAAGTCTATAAAAGTGATCAACATTCTATTTACCATAGACTAGTAGGGCTTGAAAGTCTATATTAGTCATGATATGGCTATTATGAAAATGGAAAATTTATACATTTATACACAAACATGACAATTTAACCAAACTTATAATACCTTTCCCACAAGTTGTTCTCTTTGGGACACAGATATCATGAGCAAAAATGAAAATGTAACTAGCCTATTTTTTATATTTAGAAGAAAATAACAATGTCCAATGAAATGAGAAATGTGGGATCTTTTTTGTGTTCTTACGCATGAGATATGAAAGTGTTTCCCCGAAAAGGGAAGAGCCTTATTGCATTGTCACAAAATGATGGGGTGTGCAGAGGGAAGGTGAGATATAAAGTCATTAACTGGAATAACAAACAGTATGCACCTTGGGTGTTAGCAAAAGCAAAGCTAAGAAGTTATAAGAAACATGTGAAACATATACAGTAAAAATGATTTCATATACATTTTAATTTAAAATAATGCCATCAGAACCCTGTTGTATGACTTCAACCTGAATATCAAATTAAAGAGTCCAGACATGTTACCATGGCTTCTTCCCCACATGTAACACACACACAGTATCAAAAATAATTTATAAACCCTTCATATTCTTGACTGTAGGTTAGTGAGGTGTTTCTCTAAAAATCTTCCAAATAAATAGCTTTAAAAAAGAAAGTATATCTTAAGCCTGTGCTAGTTTTCCCATCCCCTGCACTCCCTGGATGTGGTAATATTAAATGGTCTCTTCTGGGTTCTTTCTCTGTTGTCTTCTTTGTCACGACCAGTGAAGGCGTGTCACCACGCTGGTCCTTCTGTTGGAACAAATGTGTTGAAGGTCAGTACTCAGTGCAAGGCTGCTGTCAAGTACATGTTCTCCCCTTCTTATCACCTCCTCCTTGGGCCGATGTCATGGGACGGGCCTCTGTTCCAACCCTTTGCCCAGTTGGGAAGGTTCCACTCAGAAAGGGAAGTTGTGGAGTGGCTGCTTTGGCCTCTAGTCCAATCTGACAATTTAGCTCCGCCAGCAACAAGTGGATGCTGTGTTTTAAATTCCATCCACTCCTTCCTAATTGGTTCAGAATAGAGAGATGACTTATAGGCAGTGTTGTTTATATTGATTTTAACTTCATGATAAAGTGGTAGTAAACTCATAGACAATCAGTAAAATCTCCTTGTGACCCAGTTCACCTTAGAAGATAAATAGATAGGGGTTAATGAGAAGAATCCTCAGCCATCCCAGGATATGTCTCTGTCCACGCCCTGGTCCTGGGAGTAGACACACTATAGCTCACCTTCTGCTGGTTGCCTTGTTTGGTTTGGAAAAGATGGTCACATTTTAGGGTAACTGTTTCCATCTTAAAGTGTCACTTCAGGTCATTTCAGGTGGTATCATGATAGTGATTAACGTTTAGATACTTGTGTATGAGTGTGCTCTGCCTTAAATACTGTAAACATCTTGGAACTACCTTTGGCTTTTTTGTTGTTATTGTGCAGGAGTTTTGGACAGACATGCAAGAGATTACTGAGTAACTATTTAGGAATGAATAGGTTTTCTGCGGGAAATATCCAGAAGTTGTCACATCGAATCATACTGCTTCTTTACCCACCCTCTCCCAAATGATTATTGGTTTCTCCTTCCCAATAATAGAACAGGAAATTTGCCAGTGACAGCTCTTACGACCTCCATTGTCTCTTATTCTTCCCTAATCTCAGGTCTCAAAATGAATTGTGCAGAGCGACTTCACTTTAAATTACTGAAACATTACCAGCATCCACCAGGAGGAACTACATACTCAGTGGGGAATCATTTAGAGACACAAGTAAATCCTCTAGAGGGTGCCAGAAAGTCTGTCTTTGGTACAGCTTATGAGAGCTTGGTAAACTGTCAGTTAAGCTTCTGAAGGTTTCAGCATCTTTTCTTTTTTTTAAAAAAATAGATTGTTACAAAATCTGATAGTTCTGAACAAAACGAAGCAGTAAAGAGAAACAAGGGATTCCATGAAATCAGCCTGCATCAAATGCATTTTGTAGGTTTGCTTCAAAAGCAGTATAGGACATGAGCTCACTTTCCTTTGAAAAGGAGACCTTGCTGGGGCCTGAGAACCACTTGGCAGATACCCACATGCAGAGTGACTGTGAGTGGAAAAGAGGTCATGGTCAAGTCCACCACCCCTGTCATAATGGTCCCAGTGAGAGGGCCAGAAGGGAGAGCATGGGGTGGCTGGCGGGGGCATTGGGTCTGGTAAAAGCCTCTTTTGATCCACATCCTGGTTCTCATCCATGGGTGACTTCCCACCCCAACCTCCAGGAGACATTTGGCAATCCCTAGAGACATGCTTGTTACAATGGGAGTGGGGTACTGCTGGCACCTGGCGGGTGGAGGCCAGAGCTGCTGCTAAATGTCCCACAGTGCACGGGGTGGCTCTTCACAACCAAGAACTCTTGGTCATGACGCCACGGGAGCTGAGGTGGAGACACCCTGCCCCAGGAGAAGGCTGAGCCTGCTGGGTAGTCAGTCTAGCCATTAAAACGGTGCTTCGTTTTGTATCAAAAATATTCATATTGCATGTAATATACACACAGAGGTAAGCCCACAGTAATTTAAAATTAAATTAAACTTGTCAGTGTCAGGCAAATATCTCTCAAGTTTATGGACAAATAATAGTTTTTATTCGCAAACCCACAAGTATCAGTAGACCGGGTGCGACACTGTAAAGTGATATCCCCCAGCCACTAGCATCCATCGTTCTACTTTCTCTGTCTCTGTGAATTTGGCTATTCTAGGTACAGCCTATAGGTGGAATCACACAATGTTTGTCCTTTTGTGTCTGACTTATTTCATGTAGCATGATGCTTATAGCTGAATAATATTCCTTTGTATGTGTAGACCATATTTTGTTTATACGTTCGCCTATTGATGGACACTTGAGTTGTTTGCATCTTTTGGCTATTGTGAATAATGCTGCTACGACATGGGTGTGTCTCTTTGAGGCCCTTCTTTCAGTTCGTTTGGGTGTATCCTCGGTGTGGAATTGCTGGATCTTATGGCAATTCTGTTTCTTTCTGGGTCACTGCTCTATGTTTTCCATGGTAATTACACCATTTTACATTCCCACCAGCATTGCATGAGTGTTACAATTTTTCCACATTCTCACCAACACTTATTTTCCATTTTTAAAAAATTATAGCCATCCTAAGGGGTATGAATCTGTATCTCATTGTGGTTTGAATTTGTACTTCCCTGATGACTAATGACATTGAGGATCTTTTCATGTGCTTCTTGGCCATTTGTGTATCTTCTTTGGAGACATGTCTCTTTAAGGTTTTTGCACATTTTTGTAGTTGTTATTGTTGTTGTTGAAGGGGATACTTTTAAAAAACAGGTGAATTCCATGGTCTTCTTGATTCTGACCATCCAGTTGTTTAACAGCAAAGGTCGTTAGTTTGATTCATTTAGTTTATATGGTTTTCATCCCTCATTTGAACTGGTACTGTGTCCTAATATTAATGTTTCCCATATGAGACTGCCTTGAGGTTGGAATTCGTACAAAAATGAGGTCACACAGGAACACACGAAGGCTGTCCTGACAAGTGGTCCAGTCCCAGGTCTTAGTCGTGGTCAACCTGGTCATAAAGCAGCCCTGCAGGAAGAGAGGCTGGAAGTGAGGCTGGAAGACTTGCCACACACTTCACATCTCACTGTGGCAGTGTCTACACTTGACATCTAGCCTTCGTTTAGATCGGAGGATTTGTACCTGCATCCCTTCTCTCCCTGGAACCCAGTTCTCTGTCGTGGTGCACAGAACAGCTTGGCAAATCTCGACATGAGTCATAGGATCCACTTTCCATTTTATGGTGAGAACTCACTGTAAAGAGGTTCATCCTAATCATTGCTCATCAGTGTGAAGGGGGCACAGTTTCTAAATATAAAACCAGTAAACCCCCCCAGGAACCCTGTGAGCATGGAGGCAGCTCTATAATATCGATGAGAAAGATGAGGATAAGAATGGGGAAGTGACTTGCCAGAGGTCACATGTTGTCATGATTGTCACGGCCAGTCTCTACATTGGGACTCTGTGCATGCTGTCCCTGCTTCTGCACAGCTGGTTTTTCTTGGATGATCCAAGATGATGCTGAATTGCGTCACCCCCGTGATGGCTGGGGAGAAGAATCTGATGAAGGTTAGATCATGAAACAAGGAGAAATTTTACATGTCCAGCTCTGTGTAGATTCCACTTCTGTTTTTCATATATTCTTACAATTTATGAGCAGTCGATTATTTTCTTCAGTTACAACGTAAGTTGGCATTTTAATAGGCATGTCGATTGATCTGTGAAAGTTCTTTTTTTTTTAAATTTCTTTCCTTTATTTATTTACTTATTGGCTGCGTCGGGTCTTAGTTGCAGCACGTGGGTTCTTTGCTGTGGTGTGCGGGCTTCTCTGTAGTTGTGTCCTGCAGGCTCCATGGCGGGCCTCTGTAGTTTACGGCAGGCGGCCTCTCTAGTTGAGGCATGCGAGCTCAGTAGTTGTGGCTCGAGGGCTTAGTTGTCCTGAGGCCTGTGGGATCTTAGTTCCCCGACCAGGGATCAAACCCAGGTCCCGTGCATGGAAGGTGAATTCTTTACCACTGGACCACTGGGATGTCCCTGATCTGTGAAAGTTCTTGTCTTAGGAACACAGCTTTGTTACTGATTTGCTGGGTGCTTCAGGGTCCACGTCTGACTATTTGAGACCTGCACAGGCCTTAGAGAGCATAGATATTATTGTTAAATGAACGAATAAGCAAAGAGTCTCCCTATCTGTCACTAAGGGCATAAGAGATTGTTCTTTCAAGTTACCCTCAGCTTTAATCCACAGTAATTCAAAAAGTGATGATTGTTCATCTCTCAAGCAGTAACCTCTAAGTTTTCTGCCAGGGTGACAGAGCATTCTGTTGATGGGACAGAACTGCCATCTCCATAGAGGAGAGAGAGAGAGAATCTTAAACAATTCATTAAAGTTCTGATTGGCTGATTATAATAATCTGAGACATTCCTTTTCATCTGTAATGTTTTCTCTGATTTTGTGTTTTCTTCCCCCAAATAGAAACAAAAACAGCAATTATTTCTTGCTTCAAATAATTATCAGACATCTTTTTCTGAAATCACTACAAAGTCTGAGCAAAGGGCAATTTTTCCTGGCTAGAATTAACGTGATACAAAATTAGCACTGCAGCCTTTAACAAGTTCATGCTTCTCTGGAGTAACGTAATTTATTGAAACTATCCCTGGCTTCACTGTATATTTGCATCTGTCAACCAGCTGGGTACTCTAGGCAAGGTCATTATGCCTTGACAGTCTAGAAGGCATTAACCTGCAAGCTTGAATCAGAATCATGAGGCCTTACATCCAGACTTGTGTTATTAAAACAAGGCTGGGTGGAGAAAACAGAATGCCATATCAAGCATTTGTCACGATGATCGATGTGCTTGCAGACATCCAGAAAAATTGTTACTGCTTATCTACTGCTCCTGATAAGGTGTCAGGGAGGCAACAGCTTGGAGTGAGTTCATGATGACTGGAATCGTGTATTGATCGGGACCCCACAGAATAGCACATAGTTATTGATCATCCTGAGGATTCAGAGAGAGACCTAATGGCATGTGATTTCTCTCCCTCCCTGTGTGTTTTGTATGAGCAGAAGTGTAGCTTGTTGTCAGGCCAACACAGGAAAGACTCTTCCATTGTGGCAAAAGCTTTTTCTGTTTGTCCTCAGGGGAAATGCAGTAGAACATCCATGATAAGCATTTATTTAGCACTTAGGATGTGCCAGGCACTGTGCTGCATGCTCTATGTACAAAATCTCCTTAAATTCTCCCAGTGGGTCTCTGAGATGGGTTTCTATTGGAATTTCCTGTATCACAGATGTCAGCTAGGGCCTCCTGATTTTCATAGATGATGAACTGTGGCCCACACTCCCATTGATAAGGCTGTTGAGATATGGGCATCTTGCACTGTACAGGTTCTGTAAATTCCTGAGAGTTCAGTTGCTAAGGCTTCCCTGTAGCCAAGCGCTATGTCCTCCCATGCTCTGTCAGGTAGAGCAGCTGACTGTAGCAGTTTGCTTTCGCTGCTACAAATTATCATAACTTGAGTGGCTTAAAACAATACAAATCTATCCCCTTACGTTTTTTTTTTTTTTAATTGGAGTATAGCTGCTTTACAGTGTTGTGTTAGTTTCTGCCGTACAATGAAGTGAATCAGTTATATGTATACCTATATCCCCTCCCTCTTGGACCTCCCTCCCACTCCCCTCCCCATCCCACCCATCTAGGTCACCACAGAACACCGGGCTGAGCTCTCTGTGCTATACAGCAGCTTCCCACTAGCTATCGATTTTACATATGGTAGTGTTAGGTTAGAAATCGAATATGACTCTCACTTGGCTAAAATTAAAATGTTAGTAAGGCTTCATGCCTTTCTGGAGGCTCTAGGGGAGAATGTGTTTCCTGCCTCTTCTGGCTTCTAGAGGCTGCCTGCATTCTTTGGCTTCTGGCCCCTCCCTCCATATTCAAAGCCAGAAACAGAAGGTTGAGCCCTTTACATCACATCCCTTCAATTTCTTCTTCTGCTTCCTTTGTTCACTTTTCAGGGACCTTGTGAGTCCCTTGGGATAATCCAGGATTATCTCCCTATTTTAAGGTTAGCCGATTAGCAACCTCAGTTCTATCTGTACCCTTAACTCCATTTTGCATGTAACATGAAATATTCGCAGGTTCCAGGGATTAGAAGGATATAGACATCTCTGAGGGGTATCGTTTTGCCTTCCATAGTGATTCAGACTGAAAGTAAAAATCTGACTGCATTCTCATCTCTATTACTAAGCCACTTATCTCAATTACATCAGGAGTTTATTCACTCTGTCAAGGGCTAAATACGTCGATGATTATACCACCTCTTTCCCCCTTTCTCACGTTTCTTTTTCTCTCTGGAGTTATTGGTAAATGTCCCTCCTTTCTCAAACCAGAGAATTCTTCCCATCTCAGGCACATCTCTCAGTCACAGATGGGCTACCAAAAAAAAAAAAAAAAAAAGCAACTTCAGAACAATAGAATATTCATCCTGAAAGAAATTTTAGTGAATATGCTTTTCTGCATATCACGTTAGCCCATTTTACAGATTAAGGGACTAGGCAGGCTAGTGATTCTCATCTGGGGATGATTTTGCCCCCGCCACGGGACACCTGGCACCAACTGGAGATATTTTGCTAGTCACAACTAGGGGAGGGGTGGGGAGCTACCGACGTCTATAATAGTTTTCTAGAGTCAAGGGATGCTGTTAACATCCTTCAATGCATGGGACAGCCCCCTCCCCAACTGCCCCCCGCCCCGGAAAGAGTTCTCTGACCCATAAGGTCAGCAGTCCCATGGTTGAGAAACTCTGCTGAGTCATGGTGGATCTAGGAAAGTCGCCTGAGTGCCAATCCCACATCTGCCAGACGGCCACACAGGGGCTGAGTGCAGTAAACTGAGCTATCATTCCAGGGGAAAAAAAAATGACGCTTTTAGATAAACTTCCAACTTTTCTTAATTGTAAGATTGTTGTATTTGTTTTTCATGAATCGTGTTCAGAGGATTTGTAAATATGCAAAAAAAAAAAAAATGCAGTGTTTTGCCTGTGTTCGCTATGGCTTCCCCATTTCTTGGTAGTCCAGTGATGACTTCTGCTATATACCTGCCGTAGACCTGTCTAAGAAGGGCAACATCATTTGTCTGACCTTAAAATTAAATGACTCTGCTTCTGTGAATGAAACCTTTTTTCTTGAACTGGGTGTCATCGAAGGCCCTTGGTGATGGCATCCCTAGGTCAGCTCTTGGGAAGAATGTCTTCCTGGGATTAATGAGGACAAAGCAAGTCAAGGACTAACTAGGAGGTGGAAATCCTGACCTGAGCAGTGAAGTGAAAAAATAGCCAGTATTTATGATCCACTTATGATAAACCAGTAGAGAAGGCCTGAACTATTGAAAGAAATCAGAGTTCTGTTCTATGTGGACCACAAATTCGACCTTAGATAAGTGGATGTTAGGCCTGGGTGTACTAATTCTGATCTCAAATAATCATCATTCCTGTTTCATAGAGAATGTTAGAGCAAATTCTAGAATTTGGAAGTGTAAAACCATTTCTTTGTCTCAGACAACTGTAAATCAGACTACCCTTAATTATATATTCTATGTAATATGTTGCCTTCAAAAATGTGATTGTAATATTCTCAAGTTTAGTTTGGACAGAAGTGGTGCTTTAATGGAAGAAGCAAAGTATGGATGTGGTGACAGTTTTATGCTGATTATGTACCTGTAGCACTTTGATATTTACCGAGCAGTTGTTCAGTTGAGCTTCCAGTGCTCATATTTTATTATTTTCATGAAAATCAGCACTAAGAAAAAAGAGCTTCCCTCCCCTCCTGCTTTGCCCATGTAAGACATACACAAGCACCTATTGTCCTAATAATTGAATTTACTGCTGGAAGTTATAATAATGGTAGTAGCCTTCCATGTAATGCTTTTACCAATGAAAAATAATTGGTTTGGAAGCTGGTGAAGCTATTATACTTGGGATCCAGTTGTGATATATCTGGCTCCATAATTTGATTTATTCCCATTGAGTAAAATCCTTTGAGATCTACAGCTTAGGTTCTGAAAGAGAATATTTTTCAGGATATACCATTTACGGTAAGAAACAGCTAGTGTTTGGCAATCAACAGCTTTATTATTGGATATTTATTTGCATAACTGTGCTGGGTACCATGAAGAATGTGTATGGACATCAATATATGATCTATTCTCTTTAAGAGAAAGCTTTCAATTTCATTAGAAAGACATAAAATAGGAGCATTTTTAAAAATAAGTTTAAGAGTTAAATAAAGAATGAGAAAATAGATATCATCAGGTTGCATTGCTAAAATGGGGAATCCTAGACAATCAAAGCCTCCGGATCAGATCTGAGCTGCACAACTGAGCCTTGAAGTCTAACTAGTCTTCATATTTTATTTTGGCCCCAATTTTTCTTTTGGGAAAAAGAAAATGGGATGCAGAAGACTTTTTATTTTTATCTTGTGTCTTCAAATCATAGTCACTCTACTTAATTCATATTCAATTTTGGTATTCAATTTAATATCAGCCTTGTTTGTATCACGTTACGTGTATTCAAAAATGGATGGTTAGTAAATACAAAGGGGTTTGAGAACTGTCAGCAGGCTAAAAACAAGAGAGTTGGCCCTACGGTAAAGGGAGTAGATTGAAGTATAACCAAGAAACAGTGTTCTAATAATTATGATAAAATGAAGACTCCTTTTGGGCCGAAGGGTGGGAGTGAGAAAGAACATGAAGTAGCAGTCGTAAGGTTATTATTTTTTAGTAACTCTTCAAAATGTCGACCTTTTAGGATTATAAGGTAACTCATTAAAACTTTTATTTTAGTACTAATGCTAAGGAAAGCATCAAGTTTTTGTTTCCTAATGGCATTCTATAGAAGTGCATGTTTGGGGTGAACTCTTTGAATAGGTGGAATATACGTTCATTTCAAAACCATAGTGCCTTCAAAATAGGAAGAGGGCATGTTAATGAATACTCGGACAGATTCCATGATTTGAAAGGAAACTTCCTCAAGATTTGACCAACAGTCCTTAAAATACAGTGGCAAGCATGAATGACTGTTGCAAATACCTTCCTCTATACTAGTTTACACTGGCTGAAACAGAACAGTCTTTGAGAAAAGTTTCATAACAATTAGTCCATATTTATGTGAAACAAATGTGGATATTTGGTTAAATCAGCAGTTGGAAGAAGTCTTGATTTTTATTTTCCATTTCATTTCATTTCACCCAATTAGAGGAGAAGGTGATAAATGCTATGAAGAAGCATAGAGCGTGGTTAGAGGGATCAGGTTTTAAAAGATAGGGTGCATTATTTGAAATTTTAGAACAGGTAGTCAGAGTAGGCTAGATGGAGAAGAGTCATTTGAGCTATACTTTCAAGAAGGTGGGGATGTTAGCCTTGTGGCTAGCTGCTGGCTGGAGAGCAAGGAAACAGTGAATGAGGTCCCCAGGTGTTCAAATGCCCAGTGTCCTCAAGGAATAACAAGGATGCCAGTTGTGGCTGGAGCACAGGGGGGATAACTAATAGGAAATGTAGTCATGACAACAGAGCAGCAATGGGAGGGCAAATCCAGTGACTTTGTCCTCACCACCGTGAGGACACTTCCACTTTCATTTCTGAAGAGTTTTGAGAAGTGACGTGAGAGAGAAGTGACGTGATCCAATCCATGTTTTAAAAGAATTCTCTGATTGCCCCGGAAAAGTTGGCGGGGGGCAAGGGTGGAAGCAGGAAGCTCAGTTGGGAGCCTCTTGCAGGGATCCAGACAAGAGCTGTTGGCTTGGACAGTGGTGTGGAGATGCTGAGAGAAGTGACTGTATTTTGGATATGTTCTGAAGGTCAAAGAACTTGCTGACCAATTGGACAGTGGTGTAAGAAACAGAGGATAAAAAATGACTTCAGGTTTCTGATGGAAACTGGAAGAATTGACTTAGTCCTCTGATGAGAGAGGAGAGAGTGAAGGTTGGAATGGAAGTTCAGTTGATCACTTCTGTGATGTTATTATGTTACCATTATGTTATATGGCATCATTTTTTATCTGATATTAAAGTGAAGGTGTCCAGTAGGCTATAGATTATGCAGGTATGGCCTTGAGCTCTTTGCTTAATAGGACTAGGAAACGTGAAAGCATGAGGTTGGTAATCATTATATAGACATAAAAGTGACTACATATGGGTTGAGAATATGTGTGTGTAATTTGCTTTCTGTTCAAGTCTTTTCTGTGGTTTACAACTTAGAGAACAGTAACAGGAAGAACATTCCAGTGCTTTTTAGAACGCTGTCATTTAATAATATTATTTAGACTGTGATTTGCAATATAGAGAGATTTCAGAAGACATTATCTTTAACCTTTAACAACAAAAAGAGACATGTTTTATTGAGAGAAGAATTCTACTCTTGTAGTACAATGTAGAGGAAAATTTAGTCAGACCTTGTGCCACGCTCTGTACTTACAACACTTACAGAGATGGAATGTAACTGTCACAGTGAGAAAACCAAACCAAACCAAACAAAATGTCAACTGAATTGGTGCTCTATTTTTATGCACATGTCAGTCATACACTGGTTCATCTTATGAATCGAAATCAATCAGGCGAAACCTCTGAAGTATTTCTGGTTCAACTGGATTATGCTATGATAAAAAAAAAAAAAAAAGGTAAAACCTCTACAACTTTCCTGGACAGTATATGTGAAGTACAACTTCATTCAGAGATTGGACTCTGCTTTAGACGTCCTGGGTTTCTAATCTGCCAGGGAATGCCAAAGATAAATAAATGCTTTATTTATCTTTGTAAATAAGACCGGGGGAGAATCTGTCTATTGCTGGTAGTGTCTACACTGTGCTTATACCGCGGCAAGTGTAGGCATTGAGGACAGCGTGCTCAATCCAGAGTAGCTGTACTACCTGCCCTCGTGGGACTCGGTCTTGTGGCAAAACTGAACTAAAAGCTAAGCGGGAGGAAAGCAGGATGCTAGCAGAGAGAGTACTGGACAAAGGCTAATGTGTGGGGCGTACATGAGAAACAGACATGTAAGTAGGTCTACAGAATGAACAGTAGTTACAAAGGTAGGAGTCGGAGATAGAGAGTTCTGGGAAGAGCACGTGCAGAGACTCTGGGACAAGAAAAAGCTTAGACCCTTCCCTGAATTGAAAGAAGGCCTGTGAGAAGCAGGATGGGGAACAGTGGAGGCCCTCCAGGTCCATGTAGAGATTCAGAAGGGCCAGATCATGCAGGAACTGTATTTCTTCTGAGAGTTGGGAATTTATATGTCCTGTAATAATGTCATGAATTGAAATTGGGTCTGATGATCGGCTGAAAGATGTTTTGATGATTTTTGTCATTGTTGTTGGGTTTTTAAAATAAATTATTTATTTATTTATTTATTTATTTATTTATTTTTGGCTACATTGGGTCTTTGTTGAGGCGTGCGGGCTTCTCATTGTGGTGGCTTCTCTTGTGGCGGAGCACGGGCTCTAGGTGCGCAGGCTCAGTAGTTGTGGTGCACGGGCTTAGCTGTTCCACGGCATGTGGGATCTTCCCAGACCAGGGCTTGACCTCATATCCCCTGCATTGGCAGGCAGATTCCTAACCACTGCGCCACTAGGGAAGCCAGTCATTGTTGTTTAGTATATCTTGTTTTGTTTTTCCAGACTTGTTGCTACATGAAGGTATACATGTGGAACTTAACTCATGCAGAGAGAATGTGAACTATAGCTGCAAGCACTATGGGTTAAGTGTGATATCTGTAGCACAGAAATGAACTGCTTCAATTATTTGTAGGAAGCAGACATCAGTGTTAAAGGAAAGTGAAGATTCCATACAGGAATGGAACTTGGGCTGTGTCTTAGCAGACTGTCCTGAACAAGATGCTATGGCAGGGGTTCAGAGTGTGGGTCTGGGGTCAGGCTGATTCCAGCACCGATTAGCTTTGTAACCATGGAGCCACCCTTAAGTCTTAACTGTGAAACAGAGACCATCACAGAGCCTACTTCATTGAGTTTTTCAAACAAACAATATAGGTAAATCATTTAACCCAGGGGGCAGCGTATATATCTAAGCTTGCTGACATAGTATTGTAGCTATTATTATTGTTGCCGCTCTACAATTTTTCTTGTTATTTGATTAAGTTGATAACGAGAAAGGTGGACAGGCACAGAGTAGTTAGTACTTTGGAGCTAAGAATAGGCATCGTGATAAATAGATGAAGAAACTGGATACAGGATTCATGTAGAACAGAATTGTAGGTAAAATTAGAAAAGTAGGACAGATATTGATGTCTTATTTTATTTTATTTTTTATATTGTAACCTTACACTTGCAATTCTGGGTTTATTCACTCAACAAACACTTCAGGTTTTCTGTACCACACAACCCTCCACCCCCTCACTCCACTCCTATCAACTGGATATTTAACTGCCTGTAAAACTATGGGGATTTCTTTGTGTGCATTTCCATTGACATCATTATCAGGAAGTATTCGGTAAAACCACCCATGCCACCTGTTTCTGTTGTTATTAGATAGTATCCAGGATTGTTCTAGAAAATGTTTAAGAAGGCTCTCAGGGATGCATGAGTAACAACGAAGATCTAATTAAAACTGGAGGGAAACAAGAGTGGACAGCAAGCAGGAGCAAATCTAGTGTAAAGCTACTTTAAAGAAGGGTACATAGCTGGGTTTGAGACACATTGGCTATAATTTTATTATATCACATCATTTTGAGACAGTAAGTCCAGCCACCCAGAGCATGCCGCGAGGAGTCCCAGTCTTGCTGTGGGCCCCAAACACATGTTCCTAAGGAATTCACAACGTACGTGTCTCCTATCAGAAAGTTCTCTCTCCTCCAGCCTTGTGCTGTCCGTGAGCAGGCCTCGTCAGCCTTTCGTGGATCCCAGTTGGAAGGCTTATTCTGAAATCATAATATATTATATTGTCTTCTTCTTTTTCCTATAAGCTTGTGTACTATATCAAAACACGTAAGATAGGGCTTCCCTGGTGGCGCAGTGGTTGAGAGTCCACCTGCCGATGCAGGGGACACGGGTTCGTGCCCCAGTCTGGGAAGATCCCACATGCCGCAGGGTGGCTGGGCCCGTGAGCCATGGCCGCTGAGCCTGCGCGTCCGGAGCCTGTGCTCCGCAATGGGAGAGGCCACAACAGTGAGAGGCCCGTGTACCACAAAAAACAAAAACAAAAAACAAAAACAAACACATAAGATAGCAGATTGGCATAGTTTCCCTTAGATGGAGATGATATTTTTTTCTTTAATAGAAGAGGTTGTCAGTGATTAAATATGCACATTTGTAGATTAGCTTATCTTGATTAAATATGACATTAAGTGGGTTAACCCATACTTAAAGATATTAGCTTGTATGCTTATTGACCCAACAGATACCCTTATGAGTCAGGAGCTTTGTTTTTACATTATTCTGGGTCCGGATGACAAGATTTGCATTACTCATTAGAACATAAGCATAAACTCATTGGCAAAGAGTAACTGGGTTGTATTATTCTTCTGCTCACCACCCTCCCCAGCGATTCAGTGCCTTAGGGAGACCACCTTTTCCGTGGCCTGCAAGGATATACCCCTTTGGCCTCTGGGTCCCACCTACACGTGGCGTCTCCATTTCTCTCACACACCAGATATGTTCCTGCCTCAGTGCCTTTGCATCTATCACATGTTCCTTCACAAATATCTTTGACGGAGCTTCACACCTTGATGTGGCTGGCTGGTCCTTATCATCTTGGACTCTTCTCAAAAGTTTCCTCCACAGGGAGGCCCATTTCTATATCTGTTTTCTTATACAAGATTTAAATTAATCACATGCAAGTAGAGAACATCAAAATATGTAAACAGATGTTTTCAATGTTTAGAACAAACTTTAGGATTTGGGAATCTAGTCCTGATGTTGGTAATATAGGAATGATTTTTAAGTACAGATATCTAAAGAAGAACATGAAATTTTTAAAATGCACGTTCTGAAAACAGCTAATTGGACATTGGTATGTCTTTGTCACTGACTAATTTCAGCTGTGTAAGTGGATAGTGTGGGAGTTTGATAAATTCAAGAATAAACAGTCTTGTGTAGTATTAAAGGGGTTTCCATAATCATGTTTCCATTTTGGTTTGACACTCTAAAGTGCTGCGATTTTGGTTTTGTTTCCTGTGCAATAACCCATCATATAAAGCTCAAAATTTTTCCAGTACAAATATGCATTTTAAACGTATTATATATAGCTTAGCTTCAGCCACATTATCAGCAAATGCATCATATCCAATGCCACATGCATGTTGAAGGAAAATAGATTTGGGGGTTCATTTTAGTTTTAAACCTGGGACCATATTTGGCTCATGCAGTAAGTAACTCATCCTGCAGATCTAGACATTGATGCCCTTGTGGGCTCTATCCAGATTATGGTTTGCGGTTTTTACTTCCATTCCATCCTCATCACTTCTCTTTCCCTGCACAGCAGTCTATTCTTCAAATCTCTATCTAGCCTCTTTCTTCTCTGCACCTCAAATTGTTGCTAAACTATCATCCTGAACTGAGTTTGGTGGACATGGAGAAACTCTCTAAGACCTTCAGCAACTTTGTACTGAAAAAAAAAAAAAAAGATCAAACTCCTCGGGATGACAACCAAGTCCCAATCACACCTCCAGCCTCCTCTCTAAGACCATTCTTGTTACCTCCTTGCCTCCTGCCATGTGCCTGACCAACTACTGTTGTAATCATTCCTTGCGTGTTTATCTTCCAGAGCCTTGCTCGGTTGCTTCTCAGTTGTGACATCAGGAGCTACATTTGGCTTTGTAATTTTGTTAGTCTTTCCAGATCTGAATACCTCATAATGTTATAAACTCCCAGGGGAAAAGGCCCATGTTGTATTCTTTTTGTCTCTCCTGTTGTATAGGGTGGTGGCCAGGTAGATATTTGTGAGTTGAAGGTTTTATGTCCTGCCAAACCAAATACAATTTTACCATGAATACTGTTTACACTTAATGTTTTCTACAGACATTTTCTTGCAATCAAACACTGTATACTAGGCGCTTAGATAAAGCAGTGGAGAGTCAAGTGTGATCCTTCATTGATACCTTGTCTTCCCTTTTGGGAGTTGATGGCTTAGGGCAGTGGTTCTCAGACTTTGGAGCACGTCCCCGTCATCGGGGGCTCGCTATAACTCAGATTGCTGAGTCCCAGACCCACAGTTTCTGATTCATTAGGTCTGTGCGGAGACCCAAGAATATGCATGTCCTCCAGGCTGCCAGCTGATGTGGATCCTGCTGTCCCAGAACCCTGCTTCCTGAGGGAGCCTCAGGTTTAGGGTGACCAGGAGTCACTGGTACTATGTCCTAAAGTGACTAAGTCAGAGAATGCCCACTCTGTGGGTAATCTTAACACTAGAGGTTCAGGTAGAGTCATGTCTATTTCATGTCTATTTCCATATCCCCTTTGGCTTTAGATTTTCTTTATTTCTCCTCCTAATGAGAAGGTGCTTCCCCACCTCCCCTCCACTAGCCTTTACTTAATTGGCAGGGAAAACGCTTTCACCCTCTGCATACATATATTGAACTTTGTTTTGTTTGTTTCCCCATGCTTGGTTACACAAGAGAATTCCTTGGTTGACTACAGGTCTTCTAAGTGCTCCATAGGTGGTAGCTCATGTAGTCCTCAAGCTAAGCCTAGGGATTGTCTCCATTTTTCATATGAGGGGGAGGTTAGGCAGTTAGTCCGAGACCATTTACACGGTCAAGGTAGGTGAGCCAGGGGTTGAACCCGGAAGTCTGTCACAGGAGCCCGGGCATCTCACCCCTCTCCTCCGGTCTCTCTCCAGGTGAAATAAGCTGCTGTTGTCCTTGTCTCAACCTATGGCTTGATGCCTTCTCCACAAATCCTTTTGGCATCTCCAGTTAATCCCTGGTTTAAGGCTGCCTTCTGGGCATCACAGGATTCTGATGCTTGAATGGGAAAACCCAAGTAACCATCACTCTTTAAGGAACTGTGTCTTAATCAGATTTATTTTGGTCTGTGAGTGCAGCTGCACATCACAATTACAGTGTATTTTTATTACTTGCTTTGTAAAAAAATGACAGCACATGGCAAATGGTCCAGTGCAGGGGAAGAGTGGACCCTCTTATATGATCTTGCACTTTTGAATTTATCGTTTTACATGCATCGTCATATTTGGTCTTAAACATAAAAACAACAACAAGAAACTGTGAAACAACTGTGAAACTGTGTATTCTGATTTTATAGAGGAGGAACTGAGTCTTGGGGAAATTAAAGAAATTCTTCAAGTCCAAATGGTAAGAACGGGATCCCGGCTCAGCTCCAGGTTTTTAATTTCCAGTTCAGTACTGAGTTCAGTCTACATTAGGAATCTGCCTTAAGTTGAAATATATACCTTTTATAAATTTTAGGGCAGATTTTGCAAATATTGCATACAATTTTCAAGTTAGTGCTTTGAGTATTCATTTATTCAACAAGTGTTCATGGAGCCTCTTCTTTGAGCCAAGCACTATTCTGGGTGCTCAGAATATATTAGTGAACAAAATGCAGAGACGTGTTCGTGGGGAGTTTGTGCTGTCATGGGGGGGCGCTGACAGTCAGCAGTAAGCATAAATGAGTAAACTATAGTGTATGTTAGAAGCCGACAAGTGCCATGGAAAAATAAACAAGACAAGAGCAAGGCGAGGGAAAGCGGTGAGCAGGGAAGAGGAGGTGATAGACATTTTGCATTGAGTAGTGAGGAAGAGATGAGCCTGAGCAGTGAGTCAACGTGAGGGAGTGAGCTGGGGACCTGTCTGGAAGAAGACTGGTCCAGGCACTGAGAGCAGCTGGGACAAAGGCCACATGGACGTGGGATTTAGGAATAGCAAGGACGATGTGGCTGTGGGGATAGGGGTAGGGGAATACATCAGAGAGCTGATGCCCACCTGGAGCTTTCTAGGGCCTCGTGTCCCGTGGAAGGTGTAGCACTCAGGACTGGCATGATCTGACATGCGCTTAGATCAGTCTGGTGACTCTGTTAAGAATCCACCGTAGGAAAGCGATGGTGGAAGCAGGGCACCAGTTACAAAGCTGTGTCATGAGCCTAGTGAGTGAAGATGGGTCTCAGACTAGGGACAGAGGACAGCGGAGGTGGTGAGAGGTGGCCCAGCGCTGGATGTATCTGGAAGGGAGAAGCACATGAATGACCCAAGGGGGTTGGGTATAGGGTGGGGGGAGGCAAACCCGGGTTAAGCTTTTTGGCCTGAGTAACCGCGAAGGATGGAGTTGGCACCACATGAGACGTCGTAGAAGGATGTGGGTAGAGTAGGTGTGAGAGGTGGGTGAGCTTGAGCGATCAGTGCTGAGTTCAGAAGGCCTCATGGGCATTTGGATGTCAGTGTGGAGTCGGCGGGGGTGGGGGAGGATTTAGGCGTCTGGGTCCAGGCCGGAGAGAGTGATGATCAGCAGGTGCGTGATGTTTGAGGCCACCAGACTGGCTGCGATCCTCCAAGAAGCGAGTGTATAAGTAGAGAAGAGGACATCAGGCCAGTGAGCCGTGGTGCACATGTTATAGGGAGGTCAAGGTGGGGAGGAGATAGCAGAAGAGTGAGTGCGAGTATGGCCAGTGAAGTAGGAGGAAAACCATTGGAGTATGATGTCCATGAAGCCAAACAAGATCAGTCAAGACCTTGGCTGTGGTGAAATCTGAAAACACTGTTGGTGGATGAAGGAAGGTAGGCCTGAGAATCCACCCTGAGTTTACCAAAGGGATGGCCACGGGGGGACTGTGGCCAAAGTGATTTTGGGGGAGTGACGGGAGCAAAGCTGAATGGAGCATTTCCCATGGAGTGGGAGATGGGGAGGGGTGTGGGCACAGTGGCTGCTTCACACAAGTTGGTTTATTCAGCTTCCAATGTGGAGATGCTCTGACTGGTTTCCTCGGATTGGAATGTTACTTGATTATTTGGGGGAGGTTCAAAAAGAGAAAGGAAAAAACATTGAAAGATAGATACAGGGAAGCAGATAAGAGACCGAGGAGAAAGAAAAGAGATGTAACAGAATGAATGACTCTCCGATCACGGGGGACTTTCAGCTGTGAAAGTGCACGAGGGCAGATACATTATGAAATCAGTTTCCTATTGTTCATTTCCAGCCACCTGTTTCTTCTAATGAATAACAGTTGGGTCTTCTGTGAACACGTAACTCAAATACATGTTTTTGGCCTTCTGTTACATTTCTTACCTGGTTAAGCTTTGGATGTATCCCACAAGCCATTTCCAAAGGGCCAGTGGAATTCCAAGATTTAGGAGAGACTGTGTTCAAACCCCATTTAAACAAAAGTTTTGAGGTTTCAGAATGTAAGTGTAGAATATCTTTTCACTAGATGTGTAGTTTTGAACTTGATGCTATTTGGACACCTTGGTGGTGTTGAGCCTCTAATGTAGTTTCTCTGACCCGTGTTATTGTCATAATCTCTGTTGAGGAAAGGGAGTGTCAGTGGGTTCCTTTGTATGATGCTGTACCATGAGGAGGTGCCCCGTGTTTACTCAAATATGATTTCTTACATTATCTTCCTCAGTTTTCTATTGATTCTTGTTATTGTTTGTATTATGATTAGACCATCACTGGGGTCAAGGGAGGAAAATAATAGTTTAGAATTGTACTGATCAAGTTTTATCTATCACTAGCAAACAGGGATTCCGTTATCATTTGTTTCTAATTTGAATAATACACTTTTCTTTTTAACCTTTTTTGGACTTTTAAATATCACCTTTGATTATAACGAATGGCTCTGCAGTGAGCCTTTCGAGGTCAGTTGCTGGGTGATGTTCTTAGAGCTGAGCACAGGGCAGTTGCCCATGGTGGGCACTGAAAAATGTAAAGTTAATAACTGGAAGCTAATGAATGAAAAAAGTAAAGGAAAGGGAGAACAAATAACAAATAACACTGGATACAGTGAAGGAGGGAGCAAGGTCAAGGTCTATAAGCCTATTCGCAGTGAATAGAGGGGAACCAGGAGATGGAGAGGGAAAGAAGACTTGTGGTTGACTTGAGGTAGAAGGAGAAAATGCACCATAGCTGTTTGACTAGGAAATCATACTCAGAAGCTTTTACTTACCCTTTCTGGAAAGCGTGGAATGCATTCAGCTGCCCTCTGACCTAACCCGTTTGTTTATTACCCTGATTAAAATATGAATAGCTTGTTCTGGCTAGGTTTTTGGAAATCAATACTTAGATTTTAGAGATTAATTTTACCATCAACACCTTAGAAAACATATTGTGTTTACCAGAATCACAAATGGCATTGTTTATTGCCAAAATGGAGAGCTGGCAGCAACACACAGGCCAAGCAAACTCCCAGAAATATAAACAGTCTTGCTGGTGGATTCAGAACTACAAGCAGAATTCAGTACTTATGAGAGAATGTCCTGGTGAGACTCTGTTGAATGACTTTAGAAGTAGGATCACCAAACAGGCTCTGTGTTGATTAACAAGAAGGCAGAGAGCCAGCTGCTCTTGTTGACTGTGGATGGGTGGAACCAGCCACCATCAGGCCCTAGAGTGGAGTTGGGAAGTTACCTTGAGAGATAAGTAGAGCTGAGAATACAGAGAGCCAGTTCTTTCAGTCATGCAGAGTAAGGACTTTTCTTCTCCTGATAGGTAGAGTTTAAGCCAAGATCTTTTTGATGGCATTTAAATCTCATTCCGATAAAAGAAATCCACTCCGTGGTGAACCATGTGACCACATTCTGTTTTATCCTTGAATACGTAGATTTTCATTGGTAAATGTATCAGTCAGGATTCATTCTCTCTCTCTCTCTCTCTCATATATGTGTATAACATATAAGTAATATATGTATATATTATGTATAAATATGTATAAAACATATTTATATATATCTAGAGAGATATACATATCTATCTATATATTGATTATATATATTTAGATATTTAATCGATTTTGAGTTTATTTTTGTGTATGGTGTTAAGGTGTGTTCTAATTTCATTCTTTTACGTGTAGCTGTCCAGTTTTCCCAGCACCACTTATTGAAGAGGCTGTCTTTTCTCCATTGTGTGTTCTTGCCTCCTGTGTCATAGATTATGTGACCATAAGTGCATGGGTTTACCTATGGACTTCCTATCCTGTTCCATTGATCTATATTTGTGTTTTTGTGCCAGTACCATACTGTTTTGATGACTGTAGCTTTCTTTGTAGTATAGTCTGAAGTCAGGGAGCCTGATTCCTCCAGCTCAATTTTTCTTTCTCAGGATTGCTTTGGCTACTCGTGGTCTTTTGAGTTTCCATACAAATTATTTTAAAAAAGGCTACAAATGAACTTATCTACAAAACCCAAATGGAGTTACAGATGTAGAAAATAAATTTATGGTTAAGGGGGAGAGGGATAAATTGGAAGATTGGGATTGACAAATACATACTACTATATATAAAATAGATAACTAATAAGGACCTACTGCATAGCACAGGGAACTCTACTCAATACTCTGTAATGACCTATAGGGGAAGAGAATCTAAAAAAGAGTGGATATATGTATTTGTAAAACAGATTCACTTTGCTGTCACCTGAAACTAACACAACATTGTAAATTAATTAAAACCCCAATAAAAATTAATATATATATATATATATAGAGAGAGAGAGAGTAATAAAATATACTAGGGTTCTCTCTCTCTCTCTCTCTCTCTTTCCCTGTCTTTATATATAAGAGAGAGAGGGAGAGAGAGGAAGATACGTATCTATCTATCTAGATTTATTTTAAGGCATTGGCTCATGTAATTGTGGGGACTGACAGATCCAAAATCTGTAGGGCAAATTGGCAGATTGAAATTTTAGGTAAGAGTTGATGTTGCTGTCTTAGTCCATTTGGGCTGCTATAACAAAATACCACAGACTGGGTAGTTTATAAACAAATTTATTTCTCACAGTTATGGAGGCTAGAAGTCCAAGATCAAGGTGTCAGCATGGTCAGGTGAGGACCCTCTTCCCTGTCTGTTGCAGACTTATTCTTGTATCCTCACATGGTGTAAGGCGCAAGGGAGGTCTCCCAGGCCCCTTTTATAAAGACATCAATTTCATTTTATTGGCTCCACCCTTATGACCTAATTGCCTTCCAGAGGCCCCACCATCATATTGGGGCTTAGGATTTCAACATACGGATTTTGGGGGGACATACATTCAGACCATGGCAGTTACAGTCTTAAGTCCAGAATCTGCATGGCAGCCTAGTCAGCTGGGAACTCAGGCAGGGTTTCTGTGTTCTAGTCTTGAGGCAGAATCCCTTCTTTGGGAAACTTGAGTCTTTTCCTAAGGCTTTCAACTAATTGGATGAGGTCCATCCACACCTGGAGGGTAATCTGCTTTACTTCAAGTCAGCTGATTATAAATGTTCATCACATCCACAGACACTTTTACAGCAACATCTAGACTAGTTCTTGACCAAAGAACTGAGTACCATAGCCATGGCAAGTTGACACACAAAATTAACCACAGTAAATGGGGAAGCTTTAGGTAGTAATTTACTTTATAAATAAATAGTATGTCTGAACTATATTTAAGGAAGCTAATCTCAGATGGTATAAAGGATTTTATCTATTTGAAATAGAAACTTTCATTTTTCATTAATCAGAGGCAAATGTCTATGAGTGAAATACTGTAATCTTAGATTTGTATCCAGGTGCTATTTTCTTTATTTATCAGTGCCCAGTAGCAGAATAGATTTGAAAATAAATGAACAAAAGAATTTCCCCCTATAAACAATAAATGCTGGAGAGGGTGTGGAGAAAAGGGAACCCTCTTGCACTGTTGGTGGGAATGTAAATTGTTACAGCCACTATGGAGAACAGTATGGAGGTTCCTTAAAAAACTAAAAATAGTACTACCATATGACTCAGCAATTCCACTACTGGGCATATACCCAGAGAAAACCATAATTCAAAAAGACACATGCACCCCAATGTTCAATGCAGCACTATTTACAATAGCCAGGACATGGAAGCAACCTAAATGCCCGTATTCAGATGAATGGATAAAGAAGATGTGGTACATACATACAATGGAATACTACTCAGCCATAAAAAGGAATGAAATTGGGTCATTTTTAGAGACATGGATGGATCTAAAGACTGTCATACAGAGTGAAATAAGTCAGAAAGAGAAAAACAAATATTGCATATTAACGCATATATGTAGAATCTAGAAAAATGGTACAGATTAACTGGTTCTCAGGGCAGAAATAGAGACACAGATGTAGAGAACAAACGTATGGACACCAAGGGGGGAAAGTGGTGGGGTGATGGGGGTGGTGGGATGAATTGGGAGATTAGGATTGACATGTGTACACTGATGTGTATAAAATAGATAACTAATAAGAACCTGCTGTATAAAAATAAATAAAATAAAATTCAAATAAAAGATGTTTTCTTATATTAACAAAAAAAAAGAGAAAGGTGTCTTTCCTCAACTGAATTGCTTTTGAACCTTTGTCAAAAATCAGTTGTGTAAATTCAACAACAAAAACCAACCCAATTCAAAAATGGGCCAAGGACTTGAAGAGACATTCCTCCAAAGAAGATATACATATAGCTAATAAGCACATGTAAAGATGCTCAACATTACTAGCCATTAAGGAAATGCAAATCAAAGCCACAGTGGGATACCACTCCATACCCATTAGGAATTAGGATGGCTGTTATTTAAAGAATGGAAAATACTAAGTGTTGTCCAAGATGTGGAAAAATTGTAACCCTTATGCATTGCTGGTGAGAGTGTAAAATGGTGCAGCCGCTGTAGAAAAGTTTGGCAGTTCCTCAAAAATTTAAACATAGAGTACAATCCAGAAATTCACTTCTGAGTATACGCCCAAAATATGAAAGCAAACAGATACTTGTACACCAGTGTCCATAGTAGCATTATTCACAATAGCCAAAAGGTGGAAACAATGCAAGTGTCCATCTATAGATGAATGGATAAACAAAATGTGCTATTATCCATTAAATGGAATATTATTCAGCCATAAAAAGGAATGAAGTACCGATACATGCTACAACATGGATGAACCTTGAAAACATTATGCTGAGTGAAATAAGCCAGACACAAAAGGACAACTATTGTATGATTCCACTTATATTAGGTTCTTAGAATAGAGATAGATAGTAGAACAGAGAATGCCATTGAGCAGGGGAAGAGGGAAATGGGGAGTTATTATTAAAGGGTATGAAGTTTCTGTTTGGAATGAGGAAAAGGTTCTGGAGGCAGATGATGATAATGGTTGCATAGCATTTTAAGTTTCCTTAGTGCCACTGAACTGTACACTTAAAAATGCTTAAAACAGTAAATTGCTATGTATATTTTACAGTAAAAAAAATTTTAAATCAGTTGAGAATAAAAAAAAGAATTCCCCTTATTTTTAGGAAAAATTATGTTTTTACATTAGTAATATTGGCCTTCCTTCTCATTCCCCAATCCAGTTTCTTCTGTCAATTTAATTACTTATTAAAAATGTGCAGTAGGAATAACACTAGTATTCATAAAGGACATAAAGCTGAATATTTGGTAGAAATAATGCAAATGAATCCATGCTTTCTGTATAAATGAGCAGTTGATTGTTAGTAGCTATTTTACTGCCAATGCATTACCTTTAGAATTTCACATCTAGGAAATGTGCTTGTCTTTATGAAACAAAATATGTTCATTTTTAATTTGACACACAATTTAAGCCTATGTTTTCCACTTCCATTTCTCATTTCCTTGGAATTTTTGGCAAAGTGGAATGAATCATCCTTTGTGTTGATAGTCTCTTGTCTTTGGATGTCTTGTATAAATGAAAACTCCTAGTTTATCTTTGTGCCTAGAACACCCCCTCCCAGCTGGCTTGATATATTTTTTATATTTATTTTATTGAACTATAGTTGACGTACAATGTTGTGTTAATTTCTACCATTCAGCAAAGTGATTCAGTTGTACATATATATGCATTCAGTTTCATATCCTTGTCCATTATGGTTTATCGCAGGATATTGAATATAGCTCCCTGTAGGACCTATACAGTGTAGATACAGTAGGACCTTGTCGCTTATCCATTCTATACATAATAGTTTGCATCTGCTAATCCCAGACTCCCAGTCCAGCCCTCCCCCCACCTCCCCTCCCCCGTGGCAACCACAAGTCTGTTTTCTATGTCTCTGAGTCCGTTTCTGTTTCGTAGATAAGTTCATTTGTGTCATATTGTAGATTCCACATAATAAGTGATAGCATATGGTATTTGTCTTTCTGACTTACTTCACTTAGTATGATAATCTCTAGTTGCATCTACTTTGCTGCAAATAGCATTATTTCATTTTATGCTTGGTGTATTTTATAGCTTATAGCTTCTTGCCAGACCTCTGGAGAAAAAGACATGTGACACTTAGTCCAAATTTGGCTTTTCCAACTCTACAAGGCTTGTGGTTTTCTGCATTGGCCACCCTCGGTTGCTGGCCATGGATGGAACGTGGCCCTGGGGTCATAAGTTTATTTTCTTCTCTGTTTCCCAACGCTCCAGTCTGGACAAATTACTGCCTGTTCCTTGGAGGAGTTTGCTAAAGGCTATGAGAAGAATCCAGCACACCCCATCACCTCTGAACCTCCAGCCTGGGATCTGAAGCCTGCAGACAGGAGTCTGATAGCTGCCTTGCTACAGAGAGACAATACCTTCCTTTCTGGTCAAGGACAAAGCATCCTCAATACATTCACCCTCCACGCACATCACCCGGGTCTGTGTTTCTGGGCGTGTCACGGACAGCTGGGGTCAGGTTTCCGATTAGCTGGGACTCCCTTTGCAAATCACAGAAGACCAGCTTAAACTGGCGTCATGGGGGAATTAATGGGATTTATTGATTCTCACAAGTAAAAATGCTCACGTTTTGACTAGTCCAGGCGCTCTACTGCTCCTGACACGTCTGTCTCTTTCTGTCACTTAATTCTGCTTTCTTCCTTATTGTCTTCAGCAGGCTCTTCACATGTTGTGTCAATATGCCAGTGGGAGTTCCAGCTTTATATTCTGGGAGTTGAACAGTCTAGGAAAAGGTTGAGCTTTTTCCTGGGGGTTCTAGAAGACTCCAAGGATTGAGTCTGCTTGGGCCAGCTTAGGTCTCGTCGGAGTCATCCTGGCCAAGAGGATGAAATATTCTGACTGAGCAGACGTGGGTCAAGGTTCTATCCCAGGACATGGCCACTACCTATACCATTGTCCCTCACAGCACCTGGATTCATTGCAGGTAGAGACATAGATGGGGAAGCTGCTTATAATAGTAGCTTTGGGTGTAGAAGAGATGGTCTGAGCAGAGCATGGAGCATGGCATAGAGTAGGACTGAGATATTTCAATACTCAGAGATCAGATAGGGAAGGATAAGCTGACAAAGAAAAATAAGAAAGTAAGACCAGAGAGGAAGGGTGAGGAACACCAGTAGGATTGAGTGTGCCCTTGAAGCCGAGTGTTTCAAGGGGAATGTTTTGGGGACATCTAAAGCTACAAGGGGGAGGCATGGAGAGGGTTAAAATGTGTGTAGTAGGTTTACTGGCATGGTGATGACCAATGCCATCAGCAAAAGTCATCCTGGTGAAGTGTGGGTTGGGGGGAACCAGGCAGCAGTGCGTTAAGCAAGAATTTATGCCCTGTGTTTGTATCGGGTTTTATAATCACAAATGCAGCTACATTTGTTGTAGGCAAGAACAAGGGTGGGCTTAGTAAGTCCATGAAGAGTTTGTGCCATCGGAAGGCTGTCCTGTCTATAGGAAGTACGTTTTGCCAACAAAGTAGGGAGAAAATGAAGTCATCCTATGACACACAAAACTCAAAAAGATTTATACCCTACCAGTCAGTCCCAAATTCATGGTGTGCGCAGTTATTTTTCTAAGCAGGGTCATCACATACTCTAATAATTTGAATTTTATTTATTTTATAATTTATATTTATTTTATACTTTTAAAGTTCATGTGTGCAATTGCTGTAAATTTAAGAACTCTTAGCCTAGTTGTATATTTGTCAGTGGTTAGGTGATTTTACAATAAATGTACTTTGAAACTGGATGTTCAGGACTTCCCTGGGGGCACAGTGGTTAAGAATCTGCCTGCCAATGCAGGGGACACAAGTTTGAGCCCTGGTCCGGGAAGATCCCACATGCCGCGGAGCAGCTAAGCCCGTGTGCCACAACTACTGAGACTGTGCTCTAGAGCCCCGAGCCACAACTACTGAGCCCATGTGCCACAACTACTGAAGCCCATGCACCTAGAGCCCATGCTCCACAACAAGAGAAGCCACCGCAATGAGAACCCTGCACACCACAATGAAGAGTAGCCCCTGCTCACCACAACTAGAGAAAGCCCGCGTGCAGCAACAAAGACCCAACACAGCCAAAAATAAATAAATAGATAAATAAATAAATAAATAAATAAATTTGTAAAAAAACCCAAAAAGATGACACTATAAAACAAAACAAAACATTGGATGTTCTTTGTTTTTCTTGAAAGATATACCACTTTAGAACAGGTTATATTTTTTCTCCCATAGAACCTAGAGTGTTTGAGCATAAGGAGGTGATTTAGTAAATAGTTTACTGTTCAAGTAGAAAGAACAGAAGGCAAACTTTGGCCCTGCACAGGATGAAATCTATGAAAATTATGTGTAGCAGTAGAAAAAGTCCTCATTACTATAAGAATCTTGAATTCTCATTAAAATATAGTAAAGTATTGACTCACTTTTTTTTACAGAATTTTAAACAGTGGCCAACTTTTTGCATAATTACTATTATTTTTGAAAGATTCTTTTTTATAGTACTTGACAGTATAATCCACAAGTAATTCATTAGGGGAGGTATCTATGAATATGTTACCACATACATATACACTTTTCATTAAAAATTTCAGAATGTATTTCCACATTGTTATTTCTAATCACCCCTTAAAAGCACAACAACTTTGCCATCTGCACAGCATGAGGCAAAAATTTGATAAATACCTCTTTGAAATGTTAAAAATGTCATTGTATTTGTGTTTTTCTCCAGCTGAGGACATATGGCATATTTCTAATTTTTCCATTAGGATTTCTTTTTTAGTGACTAACATATATTTGATTTTTTTAAAAGATAGCAAAATTCTTCAAGAAGAAATGGTAAACAGTTACTTTTTATCAACCTATTTCTATTTTTAGTTTTTAATGTTTTATTAAGCATGTTCACCAGTTTGCTCCTGTACTTTGAATTATACTTGTTTGTATTAGCCATTCATTCATTCATTCAACAAATCATTTTGGTTTTTGGCCATAATGTGCTAGGCTGCATTGTAGCTACTGCGGATGAGTCAGTGTACAAATGAAAGTCTTTTATCATAGGGCTGGTTTTAGATGTTCTGATTTAATTTAGTTGATCTGTTTATGCTTTTCTAAACCTGGATTAGGTACAAGTTTTAGGGATCTAAACATTAAGTATAGTGATAAACACCCCTTGAAAATCTGTTTTTTAGCCTTTATGTACTTTTGATTTTATTCAGAGTTAAACTTTCCATTTTTGTTTGTAAATATCAAGGCATAGTTTGTCTTGCTCACTATATTAGTTTTTTAGGGCTGCTGTAACAAACTACCACAGACTGGGCAGTTTAAATAACATAAATTTATTATCTCGCACTTCTGGAGGCAGAAGTCCAAGGTCAAGGGTATCCTACTGAGGACTTTGAGGGAGATTCTGTTCTGCACCTCTCCCAGCTTCTGGGCTCCTGGCAAACTTTGGTGTCCCATGGCTTCTACTGCATTACCCTAGTCTTTGTTTTCATCTTCCCATGGCGTTCTTCCTGTGTGTATGTGTATGTCGTCTCTTCAAATGGGGTTCCTTTGTGAAGGACACCAGTCATATTGGGTTAGAGGCTCACCCTACTCCAGTATGACCTCATCTTAACTGATTACATCTGCAATGACCCTATTTCAAATAAGGTCACATTTTGAGGTACTGAGGATTAGGACTTCAACAGGTGAATTTTAGGAGAGACACAATTTAATCCATAACAACTACTATATAGTGGATGAGATTTATATATTCATTGAACAGATATTTATTTATATAACCAACAAGAACCTACTGTATAGCACAGGGAACTATATTCAATATCTTGTAATAACTTATAATGGAAAATTATATATATATATATATATATATATATATATATATATATTTTATATATCTATTATATTTGGGGGAACCTGTATATATATCACTGTGCTGTACACCTGAAACTAACACAACATCATAAATCAACTTCATTTCAATTAAAACAAACAAAAGGCTACACATATTTATTATGTTCCTACAGTGGCATTGTGTTAGGGAAGAATGATACAGAAGTTATTATAAACTAAAAAAGACACGTTAAAGCCCTTATTTTATAAAACTGACCACAGGGTCATACTCATGATGGTGGTGAGACAAATGTTGATACCACTGGCTATTCCAGGTCCTAAAAGTTAAGAACAAAAAGCTGCCTTCCACTTTGGAACTGCTCTCCCAACACAGCTGTGGCTCCCTGGTTAGTCCTTCGTCATTGGGCTACTGGGCAATCAGGTCCTGAGCCATGTCACATTAGGTGACCCGGTTCTGGGCACACTTCA
This sequence comes from Hyperoodon ampullatus, assembly GCF_949752795.1. Classification (NCBI taxonomy): domain Eukaryota; kingdom Metazoa; phylum Chordata; class Mammalia; order Artiodactyla; family Ziphiidae; genus Hyperoodon; species Hyperoodon ampullatus. Next base: position 166,015,002 of record NC_136917.1, read on the forward strand.
GCCCCTGTGCATGAGGAAAGTGGCACCGAGTCATTTACAGGATAACTCCCTGATGTTCACGTTCCCACTTAACTTACGGCAAGTCTGGTGACCTGCAAATTCGACTCAGTCACTTCCCATGAAGCTTGATTAAAGGCACCAACAAGACTTCCCGTGCATGAGGTTTAGTAGTAACAAAGTAGTTTACCAGCTGAATATAGTGATTAATAAGAAAAAGGACCCAGTTAACTGAGATTTCTGAAAAACCATCAATGCATCAAAAGGCTGGCAACAGGATAAACATGGCATCATGGCATCACCTCAAAGAGGTGAGGTTAAAGTAAACAACACATGCTGTGTGAATCCGGCATTTCTACAATGAAAAACAAAGTAATATAGATGTTCTGGGCTATACTACTTTATGCTGTAACCGATTTCTCAGTTTGCAGAATGAGTGAAATAATTATAGCTAGGAGACTGCTTTCATTTTAATGGGAATTTGCACATGCATGTCCTGATTTACTTCAGGAGTTGCAATGTTAGACTTCAGCATCTGGCAAGGAATGGTTGTGTGTGTATGTGTGTGTGTGTGTGTGTGTGTGTGTATTTCAGTCTATCCATCCCTTACTTAGGATTATTCATAATGCATTCAAGATAGATGGCTTTATAAATTTTAAAAAGTCTTTGGGGAGCTACTATACATCCTTCTTAGAAATATGTATTAAAATATTTCTGTAAGGTTATTCAATCTTAAATATCACATAGGCTTTATTTAGATGAATATGGGTTTTCTTGGGTTAAAAAGGAGGTCCTATTTCCTTCCATTTACATAGGAATATGGACTAAGGGGAGTGGAGCTGGAGGAGTGATAGTTCAACACCCAATGATCTCATTAAGCACTGAGCAAACTGAAATCTCATAATTTAACCATGATGAGAACTAGGATTCAAACTGAGTTCTCTTGAATCTAAATCCAAATTGCACAGCATTGTTTGAACCACTTTGGGCTACTGATATTTTTTAATTCAAAGATAGATCCAGCTATGCTTAAGATTGTTTGTGCCAGATCCAATAATATGTTTTCTCATTGAAAGCCTGGTCTGTTAAAACCACATAGCCCTTGAAAAAATTTACTTTTTGAGATTTCATTGATCCAAATAGGGTCAGAGTCAATCTCATAGAACCATAAATAATCACTTAGCATTTTTAATAGGCAGCTAGAAGATGAGTTACTTAAATCCGAAATATGAGCCAGAATTTTGTAGCTTTGTCTTGTAATCAAGAGAGTTAATTGTTTTGTATTATCTTCAATATCATATTGGCGAGATAGATATTTCTTGCTAAACTCTATTGTCAGTCTTCATATATTGTTGATCAGATTTATGGAAACAGGGAGACTGTATTCACTTATTTATTGTCTCCTCCTGTAGTAGTGAAGCAGGCTGGCTGGGAAGCTTGACAGTCTCAACACAGCAACATTTGTTCTAATAGGTGATGTGTAATTTATCCACATAGACAATAGCAAGGGTCCGTGGCATCTCTGGGAAGATGTCCACCTGCAAGCATGGATATCAGTTCCTCTGATCATGCTCTAGCCTGTCTACACCTCCACCAGTCCTTCTCCACAGACTCTTAGATTCAGTGATGAATCTGTGGAAGTGATGACATTCCCTACTGGGCATGTTTGGAAAACAAGAGATTTCTTTACCTGCTCTGGGTCATATAACATTATTAAGTCCTTGTTCTAATCTTTGGTTGTGTCTGAGACAGGTTAATATTTCTTCCATACAGTGGTGCTCTACACATTTGGAAAGAACCACCATGTCTCCTTCTGGGTGTCTCTACAGTAGCACTGTCAGATAGAAATAAATGGGAGCCACATAGGCAATTTAAAATATTCTAGTAAGCCATGTTAAAAAATGCCCATAGAAATAGGTGGAATTAATTTCAGTAATATATTGGAGTGAATCCAATATATCCAACATATTATTTCAACATATTGAATATAAAAATTATTAAAGAGATATTTCACATTCATTTTTTTCTTACTAAGTCTTTGCAGCTAGGGGTGTATTTTATGCTTACAGAACATCTTAATTGGGACTAGCTTCATTTTAAGTGCTAAATATTTCCATGTCTTTGGCTAGTGGATTTGTGTATTACAGAGCACATTCTGAACTAAGCATCCCCAGTGCCTTTGAATAATCCTGATAGTTATAGGAGTTTAAGCTTATCCCCTGTCATGGTTTAACTGATCTACATCTCATTAACATGTGATTACAGGTACTCCTGTATTGCAAGTGTGGTCTCCCTATGCTGGACTAGAGTTTCACCTGGTATGACCTGGTTAAGAACTTGGGGTGGCACTTCCCAAACTTTGATGTGCATACAAAATCACCTGGGAACCTTTGTAATCTGCAGAGTCTGCTTATGTATGTCTGGGATGTGTCCCAAGATTTTGAATTTCTAACCAGCTCCCAGGTAACACTGATATAGCTGGTTCAGAGACCACACTTTAGGTAGGAAGAGCCTAGGGCGACTGCCTGCAAGAATCTCTTATTATAGGTTATTCCAACATATACTTATTATTGCTAAAACTCCTAAGGAGATTTCCTTCATATGTGTTGCCACCCAGTCTCTCCATGCAATTCTTGTTCATTTGGTTTTCTAATCCCTAGTGTAGAATTTTGCATTTGTTATTGATACATCTTACAGGATTCAGCCCATCAAACTGGACTTAAGAGGTCACTGAGGATCCTGGTTCTTCAGCCAGTGTATTTAGAATTGTCTCCTCCCTTCATGTAATACCTACTCGTGGTACCACGTCATCAATATCATGTTTCATATCATTAAAAAAAAGTCAGAGTTTCTGCACTGACATTGATTTCATCGATTACAATTTTTCAGGTTATGAGGATTTGGGCAGTAAATAATCAGTAACAAATTAGATATCTTACCTGGTCAACAAGATAAGTTAACATGGAATCCTGAAAATTCATTGCTAATGTTCAGAAATATTATGTCTGGTCAATAAATGGTACTGGCAAACTGGACAGCACATGCAAAAGAATGAAACTGGATCACTGTCTTACACCATACACAAAACTTAACTCACTGGCTTAAAGACATGAGTGGAAGAGCTGAAGCCATAAATCTCCTAGAAGAAAACATTGATGATAAGCTCTGTGACATCAGTCTTGGTGATGATTTTTTTGTATCTGACTCCAAAAGCAAAGGCAGCAAAAGCAAAAAATAAACAAGAAGGACTACATCAAACTGAAAAGTTTTGCAAAGCAAAGAAAATCATTAATGAAATGAAAAGGCAACCTATGGAATGGGAGAAAATATTTTAAAGTATATATCTGATAAGGGGTTAATATCTAAACTATATGAAGAACTTATACTGCTCTATAGCACACAAACAAACAGACCCCCCAAACAATCTAATTATAGAATGGGAGGAAGACCTGAATAGACATTTTTTCCAAAGAAGACATACAGATGGCCAACTGGTACATTTTGAAAAGATGCTCAACACCACTAGTCATCAGGAAATACAAATCAAAACCACAATGAGAGGGCTTCCCTGGTGGCACAGTGGTTGAGAGTCCGCCTGCCAATGAGGGGTACACGGGTTCGTGCTCCAGTCCGGGAAGATCCCACATGCCGTGGAGTGGCTGGGCCCGTGAGCCATGGCCGCTGAGCCTGCAGAGCCTGTGCTCCGCAGCGGGAGAGGCTACAACAGTGAGAGGCCCGCATACCGCAAAAACAAAAACAAAAACAAAAACAAAAACAAACCCACAATGAGGTATCACCTCACACCTGTTAGAATGGCCATCAGCAAAAAGACAAGTGATAACAAATGCTCGTGTGGATGTGGAGAAAGGGGAACCCTTATGCACTGTTGGTGGAATTATAATTTGGTGCAGGCACTATGGAAAACAGTATGGAATTTCCTCAAAAAATTAAAAATAGAACTACCATATAATTCAGCAATTTCACTTCTGGATATTTATCTGAAGAAAACGAAAATACTAATTCAAAAAGATATATGCACCCCCAGGTTCATTGGAGCATTATTTACAATAGCCAAGATATAGAAGCAACCTAAGTGTCTATCAGTGGATGAATGGTTAAAGAAAATGTAGCACATATATATATATATATATATATATATATATATATGAATATTATTTGGCCATAAGAAAGAATGGAATCTCTTCATTTGCGACAACATGCCTGGACCTTGAGGGCATTATGCTAAGTGCAGTAAGTCAGACAAAGAAAGACAAATACTGTGTGATCTCACTTGTATGTAGAATCAAAAAACAAACAAATAAGAAAACAAGCTCATAGATACGAGAATAGATTGGTGGTTGCCAGAGGTATGAGTGGGCAAAATAAATGAATTGGGTCAGAAGGTACAAACGTCCAGTTATAAAATAAATAGGTCATGGGGATTTAAAAAAATTAAAAAGTGTTATGTCTATTTTATAACAATGTTTGCTAGTTAAACAGCGTTCTTAGATTAAAAAGAAGAGAGCAGACCTTGCCTCTCGGCGGGAAGGGTTTATAAGGAGATTCAGCATGGTGGTAGATTGGAACCAGAGGGTCTGTAGTTAGTAGAACAAACTCTTCACTGTAAGGCTTTCTTTTGAATGAAAGGTCTCTGAGTGACAGAACTTCAAAGCCTGAAGGTCCATTAAGTGCCATTCTAGTCTAATCTCTAATTTTACAGATCAGGAAATTTGGAAATAAAAGGTTATGTGATTTGTCCAGGGAAAGCCAGCCAGTTTCTAGATAAGCCATAAAATATAATGTTACCTCTGCTGAAATGTCAACCCCCTAGAAAGGCCATCCCTGCCAGGGTCACTCTCTACATTTTTTGCCCTGCTTCATGTTTGTTTCTTACCACTATGTCTTTACTTTGCTGTTTATTTCTTGTCTACCTCAACTTCTAGAATGGAAGCTCCAAGAGAAGAGGCATTTGTGGTTTTAACTGTTTTATTCTTTTGCCTGTCACAGAGTGTGTGGTCAGTAAAGATTTTCATGACTTAATCAATTTAAGGCTTAAATTCAGTGATTATGTTCCAAGTTTAATTAATTCTTTAACTGCAGTGACTTATGGGGGGTGGGGAGGACCCAGTGTCTCATTAGATTTTTTTGTTTTATTTTGTCTGGGATTAATTGATTGCTGGTCTGGGAACTAGATATCCTGTAAGGCTGATGGTCGTGATTCTGTAAAGGACTGGCATGAGAAAACAGGGACTTCTAAAATGGACTCGTGAGAAACGAGAGGGTGAAGATTGCCTGTTGGAAGGTTATTTTACTTCTTCTTTCATTATTGTTTGTTGTGAAGAGTTGAAACGATTCCTTGAGCATTTACAGAAAATTGGGTGATTTGTACACTGGGTTTCTTAGATCTAAAATTGAGAGGATATCATTGGTCTTGTAGGTTTGTGGTGAGAATTCAATGAAACAAGGTATTTCAGGCACTCAGGATGGTGTTTAAAATAAAATGTGTTTCATTAATACCATTATCATGAAAATATCTTAATTGAAATATTTTGTATCATCAATTTCTCTATTACATTGAAAACATATATATATATATATTTAACATCTTTATTGAAGTTTAATTGCTTTACAATGATGTGTTAGTTTCTGCTTTATAACAAAGTGAATCAGCTATACATATACATATATCCCCATATCTCCTCCCTCTTGCGTCTCCCTCCCACCCTCCCTATCCCACCCCTCTAGGTGGTCACAAAGCACCGAGCTGATCTGCTTATGCTATGCGGCTCCTTTCCACTAGCTATCTGTTTTACATTTGGTAGTGTATATATGTCCATGCCCCACTCTCTCACTTTGTCCCAGCTTACCCTTCCCCCTCCCCGTATCCTCAAGTCCATTCTCTAGTAGGTATGCATCTTTATTCCCGTCTTGCCCCTAGGTTCTTCATGACCTTTTTTTTTTTTTGAAAACATATTTTTAAAGTTTGTCAGTGGCTGCTTTTCAGGATAGGTATGTACATAAAAAAGTGGAATTTCTAAATCACTTTAATTCATAGCACCTGGACAAACAGATTTTGGGTGTTTCTTGTTTTAAAGTTGAATACATTATTTACCAACATTCTACCTCCTATTAAATCTATGATTTCCCCTTGTGCCTAATTCCCATTGAAAATCAACCTCAAAATGTTAATTTTGGAGACTTTTTACCCTACACAGCATAGATTCTCATTCACATATACTCATGATCTTAAATAACATGAAATAACACAGAATTATTTTGGGGGGCTTGCAGCATTTAAATCCGAGTGTGCAGGTTTTTAAAGTTGAGCCTAAATCACAGAGAATGGGTATTGCCCACTTAATGTTTATTTCATTAGAATATAAAACATATAGAGCATGTTTATTGTTTTGATTATTCAGGTCACTAGACCTCACATTTCTCCAGATGCAGTTCATAGATAAGAAAAAAAAACCTTCCACTAACCTGAGATAATTAATTCTGAGGGACACAGATCCTTTCATAGCATTTTGAAACTGGTCTTCCACACATGGTAGTAAGTAATGAATATTTCATAAAGAAACATTATTTATGGTATTTTAAGCAACTTTGTGGAGAAATTTTTATTGATCCAGTTTGTCTTTAGGAAAGGCATGCTTGCAGATCTGTGAATTTTTTTTATGCTGTTTAGAATTGTTTGCTTTGGAAGGATACTTACGTGTAGTTATGATATTTTTTTCCTACTAGTCAAAAATATTGCAGTAACTTTTATAACTTTTTTAAGGAAAAAAAATCAGATTTTTCAGTGATTAACTTTCCCAGTAGAGATTATTTAAAATAGAAGGCTTGACTTTAATGTTCAGAGAATGGTCACTTTTTAAAATTTAAAATACCTCCTTGTGGCAGTTTTAAAACATATCCATAAATTTAATTACCTGCTCCTTGAATATAGACTGGGTTTAGTGATCCAATTCTAATAAATACTATGCAGAGGACTCATGACTATGTAGGCTGGGTCATAAAGAGCTAAGCAATTTCCATAGGCTCTCTCTCCACTTCTGTCTCTCTCTCTGTCTCTGTCTTTGTCTCTCTCTATCTCTATCTGTATCCCTACCCCTATCCCTGTCTCTACCCCATCCCTATCTCTAACTCTATCTCTTTCTCTTCCTGGAAACACCCACCTTTGGAGCCCTGAGCCTACATGTGAGAAATCTGACAACTAGAAGCCAGCATCCTGGAGAGACCTCATAAACAGGCCACATAGAGATTGAGAGAGTTGCTCAAGGAACCCAAATGTCCTATCTTCAGCTGTTTGTGTTTTTCCATCCCAGGCATCATATATGTGAGATGCCTCCAGCCCTTAGTCACGCATGATCTGGCTGCAGCCACTTGCAGGACACCAATGAACTCCACTTAGTTGAGCCCAAAGTAACCCTTGCAGCCATGTTAGGTAGCAGTAATTTTTAAAATTGTCATTGTTTTATACTACTAGGTCTGGGGTAGTTTGTTATGCAGAAATAGACGACGCTGGAACACTCTGTTTTCTGAAGGGTGCTTATGATGAACCTGAGTTTTGTGACCCACAAGTCAAGAGATTCAGAACTGAAATGTGGTCCAAGTCCCTCCCTTTCATGGCTCCTGACAAGCCAAATTCACTCTTGGAAGGAAAGACTTCAGTTCTCTAGGTGATTAAATACTAGATCACCATGTCAATTTCTCTTTTATACTTTCATATTTAAATATCCTAGACTGAGTTAAATAAATCATTTTAATATTATATCTTTCTGCCATCTTATTTCCATAATATTATTTGAATTGTTTGGTTACAGCTTCTCTCTTGTCTTCAAGTTACAGTAGGACTTCCTTATCTTTAAATTTTGATTGTACGTTGCACCATTATATTAGGTGTTAATGTGAAAGAAGAGATGCTGACAAATATTTTTAAGATGCAGATTTTAAAACATAATCCCAACATCAAAGACATTAAAATGTGAAAAAAAATGTGTCTCATAAATGGATGCAATATAATATTTAATATTGATACTCATATTCTAGCAAAGAATACTAAAAACTAAAAATTACATTTCAAGATAGGCATCAGGGAGCAGCATGTGATTTGGGTGAGTCTGCTCTAGGACCTGACTTTCAGTCTAAAATATAGAATTCAGTAGTCAGTTACTCAAAACAGAACGTTTCTGGGGCAGCTGAATCATATTACCCCAAATCCACAGCAGTATCTTTCAGATGTCCACATATATCAGAATCCTTGCCAGGAGAGCTGGTAAGTCACAAAAAGGCTGACATTCATTTAAGGAGAGGGCTTGGGCTTCTGCATCTTTACCAAATCTTCCATCTGACTCTCACACACTCCAAAGTTTAAGAACCGTTACTCTGGAACATACTTAACTTCACATCTGGCAGAAAAAAAATGCAAAATAAATGTGCCTGATGGTTGTGAAAGCCTTAAGGGACAGCTCGGGAAATCTAAAAATGCAGAGCTGGAAGAAAAGGAGTTCTAAGAAGTGTAAGTAAATCCTAGGAATTGTGCTGTTTGGTGGAAGCAAAGGTCTGAGGTTTGGACAATTAGGAAATTCCTTTATGGGGAGAGGAAATATATGAGATATGAGACTGTCTGGGATGTCAGGAAGGGTGGGTTCTCTAAGGAGGGAACACGAGGATAAAAATGAAAGAGAGCTCAAAGAAGATGAGTGGTGTTTTCAGAGCAGGAACTGTGTGTAAAATGTCCCCGCACCGGTGAGGGACCGGGGTCAGGGGAACCAATTATACGTGCCTCGTGCCGGTCCAGGGGGAAGGTAAGGAGTGCTTGTCATGGGGGCGGGGCTGTTGTAGTGAAGAAGAGCCGAGGCCCTGGAAATATTAATAAGAGCAAAAGTATATACGTTTGACTCTTTTCAGAATTGATTTCTTCTCAAAATATGATCCAGAGTCCCAGTAACCAACTGCTTTGTGGATATTCATAATCAGAAATTGTGTACATTATTTTCTCAGTCTGGAACATGTTCTCAAGTCTTTGAGCTGAAGAAACAAATTCAAGAAAAGATTAAAAAACCTTTGAGCTGGGAAAAACAAGAACAGAAACTTCAAACCTCTTGTCCAAAGGATCTGTTTGGTCCTCAAAGATATTCATACTATAAAAGTTAAAAAACATGTACAGATCCATTTTCGCACAATCCAACAGCTAGGGCAGTGGCATAAATACCCAGCTATGGATTGTAATTCCAGATTGTCACCTCTTACAGTGACTAGTCTTCTCTACCCTTGACTAGTCTTCCTTTCCTTATCATATGCTGGTTAAAACAAAAAGTAAATAAAGCTAATTAGTTAAAAATTCCATAAAAGCACTGAAGTCATGAGGCCTTATCAGTTCTGTTCCTCAAATATTGACCACTGGCAGTAATGTCCTTATTGTATATTTGCAACTTCCAAAGCATTTAAAAAGGAACCAACCTCAAAGGTTACATATTGTATGGTTCCATTTATGTGGTATTTATGAAAGGATAAAATTATGAGTGACAGAGAATAGATCAGTGGTTGTCAGTGCTTAAGGGAAAGAGGAGGGTCTAGTACAAAGGGACAAGGGAGTTTTTTGAGTGGCAGGTATGTTCTGTGTCTTTATTGTGGTGGTGGTTATGCAAATTTATGCATGTGTTAAAATTCATAGAACTGTACATAAAAAGGTAATATTACTGCCTGTTAATTTGAAAATAAAATTCAAAAAATGTGAACCCTAAAAGTAATGGAAAGGATAGAGTGTTGGTAAAAGCTGAAAAAAATATAGAGAGGATAAAGATACTTGAGGCGGGGAGCCTCACAATAATTAACTTCTCTGGACTTAGAAAAACAGTATTTCATACACACACACACACGTATTATGTGTATTTATAGCTGAATTACAGTTGATGAAAACAATATATAACTTCTAAAATTGAAAATTTTAGATTCTTTGTCATCTAAAGAAACATAACACTTCTAATATGATCACATGCTCCATGATTAGATTTGTTTTGTATGCTGTTTTCTAGGAATGAATCTGAAATGCTCCATGTTATATGATAAATAATCATATAAAAATTATACATTCATCAAGGAGGACAATATATATAGAAAGTACTGCAGAAATTCTAGCAACTGGTTTTGATTTTCTTCTACAAATACACAAGCTATTCATCACCAATTTCTATCGTAAATATTAGATTAACTTAAACGAACCCCTGTTAGGTACCCTGTCAGAACAATTCATTGGAAATGAATTGTTTTCAACAGGTAAATTATTACCTTTCAGGGGTGGAGTTACCTTTTTATTATTATCAATTACCAGTATTAAATGGCCATTAATTATGTTTAGTGCATGCCATATATATTTTTTAAGTTAATCAATCAATTAATTAATTTTTTAGCTGTGCTGGGTCTTCGTTGATGTGCGCGGGCTTTCTCTAGTTGAGGTGAGCAGGGGCTACTCCTTGTTGCAGTGCGCCGGCTTCTCATTGTGGTGGCTTCTCTTTGTTGTGGAGCACAGGCTCTAGGTGCATGGGTTTCAGTAGTTGCAGCACGCGGGCTCATTAGTTGTGGCTCGTGGGCTCTAGAGCACAGGCTCAGTAGTTGTGGCTCCCGGGCCTAGTTGTTCCACAGCATGTGAGATCTTCCCAGACCAGGGCTTGAACCAGTGCCCCCTGCATTGGCAGGTGGATTCTTAATCACTGTGCCACCAGGCAAGTCCCGCATACCATGTATTGAGTAGATTCCTTCAGTAGTCTTACTTCATGGGAGAACGTAGGGTAGGGTAAGCCGAGAACCTTGTAGAGAGCAGGCACTCAGTACATTTCTGTTCTCTTTCTTTCCTCAACCATTTGTTTAAAAAGTTCTGTAGTCATGTGTTTCTTACAAGGGATCTCACCCTGAAAGGGGGCAAGTTGAGAGACCTGTGAAATCAGGAGATGTGCTTCTTGTGTTTGTCGTTCTGGTTTCCCCAGTGTCAGAGTCAGAGTTCAGTACTCTGTCATGTAATAAAGGGACACTCAAAATGGCATCCATCCCAAGGCCCTGCAGGATACAGGTGTTCATGTATATTCCAACTTAGCTGAGTGCTTTCAGATCATCTTTTATGCTCAAAAATCAACACTGCACAATTACTTGTTTTGGCTTCTCATGCTATCTAGGGAAGCAGAATTAGAACGCATGGGAAAAATCTGTGGATACTAGTGGTTCAGGTGTTGCAGATGAAAGTAAACATGGGTGGACCGGGAGAGAGAAGCAGAGGAAGAGATAATGATTTGTTTTGTAAAGCATTTATTTTCAAATGTGTAGGTTTACTAAAGGGATGGTCTTAATATTATTGCAGGCATTTTGATGGCGCAAGGATTAGGAGTATTAGCTGTTTGTCACTGGGTGTGTGCTTTCATTTTATTCCCCAAAGTTCTCTTTTTCTTTAGTTTTTTTTTTTTGTTGTTGTTGAGATTTTATTTTTTAAATTTTAAAAATTTATTTATTTATTTTTTTACAGTAAGTCCTTGTTGGTTATCTATTTTAAATATAGCAGTGTGTACCTGTCAATCCCAAACTCCAGAGGAGGGATAGATTGAGCGTTTTCCTTCGGTTTTTGTCTTAAGCTACTGCCCGACTGCTCCAAAAACACACTAACCCCTCGCCTCCTCCAGGCCAACTGCCTCTTCCACATGCCTTGAATTTGTCACGGCATTAGTCCTTTGGATCTCTGTCATGTGATTCATATTTTTAAACATTCAAGTATGTTTCAGGATAGATTGAGGCTTTGGTGTATAATATCCGTACAATAAAAGTCAATTTTTTAGGTTTAAATCCAATGAGTTTTGACAACTGTGTACAGTCTTATAACCACCACCCGAAGTGAGGTATGAAATAGTTCTCTCCTTCCTCAAAGCTCTGTCTTGTCCCTTTATAGTCATCCCCTCTCTCCATCACATCCCCTGGCAACCACATCTGATGTCTGTCCCTGTAGTTTTGCCTTTCCCAGAATGTCATATATGAGATTCACACCATATGTAGCCTTTTGGGTCTGGCTTCTTCACGCAGCATAATGTAGTTGAGTTCCACTATACTGTATCTGGCATCAACAGTGCAATAAAAAGCTACTGCATAGCATTCTGTATGGATGTATCACAATTTGTTTATCCATTCACCAGTTAATGGACTTCTACATGGTTTCCAGTTATTAGCTATTATGAATAAAGTTGCTATAACCATTTGCTTACAGGTATCAGACATATGTTTTTGTTTCCCAAGTCCATGCCTCTGAGTGGGATTGCTGGGGCACATTTTCAAGTGTATGTTTTGGCTTTTTAAAAACCATCAAACTCTCCCCAAATCGCTGTTGCACTTTTCCATTCCCATCACCAATGTATGAGGGTTCCAGTTTCTCCACATCCTTGTCAGCACTCTGAAGTTTTAATATATTTCTCTTTTATACATTTTAGTAAATGGGTAGTGGGATTTCATTGTGGATTTACTTTGCATTTCCTTAATAGCTACTGATGTTGAACACTTTAAATGGCCTTTTTACCCTCTGTATTACTTCTTTGGTCAAGTGTAAACACTCCAGTACCACAGTTCATGGTTGGTTGAGTCCAGGGATGTGGAAGAACTGAGGGTGTGGACGAACCATGGGTACAGAGGGCCTATTATAAATTCTATGTGGATTAACCCCTGCATTGTTCAAGGGTCAACTTTGTTTCAAAGAGCAGAAGTTTTATATGTTAGTGAAGTTCTGTTTTGTCATTTTTCTCTTTGATGACTCATACCTTTTGTGTCATATGTATGAGATCTTTACTTAACTCCGGGTTATTTATAAAGACTTCTGTGCTTTCTTTGAGCATTTATACACATTAAGTTTTACATTAGGTCTGTGATCTTTTTAAGTTGACTTTTGTCTATGGTGTTAGTTTCCTTTTATGTATATGTCCAAAAATACAGCATCATTTGTTGAGAAGACTTTCTTATCTCCAGTGAATTATGTTGATACATTTGTCAAAAAGCAGTTGACCCCCTATGAGTGGGCATATTTCTGAAATGTCTTCTATTCCTTGGTTCTATAAGTTTGTTCTTATGTCAAAAAGATATTGCCTTGATCACTCCAGCTTCATGTTAGGTCTTGAATGAGATAATGTAAGTCTTCCAACTTTATTCTTCTTTTTCAAATAATAATGAGTATTCCAATGCATGAGAAAACTACCTTTCCTTTAATTTCCTTATAATTTTCACTGCATAAATCTTGTTATTTTATATTTATCCCTACATATTATATATGCTTTGATACTATAAATAGAATTGTTCTGTTTCAATTTCCAATTGTTCATTGCAAGCGTATACATAAAAAATAAAATTTTCTATATTGATCTGTGTCCTGAAGTCTTGCTAAGACAACTTATTAGTTCTAGTAATCTTAACGTAAATTCCATGGGAATCAGTACATAACCAATTCTGTTGTCTGTGAATAATTACTGTTTCATTTCTGTCTTTCCAAATGATGTATCATTTATTTTCTTTCTTTTATTTTACTGTCTAACTCTCTAGGACAATGTTAAATAAAAGTGGTGAGAATACACATCCTTACTGTATATTCATTCTTAGAGGAAATCATTAACTCTTTCGTCATTGAGTGATTTCAGCCATTGGTTTTTTTCCTAGCTCTTTGTCAGGTTGAGATTGTTCCCTTCTGTTCTTAGTTTGCAGAGAGTTTTTATTATGATGCTGAAGTTGGTCAAATGCTTTTTCTTCCTCTGCTTCCTGCAGAGGTAGGATGGAGGGCTACCCTCTCCCTCCTCAGGAGAAAGACACTTTTGCTTCTACTACCCACCCCCACTACCTCCCTCACTCAGGCCTAGAGTGAAAGCATTCGCTGACACCCCCCACACACACACACACACCTCGCTTAATGCTCTTTTTCCCATGTGAGAAGGGTTTGGGGATGAGGGCTGTGTTTTTCACCTGTTGGTTGCATTTTTAACTGTGTACTATGGACATTTATGAGGCGATTTCTCATTGGCAGAAAGAGTGCTTATGTCTAACTCACTTCTTTTCAAGTCTGGATGGACTCTGAGAGACCTAGTGAGAAGAGCATCTGTCTCATATTTTTTTTAACCTAAACATTTTTATTTGTGTTTATAAATGTTTTCTAAAATTCCAAATATATGTACATATATATACATACACATACATATATATATACATATATAAAATTATGACATTACACATATATTGAAAGATAGTAAAAACTACAATGAAATGGCATTTATTACCATAGCATCCCTATTCCCTGTGTATAAGAGCAGTGTAATCTCTTCAAGTTTCACGCCTTTGTTCTCTTCCTTACCTATTCCAAACCCTCCACGAAGCTAATCTGACATTTTATACTTCTCTAATACAGCAGCTTTAAATACCTTTCATGTACTTCCCTGTCAACATAATCAATTTTTGGAAAATTTCTATAATTTTTTCTTGCGGTACGCGGTCCTCTCACTGTTGTGGCCTCTCCTGTTGTGGAGCACAGGCTCCAGATTCACAGGCTCAGCGGCCATGGCTCACGGGCCCAGCCGCTCCGCAGCATGTGGGATCTTCCCAGACCGGGGCACGGACCCGTGTCCCCTGCATCGGCAGGTGGACTCTCAACCACTGCTCCACCAGGGAAGCCCAAAAATTTCTATAATTTTAAGAATTATTTAATTTAGTTCTACTTCTTGTCCTCAGAGATAACAGTTACAACTCATGAATTAACTAAAACAAACAAACAAGCAGACAATACAAACAAAATATTCACTAATGTTTCTGTAAATGTGTCAGATGGAAGACTCTGTACATTTAGCTTGTTTTTTGTTGAATGCACAGGTCAGAACAGAAATGCTTGATACCCACTTCCTTTTTGATGCTTTCCAAATTTATTTAAATTACCAATAACGCTTTATTATTTTGCTATTGATGCTTTTGTGTAAAGTACTTAAGAAAGGAAAAAAAACTATCTTTATTCTTAAATTGTTTAACTTTATGCTCATGTGTGTATCTATACAAATAAAGAGGTCTGTGACAAGGATGCTAGTGACAGAGCATAGCAATATACTGTTGGAGCTTAGTGATTAAAAGTGCCTCACATTGTGTATCATACTTTTCATGTAAACACTTCCCAGGATGTCATTCATAATTTCTAATAAAGATTTAATTTTTAAAGTAAAACTGTATGATATAGCACTAAAGTGGTATGTAATAGCGTAGAAACCTTTTACATATCATCATGAATACCTTCCCCCCAATTAATTACTAATATGAGAACATTGTTCTACCTTATAATATTTTTTGTCATGTAAAGAAAATATATAACATCAATTTAGTTAATGAAAATGAGCTGCATAACAGCTAAAAATTCAATGGTGTGATAATGACTCATATTTACACCTTCATCATCATTATCTTCAGATGTGAAAATATCCTCAGTGATTAATATCTGGGTAGGCTGCTAGTATATTTCCATAACTGTGACTGTAGTGCTTTTAGTATCAAGCTAACAGTAAATAATGAGATGTTTTATTTGAAAATATTTGAGAACCAAATTGAGTCAATAACATTCCTGATAGACTATAATAATCCTGTCAGTGCAACCCAGCCCAAACTCAACAACACAGTAATTGGGAAAAATTGCAGACATCATTAGTGGTTTTCCTTAATTTGATCTTTTCATCTGCTTTTTTAGAGGGCAGTGTCAAAGCTTAAAATCTTCACCATGTGTAGCTCTTTAATTCTTCTCATTTTAATCAGTGTTTTACTTCTGAACAAAATTCCTATTAATTTAGTTCAATATATATTTGAATTATTGACAGAGGTATTAAAATTATGCTTAGGATGCGGATTCAAGGAAATTAGAACTAAATATAAATAATCAATGGCTAGAATAATTGAATCATTTTAACATAGCATTATTGAATGTTTCATTGTCTTTTGTTCTGTAACAAAAAAACTGTAAACATAACAGCTTAAGGCAATATACATTCATCATTGTATGGCTTCTGTGGGTAAGGAATGGCCTTAAATGAGTCCTCTGTTTCATAGTCTCTCTCAAGGCCTGAATCAAAATCTGCAGTCTCATCTGAAGGTTTGACTGTGGAAGGGTCCACTTCCATGCTCCCTCAGAGTTGTTAGTAGCCTTGAGTTCCTTGCAACTTGTCAGAGTGAGGTCTTCATATCCTCATTGGCTTTTGACCAGAGACCTCCTCAGTTCTTTGCCATGTTGGCCTCTCCACTATGGCAGCTTGTTTCATCACTGTGTGCAAGCAAAGAAGCAATAAAGAGAGTCTACTAGCAATATGAAGTCACAATTTTAACCTAATCGTGGAAATGACATCCCATCAACATTGCCTGTTATTGGTTAGAAGGAAGTTATTCATGGGGAAGGAATTACACACGGCTGTTAATACCAGATGTGGGGGTCTTTGGGGTCTGTCTTCGAGGCTTCCTACACATTGAAATAAGCATTCATTACACAAACCAGGTATTGTTTGAATCTTTTGTTAGACTAACTGAAATTCTTTATCCTAATATTAAGTTGCCTTGGAGAATTTGAAACTCATACACTGTTCATGGTTTTTTTTTTTTTTTTACCATGTCACCAAAATTTCATCTCAACCAAAATTTTTTTTCTGAATTCAAATTGTACCATAATTTATAACAACCTTTAAGTTCAAAACACAGTGTTAGAAATACAGATGAAGATGCTTATTAGGAACATAATGGAAGAAGTCAAGACATGATTTTATTCAAATTCTTTTCCTGCCAGTTTTTACATATCTTTGAGACTCATTTCTTCTTTTTCAAATGGAGATAACAATGCCATCCCATTTGATAGTTTTTACAGTTTAACATAAGGTAATAAAAATAAAGCACTTAATATAGTACTGGTACACATTGTTACATAAATTGGCTTTATCAGTATTATGCATATCATTACTTAAAGAATGAGGAAGCCTATTGATGAAAAACTGTTAACTCATCCTTAGTAAACTGAAGTTGTTTGCTAATTTTGGAACATTTTTGTTGGTAAGATTGTTTATTTAAAGTGGTATTTAAGTGAAATAGAATTGAAATGCTCAATTATTAATTAGTTACTGAATCCTGGGCTACAAAGGAGCCATGTCTTATTGAGAAGTTTCAATAAATCAATTACTAAGGTCGTATGTCCAAATTTAATATTGTCAAAATGTCCATATTTTCCAACATAATTGACATTGATGCAATTCCTATCAAAATGCCAATGGCATTTTTCACAGACACAGGAAAAAACTCCTGAAATTTGTATGAAACCACAAAATACTTCAAACAGCCAAAGCAATCTTGAGAAAGAAGAAAAAAATGGAGGTTTCACACTACCTGATTTTAAAGTATATTATGAAGCTATAGTAATCAAAACAATATGGTATTGGCATTAAAACAGACAGATAGATAAATGGAACAGAGTAGACAGTCCAGAAATAAACCCATGCATATAAAGTCAACTAATCTTTGACAAAGACACCAAGAATACACAATGGGGAAAGGATTGTCTCTTCAATAGAATGTGTTGGAGAAACTGGACAGCCACATGCAAAAGAATCAAATTAGACCCTATCTTACACCATCCACAAAGATCAATTCAAAATGGATTAGAGACTTAAATTTAAGACCTGTAACCATAAAACTATTAGAAGGAAACATAGGGAAAAAACTCCTTGACATTGGTCTTGGCAACACCTTTTTGCACGTGGCAAAAAGAGCACAGGCAAATGAAAGCAAAAATAAATGAGTGGGACTGCATCAAACTGAAAAGTTTCTGCACAGCAAAGGAAACAGCAAAATGTAAAGGCAACCTACAGAATGGGAGAAAATGTTTGCAAACCATATATCTGATAGGGAACTAATAGCCAAAATATATAAGGAACTCATACAACCCACTATAAAAAACAACAACAGCTATAACAAAAACAACAAATAACCTGATTAAAAAATGGACAGGGCCTCCCTGGTGGCGCAGTGGTTGAGAGTCCGCCTGCCGATGCAGGGGATGCGGGTTCGTGCCCCAGTCCGGGGGGATCCCATATGCTGCGGAGTGGCTGGGCCCATGAGCCATGGCCGCTAAGCCTGCGTGTCCGGAGCCTGTGCTCCGCAACAGGAGAGGCCACAATGGTGAGAGGCCCGCGTACCGCAAAAAAAAAAAAAAAAAAAAGAGGACAAAGGATCTGAATGGACATTTTTGCATAGAAGATTTATAAGTGGCCAAAAAATACATGAAAAGTTGCTCAACGTCACTAATCAGTAGGAGAATGCAAATCAAAACCATGATGACATATCACCTCACACCTGTTTAGATGGCTATTTTCAAAAAGTCAAAAAATAGCAAGTGTTGGTGAGGGTGTGGAGAAAAGGGAACCCTTGTACACTGTTGGTGTGATTGTGAATTGATGTAGCCACTATAGAAAACAATATGGAGTTTTCTCAAAAAACTAAAAACAGCACTGCTGTATGATTCAGCAATGCCATTACTGGGTATATAGGCAAACAAAATGAAATCAGTATCTCAAAGAGGTATCTTCACTCCCATTTTTATTACAACATTATTCACAGTAGCTAAGATATGGAAACATCCTAAATGTCCATCAACAGATGAATGGATAAAGAAAATGTGACACACACTCACACACACACACACGAATATTATTGTCTTAAAAAATAAGGAGATCCTGCCATTTGTGACAACACGGATGAACCTAGAGGATATTACGCTAAGGAAAGAAGCTAGACACAGAAAGACAAGTACTGCATGATCTCACTTATATATGGAATCTAAAAAAATTGAACTCATAGACACTGAGAGTAGAATGGTGGTTTCCAGAGGCTGGAGGGAGGGAAAAATCAATCTATAGGTGTTGGTCAAAGGGTACTGACTTTCAGTAATAAGATGAAGATTTGAAGATCTACTCTACAGAATGGTGACTATAGTTAATAATAATGTGTACTTGAAATTTGATAAGAGAATAAATTTCAATTGTTCTCATCACAAAAAAAGAGGCATATATAGAAAAAGAGAAAGTTTAACTTAGACATAACCATCTTTTCTAAAATTTGTTACCCTGCGTGGAAACAAAGTGAAATAATAAGGTAATTTGCAATTAAAAAAAGTAAGTTGTGTATGTTAAGTACTCTATATTCACTGTATATTTAAATACCTGCCAACTAGTGTTTAATGTTGCCTACCATCAACTAGAACTCAGTATTTCTTTATGGTTCCTTCTTAGGTAAACTTTACATAAAATGCTTTGAATAAACTTGTGTCCATTCAGTAAGTTCTGATGAATGAATTTTCTTTCAACCTTAGTTTATATGTGATACATATTTTAAAAAATCAGTGTGAGAAAACAGACAACTGGCCAAAGTTACCTACAAAAAATCATATGAATAAAAGTTATAAATAGAGATTTTATTTTTATAATAAGTGAGAGACATTGTTAGAGAATGCCATGGACATCAGTAGTTTGACCAATAAAGGATGGTTAATTTGTGAATTATAAATCCCTCTGCAAGCTTAATTTACCACTGAGGATCATTTCTGTTACTGTGAAAATCCTGGGACTGTCAGACTACTGCCAATTGGGGAATGAACTGAACTTGACATTTACTGCAAGTGCAAAGAGCGAGCATCCTTTAAAACCCACTTCATGCAATGCCCGAAGTTGCAAGGAATTTACTCAACTTGCTTAATAGAAATAGAACAACTATCTTAGTGAGTGCCATGTTGACAGAAGACCTTATATCAAAGTAGCACATTAATTTTCAGACCATATAGAAAAAATCTGAATTGGAGAAATTCTGTAAATTGTGAGAAATTAAATCCTGTATGTAGGGTCATTGGCCAAGAGAATTTCATTTGAATATGTAAAACTTTCTATGAACACCTCTTAGTTTGAGAGTTGGAAATGTTGTCATTGTGTTAATTTACCATAAAGTATGTGTCAATACAGACTGTGTGATTAATTTTTGTGAATAATATAGTATGGATAATATTTTGCAAATATTAAAGGAATGCATTTAAATTTCTACGTGCAGACTTGTTTGGTGCACCATTCTCATTCTACATTTGGGCCTTCAAGTTTATAGTGCTGGGGAAGGAGATAGATATTAGCTAGTGTGGAGAGGCAACTTTGCATGTCAAGTTGACTTTCTTGTCCTCTTAACATGACAGAGACATGAATGGCATGGGATGTATAGACATAGAAGGATTTTCCAGATTTCCTTAATCCCATTTACCATATAACCAGGATTGGCAGATTAGACTGTAGAGTTTCATATCTGAGTTCTGATCAGATGAGGAAGTGAGAGCTCCCATTTTATGCCTGTGGGTGCTGGAAAGAAAGGAGGCGAAGTAGGGGAATCAGGTAGTTGGACATGTGGTCCTGTGTCCCCTCTTCCAACTGCAAGTTCTGAAAATAAGGAGGTGTGTTAGGTCAATGTAGGAGAAAACCAAAGGCGGAGGGTGATTGAGGGCTCTTTATGTAGCAATCAGGAAGAATTCGCTTTCCATACTGCCAAGTAAGAACAGATTCATGAAAGTAAATTTTGGGGCTTTTTTTGTTTGTTTTTAAGAGTGCCGGCTTTGTTTAGCTCTCCTGTACTACTCGGAGATCTCTTATCAGGGAATAAGTCATGAAGTGCCCCGACAGGACCCAGGAGTCTGCTGAGATGCCTCCTGGAGAGTTTGCCAAAGGTGTTGCCAAGTCAGAGGGGCCGTGCCATCAAGGATGCAGCAAAGATTGTCTTGGCCTGGATTCGTCCAAACCTCAAGAGGATGGAGAGCACATGTTGGCTCACCTGAGGCCTAAGAGAGGCTGAATTGACTCTGCGCCAGCAGAGCATGAGCAGAGATTCTGACGTTTCACCTGCTTCCAGTATCTGTAGCAAAACCCAACAGAATGCCAAGGGAGAGTCCCAGCAACCCTTCGGCTCCCCAGATGGTGAACAGCCCAGACCAGAGAATGTCAGGCATTTGCAGAGTCTGTCTCCCTGTCCACATACTCTGAGGACATTGAAATTGGGTACCGTCTGGGGAAGGAAAGGGGTTGGCCAGCCTCTGAAATACTGAGCATTGATCCCAGGCGTACAGGTAAAGACTGTTACCTTTAGACTGTTTAAATTATTCAATCTTGTAAGAATCACCTCATTGCAGTAAAATTTAATTTTCTGCCAACTGGTGTCTTCAGCTCAGGGAAATCAAAATTGTTATGGAGAAATATGTTTTTTATGCTGGCACGTGAGTGTGAGTGGACAGCTGAGACTTCACTCTGGTGTTTTTCTTACTTTGTCATTTTTGTAGTTAAATTATTCTAAGGTGTATTTATTATGTGGCGATAAAAACTGTAGCTGGTATATTACATATATACGCCCAAAGTCCATAAGAAACAAGGAAAACCATTTTGAATTCCTTGCTTCACCTCTCTCCACTCCTCAGTATGTCTTCAGGAAAACCCAAGTGGAGAGGAAAATAGGAAAAACTTATTAGTTGCTGCTGCCTCAAGCTACAGAACCCTGAACAGAGATAGATCCACCAGAGCTAGGATAGTTTCTGTGGGGCTGCATCCCGCAGGCCTGCAAGCCTTATAGTTGTCCATCCTCAAGACTGAAGAAGGAGCCTGCAGTCAGCGACAGAGACAGCAATGGTTTAATGGTTGGAGGAGCTTACTTGTCGGAAGCAAGGTCCTAGAGCGACCCTCCACCGTGTACGGCAGATGGTGGGCAGGATGTGGCAGTCATGTTTGCTCTCGGGGACAGGGGAGGTGTCACCAGTTATAGGGGGAATTGACCTTGACCTCAGGGTGGCTTATCAGTTGCCAGAGAAACCAGCAGAGGAGCACACCCCTCACTGCCCCTTTGATAAGCTATTAGTGTGGAGATGTTCTGATCCAAAGATTAGAACAATCACTAGTTGGGGTCTGGGGTAAGTACGTAGACATTTACTGAGGAGGGAAGGTCAGTCAGGTGAGTAGGTGTCGGTGAGGCAGGGACTGGTTGAGCAGGGGATGCACAGAGAGCAAGGGAGAAGCCATCGTGGGCGGCCTGACCATACATTCCCCAAAAGTATCTGAAAAGAAAATTACTTGACGTTTTGAACTTTTTTTTTTAAGAAAATAGAGATTTTTGTTGCTTTTACAATCTGTGAACCTTCTTTTCTCTCATACTCATAAAGCCTGATTCAACAGTATTAGTTAAGTATTTATTGAATTCCTACCATACTGGTATGTTTTAAGCGGAGTCTCAGTAATGCACAGCCCTTTCCTACAGCTGGGATCCGCAGCGCGGCTGGTAAGCAGGGCACGGGGAGAAGCTGTTTCCTCTCCTGACAGGTACCCTCTTACATCTCAGTGGGTATCTCGGAGATCCCATCAGTGGCATGAGGGGTGGGAGTGGCGCCTTCCTCTCTGGTCTCCCAAAGTTAGGACCAGACTCCCCACTTCTTAGCGAGTCTTGGAGGAAGCGGATGGCAGCTCATCTCAGCTGCTCTCCTTGGAGGGCTTTGGGATTCTGCTCCAATGCCCAGACAGCAGGAAGGGTTCCATCCTTCATCCTGTTATACTAACCGATGGTTGGCACAAGCTCTGGTACCTGAATGACACAGTTGATTTGATCAAATCTGTCACTAAGGACCACTGCTTTCATGTAAGGTGTGTATTTACCACTTAGAATTAGATTTTAAAAATTTGGCATTGTAATCCAGGTCAAGTTTGTTATACAACACAAAGAACAACTGATCTGTAATCAGAAGAATTCAGTTTGAGTCTCATAAGGATTTTATAAGATAAAAGTAATCAGCAGCTGCCAATTGGTTGAAACAATTTGTCAAATGATATCTTTCATTTAAGCATTTACTGTTACTGGTATAAGTATGAAAGTAGGCATATTGTTGGAAATATTTCCTCCAATTTCAATATGTAAAGTAAAATAATACAGGTAAAAAGTTCTACATTAATGTTGGTTCTAATTAAGATTTAATGTTAATTTTAATTCATTGGTACAGAAACTTCACCTTTCTCTGTGGTTTCGAATTAATTTAAATGTCCTTATTTTCATTTTCATTCCATTCATGGCAGTCTTTGTGTTATCTCTATATCTGGTTGTACAGAACACCTTAGTGATATCTGTCCTCTATTAATGAACCTGCATTTTGTAGGGATTTGGGTTTCAGATATAATTTGTAGATATGATTTCTTTAGCAAGTAGGATCTTGGCATGCACAAAACTCTCATTAATGAGAATCCTACAAAATGAGAGAAGAGCTTAAAGGTAAGTTCTTTGAAAAGTATTTACCTTTTATAATATAAATCTATTAGATTTGCCCTGGTCAATTATAACTTAGCTGCATTTGGTCATAATAGTGGAAACACCAACTCACTTATCTTGTTAAGAAATCCTAACTATAGGGACTTCCCTGGTGGTGCATTGGTTTAGAATCCCCCTGCCAATGCAGGGGACACGGGTTCGAGCCCTGGTCTGGGAAGATCCCCCATTGCCACGGAGCAACTAAGCCCATGCGCCACAACTACTGAGTCTGCGCTCTGGAGCCCGCGAGCCACAGCTACTGAGCCCACGTGCCACAACTGCTGAAGCCCGTGTGGCTAGAGCCCATGCTGTGCAACAAGAGAAGCCACCACAATAAGAAGCCTACATGCCACAACGAAGGGTAGCTCCCGCTCGCCGCAACTAGAGAAAGCCTGTGTGCAGCAACAAAGACCCAACACAGCCAAAAATAAATAAATAAATTTATTTTAAAAAGAAAGAAAGAAAGAAAGAAATCCTAGCTATAAATCTATATTGTAACCTCACTATGAGACTTATGGTGTTTTTTCTGCTATATGTTCATTTGATGTTTTATTTTATTATGATCAAGTGGAGAAAGTTCTGTATATTTGGGCAACAGACTGAGACCTGGGAATCTCTAGCAAGATCCTTGACATTTGCCCATTAAAACTGCAACTTTGATATGATTCAAAGTAGCTGAGCCTTAACCAGTAGTAGCTCATCATATGCTGTATAGCTTTCTCTATTCAACTGGCCAGGTGCCATTCACTTTGCTTTTCATATATATCATGCAGTTCTCTCCATTCCATCAGCTCATGTGCTGTCACTATTGCTTTCAAACTTTTAAGGTACATTTTAGATGGCTCTGCCTTACTGTCATAGAACTATTTAAATGAGCAATCCATTAC
This sequence comes from Hyperoodon ampullatus, assembly GCF_949752795.1. Taxonomy (NCBI): domain Eukaryota; kingdom Metazoa; phylum Chordata; class Mammalia; order Artiodactyla; family Ziphiidae; genus Hyperoodon; species Hyperoodon ampullatus. The sequence goes on from NC_136917.1 coordinate 166,039,259, forward strand.
AGTGTTAATACATCCATCAGTGATCTCCCACCCACATAGACTTGAATTGCCATCATCTACCACATCTTTTAATTAAATGGGTGTCCACTGGGAACTACAACAAGATGTCTTCACTGTTAAGTATGAGATCCCCGATTGCTCTCTGTAGGTACACTGAAGTGTGTTCTGTTTCAAAGTATAGACACATTTAATATTCATTTTAAAATCTGCAGTAGCATGATTTGAAATATTCTGGGTACCACCTAATTGAACTCTGAAATATTTGAATTTCATCAATGTTAAAATAACATATGCTGGAAATAATAGATATATACATTAAATAAGATGCATAGATGATGAAAATATTATCAGATGCATAAGCAAGCATAAATTAAAAAGTCCCCAAATTATAATAATAGCATAATTTTATTAGCAATTTTATGGTAGCTGTAATAGATTATACTTCTCAAATAATTAATCAAGTTCTTACAGGATTTACCTGGAGCAGTAAGTGTGCCCATCAATGACTTGTGGTAAAGCATGAAGATTATAGCTTCATTTTAAAGCCTCGTTAACATTTCAATTAAAATGCTTATTAAAATATTTGTTCTAAGACAGATGTGGGCTCTTTTAGAAAGTGGATGCTGGCACAAAATGAGATATATGTATCACCAAAAATGTTGGTTGCCAGGGAATATTTGGATATTCATGTCAGTTCATACAAGACCCAATTAAGAGCAGCAGTACTTGAATACACTTCAGTAACAGGTGATGGAGGAGGAGAGTTATTCAAGCTACTAAAATGATAAATTAACAGAGAACATTTCAGATGGTGAAGACATTCCAGGGTTTAGGTAGCTGAGGCAGAGCTTTGCTATTTCACTTTATTCTGGAAGGGTGTAATACAAATGAGATTCTGAAGAAGCCTCATGAAGGTGTCTATCTGAGTATGTGTGTACATTTTTGTGTATGTGGGGAGGTGGTAGTTTAGGTTGCTTTGGTCCCATAAAGTAGGAAAAAAATAGTTGTAGGGATTTATTACTTGACATATCTGAAAAGTCTGCTGGTATTGTGAACTTCAGGCATGGTTTGATCAGGGCTCCATAACATGTCTATGCGATTGCCTTTACTTTGTCTTCTCCTAAGAGGCAGCTTGATTCCAGGCTGTCTTCCATTATCATAAAACAAAGGCTATGACAGTTCCGTGTGTCACATTTCCAAATACATCAACCAGAGAAAGGAACCTTCTTTTTCCTGACCACCAAACAAAAATGCTCAGCTTTGTTTGCTCTTATTTTCCTAGCTTAGATTTTGTATACATCTGAGTTGTACACTGAGGTCAGTGGAATGACATGCTTGGGTTAGCTTAGACCTGGGATACTGACCCATCACTACCCCAAGTTTTGTCACAGTGTGCTGATCAAGTCAATCCAAAGCAAAAGCCATGGCCACTGAAAAAATGGGCTAGAAAAGGAATAGAACTCTGCAATGTCTGCTCTTGGGGAGAATGTGAAATAGGAAACCAGAAGGATAAAACAGGGGCTGTTCCATGTCAGCCTCAGAATCGTTTCCAGGCTTGCAGTTCTAAAACGACAGAAGGGATTTGGACCTACTTCCAAACTGAACTCTTAACTAAAGAGTATGTTTTTCACAGAATCTTAAAAAAATGTTCTAATATAACCTAAGAATAAAAATACGGCTAGAATAGCAATGACTGCAAACGTGGAGTAATGACAAAAACATGTGATTGTAATTAACATAATTAACTTGATTCCTGCCCCTTAGGTGACTTCTTATCTTTTTTCAGACGTTTGTGTTCTCAGGGAGGACATCTTGATCCACTCCGTTTAAAAAGCAACATCTCTTAGCACAATTCCAGTTCACTTTCTCTGCTTGATTTCTCATACACAACTGAACATCTGTAATGCAGTAATTTATTTCAGTGTTTAGTGTTTATTTCTCTCCTCTAGAAGATAAGCTCCATGAGAACAGGGATTTTGAACATTGAATGGAATGGTGCTTCATTTGGTAGGTGTTTAATAAATACTTGATGGGTACATTATCATGTATCCTTTTATTATGTTACAGTAGCACTTGAAGTTTATGAGGATGGCATTTTAATAAAGATTTTTCAAGAAGGTAATTGAATAGAAAAGCACTCACATATCTTGCTCAGGGATGCCATGTCTGATGCTGTTCCTAACCTAAGACACTGCCAACTTCCCTCTGTTAAGCCAAAGATAGTGTAGTAGTCAGCTTGGGCTGCCATAGCAAACTGCCAGAGACTGGGTAACCTAAAGAACAGAGATGTATTTAGTCACAGTTGTGGAGGCAAGAAGTCCAAGATTAAGGTTTTGGCCAATTCACTTTCTGGTGAGGAGACTCTTCCCAGCCTGGAGGCAGATGGAGAGGGGGAGGGGAGGAGAAGGGGGAGGGAGGGGTAGGGGAGGGGAGGGACAGGCAAGGAGGGGAGGAGGAGGGAGCACACAAGCTGTGGTTTCACTTCTAATAAGGGCACTAATCCTGTCTAGTCAGGGTCCCCTTCTTATGACCTCATTTAACCTTAATTACTTTCTCCTCCAAATAGAACCACACTGGGGCTGGGGCTGCAACATTTGAATTTGGGTCAAGGGGAAGGGAGTGGAGCACAAACATCCAGTCCACAACAGACAGCTTACCTGAAGATTCGGGGTCTGAAAAGAGGCTGGCTACCAAGTCTTAACTCACAGAGTGACAGTGGAACTCAGTATCATGTGATTTTACTAATCAGATCCTCCCAGTATTGAAGTGGAGAAATCTTGACGAGTTGTTCCCCTTTATCTTTTTTTTTTGACTCTTTAATTTTTTTTAACATCTTTATTGGAGTATAATTGCTTTACAATGTTGTGTTAGTTTCTGCTGTATAACAAAGTGAATCAGCTATATGTATACATATATCCCCATATCCCCTCCCTCTTGCTTCTCCCTCCCACCCGCCCTATCCCACCCATCTAGGTGGTCACAGAGCACCGATCTGATCTCCTTGTGCTATGCATCTTCTTCCCACTAGCTAGCTATTTTATGTTTGGTAGTGTATATATGTCCATGCCACTCTCTCACTTTGTCCCAGCTTACCCTTCCCCCTCCCCATATCCTCAAGTCCATTCTCTACATCTGCATCTTTATTCCTGTCCTGCCCCTAGGTTCATCAGAACCATTTTTTTTTGAGATTCCATATATATGTGTTAGCATACGGTATTTGTTTTTCTCTTTCTGACTTACTTCACTCTGTATGACAGACTCTGGGTCCATCCAGCTCAATATAAACAACTTAATTTCGTTTCTTTTTATGGCTGAGTAATATTCCATTGTATATATGTGCCACATCTTCTTTATCCATTCATCTGTCGATGGACACTTAGGTTGCTTCCATGTCCTGGCGATTGTAAATACTGCTGCAATGAACATTATGGTACGGTACATGACATTTTTTGAATTATGGTTTTCTCAGAGTATATACCCAGTAGTGGGAATGCTGGGTCATAGGGTAGTTCTATTTTTAGTATTTTAAAGAACTTTCATACTGTTCTCCATAGTGGGTTTATTATTTTACATTCCCACCAACAGTGCAAGAGGGTTCCCTTTTCTCCACACCCCCTCCAGCATTTATTGTTTGTAGACTTTCTGATGATGGCCATTCTTACCAGTGTGAGGTACCTCATTGTGGTTTTCATTTGCATTTCTCTAATGATTAGTCATGTTGAGCATCCTTTCATGTGTTTGTTGGCAATCTGTATATCTTCTTTGGAGAAATGACTATTTAGATCTTCTGCCCATTTTTGGATTGGGTTTCTGGTTTTTTGATATTGAGCTGCAGGAGCTGCTTGTATATTTTGTAGATTAATCCTTTGTCCATTGATTCATTGGCAAATATTTTCTCCCATTCTGAGGGTTGTCTTTTCGTCTTTTTTATGGTTTCCTTTGCTGTGCAAAAGCTTTGAAGTTTCATTAGGTCCCATTTGTTTATTTTTGTTTTTATTTCCATTTCTCTAGGAGGTGGGTCAAAAAGGATCGTGCTGTGATTTATGTCATAGAGCATTCTGCCTATGTTTTCCTCTAGGAGTTTTAAAGTGTCTGGACTTACATTCAGGTCTTTAATCCATTTTGAGTTTATTTTTGTGTATGGTGTTAGGAAGTGTTCTAATTTCATTCTTTTCCATGTAGCTGTCCAGTTTTCCCAGCACCAGTTATTGAAGAGGCTGTCTTTTCTCCATTATATACTCTTGTATTCTTTATCAAAGCTAAGGTGACCATATGTGCATGGGTTTATCTCTGGGTTTTCTATCCTGTTCCATTGATCTGTATTTCTGTTTTTGTGCCAGTATCATATTGTCTTGATTACTGTAGCTTTGTAGTATAGTCTGAAGTCAGGGAGCCAGATTCCTCCAGCTCCATTTTTCTTTCTCAAGATTGATTTGACTATTTGGGGTCTTTTGTGTTTCCATACAAATTGTGAAATTTTTTGTTCTAATTCTGTGGAAAATGCCATTGGTAGTTTGATAGGGATTGCACTGAATCTGTAGATTGCTTTTGGTCGTATAGTCATTTTCACAATGTTGATTCTTCTGATCCAACAACATGGTATATCTCTCCATCTGTCTGTATCATCTTAAATTTCTTTCATCAGTGTCTTATAGTTTTTTGCATACAGGTCTTTTGTATCCTTAGGTAGGTTTATTCCAACAATTTTTTTTTTTTTTTTTTTTTTTGTGGTACACAGTCCTCTCACTGCCATGGCCTCTCCCGTTGCGGAGCACAGGCTCCAGACGTGCAAGCCCAGCAGCCATGGCTCACGGGCCCAGCCGCTCCGTGGCATGTGGGACCCTCCCAGACAGGGGCACAAACCCGCGTCCCCTGCACCGGCAGGCGGACTCTCAACCACTGCGCCACCAGGGAAGCCCTATTCCTAGGTATTTTATTATTTTTGTTGCAGTGGTAAATGGGAGTGTTTTCTTAATTTCTTGTTCAGAGTTTTCATCATTAGTGTATAGGAATGCAGGAGATTTCTGTGCATTAATTTTGTATCCTGCTACTTTAACAAATTCATTGATTAGCTCTAGTAGTTTTCTGGTGACATCTTAAGATTCTCTATGTATAGTATCATGTCATCTGCAAACAGTGATAGTTTTACTTCTTTTCTAACTTGGATTCCTTTAATTTCTCTTTCTTCTCTGATTGCTGTGGCTAAAACTTCCAAAAGTATTTTGAATAATATTGGTGAGAGTGGCAACCTTGTCTTGCTCCTGATTTTAGAGGAAATGGTTTCATTTTTTCACCATTGAGCATGATATTGGCTGTGGGTTTGTCATATATGGCCTTTATTATGTTGAGGTAAGTTCCCTCTATGCCTACTTTCTGGGGTTTTTTATCATAAATGGGTGTTGCTTTTGTCAAAAGCTTTTTCTGCATCTATTGAGATGATCATATGATTATTATCCTTCAGTTTGTTAATATGGTGTATCACATTGATTGATTTGCATATATTGAAGAATCCTTGCATCCCTGGCGTAAACCCTGCTTCATCATAGTGTATGATCCTTTTAATGTGCTATTGGATTCTGTTTGCTAGTATTTTGTTTAGGATTTTTGTATCTATATTCATCAGTGATATTGGTCTGTAGTTTTCTTTTTTTGTGACATCTTTGTCTGGTTTTGATATCAGGGCGATGGTAGTGTCATAGAATGAGTTTGGAAGTATTCCTCCATCTGCTATATTTTGGAAGAGTTTGAGAAGGCTAGGTCTTAGCTCTTCTCTAAATGTTTGATAGAATTTGCCCATGAAGGCATCTGGTCCTGGGCTTTTGTTTGTTGGAAGATTTTTAATCACAGTTTCAATTTCAGTGCTTGTGATTTGTCTGTTTGTATTTTCTATTTCGTCCTGGTTCAGTCTCAGAAGGTTGTGCTTTTCTAAGAATTTGTCCATTTCTTCCAGGTTGTCTGTTTTATCGGCATATAGTTGCTTGTAGTAATCTCTCATGATTCTTTATATTTCTGCAGTGTCAGCTGTTCTTTCTCCTTTTTCATTTCTAATTCTATTGATTTGAGTCTTCTCCCTTTTTTTCTTGATGAGTCTGGCTAATGGTTTATCAATTTTGTTTATCCTCTCAAAGAATCAGCTTTTAGTTTTATTGATCTTTGCTGTTGTTTTCTTCATTCCTTTTTCATTTATTTCTGATCTGATCTTTATAATTTCTTTCCTTCTGCTAACTTTGGGGGTTTTTTGTTCTTCTTTCTCTAATTGCTTTAGGTGTAAGTTTAGGTTGTTTGTTTGAGATTTTTCTTGTTTCTTGAGGTAAGATTGTATTGGTATAAACTTCCCTCTTAGAACTACTTTTGCTGCAGCACATAGATTTTGGCTCCTTGTGTTTTCATTGTCATTTGTTTGTAGGTATTTTTTGATTTTCTCTTTGATTTCTTCAGCGATCTTTTGGTTATTTAGTGCGTATTTTTTAGCCTCCACATGTTTGTATTTTTTACTGTTTTTTTTTTTTCCTGTAATTGATGTCTAGTCTCATAGTGTTGTGGTCAGAAAAGATACTTGATGTGATTTCAATATTCTTAAATTTACCAAGGCTTGATTTATGACCCAAGATATGATCTATCCTGGAGAATATACCACGAGCACTTGAGAAGAAGGTGTATTCTGATGTTTTTGAATGGAATATCCTATAAATATCTGTTATGTCCATCTTGTTGAATGTGTCATTTAAAGCTTGTGTTTCCTTATTTATTTTCATTTTGGACAATCTGTGCATTGGTGAAAGTGGGGTGTTAACGTCCCCTACTACTATTGTGTTACTGTCGATTTCCCTTTATATGGCTGTTAGCATTTGCCTTATGTATTGAGGTGATCCTATGTTGGGTGCATAAATACATACAATCGTTATATTTTCTTCTTGAATTGATCGCTTGATCATTATGTCATGTCCTTCTTTGTCTCTTGTAATAGCCTTTATTTTAAAGTCTATTTTGTTCATATGAGAATTGCTACTCCAGCTTTCTTTTGATTTCCATTTGCATGGAATATCTTTTTCCATCTCCTCACTTTCAGTCTGTATGTGTCCCTAGATCTGAAGTGGGTCTATTGTAGGTAGAATATATATGGGTCTTGTTTTTGTACCCATTCAACCAGTCTGTGTTTGGAGCATTTATTCCATTTACATTTAAGGTAATTATCGATATATATTTTCCTATTACCATTTTCTTAATTTTGGGGGGTTTGTTATTGTAGGTTTTTTCCTTGTCTTGTGTCTCCTGCCTAGAGAAGTTCCTTTAGCATTTGTTGTAAAACTGGTTTGGGGGTGCTGAATTCTCCTAACTTTTGCTTGTCTGTAAAGCTTTTAATTTCTCCATCGAATGTGAATGAGATCCTTGCTGGGTAGAGTAATCTTGGTTGTAGGTTTTTCCCTTTCATCACTTTAAATATGTCCTCTCACTCTCTTTTGGTTTGCAGAGTTTCTGCTGAAAGATCAATTGTAAACCTTATGGGGATTCCCTTGTATGTTATTTGTTGCTTTTCTCTTGCTACTTTTAATATTTTTTCTTTGTATTTAACTTTTGATAGTTAGATTCATATGTGTCTTGGCGTGTTTCTCCTTGGATTTATCCTGTTTGGGACTCTCTGTGCTTCCTGGACTTGATTGACTATTTCCTTTCCCATGTCAGGGAAGTTTTCAAGTATAATCTCCTCAAATATTTTCTCGGAACTTTTCTTTTTTCTTCTTCTTCTGAGACCCCTATAATTCGAATGTTGGTGCATCTATTGTTCTGCCAGAGGTCTCTGAGACTGTCCTCAATTCTTTTCATTCTTTTTTCTTTATTCTGCTCTGCAGTAGTTATTTGCATGATTTTATCTTCCAGGTCCCTTATCTGTTCTGCTGCCTCATTTATTCTGCTATTGATTTCTTCTAGAGACTTTTTAATTTCATTTATTATGTTGTTCATCATTGTTTGTTTGCTCTTTATTTCTTCTAGGTCCTTGTTAATCATTTCTTTTATTTTCTCCATTCTACTTCCAAGATTTTGGATCATCTTTATTATCATTAATCTGAATTGCTTTTCTGCTCGACTGCCTATTTCCTCTTCATTTGTTAGGTCTGGTAGGTTTTTACCTTGCTCCTTCATCTGCTGTGTGTTCCTCTGTCTTCTCATTTTGCTTAACTTACTTTGTTTGGGTTCTCCTTTTGACAGGCTGCACGTTCGTAGTTCCCGTTGTTTTTGGTGTCTGCCCCCAGTGGGTGAGGTTGGTTCAGTGGCTTGTGTAGGCTTTCTGGTGGAAGGGACTGGTGCCTGTGTTCTGGTAGGTGGGGCTAGATCTTTTCTTTCTACTGGGTAGGGCTGTGTCCAGTGGTATGTTTTGGGGGGTCTGTGAACTTAGTATGATTTTAGTCAGACTGTCTGCTAACAGGTGGGTTTGTGTTCCTGTCTTGGTAGTTGTTTGGCATGGGGCATCCAGCACTGGAGCTTGCTGGTCGTTGCGTGGAGCTGGGTCTTAGCGTTGAGCCAGAGATCCCTAGGAGAGCTCTCGCCGACTGATACTACATCGGGCCAGGAGGTCTCTGCTGGTCCAATGTCCTGAACTTGGCTCTCCCTCCTCAGAGGCTCAGGATTGACACCAGGCTGGGGCACCAAGACCCTGTCAGACACATGGCTTAGAAGGATAGGGAGGAAAAACAGAAAAAATAAATAAATAAAATGAAATAATTAAAATTTAAAAAGTAACAAAAAAAAAAAAAAAGGAAGAGGGGGCTTCCCTGGTGGCGCAGTGGTTGAGAGTCCACCTGCCGATGCCGGGGACATGGGATCGTGCCCCGGTCCGGGAAGATCCCACATGCCGTGGAGCAGCTGGGCCTGTGAGCCATGGCCGATAAGCCTGCACGTCCAGAGCCTGTGCTCCGCAATGGGAGAGGCCACAACAGTGAGAGGCCTGCGTACAGCAAAAAAAAAAAAAAAAAGAAAAAGAAAAAAAAAGGAAGAGAGCAACCAAACCAATAAACAAATCCCCCAATGTTAACAAGCACTAAGAACTATACTAAAATAAACATAAAAATCAGAAACAAGTCAGTCACTGACAGGAAACCCCAAGTCTACAGTTACTCCCAAAGTCCACTACCTCAATTTTGGGAAAATTCCTTGTCTATTCAGGTATTCCACAGATACAGGGTACATCAAGTTGACTGTGGAGATTTAATCTGCTGCTCCTGAGGCTGCTGGTAGAGATTTCCCTTTCTCTTCTTTGTTCGCACAGCTCCTGGGGTTCAGCTTTGGGTTTGGACCCGCCTCTGTGTGTAGGTTGCCTGAGGGTGTCTGTTCCTGCCCAGACAGGATGGGGCTAAAGGAGAGGCTGATTTGGGGGCTCTGGCTCACTCAGGACGGGGAAAGGGAGGGGTACGGAATGCAGGGTGAGCCTGTGGCAGCAGAGGCTGTTGTGACGTTGCACCAGCCTGAGGTGCACCGTGTATTCTCCTGGGAAGTTGTCCCTGGATCATGGAACCCTGGCAGTGGCGGGCTGCACAGCCTCCCGGGAGGGGATGTGTGGATAGTGACCTGTGTTTGCACACAGGCTTCTTGGTGGCTGCAGCAGCAGCCTTAGGGTCTCATGCCCATCTCTGAGGTCTGCACTGATAGCCGTGGGTCAAACCCATCTCTGGAGCTCCTTTAGGCGGTGCTCTGATTCCCCTCTCCTCACGCACCCCGAAATAATGGTCTCTTGACTCTTAGGCAGGTTCAGACTTTTTCCCGGACTCCCTCCCAGCTAGCTGTGGTGCACTAGCCCCCTTCAGGCTATGTTCATGCAGCCAACTCCACTCCTCTCCCTGGGATCTGACTTCTGAAGCCCGAGCCTCAGCTCCCAGACCCCATCCGCTCCGGCGGGTGAGCAGACAAGCTTCTCAGGCTGGGGAGTGCTGGTCGGCACTGATCCTCCGTGTGGGAATCTCTCTGCTTTGCCCTCTGCACCCCTGTTGCTGTGCTCTCCTCTGTCGTTCCAAAGGAGCCCCTGCCACCTCCTCCCTGCCACTCCATCTCCACCAGTGAAGGGGCTTCCTAGGGTGTGGAAAAATTTCCTCCTTCACAGCTCCCTCCCCGAGGTGCAAGTCCCGTCCCTATCCTTTTGTCTCTGTTTTTTCTTTTTTCTTTTGCCCTACCCAGGTACGTGGGGAGTTTCTTGCCTTTTGGGAAGTCTAAGGTCTTCTGCCAGCGTTCAGTGGGTGTTCTGTAGGAGTTGTTCCAGGTGTAGATGTATTTCTGATGTATCTGTGGGGAGTAAGGTGATCTCCACATCTTACTCCTCTGCCATCTTGAAGGTCCCTCTCCCCTTTATCTTTAAATGTCAAAATGAAAATAGATCAGAAGCTTAAGTCACTTTTTATCAATGCATAATATAAGGCATATATATAGGGCATTAATTGGACTCTGTTGAATTTGGGTAGATCTAGCTTTTAAATGGGAGCTTTTGCCACCTTACATGTTGGCTTATCCAAAGGGAACTTCTGAAAGCCTACTTGATTTATTTTTGTTAATACATCATCTTAGTTCCTGACAGTCTTTTACAAAAATCTAATCTAGGATCAGTCAGTTATGTTACATATGTGCACTCAATCAGGGCAGTTAAGATGGCATTATCGGCCAAATCCTATCAGCAGTTTTACCGACCCATTAATCTGAGCTGGAGTTGGTGTTTTCAGTTCCCAAGGCAGTATTTAACCACCTTCTCTGTAGTTTACGCTCTCTACCCAGCTGTCAATTAAGCAGCAATGTTGGGCTGGGGAGAGCGTATAGTGATTGGAATTGGAAGACCAAGGTCAGATTTTAGCTCAGCTGCAAGATATGTGAGAAGGTTTGTACAAGTGATGCAGTCAACTCTTAGGCTCAATTTCCTCAGTATCTCTTACAGAACCTGAGAGTGCCTGCTTCCTAGGAAATCCAATAAGTATTTGTTGGCTGAATGTAAACTCCTCATATATTTCTAATAATGTTTTCTGAATACAAAATTTTCATTTTTAAGATGATTTCTTAAGGCTTAAAGTATAATGAACATATCTGATCCGTATAAATGGTAGTATTATGGATACCGATATACGAACCATTTTCACCATTGTATGTCACAAAGTATGTCTTTCTTTAAAAATAGGTCCTTACCTACTGACTCCAAGTATTGATTAATTTACCCTAGGATTTTAAGCTCACATTTAAAATGATATGACAGTACTTAATTAGCTGATTTAAGAGGTTCATTGCTTTTCATTTTAATCAATAGCATACGTGTATACATACATTCACCCACAAACACACCCAGGTAATTTGGTTGCTCTTTAAATTACAATCATGCTTTATAAAAAGCAGTAGAAACAAAGTTGTTTTTCACATTAATGGTTTTTCTAACACAACACAGTTGATGTAATTGCAACTTACATTTTACAGTGAGTGGAAAATATGCTCATTTTTAATTTAGAAATCAACATTTGTTAAAAGTACTAATCCACATTCAAAAATTTAATGCAATACACGTTTAATTTTCAAAACATTGCTTCAGGCAGTGGTTTGACATTTCTTATAATTTATCAGATTGCTTTTCAAAATTAAGCTAAAAAATTAATTTGCTGTAGTAAACCCTTTAAAAAATTATGATTATCATCCCAAACTCTACAACCGTCCTTAATGAAGGCCTTTCTTCTTTTTCATCATTAGTGTCATGGTTATTGTTAATTGCTTTTTAAGCTTATGTCATAATCTTAGCAATTTAACTCAAATTAACAGGATAGCTCAGATGGCAACTTCAGCAAATGCTCAGGAAATGTACATAACACCCTTTAAAATTACTGTGCTGTATACCAGATATGGATTTTTATATAAAAAACAGCATATTATATGGAAATATTTCATAGATTCAAGAATATGAAGTTCAAGTTGGGTGCATATGGCCTTAAATTTAGTTCTTATATTTAGGATGCCAAGTTTTTCTGGGCACATGTTTTATTCAGTATGTGAAACATAAGAGTGCTGTCAGGTTCCATGCTTTTGCTTCAGAGACTGACATTTTCTTCGATACGTTTACTGGATCATTGATGCCTGCATTTATAGCTGAGAGTGTCTCTTATGTTGTAGTCTTCCACTGAGAACTGGCCCAAGTCCTCCCTCCTGAAAGAGAGACTTTTCATGATGGGGTACCAGCGACTTCCCTCATACCTTGCACCATTTAACTATTATTGATTGCACCATGCATTTGACAAAAGATACCATCGACTGTTGTTCACAGTTCTTTTTCTGGTTCTCCTCAGCTAAATTGTGAGCCTTCTATGAGCTGTGACCCATTCCTTTATCTTGGTGTAAAACAAGAGCTTTACCTTGTCTCTGTGTACACCTAGTGATGAATCAATATTTGGTGATGATGAGGAAGTATCACCTGATTTTAGAGACCTGGGAGTTTGCCCTCACTGAGTTATTCCTTTGTGTGCCACAACGTATGAATTTCTTCTAAGGCTCACTCTTTCTTTACCATTTGCTAGATTCATGCTTTAAAGGTATCCCATGGAGGTGAGTAAATTCAGAGTTGGGTAATGAAATTGTGTGCATGTTCCTTGATTTTTGAAATCAGCTTCCCAGTATATAATCTAAGAAAAGATGACTAAGTTAGAGTCCTGCCAACTTATTGTGACACGCATATACTTTTTGAATTTGAAGCTTAATACCTCTCAAAATTCATCTTTTGTGTTCTATTATGTTATGCATGGCTTTACATCACTTTGAGTGGTGTAATTCCTTGGAATACTAGAATAATGGGTGGCCCATTTAGAATTCATTCGTGCTGAGAGGCTTACAATAAGGTTGCCATAGTTGAAAACCTGATTATGAAAACATCCAGATCCCCCATCCTCACCGCAGAAATGTTTATGCTTTCATGTTTTGCACACACATTTAGAATTTAGCTCGATGCTCAACCTGCATCATTCCCAGGGAGGTAAATTCTGGGAACCCTCCACTTCCATTTTACCCACAGATTAAAGTAGCCCGCAGCAGCTTCGTTGTTGATAGTTCTGGCAGGCTTCCCTTCTTATTGGACTTGGACCTAAGTGGCTCAAGTTAATTTCATTAGTATCTCCTTGGATGTCTTATTGGTAGTTGTCAGTACTCTCGTTTCCACTTCCAAAATCTTTTATAATAATACATATAATGAAACTTATTTATAACCACTGAGCTTCTGGTCACATGAATATTGAGATGAAAATATGCTTTGTATTTCAGTACAAATCTGTTTTGCTGAAATTTTTTTTTTTTTTTTTTTTTTTTTTTTGGTATGCTGGCCTCTCACTGTCGTGGTCTACCCCGTTGCGGAGCACAGGCTCCGGACGTGCAGGCTCAGCGGCCATGGCTCACGGGCCCAGCTGCTCCGCGGCATGTGGGATCTTCCCAGACCAGGGCACAAACCCATGTCCCCTGCATCGGCAGGTGGACTCTCAACCGCTGCACCACCAGGGAAGCCCTGAAATGTTTTTAAAACATGTTCTGATGGATTGGAATAAATAACTAAAGGAGGATAAAATCATTTTAAAGACGAAATCTCAGTATCAGATTTGACATGTGTTTGATTGTTCAGGGGCCAAACAGTGTGGCCAGTGCAAGTATTTGATGCCTTACCCATGATTTGGAGATGCAGAAGGCTTGGAAAACTAAGAGCTCTTTGACATGTTCATGGAAAAGCCATTGGGGCAACGTCAACCTGGACAGATACACAGTTATACATAATCATTGTTTATCCCAGTTATTGTGAGTACTCATATTTTTGTCTCAGAAATGTCAACATGTTTGTTTATGAGTACTGTCCCGGACCCTGCTGGGGGTGTTAACTAAAAATGGTAGATACAGCTTTCTCAGTCCAAAAGAATTTGAATATGGAAACACATGTGATTCCAAGGATCCAGATAACCAGCTGAGGAGCCTGTAAAAGGTGAAGGTTAATAATTTGTGTTTTTTTTTGTACTGAAAAATTGATGGGGTCATGATCAGGATAGAGAAGGGTTGCTACATCTAGGAAGATACAGACATGTTGGTCTCTGTTGCTAGTTCTCCAGTGAATGACTGTGATTTCTATTTCCTTAGCCTCAGTGCCTATCATAGATGAAATAACTGGATGCCGGTGAATCCAAGGTGGTGAACTAGAAGGGAAAGATATTAAAATATAAGCCATCTAGTTGTAACAGAAATCAGCTTCTGACAGCTATGAAAAGCACCACAAAACAGTTGGCATGAAACTGCTTGAAAGCCCAGAGGTACAGAAAAGCCCTGAGAGGATCTGATTCTAAATTAAAGAATTCCCAGTGGAAGTTAGGTTTAGGTTAAGTAATGATTGATCTTAGTACTTACTGAGCTGCATCATTATTGCCTGTTTCTATCTCTGTACCCTGCTTTAGGCCACAAGCTCTGAGTGTGGTGGTTTCTATGTTATGGGGGGAGGGCTTCTCAGCTCTGAGCACGTGGCCTGCCAGGTGGTGGGTGTTCATTAAATATTTGGCCATAAGTGGATGAAGTGTCTTTAATTATGCTCCAGTGACTGTAAGTCTACACGTTATATTTCAAATCTGTGATGTTTATTGTGGTTTGGTGAAGTAGGGGAGAAGGAGGGAGGTGGCCACAGGCTTCTAGAACCTCTTTGGACAGGGAAGTGGGATTTATTTTCAAACTACAGTGCTCATGTTGTCCATCCAAATTCTGATAAGTCCTGGTAGCCTACATCTGATGAGAATTTCTGTTGTAAGGAACCACCTATTACTGGTGGAATATTTCCTGGTTTTGCTTTGCATCAAAGTGAAAAATAAGGGTAAGAACCACTGTAGAAAACAGCACATAATTTAGACAGAATCATTAATGATACCAGTTAATATATTGGCTTAGCAGTTCTAATAATAATGGCTGTTTTAATATATACTTGATAGAAAACCCATGGCATGCATTTCCTTTTGGTTAAGTAAGCCTGTGGAACATGCGGACATAACTGGGATGTCTCCATTCATAGCTCTCCGTACATGTAAATTACAGACAAAGTACCAAGGGGAAATGTACAGTGTGTTACAGTTGGCTTTGCACACACAAATCTATAACAATGACAGAGTGAACAATTCTAAAGTAATGTTCGAGATTAAGTCTGTGTTTTCTTGGATTTCCAGTAAATTCTACCATGTAGATCACAGCTCTGAACTGTATGTTATTTAAATACTCTCATTTTTCTGGCCTTGGTGACCTTGGTACCGTAATTGCTGAAGTAATACTGGGGAACATTGGTGGCAAAAGAAATAGAGGCTTATGAATATTATTTAAATTTAAAAACCTAACCAATACAGGGACTTAAAGTTCTAAGTACAAAAATTGGGAAGCAGACAAGAGTAGGGATGGTTTAAATGAGCTAACTTCTCCTATATTAAAGTAGGAAGTCAAAAGACAATGTCTAATTTGATATAACAAGCATTCATGAGATATAATTTATAGGTGTGGAAGTGACCAGTAGGAGAAGCACAAATAGAGAAATGTTAGTGGCGCCAGCACTAAATGAGGAAATGAATGCAGAACGAGGTGGGAAAGGAAAGAGTTGCTTTTCAATATAAATCCTCCTGAACTATCTAACATGCAAGTATGTGAATATATTATTTTCATAATATAACATTTAAAAAGAGATGATATAAGCATTGACTTAATATATCAAATTGATTCAGAATTTTAAATATTTTTATTACAAGTTAATACAGATTCATTAGCAATTTGAGAAATACAGAAGAGCATAAATTAAAATAAAATCACCGGTGATCCATCTATTCAAAGGCAGTTGCTACTAGCGCTGTGGTGTCTGTCCTAGCAATTCCACCCCTGCCCCACAGATAACTTAATAAAATGGAATTTTAGAGTAATTGATGATCATTTGTAATGATAATTTCTTCATGATAATAAACATCATCATAATGCTAACTAATATTTTTTTGCTATGATAGGTATCCTCTTAAGTGGTTTATATACATTAATTCTTTTTATTTCCCCAGCACCCTATGAAGTAAGTGCTTTTACACTCTCCCTGTTAGAGATAAGGTAACCAAAATCCAGAGTGTTAAGAACTTACTCAAGACACTAGTAGATGGCAGATTCCGGAAATGAACGCTGGAAATGAATAGACAGGAGTGATAAAAGATTGTCAACCAAATTTTTTTTTTTTTTTTTTTTTTGCGGTACGCGGGCCTCTCACTGTTGTGGTCTCTCCCGTTGCGGAGCACAGGCTCCGGACGCGCAGGCCTAGCGGCCATGGCTCACGGGCCCAGCCGCTCTGCGGCATGCGGGATCTTCCCAGACCGGGGCACGAACCCGTGTCCCCTGCATCGGCAGGCGGACTCTCAACCACTGCGCCACCAGGGAAGCCCCTGTCAACCAAATTTTGATTGAATATGTTCTACCCTATGCGATACAAATTAGATATTAAGATATCTTTGATCCTTTAAAATTCCTTTAGGTATCTATTATGTATTCAGTGTAGAATGTAGACTCTGGTTATCAGTTCCTGTTGCTTTTATTCACATTAAATTGTTAAAGTGTAATACTTTTTTTGAAATACATTTTAAAACATTTTAGAACAGTTTTATTTCTACAGAAAAGTTGATTAAGATAATACAGAGAGTTCTTGTATGCCCGACAACTGGTTTCCCCTGTTATGCATTTCTTATGTTAATATGGCATATTTATTACAACTAAAGAGTCACTGTTGATACATCATTAATAACTGAAGTCTGTACTTTATTTCAGATTTTGTTAGGTTTTACCTACTGCCCTTCTTCAATTCCAGGATCCCATCCAGGATCCCACTTAGATAACTCTTGCCTGTGGGTATTTCTCAATTTTCTCTTGTTTTTGTTGATGTTGACAGTTTTGAGTAGTACCGGCCAGGTACACTGTAGGGTGACTCCTGCTGGAATTTGATGGTTTTCTCATGTGTGGACCAGCCTTAGTGTACGTGTTACTGTGATTTTCCATTGGTGATGTTAACCTGATGACCTGGCTGAGGTAACGTCTATCAGATTTCTCTCGTGTAAAGTAACCCTTTTTCCCTTTGCAGTCATTGTGCAGCCCACACTCAAGGAAGGGGGAGCTATGTTCTACCCTTTTGGAAGCTGGTGTATCTATGTGAATGATTTGGAATTCTTTTGAATGAAAGATTTGGCTTTTATTCTCTGTTTATTTATTCAATCCTTTATTAGTATGGACACGTGGATATTTATTTTATACTTTGGGTTAAAATCCCATATTACTTTATTTTCTTGCTCAAATTGTTCCAGCTTTGGTCAAAGGCATTCCTGCATCTCTTTGACATACTCCTATTTTTTTTTTCTAGCACTTCCTTACTTTCTGACACTATAAGATGCCCCAAGCTCATCTCTATTTTCCCCACTGCAGTCCTAGAATCAGCCATGTCTCCAAGGAGCCCTGATTCCTTTTATTGAAGAGTGGTGTTAAAAACCGAGAGTGGTAGGCGTGCTCATTGCTACTGGGGTGTCCTTGTTTTAGGCCCTCTCAGCTGACTGAGCAAGAAATACCCAGTGAGTGTATTCACCCATCAATAATTGTTTCTGTGTGTAACAATGTGTATCTATATGAAGCTATCCATGAGTCCATGTGATGTCTGCAGCTCGATTCCCTTACCACATGGATCATTCTAGCCTCTTACCCTTGTTTATGTGTAGCTTCCCACTCTAAATATGAGGAATCTGGTTCAAACCATCTGCCATCCATTTACTTAGTCATTCACGGACAGTTTACATGGATAACAGGAGCAGAACTGTTAACCTGCACCCCTGTGAAAAGTAGCATCAACTAGATGACAGTGCTTTAGAACAGCTTATTTCCCCTTCAGTCTTGCAGGCTCCTCATTTCTGAAGTTACTTAGGTGACACCTCTGTACCCCTGCCCCTTCAGTGAGATTATTTCATACATTTGTAAGGGAGTCAGATTGCTTCATCACATTCAGCATTCCATTCTCGGATTCCCTGATCTCCTACATGATTTTTAAAATTTGCATACATCAAGCTTCACTCTTGTACTGTAAAGTTCAGTGGGTTTTGGAAAATGTATAATGTCATGTATCCACCATTACAGTTTCATACTGAATACTTTCACTGCCCTAAAATATCTCCTGTGCTTCACTGTTCAGCCCTTTTTTTCCTCCCTCTGAACCCCTGGCAACCACTGATCTGTTTACTATCCCAATAGTTCTGCTTTTCCCGAGTATCGTATATTTAGAATCATACGGTGTGTAGCCTTTTCAGATTGGCTTCTTTTGTTTAACAACAGGCATTTAAGATTCATCCATGTCTTTTCATAGCATGATAGCTCATTTCTTTTTGTTGCTGAATAATATATTTTTTTCTGTGGATGTACTGCAGTTTATCCATTTACCTACTGAAGGAAATCTTGGTTGCTTCCAGTTTTGATAATGAATAAAGCTAAAAACATTCACATGCAGGGTTTCTTACCCCCTCCCCCAATTTACTGACGTATAATTGACATGTAATATTGTGATATGCATATATCTATTATGTATGTATTTAATGTACATAATGTGACAATTTGGACATGTTTTCAAATAAGTTGGGTAAATACCTAGGAGTATAATTGCTGGATACTATAGTGAAACTATATTTAGCTGCCAGTTGTCTTCCAAAGTGGCTGTACTGTTTTACTTTTCCATCAGCAATGAATAAGCGTTAAGTTGCTCTGTATCCTTGGTAGCAATTGGTATTATCAGGTTTATTCTTATTTTTTAGCCATTCTAATAGATGGGTAGTGGTATCTCATTGTTTTAATGTGTAATGTATTATCTAAAAGAAACCATGGCTTTTACTTGAAATAGCATCTAGAAGTTCTTAGAAGTCCCTGATTAGAGTCTTTGCGAATCTTACTCCAGAAAGTGTGGAGACTTTGAAAATGCGAAGAACTCATATGAATCCTCAGAATGAATGCCAGCAGTTAAAATTTAGTAAGACTTTTTTTTAAACTGATTTGAGCAGAAAAAAATGAGTGAAAAAAGAAAAAACATAGCAATACAGCAGGACCAGATAAAGGGAAGTGTGGACACTGGCAATAAAACATTGAATTCCAGGAGGAGTGGTATAAAATTTTATGAGTCCTGGGATCTTCCTTTGAAATAGTAAGAGAAATAGCCTATAGAATAGAAATAAGTTCATCTTCCATTGGAAGGGCACTAAGCAATGGCAGCCTGAAAAACCCCAGAAAATGAGCTGCGTTTGAGCCACGTATAGCAGGAAAAGGGTTAATTTCTTTAATATTTCACTAGCCTTCAGTTTGGTGGCACCTATCTTTCTCTTACCCCAATTTACTGAATCACCAAGAAGTCCTATTGAGTCCACCTCTGAAATATCACAAAACCCCCTAATTTATGTCATCCATTCATAATTGGATGGTGGCAACAGCCTGTTCTACTCAATCTTGTCCACTTCAGATCCATTTTCCTCATTGGAACCAAAATTATCTTTCAAAAACACAAAGTTAAATTCCTTAACAGCTCTTCTTCCTGTGAAAGCTGAAACTTCTTAATTTGGTTAAAAGCCTACGTGAACTCATCCCTTATCTTAATAAACTATTTATACATCAAGATACTCTCTTCCTTCTTTTTAAGTCAAGGTCCCTGATCTTTGGTGTTTCAAGAGAAGTCTAAGACACTAGATTGTAAGTTTTTGAGAGCAAAGACCGATTTTATTATGTAATTGTTCATACAGAGTACTCAAAGGTTATTAGTTGAATGAATATATATTTCATAAAATGTTTATTATAATGCACTTAATAATAATAAGTAAAATTATCCAAATAGCTAATAGTAGGGAATTGTTAAATAAATTAGATAGAGCCATATAATGAGCTACTATGTACTCTTAAATTGTGTTTGGCTTGTATTCTTGGTAAAGTATATGCACTGTAACAAACAATAAAGCTGTTTATATAGTATGATTCCAGTATCAGACACATATGGACATAGAGATGAGTTTGGAAAAAGGGTATCAGAACATTAGTGCATTAATATCTCTTGAGTATCAGGACTATTTTTGTTTCTATGCCTTTTCTGTATTTTCCAAATACTCTATAATTAATCATGGGATTGCTTATTTTTTCAAAATTCATTATAAGATATAGTTTTGTATTCTATAGAAAACAAACTTATGGTTACCAGAGGGGAAAGGCGGGGGGAAGATAAATTAGGAGTTTGGGATTAACATATACACACTCTTATATATAAAATAGATAACCAACAAAGACCTACTATATAGCACAGGGAACAATACTCAATATTTTTTAATAACTATGAGGGAAAAGAATCTGAAAATGAATATGTATTTTGAGTATATAGAAGAATGTATATATGTATACATATATATGTTCATATATATATATGTATATTTATAACTGAATCACTGTGCTGTACATCTGAAACTAACATTGTAAAAACTTAAAATAACTGATTATTGTTTAGTGATTTGATATCATAGGATTATTTTTAACTTTGACCAAAGAAAAGTGCTAGCTTTATGTTCATGCAGTTAAAAGGTCCAATTCTAAGTAATACAGTATAGCCAAGGGTATAGAACCAGATACAAACACCAAAAAAAAAAAAAAAAAAAAAAAAAAAACTCGCACACAAAAAACAATTGCTGCCAATGGAGATTCCCCAGTTTTGTACCTGGAATGTTCTAGCCATTCTCATTTCAAATGCTGTTAGATACAAAGTCCCCCCAGCAGCATTGCAAAAAATGGAAATGATAATTGCTGAATTATCATAGGTAAGAAAAAGCCAGTGCTGACTTTACACATCTCTGTGCCTACTCAAATTAGGTCATTCGCAACTGAGCAAAAGCCCAGGTTTCTTTATTAAACACGGAGCCAAAAACAGATGTGCGTTAAAAGAGATCCAAAAGCAACTGTGTCATCAATTCAATGTTTTGTACTTAGTAAACGCAGCTATCACTGTTACCCTAGGTAAGGGTTTGCTCATTATTACATTTGTTCTGTATTGTCTCAGAAAACAAAACCACTGTGTGAACTTACACAAAAGCGCCATGCTTAACTAGCACCTATCAGCTATCAAGGCATTTTGCCAGTGTGCTGTTTAACTTGAAATAACAACAGCAAAAGAATGTATTCATTTTGGAAGATAAAATTGTAAAAGATAATTGTGGAAGAACATCCCCCGAAAGTGTGGAAACCATATATCATTCCTGCGGGAAATTAGCTTCTTAAATACCTTCTTTCTTTCAGCACTGGTAGATGCAAAGAACACCCTCCTGAAGAACAGGAAGGAAGCACTGTCTGAAGGTCCTCTTTAGGTAATTAGCATGCTACTAGACTCAGCAACAGTATTTTCTGGAAGTCCTAAAAGTACGAGAAGGGAATTACAAAATGTATTTTATTATTTATAAATATCATAAAGTATCTACTACTTTATCTTTGGGCTTTAAATATAATACTCAATTTTAAAGAAGAATCATCAGGTTTCCCCTTAGCTGATTATGACAAAATGCTATTATTCTACTAAAAGATACTCTTGCTGCCTGATTATCTCAGTTGATTCCATTTTTATCAATCATTGTTTTATATATTGAAGAAGAGTCAAATGATAATAGTTATAAAATCTTTTTTAGCGGGCTGAAGGGTAGGCCATTTTTCCCACTGTAACGGGTACCCAGCAGAGTTTCTGGACCACAACAAATATCCGAAGCATGGATGAATAAATTAAGGAATTTATTCTGTCAGCTTGACAATTCAGCTAATTAGATCATCAGACTCAATAACATTCTTAATATGTATTATGTGATTCCATGACTACAGAACTGAGTATATCATGTCTATTTAGAAATTTGAAGTGTATGTCTCCACGTGTTTATGTCATTAAGCATTTTGAATCACACAGGCAATATTAATATTCAGTACTAGGGGCCCAGCTATCTTTATGCTGGACCATATTGAATCATCTTTGTCTTCAGCTCTTCTCAGCAGTTTTGTACCTGCTAATAGGTGGTTACATAGGGAAAGCCAAAACTGATAGTCTGTAATGTGAGTAATTATTTGAAGGTTGAAATTCCATTCAACAACATTTACTCAACATCTATAATGTATCAGGCCTTTTCACATACTTTATTTCATTTAGTTGCTTCAGTGACCCATGAAGTGGATACATTATCACTTACATTTTGGGGAAAATATTACTGAAGTTAAGAGAAATTAATTCACTTGACATAGTAAGTAGCCGGGTGCGCAGCCAGTCTAAGATTCTGTAATATCCAGCTCTACCACCCTAGTCTGCTCCTCCTTGAAATAATTTCAGAGGGAGTTTGGTGTAGTAAAAAATTCATGCAGTATCTTGACATGACTCTGAATCCCTGCTTTGCTTTTTGTTCGTTCTATGACTTTGAGTAAATTACATAAACTTTTCCAGCTCATTTTCTTTTTTTTTAAATTTATTTGATTGAAGTATAGTTGATTTATAATGTGTTAGTTTCTGGCGTACAGCAAGGTGATTCTGTTATATATATATATATATATATATATATATATATATATATATATATATATTTATATTTATATTTATATTTACATTCTTTTCCATTATGATTTATTACAGGACACTGAGTATAGTTCTCTGTGCTATACATTAGGAGCTTTGTTATCCATTCTATATATAATAGTTTGCATCTGCTAGTCCCAAACTCCCAGTCCATCCCTCTCCCATCCCTGCCGCTTGACAGCCAGAAGTCTTTTCTCTGTGTTTGTGAATCTGTTTCTGTTTCATAGATAAGTTCACATGTGCTGTATTTTATATTCCACCTGTAAGTGATGTTATATGGTATTTGTCTTTCTCTTTCTGACTTACTTCACTTAGTATGATAATCTCTGGGTCCATTGGTATTGCTGCAAGTGGCATTATGTACTATCTATACTGTTAAAACATTGTTTCATTATAAAGTGTTGCTAACACATATGCAACATTAAACAGCCCCTTCTTTAGATTTGGACAGAGAAAGGGGGGATATTTCCTAGTAGAGGTACAGTAACATCTCATATCTTCTCCCAGTAAATTCTATGTAAATGTCTATAAATTGCCTGAAAGAAAATAAGTGCATTGAAAATAATATAACTTAAAGGGGGAGTAGAAGTTCATAAAAAGCAATGTTGGATGATTAAATGTTTTGAAAACATACATAACACCTCAAAGGTGGGGGGCAGTAAAAGTGAAGAAATGAACTCTAAGCCATGAAATTCTGCCACAAAATAAAGACATTGAAACCAGCAAAGAATCCAGATCTTTACTCCAAGAGATAAAAGAGTAAAATGTGCAGTAAAGCAAAACAATTTTTTATGGGATAAAAACAACAACAACACCAAAAATAAACACTAGAGAAAGAAAACTACTGTAGAAATTATTAAAGGGACACAGAATGGGAAATTAAATCTGTGAAATAGAAGGTAAATTCCTGACACAACTGGAGAATGTGGGAAAACTTGTTAAAAAGATAGAGTACGTGACCCATAATGTAGGACCCAAAGGAAAAAGTACAGAAGTCCAAACCGAGTATACTGGTTTCCAAAGTGACAGAAAGTATGTCACATAATAAATTGCTGAGTATTTCCAAAGTAGAAACAGGAATTGAGTTTTCAATTTGAGAGACATTATAGACTACCAAGAAAAACATGAAAAACACAAACTAATACAGAGAGAATTATTTACAAAGTTTATAAACATTAGGGGAACCTTGACATATGATGTAAATTGAAAAATGTGCATTGTGTATAAGTCAACTCTTTTGGACGTTTCCTCTATTAACTGAAGGTCATGATACGTGTGTGTGTGTGTGTGTGTGTGTATATATATATATATATACACACACACACACACACATATACACATACATACATATATATGCGTATGTATATATATATATACACACATATAATATATATATGCATATATGAATTTCACTAAGTGATATATACTTGTGTAAATAAGTTACATATATATTTCCAATATTATTTTACTGAAATAAATCGATGTTAAAGAGATGAAAAATTCACCTAAATGTTTCTCCACAGTTTCAGGATCACTTATTTTTTTTTTTTTTTATGGTACGCGGGCCTCTCACTGTTGTGGCCTCTCCCGTTGTGGAGCACAGGCTCCGACGCGCAGGCTCAGCGGCCATGGCTCACGGGCCTAGCCGCTCCGTGGCATGTGGGATCCTCCCGGATCGGGGCACGAGCCCGTGTCCCCTGCATCGGCAGGCAGACTCTCAACCACTGCGCCACCAGGGAAGCCCAGGATCACTTATTCTTGAATGGAGGGCTGTGGCATTGCTGTGGAAATGTATGAATTATGACAATTAGTTATCCAGACAACTTGTATAAAGATACCATTCATTATAGAAGCACTGGAGGGAACAAATGAATATTTAAACAAACAAAGCAAAACTGTAATTTAACAGTATCTTAAATTTAATGCTCAACAGTAGGTCAGTCTTATAATTAGGAAAAAAAAAAGTGAAAATACAACATGTTATTGTTATGGTCTTAATGTGTCCTCCAAAATCCATATGTCGAACACCACCCCCCCCAGTAATGTGATGGTAGTAAGAGGTTTGGGGTGATGATTAGACTCAAATGAGGTCATAAGTTCTCTTATAAGGATTAGTGCCCTTGTAATAGTCGCTAGAGAGCTTGCTCCTTTATGCTCTCTGCCTTGTTCTGATACAGTGAGAAGACAGTCATCCATGAGCCAGGAAGTGTGCTCTTACCAGACAGCAGATCTGCTGGGACCTTGATCTTGGACTTCCAGCCTTGAGAGTTGTATCAAATGAATGTTTGTTGAAAGTCACTCAGTCTTTGGTATTTAGTTACAATAGCCTGAACTAAGTCACCAAAAGGGATTTGATAATGGCATAAATCAAGCAAACTTCTTCTGCATGATCGTCTGTAAAATCATATGATAAATTAGAAGAGCTAATAGTGACTAAAATTTGAAGTAAGTGGTAAAAACTTTAGTCCAGTGGGATGTGTGATCTACATAAAGAAAACTAAGAAATTTTATTTGAAAATATGTGTAATCTTTTTTGTTTAGTAATGTTTTCTGGTGATCTATACCATTTGATTTTGTACCCACATATACTATGCTCCTATTATGTGCCTTGAAGAAAAGGTAGAATATAGTGTTTAGGAAATACTTTTTTTTTTTTTTTTTTTGCGGTACAAGGGCCTCTCACCTTTGTGGCCTCTCCCATTGAGGAGCACAGGCTCTGGACGTGCAGGCTCAGCAGCCATGGCTCACGGGCCCAGCCGCTCTGTGGCATGTGGGATCTTCCCGGACCGGGGCACGAACCCATGTCCCCTGCATCGGCAGGCGAACTCTCAACCACTGCGCCACCAGGGAAGCCCCCAGAATGTTGCATTTTTGCACGGTTACTGATGGGGGAAAGGCAACCCATGAGACCATCTTTTTTTTTTTTTTTAAATAAGTCTAACAACTGTGCTTATAAATTAAATTGTTAAAATGAATTGATACAGGAAAATAATTAAATTTTAAATCTATTGTTAGATAATCTTAAATTTCTAGGGTACTAGCAAATATTTATTACCAAGCATATTTTGAAACAGTCTATTATTTTCATAATTGTTTAAAAAATTCCACATGTAGAAATATGATTATAGACATTTATATTTAAATTATTCAGATAAATAATGTGGAGATGTAAGTTTAGAGATGAGTTACTTGAGAACAGCATATTTAATACTGAACATTTAATTTGGGATAGTATGCTTACAAGTGATTATTAAATAAAATATTTTTACAATTTATGTTTGATCATAAAGTTATCCTACAATAACGATACCACTGAACCCTCAATCTTTAGATATGTTCAAAATGAAGGAAAAAAATAATCCTTCTTATCCTTTTCCCATTCTGATAGCCCTGGCTGGGAACCAGGACCTTTCATCAGTCCAGATGAGGCATGGCCTGGGTGCAGGGCTGTGACAGTGACAGGAATGCAGTGTCCCTAGTGCCCTGTGACAGCAGCCAGGCTACTCCAACTGAAATGATCAAGGATAATTTATTCAATTGCAGCAGTGAATGGAGGGGACTTTTAAAACTCTTTTCACAGTTGTTTCATCAAGAGAGCTCATTTAGGAAAAATATTTGCAACATCAATCTATATTAAAATTTTTCTTCTCATTTAATTTTGCCTTTTTTAGGATCTTTAATCACTATTTTTCTGGTTTATTTGCTTTTTGACTACTCTTTTGTTGTTGTTGTTGTTGTTTTTGTTTTCGTGTGTGTGTGTGGTATGCGGGCCTCTCACTGTTGTGGCCTCTCCCGTTGCGGAGCACAGGCTCCAGACGTGCAGGCTCAGCCGCCATGGCTCACGGGCCCAGCCGCTCCGTGGCATGTGGGCTCTTCCTGGACCGGGTCATGAACCCATGTCCCCTGCATTGGCAGGCAGACTCCCAACCACTGTGCCACCAGGGAAGCCCTTTACTACTCTTGGTAATGAAACAAATGCAGACACAACCCAGTGCGTGTGTGGGGGGGTGGGGCTTGGTTCTGTAAAAGACTTTAGTCCAGTGCTAAGTCAAAGAAAAAAATGGATAATAATTACAAACTTGTCTTTGATAGTTTGCTTTTTAAGTTTCACCAACTGCAGTATCACTAAATCTGCTCTTTTTACTAGGAGTTTTTGGTAATTTCTATAGGTATTTAATTTTAGGAGCCATTTGTTTTTCTACTGAACTATTCTGTTACAAAAATATAAGTAAATGCATTGTATAAATCAACATTTAGTTTTCATATGGATTTTTGTGGCACTTGACTATTTGAGTGAAACCATCCTACAAATGGCCCTAATAAATATGATTTTAAGTACAGTATTTTAGTTTTTAAAAAAGGCTGGGCTCATTACCTTGAAAACTGGCAAATGTTTATACTTAAAAATGTTGAAGGAAAGCAGTAAGAAGTAAATTAAGTGGTTCACAATGTGCGACAGGGTTTTCACAATGCTGTGGCTACAGAAGGACCAACTGCCTGTTACTTGGGAATTCTTTTTTTGGTAGGGGTTTTGCAGAAATACTACTGCAGATGAAAGCCTTTTCAGTCAAGGCTGGAGGGGAAGAACATGCCCCGCAATATGCTCTGTTCAGAATAAAATAGCATAAAAATAATTTCTAAGGAAGTAATTGGACTGGATTGGACCTCAGGTGTGTGGGCAGAAACATGGCATATGTGTGGGTTGGTGGAAGCGTGGCCCCCAATGATATCCACGTCCTAGTCCTAGGAAACTGAATATGTGATGTTACATGGCCAAGGGCGTTAGGGTTGCAGTGAATGAACGTTGCTAAACAACCAATTAATGATCATGGGAGGAAGCAGCTGACCTTGAGAGGGGGTGATAAACCTGAATTACCAGGTGGGTCTGAAGATGAGAACTTGTCCTGGCTGTGGTCAAAGGGAGAGGTGACTGGAAGAAATAGAGGAGGACTCTACCTGCCCTGGTGGGCTTTGAAGGTAAAGGGTGGGGGGCCAGGAACCAAGTAATGTGGACAGCCTCTAGGAGCTGGAAAAGGCAGGGAACCAGATTCTCCCTAGAGCTTCCAGAAAATAACTCAGCTTTGTTGGCCCCTCGATGTAGCCTGCTGAGACCTGTGCTGCTCTAAAGGGCTGTAAGGTAATAACTTTGTGGTGTTGGAAGCCACAGAGGCTGTGGTAAAAATTTTCCATCAGCAGTAAACATCTAAAAGGTGAGGTAGAAATGTCAGACCTTCCATGCTGAATTGTTCCTTCCTGTAAAGGAATAACATTTTGCATGTTAAGAAATTGCATTTTCCTTCCTGAGACATCTTGGCCTCCTTCCTCCTCAGCTGCCATGTGCCACCAGCCACTGCTGTCTTGCCTTCCACATTCTGAATCCATCTCAGATCAGTTTGCTTCTTTCCATCCCCCTTGCTTTTCTTCTACCCTTGCTGTTCCACTTTGAATCTAGATCTGGAAGCCACCTCCTAGCTGGTCTCCATTCTCTAGTTTCACCCTTGCCTTTGAGAGACCCATTAAATCTAGGGTCACAAGCCCTAAATCCCACTTGACCTTGTCAGTTCTCTTCAGGGAAAACTGCTCCGTGGGCTCTCATGACTCATAGGATAAAATCGCATCTCCTTAAAGCGTGGTAAATCTTGCTTTCAGACTTTAATTTCTTTGTGGTTTGTATCCTCACCTGTTGGTTTGGTGACTCTTTCTTTCTTCAGTGCTCCGCTTACGTGTCTCTTCCTCCAGAGACCCTCTTTGACCTTCTAAACAAAGGTGAACTTGGCATCTGCTACCTCTGCCTAACTCCCCACAGCGGTGGGCATTAAAGTTTACCTGGGTGCCACTGGATTCGCAGCCCTTCATGAATTATCTAGCCTGGTAGGCTAACTCTGTATTTGTTTCAAAACTGAATGAGTTAATGCATACATAAATGGATATTTATTATCCCTGAAGCATATTTTAATTTTTGTTTTTTCACCCCACTGCATGATGTTGTGAAAAGAGAGAAGTCAAAAATACATGAGAGGGCTTCCCTGGTGGCACAGTGGTTGAGAGCCCGCCTGCCGATGCAGGGGACACGGGTTCGTGCCCCGGTCTGGGAAGATCCCACATGCCGTGGAGCGGCTGGGCCCGTGAACCATGGCCGCTGAGCCTGAGCGTCCGGAGCCTGCGCTCTGCAACGGGAGAGGCCACAACAGTGAGAGGCCCACGTACCGCAAAAAAAAAAACAAAAACAAAACATGAGGCTGGTGATTACAAATACAGTAGTATTTGGAAAGAGAATAATAGTAAATTTGTTTTCTATGGGTCTTATTACATGAGATTTCCTGTGTTGAGCCTACTAATAATGAATACAAAAGTGTAAACCATTACAGATGCAACAGGGCATCCAAGTAAATATTCCTTACCCAGGAAGACTTGGAGCCACGCAAATGGGGAAAAGTCATCTGCTTGGGCCCTAATAAGCATTCATTTCATTTCCCGTCAATCATTCATACACTGGAGAAAAGGAGGTCCAAAATATTATTTTGTAACTGACTGGTGTTTATAATTCTTGCTCTCCCTACTGCTTTACAAGTTATTGTCTTTCAATTCTGTTGGAAAATCAGCATTCCTCGTGGACAAAGATGTTTAAGCACGCTTTCATATTGTAAATTAATTCTAAATACTTAAAAAATATCCCAAACAGAGATGAGTGTACAGATGACAAAGCAAACCAAAGAGAGAAACACACACAGCAAGACTCCAATCCTCTCGTTGATCTAAGCCTCCTCTGATCTTTTCCAGCATGGAACATCTGTCTGCACAATTTAGCACCTAATTACACAGCGCCTCGTATCAGTAGCTGTTGCATTTCAGGTTCCCAAACTATTTTTTCTAAGTTTAGCTCGGTTACTACATTTTCAATGGACTGATTGAAAAACTGTAAACCCAATGGATGTATTAAAATACAGTGAGAAATGATAGTGCTTAGTGATTTTGAGGACTTCAGTTTTTGCTCATCCCTTTGCCAGAAGGAAAACGCTTTGGGAAACAGAATTAATATTGAAAGCTTGACTGTGAATAAAGATGAAGAGAATCTCTACTTGGACCCCAGGTGGGATTGCCTGGTGTGTAGACATGTAGCAGGTGGACAGCCTTCCCTGCAATCAGTCAGAGAGGGTGGAGGACATGACAAACCATCGAGCTTCATACCTTTTCCCATATTTCTTATCAGTCAATTTAAAATAATTTTACGCCATGAGTATTGGAGTCAAGGTGAAACTAACGGTATTTCACCAAACACTTGCTTGTGGGAAGAAAACCTAGGAATAGCCCCAGTGTTAGAAGGGAAACATTTGCGAGTAATTGTGTAGGTACAGAGAGACAATAGGTTTGGCTGATGGATTGGATACTCTGTTAGTTTGCCAGGGATGCTGTAACAACGTACCACACACTAGGTGGCTTCAGACAACAGAAGTTTATTTTCTTATGGTTTTGGAAGCCAGAAGTCTGAAATCAAGGTGTCAGCAGGGCACTGCTCTCTCTGAAAGCAATAGGGAAGGATCTGTTCCAGGCTCTTCTCCCAGCTTCTGGTAGTTCCTTGGCTGGTGGCAGCATAACTCCAGTGTTCACATGGCATTCTCGCTGTGTGTGTCTGTGTCTAATTTCCCCTTTTCATAAGGATCATATTGGATGGGGGGGCTCACCCTACTCCAGTACGACCTCCTGTTAATTACATCTGCAATGACCCTATTTCCAAATAAGGTCACATTCTGAGATATTGGGGGTTAGGACCTGAACCTATGAATTTGGGGGAGGACACAGTTTCACCCATAACCAATACTGTATGTGAAAATAAAGAGTCAAAAATGAGGCAACTAGGGCTTCCCTGGTGGCGCAGTGGTTGAGGGTCCGCCTGCCGATGCAGGGGACACGGGTTCGTGCCCCAGTCCGGGAAGATCCCACATGCTGCGGAGAGGCTGGGCCTGTAAGCCATGGCTGCTGAGCTTGCACGTCCGGAGCCTGTGTTCCACAACGGGAGAGGCCACAACAGTGAGAGGCCCGCGTACCGCAAAAAAAAAAAAATGAGGCAACTAGAAGAATAGAATTGCCCTTCGATGGGAAAGGGAAGACTGAGAGGACCAGATATATGGGGGAAATCAGATGGAGGGCCCTGGAAAAATGGATTTTGATGGATCTTTGTGAAGAGTGTATGTTTAGAGTGAGGACTGGGGAGTCCCATAAACCAATAAAACAATAAATGACAAAATATTTAATTCTCTGTGTCTGGAAAATTTATATCAATAATGCTTGTGTGGAGAAAAATATATTGATTGCATAAGATAATTTTTAACTATCCAAAGCATTTATAATTTTTCTTAATGGGCATCAAGGGGTAATCATCATATATATTAAAGAGTTATGCAAATGTGGACTGTTGGGTTTTTTTTTTCCTAAATAAATGTATCTTATGCATTTTATCCCTGAGTTAGTTTATCATTTCCAGCCTTTGCTGGCAAGAGTCTATGGGCTGTGCATGGGATTTGGCAAGGAAGCCTTCCTTAGGGAATGAGGAAATGGAAAGCAGAATAGAAGCATTGTGCACTGCTAGAAGATTTTTCTTTTAAGAGGACATTGCTGTTTTATTGGTGGAAGTAACCATGGAATTTGATAATTAAAAGAAAGAATAAACAAAATTCCGGGGAACAAGAAGTGAGACTTTTATAAGAAGCCATGTCAAGCATGAATAATATCTTGAACACTCAATTCATTGGCCTTGATATACTTCCTCTTAGACCCCTGCTGTAATCATATTTAAATTTCTGAAAGCTTTCATGCTCACACAAAAGGAGACAGGGAAGAAGTGTCTCGGGACTTCTTCTCTCTCTTATAGTAGCAGGCCATGTGATAATAAAATATTCGTGTATTCTTTCAGTTAACCATTATTTCTGAATTATTTGGAAATGGAAAGTGAAACATGAGCATCACAGCTAATTTGCTAGTCATACATTTGGGCTAATAATTATCAATGATAGATTTTTAATATCTACACATTTAGACAAATGAAAGATATGTGCATATATGTTATAAAGAAAATTGGATCTTGATATCTATATCAGTCAGCATTGCTCAACAATTTTTGAGGGTAGAACATTGCAATAATTATTGTGTCCTTCCTAACTATGTAATTAGAGCATTGAGTTTGGCAGGAGGTCTCTCATTTAAATTGATGATCATCGGAGAATAAAAACTTTTAGACTGCATAGTCTGGAAAAGAGAAAAGAGAATTGGTGGTGAGAAATCCTGGTTTTGTTCCCACATTTAGAATAGCTCCATCATATGACTTGGAAAGCAAGTCAATTAATTCTATTTGTAGAGTGTTAAATGCAGTCACACACTTTCTTGGAATGGTATCCACATCTTTGATCTTGTTTGACCAGAGTGAAACCAGCATGACTACATTTTGCATGCCTAGACTATCTGATCAGATAGAGTAATGATCCATGTAGCCTTAGTCATCAGTCAGGAAATAAGGAATGATGAGGAAGATGAAATTCTGAAGGTTGAGATTGGCATGATCCAAGAAAGGTACAGAGCTCAAGTTTTAGCAGGAATGAATTGATGGGACAAATGTGAATTACCAGGCAAGAAAGAGTCTCAGTGCCCAAGATGGTTTTTCTTGAACCACTTTCCTGGCAAAAAATTACATTGGGGATTATGACTTGTTTAGTGTTACTGTGCCCACAAGAAATTGTGCTTTATGGCAACATCTACTAGACACATTATCAAATATATTCTAGCAGTTAACACTGTAGCCATTACCCAATGAATTAATGAATATCTGATATAACTTTGGTAACTCTTTCCCCCAGTTCACCATTATGATAAATGGCTGTATTATTTGCCCCCTTCTAGCCACGCCCTCTTGTGTTCTGCTTGGTGCACAGTTCAGCACATGTTCCTATTTTCATCCTAGCTTGAATAACATTTGACTTAATATCAACACTTTTTTGTTACCAGTGCTGTACCATCTTCCTCTTGGTGTATTCCTTTGACAACCTGAAACTCCAGCCATTCCCTGGTTCTGATCCACAAGATACTCCTAGGGCTGCCATAACAAAGTAACTCCAAATGGGTGGCTTAAATGACAGAAATTTATTATCTTATCTTAGACTTCTGGAGGCTAGAAAAGTGGAATCAAGGCATAGGCAGAGCCACACTCCCTTCAAAGCTTCTAGAGGAGGATCCTTCCTTGCCTCTTCCAGCTTCTGGTAGACCCAGGTGTTCCTTTGCTTGTAGATGCATCATTCCAGTCTCTGCCTCTCTCGTCACCTGGGGTTCTCCCAGTGTGCTATTGACTTCACGTCATCTTCCTTCTTTTTATAAGCATACCTGTCATATTGGATTAAGAGCCCACCTTACTCCGGTGTGACCTCATCCTGACTCTTTATATCTGCAAAGGTTCTCTTTCCGAATAAGGTGACATTCACAGTCATTGCAGGTGTGATGTCCCTCAACACACCATCTTGGGGGACACGACTTAACTCAAACGTCACTTTTATGAGCAATATTTGTGCATTTCCTATGTAAACCCTGTGCATCACTTGACATGCGAAGGCTGACATATCCAAAGAAACAAATGCTTATGTCCCTGTTGGTCAAGGAAAATCATCACAGTCACTATTTATAGAAAATCCTGTATATACCAGATACTCTATGAGGATTAACTTCGTGCTTTCAGCAGCATGCAGGTAGGTATATTCATTTTACAGAGGAGAGGTAGGGCTTATTTCACACAAAAATCATGGGCCACATCAGATCTGACTCAAAAGTTGGTGCTCATTCTGCAACTGTATGACACTGCCCTCAACCCAGAGGGCTTATTAAAGTGCACTTTGAACAAGTAGTGATAAGCATATGGCAGGCACTAAGTGGGTGAAACGTAATCTGGGTCAGGGAAATGGAAAGGGTGTCAAGCCAGTGACACAATGTAATTTGAGTTGATTAACCAAGGGAAGGTTATTTTAGAGAAATTTATTGTTGTATAAGCAATACAGGATCCCCATACCCAAAACAGAAATGGGTGAAATTATAATTATAAATTATTATATATTATAAATTATAATTATAAGTGAAATTATAGCTCAACTTCACTTTAAGCATTGGAGCAAAAACCTTAAATAAAATTCAGTCATATAAATGTGAAAGGATCATAGCAAATTGAGTTTTATTTCAGATATACAAGGATAGCTCAATATTAGAAAACTAAATAATGAAACCTAGCATATTAATATTAATCAGAAGGTAAGCCTGTGGCCATGTCCACAGATGCCTAATATGCATTTGATAAAGGATAATACCCTGTCATAATGAAAAGTAATTATTTTAGGAGAATAAATAGACAGGAAGGTCTTTAACTTCTTGAGGAGTTAACAGTCAGAAATATATTTAGGAGTACAGTAGAAGTACTTCCTTAAAAATATGGAATATTATGCCTTCTATCACCTGTAATATTCAGCATTATACTTGAGATGTTAGGCAATCTTAAACATAAGGGTTAAAAGGATGGGGAAGCAAGAGACAGGCCATCGTATTTGTAGAAGTCACAGTCATGTACCTAGAAGACACAAGGGAATAACTCACAAGCTATTATCACTAATAAAGTGAGTCCATTATGCTATCCAGATCCAATCTCAAAACATAAAAAATCAATAGTTTTCCTACATACCAGCCATAAATAACTAGAACATGTAAAATGGTATGAAGTCTCTTCTACAAAAATAATAAAAGCAAAAGATATAGGTAAAATCCTCACAAAAACATACAAAACTTATTGGGAGAAAAATATTAAATTTCATAAAAGTTCATAACAAAGACCAGAGGAGAAGGAGGATATGTATCAGATTCATGCATGACAAGACTCACTATAGAATCCTTGCATATAAAAAAAGAATTCTTTCTAGTATACAAATTTAATGTGCCGCCATTCGAAAACTCCAAGATTTTTCAGAAGTGGGGAAAAATCGATTCAAAAAATCACATGTAAATAAAAATGAATAAAACAACCCAAGACAATTAAAAAACGGTCATAATGATAATAAGACAAAGTACAGGCACTTTTTTTTTACATGAATTACCTCATTAAGTCCTTAAAACAATAATATAAAGACTAGAAATAGACTTCTATATATGTAACAATTTCATATATGGGAGGGAGAGAAAGAAGAGACTGTTTCAATCAGTGCTCTTGCCTGAATGAAGTATCATTGGCTCTCTGTATGGAAAAATGAAGTAAAACTAGATTTCTGCCTGCACACTATAAAAAAACAAATTCTGGGTAAAGGCCTGTTTTAAGAGAATAAAATAATAGGTAAAGTCATGGAAATGTTTATTAACGTTGCATATTTAATGTCCTTATGGTCGTTAAACATGAAATGGACAACACAATAAAGGATTGAGAAATTTAACCATGTTGATCCTTAAATCTTATGGAGAGAGAAAAAAAATGTCTTCATAACTAAGGTTAAAAGTCAAGGGACAGGGCTTCCCTGGTGGCGCAGTGGTTGAGAGTCCGCCTGCCGATGCAGGGGACATGGGTTCGTGCCCCAGTCCGGGAAGATCCCACATGCCGCGGAGCAGCTGGGCCCGTGAGCCATGGCCGCTGAGCCTGCGCGTCTGGAGCCTGTGCTCTGCAACGGGAGAGGCCACAACGGTGAGGGGCCCGTGTACCGAAAAAAAAAAAAAAAAGTCAAGGGACATGCAAATTAAAACAATAGCGAGATACCACGACTCATCTATTAGAATGACCAAAATACAAAAATACTGACGACACCAAATTTTGGTGAAGCTGTAGAGTAGCAGGAACTCTCTTTTATTGCTGAAGGGGATGCAAAATGGTGCAGTCACTTTGGAAGACAGTTTGTCAGTTTCTTACAAAACTAAACATAGCCATACCATATGATCCAGCACGTGCTCCTTGGTGTTTACCCAAAGGAGTTGAAAACAGCTCCACACAAAATCCTGCACATGGAAATATGCAGCTGTATCCATAATTGCCAAAGCTTGGAAGCAACCAAGATGTCCTTAAGTAGGTGAATGGGTAAATTAATTATGGTACAGCCAGACGATGGAATATTATTCAACACTGAAAAGAAATGATCTACCAAGCCATAAAAAGACACGGAGGAAACTTAAATGCATATTACTACGTGAAAGAAGCCAATCTGAAAAAGCTGTACTGTATGATTTCAACTTGATGTCCTGGAAAAGGCAGAACCATGGAGACAGTAAAAAGATCAGTGCTTGGGCTTCCCTGGTGGCACAGTGGTTGAGAGTCCACCTGCCGATGCAGGGGACACAGGTTCATGCCCCGGTCCGGGAAGATCCCACATGCCGCAGAGCAGCTGGGCCCGTGAGCCTGTGGGTCTAGAGCCTGTGCTCTGCAACGGGAGAGGCCACAACAGTGAGAGGCCTGTGTACCGAAAAAAAAAAAAAAAAAAAAGATCAGTGCTTGCTAGGGGTTGGAGGAGGGAGGGGTGAATAGGTGGAGCACAGAAGCTTCTTAGGGCAGGGAAAATACTCTGTGTGATACCATAATAATGGATACATATAATAATATATTTGTCCAAACGCAGAGCATGTGTAACATAGAGACTAAGCCATAAGATAAACTACGGACATTGGCTGATTATGATGTGTCAATGTAGATTCATCTGTTGTAACAAATGTAGTGCTTTGGTGGAGGATGTTGTAATGCGGAAGACTCTGAATGTGTTGTGTGGGTGATATTGGAAATCTCTGTACTTTTCCCTCACTTTTTGCTGTGAACCTTAAACCTCTCTAAAAAATTAATTCTTAATACAAAAAAGCCAAGGGACTGATGGGAATACACACTCATAAAGGCAACGAATGAATACCGTGACTATGTAAAGAACTCCCATGAATGGATTTTCAAAAGTCACATACACTAATAGAAAGGAAACAGATGGACAATACACATAAGAAGAGAAGCTCAACCTTGCTTGCACTCTGAACGTGCAAATTAGAAGGAAATACAGTTTTCACCCATCCAGTTGACGGTAATTAATGTTGGGTAGTGTAATGATTAGCTAAAGGTGTGGGAACTCTGGGACTCAAGCTGAAGAGCAACTGCTTGGGAGGGCACTTTGGCAAGATTAAATTTGACATCTGCATCACTCATGCTCCAGCAATTCTGCATCTTTGTCTCTTTCCTGTATCGGTGATTCTAAAAGTGTATCCCCATTCTGGCAGCATCAGCACCACTTGGGATAATATCAAAAATGCAGAGTTTCCAGCCCCACCCTGAGTATACCCAATCAGCAATTAATGGTTCAGCAGGTCCTCCAGGTGATCCAAATGCCAAAATTTGACAAGCAGGATTAGGGCCGTTATTAGGGAAATTATAAGGGATGGCAGAGCCATGCAGTGGAACACTATAGGCTCTAATTAAGCAAATATGGGATAGATCTGTAAGTCTTGCTATGCCAAGTTATATTGTTTCCACAATGCAAGCTATAGAAGAGTACGTGAAGTGTAGCCATTTATGCAAATGGTTCAGGTAAAACTTGAGTCTTACCTCAAATGATTCCATTTGTTACAAAGGAGAAAGTATTACATATTATGTATGTACATTAAAATGAACAACAACAAAAGGTCTTTCCGAGAGTGACTAGCCCAGAGTAGACCAAATAGAATTCACCATCGCCAAGTGGGCCATGTCTGGCATGGTCTCCAAATTGGGGTATGCCCAAACCATTCAGTACACCTTGGGCTCTTGGAGAATACATTAGATATTCTGCTTAAATATGCAGTTTTTATATCCTGAAACAGGAAAAAACATTGAATTTTGTAAGTTTTAATAATGGGATGACAAAAGGGCCTTTGTTCTGTACATCAGATGGTTGTCTGCTATTTGTAGTACCCATGATAAACTGAGGGAAGAGTTGATATTCCACCGTGCAATAATGTACCTCTGTGATTTTTCATTGTCTTCAGTTTATTCAGTTTAAAAGGTTAATGGAACATGTTCTTTTAATATCACAGAAACTTGATGATACTTTGTAATGGCTAGTGAGGGTAAAAAAAAAATTGTATTCGATGTTCACAGGTTAAATGATCACTGATGGGAAAAGTTGCAACCTTCACATTTCCCAAAGGAAAAGGTTTCAAGTTTTCCTGAATTTTTCTGTGATGACAGGTGGCTATCAGAAATATACTACATATTTGAGGAGAAAACACATTTAAAAAGTGGATATTTAAAAGTGGCCCTTAAAAAGTGAAGAGTAAGTTAAGTGCTTTTATAAGTGTGTCATTGTTCTGGAAGGAGCATTTTGAATGTTTGAAAGGACTTGGAATGTTTGATTAATCATTACATGATTTTGTTGCTAAAATCATGTAAGCCATCATGTATTTTATTTCATATTTGCTCGATTCACAAACCCTGAAAAATAAATGTTCTAAACATTTTTGATAATTCAATCATACAATTTTATTTGGAATTTGGACCCATTTGTTCAAAGCTATTAACATGAAATAACTAAACAATTGGATGACAGGAGTGGAAATAAAAAATTACTACCTCAAGTTCAATAAAATATACCTTAATAATAATGAATAATAGTTAACTTTAGTCAATTACAGGTGAAATTGATCAAGCATGTGCAGAAAGGAGCACTCAGTCTCTTTGCTGTTCAGCTCTCTCTGCTATTCTCTTCATTGCTAATTTCTAATAATTCTGTATTGTCTCCCAAAGCTTCCTTTTCCACTTCTCTTGCCTGTCCCACCCATGCCTCTCTCACTTTGGCTGATTTTATGGAAGTTGTTGAAAGATCATTACTGTCTTGTGCATAAGCCCAGTTCAAGGAACTGATTCACAGCAACCATGGTCAACGGCCAGGACTTCAGAACATTTGGTGTCCCATGCATGTGCTGTCAGGTGCAATAATCATTTTTTATGAAATTTATTTCATTCATTCAAAATTTCAGCCAACACAAACGGGTGTACTTGAGATGAACAAAATATAATTCCTTCCCTCAAAGAACTAGCAACCTAGGGAGGAAATGGTTAATACAACAGCAGTATACATAGTCGTGGGGAGAGTCTGGGACCATATGGCTTATGTGACCATCTGGGAGGAGAAGGACATCAAGGAAAGCTTCCAGGAGAAGTAGGATTGGCCAGTTGGACACAGGACATTCTAGGAGCATACAAAGACAGGAGAGTGAAAAACAGTATAGTTTTGAGAGGAAATTACCACAGTTTGCTTTGCTGGTAGAAAGCTGGTCCGCAGTGGATGAAATTTGGTTTTAGGCTGTTTTTATCATTGCATTATAAAGTTGTGGTTCTCAGCCCTGGCTGTGCATCAGACTTCTCTGGGACCCAACCCTGACACTACTGAATCAGAAACTTCAAGTGGGCCCAGGCACTGGATTTTTTATAAGGTTAGTTAATTCTGAGGGGCTGAGAAGCTTGTCTATAGGTTGTCTGTATTTAATGCTCTTTTGATATTGCAGACTTCCTACATTATAGTTTACCTGTTTCAGCATGTATCCATGATATTCTTAAGTTAGTTAGTTGTTTACAGGCCTTGGTCTTTGCTGGAGTTGAAGGCAGCACTCTTATGGATTTGAGCAGAGTACTAAGGGTCCTCAGCACTGACTTGAGCATAAAGTGATTAGTCTGGGGCTTCCCTGGTGGCGCAGTGGTTGAGAGTCCACCTGCCAATGCAGGGGACACGGGTTCGTGCCCCGGTACGGGAAGATCCCACATGCCGCAGAGCGGCTGGGCCCGTGAGCCATGGCCGCTGAGCCTGCACGTCCGGAGCCTGTGCTCCACAATGGGAAAGGCCACAACAGTGAGAGGCCCGTGTACCGCAAAAAAAAAAAAAAAAAAGTTATTAGTCTGATTTAATGTGCAGGAATAACATTAATAGCCAGACCATGAGAGTCTTGAATACCATGCTAAGTTATTAAAATTTTAAATTGACTGAAAAGGTGGATAATCAAACAGACCAAAACCAACCAGAGTTAAAAATTAGATGTGGCCATCAGGTAATGACTTTAGTTTAAAATCTCCTGAAAATACCTTTAATTTGGGTTTGAACAAGAGGAACATAATTGGATTTTCAGCGTCTTCTCCAAACACAGTAAACTCCAAGCAAGCAGTGTTCTACAGATGAGTATCAGCTGTGTATTTGTTGGGAAATCAGGCATTAATTTCTAGAGCCCTGTCAATACATGTTCATTTCTTTATACGTCCATGTAAAAGTGCATTAGAAATGGGACCTGGTATCAGCAGGAAGTAGAAATATTCTCCCAACAAAATGCAACCGTATTTTAGGATTCACTTTCATCTTTCTTACTGAAACTCCAAAGATAGCTGTATAAAGTAATCTTCATAGAAATAATCCTTCCTAACTCATCTAAAAACTAGAGTCAGGCATGCACATGCATACATGCACACTCACACAGACACACACTGAGAGCCCATTATTAAGTGATGGGAATTTGTGCAAAATCCAATAATTTCTAATATAAACAGCCAAAAATTTCAAATGAAGTTTCAATCCTTTCTGTTAATTAAAAATCTTAAATACTCCCAATTCAGCTTACTAAGTAATAAAAAGTAAACTTTATAAGTACTCTACATAACTAGATTGATTGCAGATGTGATTAGAGTAGTCATAACTGGAGAACCTCTTTCACAGTGTAGATATGGTGGCATCTA
This sequence comes from Hyperoodon ampullatus, assembly GCF_949752795.1. Classification (NCBI taxonomy): domain Eukaryota; kingdom Metazoa; phylum Chordata; class Mammalia; order Artiodactyla; family Ziphiidae; genus Hyperoodon; species Hyperoodon ampullatus. The sequence continues at coordinate 166,079,599 of NC_136917.1, forward strand.
CGTGATTCCCTGAGAAGTGGCTAAAATACAGTGTTTAATAAATCATGAATTATGATTGTTAATATTGCTGCATTTATTTTATCTGTGATTTATGTTCACTCTCAGATCTTTTTCTGAGTTGTAACATAGTTAGAAATATCTTATAGTTCTTGATTATGAACAGACTTTTCAATCTAGGTGTACATATGCATAATAATTTTGCTTAGCTCTATTTAAGCAGAATAGTATATAAAGATACCACTGTTTAAGTGAAGAAAATTTATTAGTAGTACTGAAGACTTGCATTTACAAAAAAATTGTGTCTTTAATAACTTGCCCACTGTAGTGTAGCCCAGAAATTCTGCATTGGGGTGGGATAATTCTATCCATAACATGTCACAGATGGAGAGCTGACTTTAGCTCTGGAGCACATGTAAGTTGTTGCTATGACTTTATTATTTAACCAATTTTGCATCTTCGTGACAGCCAAGCATTAAGAAGGTAAAGGGTCCCTTCCTCTGGAATTTTCATGATCTGACTGCTGGCCTACGAGTCCATTCTAATACTTAGAAAAAAAGGAAAATCTTGGGCAATAATAAAATGAAAATGTGGGTAAACCCTAGAATATCACCGGGAATCAATCACAAGCTCAGTATATTAGTTAGCATAACGTGAAACTTTGGACCATTGAAGATAAATGTTTATTCATGAGAGTTATTAAGGAAAAAAATGCCAAACTTAGGAGAGAGATTTCAAAGAAAAGTTATTCATTTTTTACTTCAGCTCAGTTTCTTTGGTCCAAAATAAACCGATTTGCTTTAATGATCCTAGGATAGTTTCACATCATCTTTGTCATTTCATTTTTGTTTTGTCTCACACCTGAAAATGTTTTATCTGTATCTTGCTCCAGCCTTTTCTAATTTAAGGAAAGACGTGAATTTCCAACATCAGTTAATTTTCATAACACCTGTCTGGAAAATCAGTAGCATTTACTTTTCTGGCCTGGGTATTGAGGGACTTAAGGTGTAATGCTTTATTTATAACCACTGCAATGATTTATCGAACAGAGAGCACCCTGGGAAGCTACATCACTTTAAAAAGTATTAATACATTAATAGAGTAACAGAAAGCAGTCTCAAGGAAATATGCAAATTGAAGAATTCCCTTCTGAGAGGGCTGTCTTACACTTTTCTAAGCTACAGTTATGACAGTTGTAGAAGCGGCTCGTGATGATAGAGAAAGAAGCAGCAGCCCCTGGGGTCCTGGAGCTGTCCTGGCGCCCAGGGCTCCACCTGGTGCTCATCAGCACTTCAGCAGGGGGAGGTGGGCCAGGTGTGCAGCCCCGAGCTGGGTACATGGAGATGCTCCAGGGAGCACAGCTGCTAAAGGAGATAGCAGCGGGACAGCCATCCATGACTGCCCAGAACACTTCACTGTCCAGCGCGAGAGGCTGCAGGGACAGTTCCCCTTCAGGCCTGGGAGCTGAGTTTCAGGAAGGGTCTCAAGTCCAAACACCATATCCTGGTCTTAGCAGTATGTCACCACTTCTGCTATGGGGGAGCAATTCTCTTCCCCTCTTGAAAAAGTTGGGGGAGATGCTAACAGCCCATCTCCAAAATTCAATCAAGGCACTTTCTTCTGCGAGATAAATTCTGACGCTAGTTGCTAAGGTTCATTTGTCTGTTTTCACTGTATAACCTGCAAGTTTGGGACACTATTATATTTTCTATTTTGCTGTTTCCATTTTTTCTCTGTTAACAATATGTAATTGGAGTATTTTCATTCCACTTCTTCTTTCAACTATGTTAAATAGTATAGATCTATTTTGATAGAACATGCATTAAGCAACCAATTTGTATTTTATTCACTTTAAACTGGAGCTTAATTTTTTTAATTAGCTTTTAATATTAGATGTTAAGGTGTCCAAGGTACTGTAAAGTATTTAAAAATGGCTATCTTATTAAAAAACCACACTGATGGGCTTCCCTGGTGATGCAGTGGTGGGAAGTCCGCCTGCCAATGAAGGGGACACGGGTTTGTGCCCCGGTCCGGGAAGATCCCACATGCCGCGGAGCGGCTGGGCCCGTGAGCCATGGCCGCTGAGCCTGCGCATCCAGAGCCTGTGCTCCGCAGCGGGAGAAACCACAACAGTGAGAGGCCCGCGTACCATAAAAAAAAAAAAAAAAAAAAAAGGGCAGAAGACCTAGATAGACATTTCTCCAAAGAAGACATACAGATGGCCAATAAGCACATGAAAAGATCTTAACACTGCTAATTATTAGAGAAATGCAAATCAAAACTACAATGAGGTATCACACTGGTATCACACTGTTCAGAATGGCCATGATTAAAAAGTCTACAGATAACAAATGCTGGAGAAAAGGGAACCCTCCTATAATGTTGGTAGAAATGTAAATTGGTGCAGCCACGATGGAAAACAGTATGGAGGTTACTTAAAAAACTGAAAATAGAGTTACCATATGATCCAGCAGTCCCACTCCTGGGCATATATCCAGAGAAAACTCTAATTCGAAAAAATAATTGCACCTCAGTGTTCATAGCAGCACTATTTACATTAGCCAAGACATGGAAGTCACCTAAGTGTCCATCGACAGCTGAATGGAAAAGAAGCTGTGGATATATACAATGGAATGTTACTCAGCCATAAAAAGAATGAAATAATGCCCTTTGCAGCAACATGGATGGACCTAGAGATTATCATACTAAGTGAAGTAAGTCAGAAAGACAAATACCATACGATATCACTTATATGTGGAGTCTAAAATATTGAATATGATACAAGTGAACTTATTTACAAAACAGAGACTCACAGACATAGAAAACAAATTTATGGTTACCAAAGGGGGAAGGGGGGGATAAATTAGGAGTTTGGGATTAAAATATACATACTGTCACATATAACATAATCAACAAGGACCTACTGTGTAGCACAGGGAACCATACGCAGTATCCTGTAATAAGCCATAATGGAAAAGAAGGTGTAAAAAGAATACATATATATATATATATATATATCTGAGTCACTTTGCTGTAACCAGAACTAACACAATATTGTAAATCAACTATACTTCAATTTTTAAAAAAAATTGTAAATTAAATATTCAAACATTAAAAAAAAAAAAGAAATTCTTGTAGAAATCCATGGCCCCAGGTACTTTGCTTTCCTTGTTTTCCACCTCAGTGGGAAATGACTGGCCAACTCTTTTTTTTTTTTTTTTTTTGTGGTACGCGGGCCTCTCACTGTTGTGGCCTCTCCGTTGCGGAGCACAAGCTCCGGACGCGCAGGCTCAGTGGCCATGGCTCATGGGCCCAGCCGCTCCGCGGCATGTGGGATCTTCCCAGATCGGGGCATGAATCTGCGTACCCCGCATCGGCAGGCGGACTCTCAACCACTGTGCCACCAGGGAAGCCCTGGCCAACTCTTGATGGGCTCTTTGGCTCACTGGTGATGTCACTGCCCTGTTTGCTTGTAGGGCTGGCCTTGGGGAAGTCATAGAGAAGGAAGGCACCGCCTGCTTTCAGCATCTCCAGGTTCAGCTTTCTGTGCCACCTTCCGTGCACCAAGGAAGCACCCCTGCCAGCCTCTCTCCACCTCCCCATCCCCCTCCTTGTAGGAGCCAGTGAGAGAACGTCTGTGTGCCTGGGGGTGGGCATGCTAGGTGGGATCTTCTCTGAACTGGGGATAGGGGTCCGTGGATTCAATCACATTCTGCCTTCAGAGGTTTGCCATCTGGAGGTTCTCACTCAGGGGTGATGAGAGGTGCCATTTCACAGAACAGTCATCAAGGCCTTAACACTCCCCGGGGTGGGGGGGGCAGTGGGAGGAGTCATGGTGGCTTTTGGGGGCCAGTGCAGTGTGAACAGAGGCAGTCCCTCCTCATCTTCCCCAGGTGGAGGGGCAGCTCGGGACCCTGGAGGGTGTTCCCTTCCCGAGGTCACGACAGTGACTGACAGAGGTGAGCGATGCCAGCACGAGTGGAGAATGACATGCCCTCACCCGGGCTTGCTGAAGTTGACCATCGGGAAGAAGTGTTGTGATGGCTGGCTGGCAATGCTTTGAATTTTAGTTTCTGGCTGGTGTGAAAGATGGGTCCCACCTGTGCCCAGGGGCTCAGAATTGGGCTGCAGAAGGTGGATGAGATGGGAACCCTCGGCTTCCCAGGGGACACAGTGGTGCACTGCTCTCAGGCATGAGTTGAAGGTTGCAGGTGGGTCATCTGGATGGCTTGGTCCCTCCTCTACAGTGTCTACTGATGCCCAGAACAGATGCTCTGGTCCGACCTGCTCTCACATGGCATGGGAGAGATTCATCTTTCCAGGAGCTATACAGGTGGGGCCCCTTTCAGAAAGGAGATGTCACACTCAACAGGGGAAGTCACATGAAGGCCCCATTAAAAAAAAAAAAATCCTGCCTTGAACTTTCCCAAATCCTAGAAGAGGAAGAGGGAGAAGAGAGAAGGTTGCAGCATGTAGCCTCGCTCTGTACAGTAGAAAATAGATGATTGACTTGAGAATGATGTTGAGGTCTTAAAATTGACAAGCATGGAGTCCTATTAACTGAAACAAGACTGTTTTAGTAACCAAGTCAATGAAAATTTAATAAATTGGACTGAGCTGTCTTGAAGCAAACCAGCCACCCGGCAGAAAAGGAAAGATTGACAAATCACAACAGGTAGAAGTTACTGGAGAAGAGAAAACCATTTGATATTTATACATCAACAACTGGCAACTTCTCATATAAGCAAGAATAGATACTTTGAGACGAGGAGAAGCTGTGATAACAGCTGATCTCCGTCTAAGTGACTTACCAGGTCTGCCGACTCATTACCAATGTTCTAACCCATGTCAGCACCCTGTTATAAGCCAGTAGATAACCCATGTTACATGCAGACTGAGATCAGCATCTTTCTGGGCACTCTCTGTACAAGGCACCCTATGATTCTCCTCCCTGCCAGGGCTTGTTTGTGCTCCTCATGTTACCATGAATTGGTAATTTAGCTAAATAGCATATAAACCGGTGGAATGGAAGGTCAAAGTGAAAGCTGTTGTTTCAATGAAAGCTACAGTAAGTGCTGGAAGGTGAGAATGAACCGATAGCCATTGGATTAGGGTGTGGGGGAAAGCAGTAAGAAGTATGGTTAAAAAAATCATAAAAATCCCAAATTGGTCTTCATTCAATCTATTTCACAGTTTGGTTTTTTAATCCGCCCACCATTTTCAAATAACTGAGATGTTAACTCATAGAGCCCACACCATGCATTACATATAATGTGTGAGGATAACATGGCCTTCTGATCCAAGGCTCAGATCTCACAATGGCGTGTTCTTCTGTAAAAAGATGGGAGATGTGTATATTATGTTCTAAGATTAAAAAATATTAAGAGATGTATCTATTTCTGTCAATTTTTTAATCATAACTGATTTTTTGGCATTTTCTTCTTATTTTAGAACACTTAGACTTACAGAATAATTGTGAAGATAGTATAGAGAGTTTCTGTATGCCTCATACCCAATTTTCCCAATTATCAATATCTTACATTCTTATATTACATTTGTCACCGTTAATGAACCAGTATGGATAATTACTCACTTAAGTCTATAGTTTATTCAGATTTCTTCACATTTTTCCTAATGTTTTTCTGTTGCAGGATCCCATCTAGGATTCTATGTTATATTTAATAGTCGTGTCTCCTTAGGCTCCTCTGAGCTATGCAGATTTTCTGACTCCTTATATTTGATGACCTTGACAGTTTTGAGGTCAGGGATTTTTTTTTTTTTTTTTTTTTTTTGCGGTACGCAGACCTCTCACTGTCATGGCCTCTCCCGTTGCAGAGCACAGTCTCCGGATGCGCAGGCTCATCGGCCATGGCTCACGGACCCAGCCGCTCTGCGGCATGTGGGATCCTCCCAGACTGGGGCACGAACCCATGTCCCCTGGATCGGCAAGTGGACTCTCAACCACTGCGCCACCAGGGAAGCCTGAGGTCAGAGATTTTTTAGAATATCCCTCCACTGGGATTTATCTGATGTTCTTCTCATGAGTAGACTGGGGTCATGGGGTTTGGAAAGGAAGACCACAAGGATAAAGTACCGTTCCCATCACGTCCTATTAAGGGTATGTCCTGTCAACATGACTTGTTTCCATTGATGTTGACCTTGATCCTCAGGCTGGGGTTGTTGCTCAGAATCACGTGGAGAACTCACTCACTGACCATTCACACCCTTGGGCCTGGAGCTTTTGGTTCCAGAATTAAAAGATACTGATGACAGGTGGTTGATACAAATAGTGCAAGGACTGGAATGCAACAAATACCATTAAGATCCTTGGGCTCTGACATTTTTAAATTCTGGGACCATCTTAGGACCAAATGCCAGGTGCCAAAACTTACAAGTTTATGGCATAGACCAGTGGTTCTAAAAAATACTCAGGTATATCAGAATCACCTGGGAGAGCTAATAAAGTACCCCCAGGGTTCCCAGGGGCCTAGAGTCATTGAAAGAGCCAGAGCCTGGGCTTTTGTATTTTTTACTAAGATTTTCAGGTGAATTTTGATATGACTGATGTTTGAGAGCTAAAAATAAAAACATTGGATGTAGAATAACTTTGCTGTGGAAGATGTCTGTTTTTTGGGTGTTTTTTTCCTATCAAGCATTCAGTTCCCTACTTCAGTCACAAGCCCCTAATACTTATTAGAGAAGGCCACCCTTCCCAATGTTTATGGTGGCCTCTGCTGAGATTCATAAGTGAAGCTCTGACCTGGCTCATCAACCAACTCCATGTTCCTTGTCTCAGAACTTGACCTGGGACTGGAAAGATGAACACATGAACCTGATTCACTGGAGTTAAGCATATGAATGGGAACAATGAATATATGCTTTGTTTCTAACACTGTTGATGTATTGAATACTGACATATGAAATACCAAGGTAAACTTGACTCAAGAAGTGTTTTGTAGGGCTTCCCTGGTGGCGCAGTGGTTGAGAGTCCGCCTGCCGATGCAGGGGACACGAGTTCGTGTCCCAGTCTGGGAAGATCCCACATGCTGCAGAGCGGCTGGGCCCATGAGCCATGGCCGCTGAGCCTGCGCGTCCGGAGCCTGCGCGTCCGGAGCCTGTGCTCCACAACGGGAGAGGCCACAACAGTGAGAGGCCCGCGTACCGCAAAAAAAAAAAAAAAAAAAAAAGTGTTTTGTAATCAATAGTCAATGAACTGATAATCTAGTTATAGGCAAAACGCCGTTTTGGGACTCATGATAGATGGCTATTGTTAAAGTAATTGTGTATAAAGGCCCTGTTTGTTGAGGAGAGAGATGATTCATTTGTAGCTGAGAGGCAGATTTATATGCCAAGAGATGTTTCTTGACATTTTGCTCACGTGAAGGTCAATTGTGGTAATTTATTTAAACAATTCATTGAGTATATTAAAACAAAGTAATTGAAAGTGAGGATGTGCTTATACAATTAATTTTTTGAAATAGCAAAATTATACCACACCTATATATGTCATGAGCACTACATATTTGTTGACACTCGCTTAATGAAGATGAATGCTTTTTAACAAGTGACCATCCCCTAGATGATCCTTTTTGAAAATCTGGATTTTATATACTGTTTTTATTGGAAACACCGATAGCCAGTAGTATAATTTACCTAATTTTTATTATGGGATGCTTCCTAGTTCTCAATTATTCAGTTATTTTGACCTTTATTTTTAAGAACTTGTAACTATAGAATGTTTAAATATAAAATATTTCTATCCTGTAGTATTCAAGAGTATGTCCTTTTTTTAAAAAAAAAGGAGCATGGAATATTTTGCTTACTACGTGATTAACTTGGGAACATCTTGCTGGGGCAAAGCAACCCATAATCGCTACAATCAGGTATTTTGTGTGGGAATCCCAGATCAGTCACTCATCAGCTGTTTGTGAGGTTGAATATGTTAATTAATCTTTCTAAGTCTTGGTTTTCCCATCTGTGAAATAATTGAGATTTTCAATGTTACATCTTTGATTCTGTGGATAAAAAAATATGCAATAAGCCTATCAATAGTATGTACTGGAATAATGGTAGCTCTTTTAGAGTCTTCATCCATTGCATCTGTTACTTTTCCCCATCCCTGTCCCTACAGACACACTTGTATTCTCAATACAGGCTTACAATTAGGAATTAAATTAACAGAAGATATTGTTTAAAATGCATTATTGGTGGAATAGGAGTTGACAATTTCAAGTCCCAGCGTTTTCAGCATTGCTTTTCTTGCTCACTGGCTGAGAGGTAAAGTCTCTCAGCTCCCCACACCCTCTGCTCTGCAATCTCATGACCACAGCAAAACCAGATTTGGGCACACTTCTCCCTCCCCAGGTGTATTTGTTCCCTAAGGCTGCTGTAACAAATTACCATGAACTGAGTTGCTTAAAGCAATAGAAATTTATTCTCTCACAATCTGGAGACTAGAAGTCCTCAGTCAGCGTGTCAGAATGGCACGAATGCTCTTTGAATGCTCTAGGGGAGATGTCTTCCTTGACTCTTCCAGTGTTGGTTGGTTGCTGGCAATCCTTGGTGTTCCTTGGCTTGTGGCAGCATGCTCCAGTCTCTGCCTTCATCATCCCACGGCCGTTTCCCTCTATGTGTATCAGTGTCCAAGTTTTCCTCTTAGAAGGACACCCGTCATTGGATTAGCTCTCACCCCAATCCCGCATGACCTCTGCTTGATTACATCTGCAAAGTCCCTATTTGCAAATAGGATCACATTCACAGGTTCCAGCTGACATAAATTTGGGGGTGGGGGACACTAAGCCAGTTCACCAAGGCTTCAGACACATGCTCCCTCCCTAGTCCCTTCTGAAAACCGGGGTCTCTCACATGCTTTACCCCTTTGACCCCTCTGCAAGCAGCAGCCACCCATAAGAGCAATGCATAGCCCTCCATGAAATTCTGTAGGAAGGAAAGAGGCCAAGTTTTCCTTGTGGTATTATCCATGTCAACTCATTAGGTAAAATAGCTGTAAATCCTCTGTGGGGTGATAGTCTCTAGGAGAATGTGATGTCAAGTTGCAAGAGAGTTGGGGAAAATGCAGTGGAGGAACATTTGTCGTAGTTATTGAATGTTCCCTGGTGTGGTGATCTCAACCTTCATGTGCTCAGCCTCTCCCCACCCCTCCCCTCCCCTCCCCTCTCCTGTTAGTACTTAGTGGTATCTCAATTTAACAGATGAGGAAATGGATATGGAAGTTACATGACTTCTTCAAGACCCTAAAGCTAATACTTGGCACAGAAGAATAGTATGTCCAGTCTTCTCCAACTCAGATATCCAAATTCTTTCCTGTTCTCCAAGAATTTAGGATATGTCTTTTTCCCTTTGAACTGCCCACTGAATTTCTATCATCTTTTCTCATGTGAAATCAGAATGGTGAAATAAGTCCTGAAAAGACGATCTAGTAAAAACTGCAACTTTCCCCACCCTTTAACCAGAGGTATTAGTACCCCATGTGTCCTCTTCATCCTCTTTGTTTTGCTGTCTCTGATTAAAAACCTTCTCTGACTGCTCCTTAAAAGTCAGACAAGATGTGCATTTTGCAGGACAGAAGGAAAACCGGGATGGATTTGGATATGAGAAGTGAATGCTTCTGGAAACGCTGCTGACTGCGCTTCCAGCTGAACTGTATTGTAGTTGGAAAATTGCCAGTGTTTGAAGTTACGGAAAAGCATAAGGTAACACAAAAAGAGTAGTATTCTACAGTTGAAAAAAATCCATTCCTTAGATCAAGACTGAGATATACATTATTTCCATTTTGCAAACGAGCATTTAAGTGACTGTAATAATATAATCAATGAGGCCAGCGTAGAAACCAAGTGTTTCAGAAAAAAGCCAGCATTATTTTGTTCTCCATCAACAAATAAGCAAATTGATTTAGGCTTGAAATATATTCCAATGAACTATTCTGTGTATATATTGAAAAGTTAATGACATAGTAACATTAAGGTTTATTTAGTTTTTTTTTTTAATTATACTTGAATTTCCTTCTGTTCAATATTATTTGATAACCAGTTTTCTATCCTACAATCAGATTAATGTACTATCACTTCTTGCTTTACATGTTCAGTATTTTATCTCCTTTAACAAATTATTCAGAACAGCAAGTGCAAAATTTAAAATATAATGTCTATAGATCAACCCTATTGTTCATTCTTAGTATTAAAAAAATAATTGAATGGCTTCTACGTGATGATTTCCTTTTAAAATTGATTGGGTATAAATTTGCATGTGTTTTGCATGCTTTTTTATTTGGTCCTGATATATGGAAACTAGTTATAAAGCAAAACAAGGGCTTCCCTGGTGGCGCAGTGGTTGAGAGTCCGCCTGCCGATGCGGGGGACACGGGTTCGTGCCCCGGGCCGGGAGGATCCCGCATGCCGCGGAGCGGCTGGGCCCGTGAGCCATGGCTGCTGGGCCTGCGCGTCCGGAGTCTGTGCTCCGCAACGGGAGAGGCCACAACAATGAGAGGCCCACGTACCACCAAAAAAAAAAAAAAAAAAAAGCAAAACAAAATTATGGGAGTTCTGTCCTTAAACAGCATCTAGGGCTAAGGCTAAGCTTGGCATAATTAATTCTATATCACAATAGTTTCCAAATCAGTTGTCTATATTATTCATATAATAAAAATTAACTGTTTTGAGCAGTATTTTAATACTGCACAAAATAGGACAGCTATAAAAACCTGAGTTTTACCACTTGAGAAAATGATTACATTTGCATGGGCTTACGGACATATTTAAATTTACATGTGGATGCATTTTCTCCTGTTACTTTCTCAAATGGGTGAGTGAAACCTTGCAGATTATTGACAGGAAGTTTGGGATTTTCAGTGGGCTCTACTGGTATTTGAGGTTGATTTCATGGTGGACAGTCACTGTTCAGCACAGAAAGCTTCCTCTGTGATACTGTCAATCCAGTTTTGCAGTAAAGCCAGACAGTCTGATACAGGATGATGGCTTGGGTCATCTTATATTCAGCTGTTTGAGATAAGGGTGCATCTCCCTTAACTAGCCCACTGCATAATTTATTTCAGATGCTACAACTGTCACAAATTTGACTTAGGATGAGTCATTCAGAGAACTTCTATTTGCAGAGGTAGAAGATGAATTCATATGGCACATATTTTGCCCCTTGAACCATATTCTAATACAGTATTTTCAAATTCTGCTCCAGATTTCTAGGATCTGTGACTCATCCTTTAGCAGAAGAACTTTGCTGTATCTGTTGGGCTTTGTGTGACATTTCATTAGAACAAAGGATGGCAGTGGCCAAAAGATCAGATGGCTATGTCTGCTCTTCTTAAATTTAAGGGGATTTACCATCTTTTTAAAGAAAAGGGCCACTGTGTGCTTAATCTATATTTTATCCTTTAAAGCCTAGTTCTTCACCATTTAGGTTTCATATACCTCACTGAGAATTTCACAGAAGCTATAAGACTTTTTAGTAAAATTCACAAATGCATAGGCATCCAACTTTTCAGAGACAATTTAAAATATTCAAAGTCCACTGTAAGCTCTGGGATCCCAGGTTAAGAACTCTTATCTAAATTTTATATTATTGTTATTAATTCTGCCACCAGAAAACCTGAGACAAAAAGCCCTACCACTTGACTTTATACTCTTTATCAAAATGAATTCAATAGAGATGTAATTTTAAGTTTAAAAATAAAATTTTAGAAATAGTTGAGAAAATGTAAGTATTCACAGAATATCAGAAAATCAAAGGCAGAAATAATAGTCAAAGATTGAATCAAGATTAAAACTTCAAATTTCTAAGTAACAAAATCAGTACATACATATGCTAGTTAGAAAGTTCATCTCTCTCCTATGTAAGGAACAATCTATAAGAAAATCAATGTCACAATGGTAGAGAAATGAGTAAAGACCATGAATGTGCAGATTGTAAAATGAGAAATAAAAATGCTCGAGAGGGGGAAAAATTCATTTTCCCTAGTAATTAAAACTATGAGGTAACTGTTTGTCCTTCAGATCAGCAAACTTGACCAAAAAAATCGTAGTACCCAGCATGGCATTCTCATTTTCCTACTGAGCCCATAAATCGAACAAGCTACCTGGAGTGAAATTTTTCAGTATGTTGCAAAAGCCCTAAAATGGTACAAGGCTTGAGGCAATAATCCCATCCCAAAGAATTTAAGAAAATGGACAAGCAAGCAAGGTGTCTGTTGCAACCTCTTTTAGTAGTGGAAAATTGGAGACAATGTACAAATTCAAAACAGCAGATGGAGTAGACACATTATAATGCATCAGTTAATTAGATACGGTGGAGTCATTAAGATACTGTGGAAAATGATTACTGATATAGAAGGGGGTCAAGAGAGATATTAATAGAAGATAGCATGTTACAAAGTAACTATAGAATTTTGTATATCTATGAAAAATATCAGTTTTATATGTCAACATATTAATATTGGTTTTCTCTAAATGGTGGTAGTTTAAGTATGTTCACTCTATTCTTTTAAAAATTATGTTGCTTATCTGTATTTTCTGTTTGCTATTGTAGTCCTGTGCTAATGGGATAATTTTTTTTTTTTTTTTTTTTGGTCAGGCAATTGCAAAGGTTTTATTTCCTCTGACCCACATATCTAATTGTATAAGTAGTCTATTATCGCTGCTTATATTACAAATGTGTAGCTAATTAACTCATCATATTCTCCCTGAAACATTCTCTCCCCCCCTTATGTGCTCTCAGTTTATCTTCTTTTCTTTCTTTCTTTCTTTCTTTTTCTTCTTTCTTTCTTTCTTTTAATGGGATAATTTTTAAATTTAAGCAAGTTCATACCAAATTCTAAAAAATAGTGCTGAAGATGTGGCTCTATGAAAGATGTAGTTATTTCCAAGATGGTAAGAGATGTGGACTCCTTCCTTTGTTATATCGTAAAGCTTTTAATTTCATGTGTATATGTGATTTCATATATATATTCCTACTCACATGCATATATTCGTATTAGTAGGGGTATGTGATTCTGATGGAATTCAATTCATATATGGTTAAGAAAAGAAGTGGTTTTTGTTTTATTTTATAATGATATAGTTGTGTCTCCCTAACCCAAGAAGAGGCATGTGGCTGTTTAGGAAACAAATGAAACTAATCAACCCTCTGCTTCTTCTTGGGCACTTGCTGTGTCCCCCCCCCACCCTGCCATTCATTCTCTCTCTCTCTCTCTCTCTCTCTCTCTCTCTCTCTCTCTCTCTCTCTCTCTCTAGCTTCCTCCCTCCCTCTGAGTCTCCCTCTGTCTCTCTCTGCTTTGCTGGCTGACATGGTGGGAAACGCAAGCACTCACTGCTTTCAAACTCTACAGTCTTAGGGCTGTGGTCATTGGAGGAAGATGGCGTAACCCCCCTGGAAGCCAAGCCAAGGATCCCAGACTCTGTCTGTGGTGGCATGGTCAGATGCCCATGGCAGACAGTTGGCTCGGAGGGAGGTGTGCAGTGTGGTCTAAGAACATGTCAGTTCTCCCCTGCTCCCTGTGGATTGCAGTGCAGGCATGAGGAGTTCCTTGAACATGGGGAAAAGATCAACCAAGTGAAAAATGTATCCACCATACTGAACAGTCCTTTTTGTTTCCTTTTGCATAATGCCTGACCAGCTAAATCTGAATCTTCACTAGTATTTCATGATCTTTATATATTCTAATTATGTTTACTTGGTATAGTATTAGCTCAGCACTAAACATTCAGATTAAGATTAGAGTAATAAATTGCTATCAAGTTCCATGAATGCTAGTTCTGTGTTTTGAAAAATATGGTGACCAGGTTCTGGTGCTTCTCCTGTCTCTCTCTAAGTCTGTGATGCTGGTGATGTCTTCTCAGCTCCAGGGCATCTCTGTTTTGTCTTCCAGCACATGACTACAACTTCTCTGCAAAGACTTGCCCAACCCTGAAAGCCTAGGCCATTCTTAATGATTTAACCCATGGTGGTAGCTTACTTGAATAGTTCTTGCAGGCTGATTACATTCTTTTACATTTAGCTTTTTTGAATTTCATAATTTTCCCCAGAGTTCTAGCAGAATATAGTCCTAAAAATATACAGAAAGTTATTAAACCTGGAATTAGACTGCTAACATATTTTCAAATCGAATGTTTAATTTCATAATTGGAAAATGATACATCTGCATGGAGAAAATCAGTGGGGTTGGAAAACAAATTATGTGTCGACGGTGTTGGTACAGAAAAATTATACATATTTATGAACGGCCAAATCATCTTATTACTGGAATTTGAAAATATAATTACCAGTCATTTATAAGGTTATGATTTCAAGTGAATGCCTTATCTCGGGGCATGTATTTTATGTGTGTGTGAATTTACACATATATGCTATATACTATACAGTATCTCTAGGTACTGTCTGATTTGATTTTTTAACTAGAATTCAGATTTTAGGGAATTCAGTGCTATGGCAAATAGATACTATGTGAAATGATTAGTAAAATAAATTGCCACTTTTAAGCTCTAGAAGAATGCTATGCTTTACAGTATTTTAATAATAATCTATAATATACCCTTTAAGCACATTGTGTGAATTGTTCAAAAGACCATATTAAACTAAGTTCCTTTAAGGATTTCGTTTTACGATCATAAATGTGAAAGGATTGTTCTTCCATATGTGTTTTTAATGTAGTTGTATATTTTTATTGTATTGTATAATTCTCTCTTAATATTGCTGGGACTGGGTGACATCAATCTTCAGAGAGATACTCTGGAGGCCCCAACACTGCCTCCCACAAAGTTGCCATGGAGACAGCCTCACTGCAGCTTCGTGTCTGGGTTGTCAAAGTGAGGTGCAGGGCAGGTGGTCCCTGCAGTGACCCAGGCCCAGATCCCTGAAGGAATTCTGGAACTTATAGATCTGATTTTCTGGTATGCTGCCTAGAAATCTACATTTTTACCAAGGTCCTCAAGGTGATTCTGTTACACATTGAAGTTTGAGACCCACTGATTTGATTCAGATGGGAAATGCATCCATTATATAATGTATGGAAATCCAAGCATAGAAAACACTCTTCTTTCCCTTTTAAGAGAAATCAACTTTATTATCTTAGCAGAGTGAGCCCTATCCTGCAGAAATATAAATCTGGGCAGAAAAACTCCATGCAACTTTCCATCACTGAATTCTCCAAATGTCTGAAAGGCAGAGAAAGATCCAAGGATCCTGAAGACATGGGGAATCTGGGTCCTTAGTAACAGTCTCTTTCTCTTGGGAGCATCTCAATGATTCACCTCTGGTACTGCTTTGTCCTCAGAAGTGACTACAGGTAGTTTTTGTCAGTCAGCTCTGTGGCATCTGGGTACTCGTTACTCCATGTGGTCAGTACACCAGCAGCATTGGCTATCACCTGGAAATGACGTGCTGGTTGGCGTGCTGCTGAGAACACCAAATGCCCAGTCAGACAACCTGGGTTCTGGGTCTAGCTTAGTCGCTCACTGGTTATATGAACTTGGGAAATCCTTAGGGTCCCAGATACCTTGGCCCTTTACTAACGTCCTGATTGGAAGGAGGCTCTTTGGCTTCAAGGTGGCCCTCACTACCCATGATTTAGTATAACATGTCCATAATGTAGTACTGCGGTGGTTGTTAGAAAGGCAGTAGACTAATTGAGGGACAACAGAAAAGCGGGTTCATTTAGATTTGTGACACTTCATATAAGAGTTCCTTCATCCCCAATACTGTAATTAGACCAAAACATTTGGAATGACAAGGCATGTCAACCCCCATTTTGGGTTATTAATAGAAAAGCAGGAGTCTGTAAATTCAACCTAGAATTTTTATATTTTAAGAATTTAGGGCTTCCCTGGTGGTGCAGTGGTAGAGAGTCTGCCTGCCGATGCAGGGGACACGGGTTCATGCCCCGGTCCGGGAAGATCCCACATGCCGCGGAGTGGCTGGGCCCGTGAGCCATGGCCGCTGAGCCTGCGCGTCCGGAGCCTGTGCTCCACAACTGGACAGGCCACAGCAGTGAAAGGCCCACGTACTGCAAAAAAAAAAAAGAAAAGAATTTAGTCAAACATTATTGGAATACTCTCCTAGTTGACCAATAAAACTATGGGTTATTATGCATATTATTTGCATGTGTCATATATTTTTGTTTTCACTTAATTTGGGAAATATTATCCAAAGAATGTACAATAAAGTAGCCGGGGGTGTAGCAACAAAGATTCTGTGGACAGAATGTGCAGTGCTGTTTGTCAGATGGTCGCCAAATAACAAGCTTGCTTCACGCCGCCTTCGGCCCTCCTTTGAAAATGGTCATCAGTACCTGGTCAGTGGGAAACCAGCGCAGACTCAGGGAGAATTGTGCCTTATGGCAGTCAGCCTTGATATACATTCTCTAGGAATCTATTTTCAGTATACTAAAAGAGAGGTTAAAGACACGCTGGAAGTTTACCAAAAGACAGTAAGATAGAAATGGGCGTTCATCGGACTCAGTCTGCAGAGGGATATCATTCTTGTTAGTGGCTCCTTCTAAATCATCTCTTGAGGGCTTCCCTGGTGGTGCAATGGTTGAGAGTCCGCCTGCCGATGCAGGGGACACGGGTTCATGCCCTGGTCCGGGGGGATCCCACATACCGCCGAGTGGCTGGGCCCGTGAGCCATGGCCTCTGAGCCTGCACGTCCGGAGCCTGTGCTCCGCAACAGGAGAGACCACAACAGTGAGAGGCCCGTGTACCGCAAAAATAAATAAATAAATAAATAAATAAATAAATAAATAATCTCTTGAGCGTAGCATGTACTCTGTGGTCTTTTGTCTTAGAGCCAGAGGTGCTCAGGCTCGCACCCTGAATTTCTGGAAGTGGAATCGTAGAAATTCAGTGGATGTATGTGAACAGACAGGGATAGAGACACAGCACACACACACTCACACCTGTAGTTGTCTGGCACCTTAGTCATTGACGGACATTGTGTAGGCAATAGTTTTCCTGCCATCAAAGCAGTATTGAAGCAGTGGTGGTGTTCGGGCCACCACGTACAGCTGCACAGGTTGTACACCACACAACTCTAGAAGATGTGATCCATCTAGACCTCTGCCCCTCACACGTGCTTATGATGTTGTTACAATGCTCATTCCGTTCTGCTGCCAGGTGATAGCCAATGCTGCTGGTGTACTGACCACATGGAGTAACGAGTACCCAGATGACAATGTGGATGGTACCCCCCAGAGTTGTGTGGTGGTGCAGCCCTGGGGCGGAGTTAGGCTCACAGTGAAATGCCACACTCCTGGCCACAGCTGCGTGTTACAGAGATTAGCCAGTTCTTGGTGCCCCCCACCTTTAGGGTGTGTTACTGTGAATACTTCTGACTCACAGTCGTTGCCCTAAAATACAGGGTAGGTTTGAGATTTTATGTTAACTCTGCTTTAAAATTTAAGAGCAAGGAGAGATGAGAAAGAGAAGTTACAGCACATCAGTTCATGGGTGACAGGACCAAACAGTTTCCCTTCATGGCTAGTGTGGGGCTTCCAACACCACCCTGGTCTGAACTGAGGGTCAGTTAAGTGTCCCCCAGGCTAACCATTCTGAACATCAAATGGCTCCAAGTCACCAGCACTAATATTGTAACTTGCATTATCTCCATGTAGTGTTTTCCACATTCTCCACATGGGATGTGCATTCACTCAGCCAGCCAATGACATGTTGAATGCACAAGTATATGTAAATGATTTATTGCTAGAATGTGATTTAATTATTTAATATAAATTTAATTGAAAAATAAAAATGTATAACTTGAGTTCACATTACAGGAGTGAAATAGCTAAAATACCTGTTATAAATACCACTGCATTTCCCAAAATTGAATATTATAGTACTGGCTTCATGGAAGATATTTTAGAAAATCCAAATCTTTGTTTTCTATCTCTATGATGACTCTAGTTATTAAGAAACCATGCAAAGTCCACAATATATAATGGATCTATTCTGATGCAATAAACACATAACATTTTACTATCTCAATAATTGTTTTTAATTGAAATATTTAATAACTCATTACTGATAAATTACTTGTTATTGAAAAATCATGATCTAACCCTAAGTAGTTTTGAGTCATTTTGAAAAACCCATGTCCATCAAATGGGCTTCTTTTTTTTTTTTTTTTTTTTTTTTTTTCTGGTACGCGGGCCTCTCACTGTTGTGGCCTCTCCCGTTGCAGAGCACAGGCTCCCGACGCGCAGGCTCAACGCAGGCTCAGTGGCCATGGCTCACAGGCCCAGCTGCTCTGCGGCATGTGGGATCTTCCCAGACTGGGGCACGAACCCGTGTCCCCTGCATTGGCAGGCGGACTCTCAACCACTGCGCCACCAGGGAAGCCTCTCAAGTGGGCTTTTTGATGTTGATTCCTGGCATCTCCTGTCTTTGCCTTTCTCTCCACCTTCTTATTTGGGCCCATTATACACATAGATGACTCCAAGAGTCTTATAACTGAACTCTCCCACAAATACTACACCTTTTTTCAAAATAGTTTTCAGGCTGGATTTAGAATAAAATTTTCAAAATATTAAAATCTTATCTCAAAGGTCATTAGCCCATGGATGAAATCTCATTTTTAAAAACATTTTTGTGTTTTAAAATGTGTTTTATTGAATTATAGTTGATTTACAATCTTGTATTAGTTTCTGGTATACAGCAAAGTGATTCAGTTTTATATATATATATATATATTTTTTTATATTATTTTCCATTATGGTTTATCACAGAATATTGAATATAGTTCCCTGTGTTATACAGTAGGACCTTGTTGTTTATCCGTTCTATAATGGTTTGCATCTGCTAACCCCAAACTCCCAATCCAACCCTCCCTCACCCCCTCCCCCTTGGCAACCACAGGTCTGTTCTCTATGTCTGTGAGTCTGTTTCTGTTTCATAGATAAGTTCATTTGTGTCATATTTTAGATTCCACATAAAAGTGATATATCATGTGGTATTTGTCTTTCTCTTCCTGACTTGGTTCACTTAGTATGGTAATCTCTAGGTCCATCCATGTTGCTGGAAATGGCATTATTTCATTCTTTTTTTATGGCTGAGTAGTATTCCATTATATATATGTACCACATCTTCTTTATCCATTCATGGATGAAATCTCTTGATTCATGGCCAGGTTCTTCAAAATATCTAAAGAGTGCAAGTTCAAAAGAGTGGACACCAGCCCTTTCTGGCCTGGATCTTCCTTTCTTTCTTGTTACATCTTCTAAGAGTCTTTTCTCTGGGCCTTCACTCTACTTTTCTGATCCATTTGGCAGCCTGGAGACTTGCTCTATGTATCCCTGCCTCAGGCCAGCACGCATACTCCCCGTGACTGAAACTCCCCCTGAAACTCCCCCGCTGACCAACTTCTGCCTGTCCCTCGGGACTCAGCTCAGCATCTTATCCCCAGGGGTACTCCTGACCTTTCCGTGCCTGCCTGGCCCTGTCAGAACATTTGTCTCACTGCAGCAGCTGTCTCTTTATTCATCTGTTTCCCGCTCAGGACCACAGAACTGCAAGATCCTTTGACTTCATTTCTCTGCCTCCTGTTCCCTGAGCTCAATGCATTAAATAGGAGCTTCATGAACACCTGCTGTCTGAGCAAACTGAAGGAAGGTAGAAGGAAGAAAGGAAGCAGGGAGGGAAGGAAGGAAGGAAGGAAGGAAGAGCCCTACCTGAAGAGAGATTTAGTGACTCCCTTCGTGAAGACAGATATTACAATATGCACAGTGCTCCATGGCCAACAGAATCTTGAAGCATTTGCAGTCTGAGTCTGTGCCAGTTAGACGATGTTCTTTGCTTTTCATCTAGACATATTTTTCTTGGTATGAATATAACTTTTATTCCTGTGAATTGGATGTGTGATATTGGCTATTAAATTGTAAGCCCTTTGTAGTAGAAACTGCTTTGCCTCTTAATGTCTTGACTCTCTGTGTCTGGCACAGTGTCTGGCCCTTGGGTAATATAATTTTAATAGCACAAGGGACCAGTGGTATCACTGCAGCCAGGTTAGGTAGCTGGATTGAGTGAAGTGTTTCAGTTAGTGTCGTTGGTTGGTTACAAGTCAAAGAACCACTGATTCGCTCAAGGGGGAAAAATTATTTGTTGGAACAATATGAGATGCTCATAAAATAAAAGGACACGTCCAAAAGCTAGGGTTTAGGAAGGGAAGGACCCAGGAAAACTCCAGAGGTATAGGAAGCAGGGACTAGCAGATGACTTTGGGCTGTCCCCATCAGCAGAATCAAATTCAACTATTTTTTATCTTTGTGTTGCTCTCCTTGAGGTTCAGAGCCTAAGAGGAGCTCACTGGATTAGAGACATGCCTACAATTGGCCAGGAAAGCATGCTGTATTAGTTTCCTATGGCTGCTGTAACAAATCACCACAAATTCAGTGGCTTAAAACAACACAGATTTATTGTTTTCTAATTCTGGACATCAGGGCCCTGAAATAATTCTCACTAGGCTAAAGTCAAGGTGTTAGAAGGGCTGCATTGCTTCTGGAGGCTCTAGAGGAGGACCTATTTCCTGCCTTTTCTGACTTCAAGAGGCTGCCTACATTCCTAGGTTCATGGTCATCTTCCATCTTCAAAGCCCGCAGTCACATCACTCCATCTTATTCCGTTGTCCTGTCTGCCCTGACTCTAACCTTCCTGACTCCCTTTCCACGAGTTAGGATCCTTGTGATTACACTGGGCCCACCTGGATAATCCAGGATGAACTTCTCCATTGAGGGCAGCTAATTAGCAATGTTACCTCCATCTGCACTAATCCCCCCTTGCCATGTAACATGACATAGTCACAAGTTCTGGGGGTTGGAACGTGAACGTCTTTGGGGGCCATCATTCTGCCTACCACAGATGGGCACCCTTGATTGTGAGTGCAAGAAACTTCATGCATCCTAAATGAATATCTCCCCCAAGGAAAAAATCAAGGTTCAACCAACAAAAGCAGGGAGGAGGGCTACAGTTCAGACAAAACCAACAGACTTCTCCTGCACATGTTGAAGTTCCATTTTTAGCACGAAAAAGTGCATTCTAAAGATGTTTCTCCTTGCAGTGAAGGTATCTGAAATTAGGTGAGTAAATTTGACAATATGAAATGTTTAAAATAGCATTCAAGTAAGTCATTATCTTTCTTCCCCTGGAAGCTCTTGTAATGCCAACTGGCCAAGTTTGGCAGACAATTAAAGCCAAGACAGCATTTCTTCTACAAAAGTGTTGCCTTGGTCAGTTGAACCATAGACAAGTGAGACACTAAATGACTGCTACAGAGAGGGTTCCCATCCTACAATGAAATGGCCTAAAGGCTTTGTTATCAACTTGCATGTTTTCAGAGGATTGCATTGGCCTGGGTAACCGAGCAGATTGTAATAGCTCTGAGTAAAGGTGTGTTTCTTCCATTTCTATTACCTTTTATGAGCCTTTACTGAAAGCAAGTGGAAAGGGATTCTGTGCCCTAGATTAAGAATAGTTGTCCAGGCAGGATTCAGTTCATGAATTCTCTTTCTTTTGCCAAGTTAAATGTGTGATTGTAGAATCAAACTTGCAGATAAGCAGTAGAAAAAAGGACACAGGCTAGTGTTGGCTGGCCCCTATAGGAGATGTACTTACTTCCTGTAAGGAGTTGCTCCTGGCCATTCTAAGACAGTTAAACTCGTAATTCATGATGCCCTAGACTAAACTCACAAGGTCACTGCAAAGCACATGAATAAAAATAAGCAAAGGAGAAATACGATTGAGCACTGTCATTTATCTTAAAGCAAGCTCTCATTTGGAAATTGTAGTGCTCCTTTATTTCATCTTTCATTTACTTTTTGAAGTAATTCTTTTTTGGGTCATTTCATTTCTTGGATACCCACGTGTTTCATGTTACCCATAAGAGGGTTGTCCAGTGCCAGCTCTTGCTTTTGGTTCATTGTGCAAGAATGCAAGATGGGAAGCTTGTTCTAGACATTACAGTGTATGTATCTAATAGACAAAATGTATGGTTTTATTCTCTGCTCTATTAAAGACTCAGGGTTTGACCTTGAAAATATTACATAGTTCCTTTGCACCTCATTACCCTCCCATTTATAAAATATATCTGCAAAGAGTCCTTACTGGCCCAGGCTGCTTGCTCTAGGGCTGCTCGTGTGCTTCTGTACTTTTTGCTGTGTAACAAGAAGAAACATATGCATTAGATGTCAGTACTGTAGGGGACTCCAGGATTGATGAAGTGAAATTGAGGTTTCACCTAGTTATATCAACAACAAATGTATTTTTCATATTTAAATTATTACTTTATATTGGAGTATAGTTGATTTACAATGTTGTGTTAGTTTCAGGTGAATCTGAAAAAGAATAGATATATGCATATGTATAACTGAATCACTTTGCTATATTTTTCATATTTAAAGGTGAAATTTATCTTCCCCATATCTAAAAACTAAATATATTAGAAGTCACATATGTATGGGAATAACATGGGTTTTCCTCTTACTAATTTGACCAATAACACTTACTCTACATGATGTGATTCAGTCCCTTGATTTTTCAAGTCCCACATTCTTCTAATCATGAGAGAGTCCAGTTTCCAAATTTGCCTAACATGTTAGCTAATGTGGTCAATTTGAATTTTAAACTGGAAGTTGTCTTGGTGACCATCACAAGCTACACATTCTTTTGGTATAAAATCCTGTATGTTGGAGACATTGGTTTTAGGTCCTATTCATGGTTAGTGGCAGCTGAGTGAGGTCTTCTGCCACCATGGCGGTGTTTCTTATATTCAGACTCGGTTTATCATCTGTTCTGAGGTTGTTCGTTCCTAAATCCTTATGTAGTAACTGTAACAACTTGAATATATAAAATTAAAATTCAATGCATTATTATTCAGTTTTCTCTAGGTACTTATACAGTGATTAAATCATGACCAGTTATAAATGATCTCGAAAATAAAATCTGTAAATTAATTTCTGATTAATGTTCTTCACCCTATTTTGTTCAATTCGTTCAACCTATCACTGGAACTTTAACCTTGTGTTCAAAGTTCAGAGAGATTAAAAAAAAAAAAAACAGTTGACAGTGTTTTTTTCTCAATTGCACAAATTATATGTGTGATACACAGAAATTAGATAATGATTTTTCCGATAGGATGATGGGTTGATTTGTTATTCTAAATTGAAATTCAGTCACTTGTACAATTTAAATTTAGCATCGTTCTCAGAGTAATTACTGTTTCATAAAAGCAGTCTATCAGATGGCATTGCCTCATGTGGATGCCACGTACAGACAAAAAGTCACAGGGGAACAGAGGCAGAATCCATGCAAAACAAAAGGTTCTTTCAAAACCCGGCATCATTTTCTTTGGTGGAATTATTGACATCAACAAGTACCAGTAGCCACTTGTTTCTTAATTAAGTTAATAAATGACTAATTGATCTAGTAAGTAAATGATTCCAGGCAAAACAAATGCTCATACAATGAAAAGACCAATTAAATAATCACATACAGACAAATAAGTTAAACATTATCAATTCACTTGCTACTTTATTCATTAATTCATTCAACAGAGCAGCATTGAGCCACTGGTTGGTAAGAAAACTCTTAACTAAGGGATTGGGACCAGTCAGTAAAGAGAAGTCATTTAAAATTAGAGAGTCATTAAAACAAATACATAAAAGATATATTCATTTGATTTTGACATATTTATACCTGTGTTCACTGATCTTATAGGACCTGGTCCATTTACTTAACTATGGGCCTGCCCATAAGGGTTCCAAATGAACATTCTTGCAAACCCTTCCTCACCCTAGTCTCCGCTCATTGTATTCTCTACGATATCCAGTTTCCATTTATCTAAAGTAAGAAATCAAGACACGTTTGGAGCATTTTGAAGGAAAAATCCTTCTAGATGTGTATAATTGTTCCCTAGCCATTTACAATCATCCCATCTATAAACCCATGGCATTTTAAAATGGATTTTCTTAAAGGAGTTTCACCAAAGCATTAAAAAATAATAATAATAACAACAACCTTTTATGCAGTTGTATCTCACTGGTTTACATGTTTGGTTAAATAATAGAATCACAAGTTAAACTGGAATGAATGGATTTGGAAGCAACACAGCTAGCTGCTGGTAAACTGCCCCTTAACCACTGAGGGCAGGGAAGACCCAGCCTGCTTTGGAGTGGAGAGCTGACCACAAGTGCAGAAGGGGTCGGTCAGCAAGGGTTATAGAATGGAGCCAGTTAAAAGAGCTTCTAGAATACGTACTGCTCATTGTGCTAGGCGCTGGGACACTAAAGTAATAAGCACTCGGAAGGCATTCTGACTTGTAACCTTTTCCTCTTTAGAACAAAGATCCACACTTTAGATCCAATCTCTGTATTCACCATTTTTCTCTGGGGCACCTCCAAGGTGGGAAGACACCATTTCCTATATGTTTTTTGCATCCACTACTCGATGCCTAGTAGTGGGCCTGGCACACTTTGTGGGTTTTTTTTTTTTTTTTTTTTTTTTTGCGGTATGCGGGCCTCTCGCTGTTGTGGCCTCTCCCGTTGTGGAGCACAGGCTCCAGACGCGCAGGATCAGCGGCCATGGCCCATGGGCCCAGCCGCTCCACAGCATGTGGGATCTTCCTGGACCGGGGCACAAACCTGTGTCCCCTGCATCGACAGGTGGACTCTCAACCGCTGTGCCACCAGGGAAGCCCTAATGAACTGTTTTTTAAATTAGTACCAGCATCGAGGCATCTTATAGGTTTGTAGGACAGTATTGTGATTGAGAACCACAGGCCGTGTGGCTTTAAACAGTAGCTCCTCCCTTGGTAACTTAGGGAGGTTAACCTCTCTGGACCTCAGTTTCACCATCTGGGAGTTGGGGATGGTAATAGAAGTGCAGCATAGGGCTGTTGTAGTAATTCATCATACTGGTGAAGAGCTCAGGAGAGTGCCTACTACATAGTAAGTATGCATTAATATTCTTATGATATTGTCTTGTAAAACATATTTATTCAATTGTAACTTAAAATTTTAAATATAACTTCATAGCTAATTCCTCATTTGTACAACCATCCATTTATAGATAATATTCTTTTGTATACCTGCCAGGTTGGGTATGACACTCATATGCATTTAAAAAAATTGTTTTAAATTAATTATTTATTTATTTAATTTGCGGTAGGTGGGCCTCTCACTGTTGCGGCCTCTCCCGTTGCGGAGCACAGGCTCCAGACGTGCAGGCTCAGCAGCCATGGCTCACGGGTCCAGCTGCTCTGCGGCATGTGGGATCTTCCTTGACCGGGGCACGAAGCCGTGTCCCCTGCATCGGCAGGCAGACTCTCAACCACTGCGCCACCAGGGAAACCCTGATATGCATTTTTTAATTGCTTTTTCATCTAAGACACAGAAAGTAATTGATAGGAAACTTTATTGTAGGGAAGATAAATATAAGAAAATTTTTGTAGTTAAATATTTATGGTTTTTCTAACCAAATTCCATATACCTGCAGTGTTTACATAATTGAGATTTTTAAATAAATACCATGTTGATTTATCTTTAGGTAGATTTTATTTTTTTAAGTCTCTTGGACATTTGGATGTAAAAAATTCAATTTCCAGTACTTGTTACTATGCTTTTAATAACCCCTACAGTTTAATAAGGTTTTCACATTAGCTAGAACTTAGAAACTTATTTCACCCTTTCAAAAATAGCAACATCTTTGATTGAAATTTCATCTATCAATTATCTTTTGGAGATAGTGAAAGTTTGTCAACAATATAAAGATATAAAAGATTGTAATCAAGTTTACTCTTGGACCTCTCCCTCCACAAAGACCAATAAAAACACCAAAATATTACCCCATAAAAAGTAAAAAATTCCTACCTAAGTGGCAAAAAATTTATTTTTCTCTCTGGACATAAAACCACAACTTCATTTTATAAGGGTTATGCTCATTTTCTTTAAATTTGTCTATATTTGAACTCTTATAATTGACTAATTTTTTAATTGACTAATTTTATAACAACTAAATTCAAAATGTTTGGCATTTTATTCAGGAATAATTTGTGTACTAGAGAGTGGGAACTACTGATCATGGGAGATATTGTAAATATTTAGGAAAAGGAGAAAGAAGAAGTAGAAAGTGGGAAGCCTAATGCTGGAAAGAGACTTTGCCCCATACATCGAAGGAATTAATTGTGAAAGAAATTATCTTTAAAAGTATACTAGAAAAATGATACAGATATATTTTTAAATGTTAAATATTATCATTTTTAGATCAGGAATATGACATCATCATACCAATCCTATTTACTCATATCTGAGATTTAAAATATGATGTGATTGCATAGAATCACAGAACATATAGAGAAAATTTTTCAAACAGCTTTGCTGAAATTTACCCTTGCATATTCGAACAAGTTTAGTCTTTTAGAGCATCATGGACTTCATAACATATTAAAAAGGTGTTGACATAATGGTGACTTAAAAAGGTGACATTCTACTTTCAAGATCTCAAGAGTAGTTGGTACCTTAGTGACAAAAACCTAAGGATTTATCTAAAATTAAAAAAAAAATCTTCCCTGAAACTGATGAGTATTGTTTTATAGTCAGATTTTTAATGTAAAAGAACTATTACATTCAAACATTGAGAATCCTGAGGTCTAATCAAAAGGATATGACAAGATGTCAGGTATTTGGGTTAAAATCCTCGATACCTGTTGACTTCTGACCTGTGAGACTGGACTTGCTATTTATTTTTTCTGAGTCTCATTGTTCTATACTCGTGAAATGAAGTTATTAGTAACTACTTTTTACATTTGCTGTGAGGGTCAGAATTTTTATCTGTAATCTCAGTACGGTGGATAAAGTTCTATAAGAGAAGCATAATAACACCCACTTGAAAAGTCACAGAGTGAAAGATGACTCATATTTCTCTGTGGTTGGAATCAGCTTTTTGTTTGCTGTATTTATTCTACCATTTAAAATATAATTTTATGGGAAGAGGCACTGAATAGACATTTTTTTCCAGAGAAGATATATAAATAGCCAGCAGGTACATGAAAAGGCACGAAACATCACTAGTCATCTGGGAAATACAAATCGAATCCACAAGGTAACACTGCACCCCTGTCAGAATGGCTATCATCAAAAAGAGAAGAGATAGTCAGTGCTGTGGAGGACGTAGGGAAAAGGGAAGGAATCCTTGTGCACTGTTTGTGTGAATGTAATTTGGTGCAGCCATTATGGAAAACGGTATGGAGGTTCCTCACAAAATTAAAACTCTAGAACTACCTTATGATCCAGCCATCCGACTTCTGGGTATATATCAGGAAAAGCAAACAGGATATTGAAGAAATATCTGCTCTCCCACGTTCATTGCAGCATTATTCACAGTAGCCAAGATATGGAAACAACCTGTGCCTGTCAGTGGATGAATAGAGAAGATGTGGTACATATATACAATAGAATATTATTCAGCCGTGAGAAAGAAGAAAATCCTGCCATCACAACAACATGAATGAACCTGGAAGGCATAATGCTAAGTGAGATGTCAGACAAAGAAAAGCAAATGCTGTAGGATATCACTTATATGTGGAATCTAAAAATACTGATCTCCTAGAAACAGAGCCTAGAAAACAGAAAACAAATTGGCAGAAGTAGGGCTGGGGATTGATAACCTCCTCTTCATATATCCAGTCGTTCATCCATTAAAATATCGATTGATCCCATACAAAGGATATTTAAACCACCGATGTGTAATATTTAATGAATATAAATACAAAAATAAGAAAGGTTCTTTGCTGTATAACCTTCACAAGTACAATAAAAACCTCTTGTACACATATAATTTAGGTTTAATTCTCTAAGCAAAGCCTTACTTTTTTTCTCGAGGGTGTGTGCTGTAATAAGCTAATTATGTCACTTAAAATGTCAAAATTTCTGTCTGTAGGTAAAAAATGTCAACATATCTTGGCAACTTTCAGAAAAGATCATGGCTCTATTTAGGTTTTGTTTTATTTTTGTTCTTTTAAGGACAGTAGAGAGATTTATTTTTAAAATTTCCAAGTCTGTGCTAACACCTAAAGTTGGATAGGAGTAGCTGAAATGCTGTGTTCTATAATTAAATATAAAATACTGATTGACGGTTTCCCTGCTGCAGTGGGTTGAATATATCGGCTAAGGAGGACAGATATCTATTTACGGTGTGAGATTTTGTCCTTGAATGCCCATTGATAGTAATTCTGGAAAAAAAAAATGCGTGGTTGAGCTCCAGTATCTTGAGAAATTGTGAAGTGGCAGATACATATTTGGAATCAATGTGAAGAGCAAATTGCCATAATTTGAGTAGACACTTTCAAGTACTATGAAGTGAGACCACGTTGCAGGCCAGCCTGTAGCTGGTATTTGGGGACTTGTTTAATAGATTGTGACAGTCAGAGTTGGTACTTCACAGTAAACTGTTGTGGACTGGCTTTAGAGTATGATTTTTTTTTTTTTTTTTGGTACCAGACTTCATCTTGTGAATCTATGATTGAGCAAAGAAATATAAAATGGAAAACTGCATGTTTGTGTAAAATATTATTAATGAGAATATTTGGGAAGCCAGGTTGTCTTTGCTTATAGGCTTAGACGTTGTTCAGCCTCTTGCACAGATACGATGTAGGAGATGGATGGTAAGTCTTCAGAAGCTGTGCTAAGGGGAACCCCAGTGCCTGGGACATTTGGCAACGACAGTATTTTCTGGGAAGTCACCGTGTGTGATGTGGGGCGAGCGCTGGATTAGGAGCTGCGCTCAGCATACTGTGAAATTTCAGCCAAAAGAATAGTAGCTCTACCACTGAGGCTCTTTATTATAGAATATATTAGAACTTCCTCTCCTATTAAGAGGGAGTCAAAATCTAAAGTATTTTACCTATTTCAATTTCTGTTGAACTTACTGTTACTGTGATGGATATATACTTGCAGTATCTCAGACTTTCTTTCTCTGGCACAAAGAGAAATGTCTCTGTAGCCTAGTAAACCCATGAAATCAACTGTTAACACATGTTTGTGGTGTCTGGGAGAGCTAGGATGGTTATTGATTCTAGAAGTAGGGTCACTATCCGTATTTTCATAAAGAGGAGCCCTAAAATTTTATACTGTTTTTATAATTAAAATTGAAATAATTAATTTCATCCAGATGTATTCCCACTGTAAGTGTAGACACAGGTATGATTAGGAGAAATAGATATGGTTTGGCTACTTTAATATTATATATTACCCAAGCTCATTAATCTGAATATTTCTATTTTGTAAACCCAGGAAGATTTATAGGACATTTATGTACCAATCACTGTTGTAAGTGTAAAATTCCCTGACAATTTTAAATAGGGATAATGCTGCATTATAAATATTCTTTCATTATAACGTATTCACTAAGCATTAAATGATGCCAACTCTTTACTGGGAACTATTCTAGGTACTGAGGTTGTTAAAATGAATAAGACAGTTTCTGTGCTCAAAGAATTCATGACCTAATTAGGAGATATATAATGTAAAATAAAGGGTGTTTCCATAAGTCTGAGATGCTGAGCAGTGTATCATTGATTTAAGAACACTTTTAGTGGCGAGTGACACAAAATCCATCCCAAACGACTTAAAGGAAAAGGTTGCCAACAGTCACGTAAAGAAGCATCCCAATTTTAAAAACATTTGAAGTTTTAAAAAATCCCAGAAGAGGTAAGATCATGACAGCTCGTTGTGATAAAGGCACTGCTTGAGCGAGGTTCTAGTTACACAAGTAGCAGTCAGGAGGAAGTGGTTCAGATTGTGGAGTGGTTCAGAAAGGCTGCGGAGAGCAAGAAATGCTTGTGGGGAATTAAGAAGGGGGAAGAGAGTTTAATAGCCAAACAAAATCTTAGAGGTGGTAAAAACATGCAGGAAGAGAAATCTGTGTGTGCAAAGTTTGATTGGATAAGACGTATATGGAACTATAAGAAGCTCAGTGTATCTGTGGTATAAGGTGTGAGAGGAGAAGCAGCCGGGCTTGAGAATGGAGATGTGAGAACTGGCTGGAGCGACAACAGCCTCCTACGTCAGGCAGAGGAGATTTCACTCCATCCTCCAGGTCACTGGTCTCCAAACTCTCTTGTAGCCATCAGTTTAGTGGGTAACCATTAGGATTTTTAGATGAAATGGAATAAAATAGAATAGAAATATGGTGTATCCCATGTTTTTAGGCTTTATATTTCCTGAAATTTTGTTTCAGTTAAGATGTGGGAGTCATGATATAACATACACTTCCTGTCTCTGTAGGTGTTGGAAACCTCTGTCCTAGGTGTTGGGATCCATTCAACTCAATTTAGAAAAAAGGCGTGTCATAATCAGATTGATGGTAAGAAAGTTGACTCTCCCAGTAGATAGTGCAGGAATTTGATTGGGCGAGGCACTATTTATTGCAGGCAAGCAAGACAATTTGGACAGTTTTTGTGGCTGTCCAGGCGAGAGATGAGAGGTCAGGCTGAATTTGGTGCATTGGTGGGGTTTTCAGGGAGCCATTTGTAATAGGTAGTGAGATATTTGGATATTAGGTGTGAACTCCCGGGAGAAAACATCTGAGTCATTATTTGCATATCCAATGTCAGGTGTGCATGGCTTTACCCAAGAGAGGTGTGGATGGTGTTCAGTGAGAAGAAGTGGACCATGTGGAGCCTTTGCAAACTCACGTGTAAAACAAAGGTTGTCAATCTTGGTGTACTGGCCCACCGGGATTCCACCAACAGTCGTAGAAAATGTCTCAAGTCACTTGTGAATGTAATAAATGCGACAAATCATTTGTTTTCTGAAATTACCAAGCTTAAGTTCATGATCTCCATCAAATTCCAGGTCACAGCCAAACTTCTTACAATCAAGGATCTCCCTCCAGCCCAGCAGCGACCCCCAATTACAACCCCTCTCATCGGGGTGTTTCCAGGCTCACCCCAATGCTGCCTGAATCCCAGCTCAGGGGTTCACCCTTTCTGCTCCTCTTATCTCACGTTATAGATTTATTCTGGCCCTTTCCTCTCTGCCAGGAACCCCTGGCCTTTCCAATGTCCACTAGTCAAAACCCCAACCTTCCTTCAGCTTTTTCTCTCACTCATTGGGTTCTGAGGGGACACTGCTTGCAGTTGAGGAATCTGCCAGATGTCACTACAGAATCTTGCCTGTCGGGAGACACACGTGTAGGAGGTTGAGGTACCTGCCCCTTGCTTTACCTGTGTGGGCTTTGGCATCTCAGGTCACAAGCTTGGCTGGGGCAGGGCTCAGGAGGGCCAAGGACTCACCCTCATCTGCTGACTCCTTGGTCACGAGTACAACCTTTTCAATACTTTTTTAAGGTATTAAGTGTTGATAGAGTGTTTGTTAAGACTAGACGAAGATGCTTGAGATGATGCTTTAGAAGACAAGACTGTGAGTTACTGAGAGAAAAGAACCAAGAGAAGACCCTCTCCTGTCCTCACCAACTTCATTTTGCTAGAACTTTCCTGTGTGTGTGCCTCCCCCAGGCCTGAGTACTGCTACGCCACCTTGCCCTGTGGTCTCCGCAGAAGCTTTCTTTTTTACCTTCAGACATAATTTAGGTCCTTAAGAATAATCATTCAGATGGGCCTTAAGTCTGTGGGGATATTTAGGTCGGTCCCATTTTCCTCGACAGTTAATAGAGCATGCGATGACTCATAATGGATTTCCTGACCTTCCGTGTTAGGTTCAGCCTCCAACTGTTCCCTCTTTTCTGAATACAGGTAAAAGAGTCCCCTCATGTTTGACATGTGGACTCAGCACTCAGAACTCAACAGCTCTCCACCCTGCCATCATACATCTTCCACCACAGCAACCAATAACCTTGTGTCTCTGACTCCACGGCTATCTCACACCTTACCCCCAACTTATCAGGTAGAATCGGACATTTCTCCACCTCCTGGCTTTGCCTGCTGGTGCCCCTGTAGTTGCATGTTCTGAATATGGCTCAGTGCTTCTTCCCATCCTTGCATGGTGCTCTCCATAACTTTTGCCAGATTCTGTTTGCAAGTTGCGGGTTGCAAGTATCAAGTCCCAGAAGCCCCAGAGTGTGCTCGATGGATGGTCCTTATCTTAGAAACCACCAGCCCAGGGTATACATTCTCGGCTAGTGGACTAAAGGCAAAAGCCTGACACTCGTTCTAGGATGTGGGAAGAGCAGCTTTCTTGAGTCGTAATAAAAAGATGTCATTTCAAATATCATTTAGAGAAACGTTCTTAATGCAAAGCCCGTTTTACTTATATTATGTGCTCTAGTGAGCAACCACTACTGATTTTATAGTAATAGTTCATGCATTAACTCAACTAATATTTATTAACTGGCTGCTATATACTAGATACTGAGCTAGATGTGGGAAATTTAACATCGACCAAGACAGGTTGAGTTTCTGCCCTAATTGTATTGAGTTTTGACAAATTCTAATTATCATATTGTTTATGTTATTAGGAGAAGCTGAAATTTTACAGTTTTCTTTAAAAGGAAGGAGCAAGG
This sequence comes from Hyperoodon ampullatus, assembly GCF_949752795.1. NCBI lineage: Eukaryota > Metazoa > Chordata > Mammalia > Artiodactyla > Ziphiidae > Hyperoodon > Hyperoodon ampullatus. Next base: position 166,112,124 of record NC_136917.1, read on the forward strand.
ATGGGTATATTTTTATGTGTACAGAGTGCATCTGAGAGAGAATGATGCTATGCCTATTTCTCTTGGTAGTGACATGCTAGTTACAAATACAGAATAGCAGTTTTGGTGACCAGAGTGATTACACAAATGAGGTGTTCCATAGTGTTGTTTGGGTCATCAGTTTATACTAATTCACACATTCTCTGTACCCTAATGTTAATGGGATGTTTAGGCTTATTCTTCCATTTCACATAATCATAGTCTTTTAAATGTTGCCTGTGGAGTGGAAGGTTATAAAATCAACATGTTAATTACATTCAGTTTTAAAATATTAAATTGCATATGTATTATATATAGATACATATATAAATGATAATATTTGGAGCATTCTAATGGCCAGTTTCATTATTTACTTGGGTGGAAGGTGATGGCCAGTTATGAAAGTGATGCCTAATGATGAGGGTAAAGCTAAAAGCCAGTATTTGCTAATATTTTTGTGTTTTAGAACATAGGAGGGGGACTGTCTTGAAGAGGGTGGGACTCATGAGAAGGGAGTAAGGCTAGGTGTGGCAACATGAGTTTTGCTTGCTGGGTTGGTGTGAGGGACAAGAAGTCAAGAAAGTTAATAGTAGAGAGTCTTGAAGCCATAGTCTAAAGGTGAGGGAAGAAGAGAAAAGTTCTAGAAGTTTCTAGCAACTGTAAAGTAAAAGGTGAAAAGGGATCTGACTGAAGGGGAAAAACACAGTATTAGGAAATCATCAATCTTTACATTCCCTCATTCACATAAGAGTGTGGTTTCTGGCTAGAGCTGCTGTCTGCTGCCCAGATGTTAGCAGCAAAGAAGACTCACAGGTATATGTATTTGAGGTTGTAATTTTTCAGGCCAGGTCACCTTCCTCCGCCCCAAATCTGTTCCACCTACAGTGTGGACACCTTGGCTGGTGGCCACTCAGACCAAACCCCGGAATCACCTGCACTCCTCTCTCTTTGACTTATGTACCACATGCATTCTATCAATGATCCTGGTAGTTCTCACTTCAAAATATAATTATAATCTGACCACTTCTTCCATCTTCTACTGCCCATGACTAAAGCCGAAGATGAAAGATTACATGAAAGGATTGACTATAGGGTCAATTGGGTATAGATTAAGGCCGTCAATGGAGCTTTCTCCAATAATGGAATTCTTCTGTATTTTCACTGTTCAGTGCAGTAGCCGCTGGCCACATGTGGCGGTTGAGTACTTGAAATGTGAATAGGGCAACTAATAAACTGGCTTTTTTTAAGTGTTATTTAAATTTAAATAGCCCCATGTTGCTAGGAGCTACCGTATTGGACAGTGCAAGTCTAGCTAATGAAATACAAAGTGAGAGAGTGTCATGGACATATATACACTACCAAACATGAAATAGATAGCTAGTGGGAAGCAGCCGCATAGCACAGGGAGATCAGCTCGGTGCTTTGTGACCACCTGGAGGGGTGGGATAGGGAGGGTGGGTGGGAGATGCAAGAGGGAGGGGATATGGGAACACATGTATATGTATAGCTGATTCACTTTGTTATAAAGCAGATACTAACACACCATTTTAAACCAATTATACTCCAATAAAGATGTTTTTAAAAATGAATTAAACATATGATATTTGTATTTAAAAAACAATATGTATAAATAAAGTAACATTTTGTTATCAATGTAAAAAAATAAATACTTAGTGAGTCCCACTGTATGCAAGGAATTTGGAGACTCTGAAATTTGAAGCAGGTACGACTTGCTAACCTAGGAGGAAAAAGAAAACAGGTCTCCATGACAACAGAGTATAATTGAAAGGATAAGAGGTTGTGGGTTACAGATTGGGGGTGGGCAGTTCAAGAGGAACAAAGACCGTATCATGGCCAAAGGAACTTGTTTCTGACTCAGAGAGGAGGTGATCTAGTAATGCTGGCACAAGAATGCTGGGTTTGTCACTGAATTAGATGATTGTGTGACACAACGGTTCATCAGTTATTTTTTGAAGATGGCTTTATTTTGGTGTCAAAGTCATCAGTTGCTAGGCAGAAGTGGCTAAAGAAGGAACAGGTTTGAATTACAGAATAAAATAAGGATTTATTTTCCTTCTGTGTGATGGAGGTCAATAAAATATAACATTGAATGGGGTCCTTGAATTGAGAGCAAGAGAGTTTAGCCTTCCTAAGTGCAGATGCGATTTTAACATGTTACCTAGTGTAAATTCATAGTGACTCATGTTTGGGGAATAAAAGATTAGAACATATATTTGGACCTTACAAAATCTTATTACATATGCATATAAGAGTTCAAGTTGGAAAAGAGTCTCTGTATATGGGAACTACCTGATTTTGCTATTACTGTCATCCTAACCAATTTTCCTGAGTTTCTTATCAGATTGTCTACGAAAGTGGTCGTACTGTGGATGTTCTTAAGTTAGTGCTTTGTTCTCCAGGCTTATTTCACAGCACTGGTGCACATCCTTTTGTAAGCTTTGGTTTATCCAAGTGTGCTAATTTGAAGCAGTCCATGCCTTATCTCGACACCTGTAGTTCATCTGGGATGAGTGTGTTAGCAGAGGGCTGTACTAAATAGTACCACCCTGCTACTCTCGAGATTCCCGGGCCTCCTGTGCCCACCTGGAGGTAATTAAGGGAAAGGAAGCTGAGAACAATCTAACCCTGTTTGTATCAGTCTGTTTGGGCCGCCATGACGTGATATCACAGAGTGGGTGACTTAAACAGCAGACCTTTATTTCCTCATGGTTCCAGAGGCCAGAAGTCCAAGATCAAGGTGCTAGCCACGGAGGCTTCTGGTGAGAACCCCCTTCCTAGTGGTCACCTTCTCTCTGTGTCCTCACGTGGTGGAGAGAAAATCTCTGGTGTCTCTTCCTCTTCCTCTTTTTTTTTTAAAATTTACCATTTACTCATTATTTATTTATTTGGCATGCAGGATCTTAGTTCCCCAACCAGGGATCAAACCCGTGCCCCCTGCAGTGGAAGTGTGGAGTCCTAGTCCCTAGACTTCTCTTCTTATAAGGACACCAGTGCTCTCAGATTAGCACCCCACCATTGTGACCTCATATAACATTAGTGACCTCCCTGAAGGCCCCATCTCCAAATAAAGTCACATTAGGAGTTAGGGCTTCAACCTATGGATTTGGGGGCAGGGGTGAAGGAGGGGAAGGTGACACAATTCTGCCCATAACACAGCTCCTGCATGTGAGGGTGTAGAGCAGTGTAGCATGGGCCCAGGGGCAGCTAGTCGTGTTGTTTGGTATTTTCTAGACCTAGAACCTGTGAGTAGCAAATTCTGCTAGAGAATAAACCACCCAAAATCTGACATCATGGTTCCCTCATATTGTCTCTTTTTCTCATGCTGATGATGAGTCTGTTTAAGATGCAGTTTGGGTGTTCGTAGATTCTCATTCGACTACATATATAGAAAGACTTATTACACAGTAATCGTGTAAAGGGTGTGAAGGGGTATTGTATGTCGGAGGAATACATCTGTGGGAAAATATTTCTTGTATTCGTGGTAAACTAAAAACAAAGTCAAAGAGATGAGTTTTTCTGTATCAAGTTGGTGAAAGCAAGACAGGCTAATAAAGGCCAGTGTTGTCATCGTCATGGGGAGGAGACATTTTCATGACACTGCTGGTGGGCAGGTATGTGGATTTGCTGTTGGCTCTCAAAATACGTGCAGATTCTTCATTCCATCAAGTAACACTTTTGGGAATTTATCTATCGAAAATGTCAGAAATGTAAAAATGGGTAAAATGATAAACAAAAAATAAATGAATTAGGATGCATACAATTATTGAATACTAAATATTTATTACATCATTAAACTATATAATAATTTTTGCTGATGTAAGAACTAGTTCATGATAATATTGCTGAAATTTTTTTTAAAAATCAAAAATATTAATACTCCATTATGTAAAGTTCATTATGCAAAATAAGTCAAGTCAAAAAAAAAAATTAGGCAAAAACCTATACCAAAATACCAAAGTAAATATGTTTATCTGGGATGGCAGAATTACTAGTGGTTGCTTTTCCATTTTTTTTTTTTTTCTTTTTGTCTCTCTACATTTTACAAATTTCCTGGAGTTAGAATAGATTAATTACTAATATTTAATGGATTAACTCTGTTTAAGACTAAAGTACTTAACCATAGGCTGCAAAGTCTGAAGGCTTAAGGCTTTTTATACTTATTAACAATCCAAGGCTTGGTTCTGGCAGTATTTACCCAGCCCTCCCTCTTTTCTGTAAGCTCTAAGCTAAGAAGATTGGAAGTGGAGGCCTGACAGTCTTTACCACCCATACGTAGTGATGACCAATGGTTAAATTAAATCTGGATGTTAAAAAGTACAAACCACGGAAATTATTCCAAGTCATTTTCACTAGGGCATAGAGGTTGCCTTGGGTAGCAGTGCCTCTATGGTGGGAAAAGCCTTAAAGATTTCACTTCTCTTTCTGTTATTGCTATCAGGGGGAAGGAGGGGGCATATAAACAAACCGAATCATTGCTTATACTCTGTGGGTCAAAGTTGTCAAGTGCCTAAGGATATACTTTGATTCGTTGCCTATTAAATCCCATATTTTAAGATGACAGGTGACTGTCATACTTTTAAGAGTTACATTTTATAGAAATTGGTGTGTAGACAGCATTTAGAAGGCAATAGAAGGTATGGAAAATAGGCTGACACATCAAAGCCCACTAAAATAGGGGAAAAAATGGAGAAAACTTGAGTTCTAGGTCCACTTATGTTACTTAATAACTTTGGGACCTCAGACAATTTCATTGTTGAAAAATTGTGTTGATAATAATACTGGCCCAGAGCTTGAATTCAAATCAGCCCAATAAAATTTAGAAAACACAGACATTAAAATAATAATTTGAGGTATGTAAGAACTGTTCTTTCTCAGCATAAGGCTGTTCTTACATAGAGTGCCCTTTGGAGGTCAGTGCCATGGATATAGGTGGAGATGCACGGTCAAGGGGGGTTCCCCTAATGACCAGAGGTGACTTTTTCTTCAAGAGCTGCCATTTTCCTTTCTTCTTTCTTTCTTCCCCTGCCCTGTTCTCCCATCTCCCAAACTTCCCCTAAATAGAAGGACATGCCTTTCAGGCTGTTTTACCGGGCATGACATTTGCTGGTCTGTTTATGTCCATCCTTGTGATTATAAAGCTTGATCAAATTAGAAAACCACATATGAAAGTAAACTGAACACACAAAAGTACTTTATTTTTAACTTCCCACTCCCAGCATCATAATTACCTAAACCTCTTTCTTTCCTCCTGTTGGTATCCATCACCTAATATACTTTTCACTTGTTTGCCATGGTTGCATTTGGCCAAATTATATTCACTTGATCCTTATTATTTGCTTGCATTCTGATTGTTAATGTCATTTGCCCAAATCCTCCCATATATTCTGTGTTTGTAACAGATTTATTTTTCCAGTGATATTCTAACCCCCATTAGTAATATTATAAGGAACTTCAAAAAATAAAAACAAATCAAAACTAAGTTGGAATGTCCAATGAGAACATTAGGTAACCACTTTTTTGGTCATATATTTAAAGGAAAATTCTATACTGGAGCCCTTTGGGGTTTGCATATCCCTAAATTATTAACTAAATGCCACTAATAACATAGTACAAGGGCTGTGAAGAAAATTATGTTGCTTAGTTTGAAACCCAGGATGCTCAGATACAGTATAGTAGGAGGTACCTTTTAACATTCACACAACAATGGTTCCTGGAAGGACATGTAATATAATAGCTTAAGGCAAGAAAATAACCTTGATTTACTGCCAGCCTTTTATTTGAACAGTGATTTTTGTTGTGCCTGGGTAAAAATTGCCCTGAGTTACTTATTACTTCTTCTGCTGATGACCATTGCTAAGTAATACATGTGACAAATACTTCAGTCTTATTTATTTGTGTGAGAAAGAGAATTACAGTGGAACAAAATAACTTCTGAGAGTCCTGTTTTTAACCCATACATGTCTGTCCCTTTATGAAGTGGGCTGATGTTATTTGAGTCTCTCCTTTCTTTCATCAGTGAACTCAGACAGAATAAACTGTGGCAAATGAGTCTCGCCAGCTTTGCAGCTTTTGTCTGCTGTTGGTCTCAGAGTTAAGAACTCAGCAAATATTTGTGTAGTAGGCTGGCCATTTACTATATTTTACAATACCAACCGAGCTTCTTATGTCAACTGTGGTGTTTCTTAATTACTTATAAATTATTGATCACTTATTTTGTGTGATTTTCATATCAAGGAGAATACCTTTAGGTTTTTTTTTTGAGTTGGAAGTATGTCAGTGTACAAGTAATAAATGTATCTAAATCAGATAGAAAATGGTAGTTTGATGACCTTTTCAATACTTCTTTATCCCTCTGTTTTTTCTCATCTTACTTGCCTTTTCTATCTCATCATTTCTTCCTCCATTTACCTCAAAGACAAGACACAAAGTTGTGAGCGTATTTTGGAATTTGGTCGGGGTGGATGTAGGAGAGACTGTCTATTTGCTTTCTTCTCCTTCTACAATTATGTCATGTGCTTTCTCTGTAGTTCATACTTTCCATCTTGCCAAAGTGTACCTCTTAGAGCTGCCTGATAGTTACGTCTGTTTACAGGGCCAATATCCAGTGGCACTGAGCATGTCCTCTTGCATTGCAGGAGCTATGCCTGTCCCAGACCAGCCTTCATCAGCCTCGGAGAAGACCAGCTCCTTGAGCCCTGGCCTCACCACCTCCAATGGGGATGGCTCGGAGACAGAGACCACCTCTGCTATCCTCGCCTCGGTCAAAGAACAGGTAGAAACATTCCACTTTTCTGACATACACGTGGGGACATCATTCTTTCCGGATGAAAGATGGTGATTTAATTATGTTGGGACAAAAATCATGGTTTTCTAGCAGAATGTTGGTATTCATTATACAATTGCTATTCACATATGATTATAATAGCTTTTGACTCCGTTTTTATTCGAGATTTAGACAGCTTTCCTTGAAAAAATATTCTACAGGAAAAAAAAAAAGAAAATTGCAGTCAAAAATCCTATAGGTGAAATTTTGGCAGATTAAGTGATGGACCTGACGTTTAATACTGTTAAATGTGTGAAGCCAAATAATTGGTCTGTAGAAAACCTAAAGTTTAATAAAATTTCAAAGTATATCCATGACGCTAAAAAACTGGTAAGAGTGAGAGCAGATGAATATCGTAGAATTGTGGGCCTAAGCAGATTTGTTTTCCCAGTGTTTCCAAGATGGCTCTGGAAGAATGCATTTCAGAACTTTTCCTGTAAAGCTGTAGTCTAAATGATTCTTCCTCTACCGTTTCTTTGCCATAAAAAGGAATAAGCAGATAAAATCTGAAGTGTTAGATTTAAAAGTAATTGTTTCATAAAATTCATGTTTCTTATAATTAAAATGTAATAAATGATTTAAAAAGCTGGAAAATAAAAGTTTTTAAATTTGTTTCTTTTGCTTACGATGAACTAGAATACAAATCAATATTCTTTTTAAGTGCAAAAGCATCCTGTGTTTGAATTATATGATTCAGGGATGCTGAATGAGCAGCAGCAGTGGGGTAAGAGTGACATAAATTCCCTGATCCCAGGAACCTCTCAACAGAACAATAGACTAAATGCGGCAATTAAGGACTCAACTAGTAGAAAGACTCAGTTTTCCTAGAGGACACTGATTTTGTTTAATAAATGGGAACTGATTTAGGTAAAGGTAGATGGTCAAGTTATCGAGGAAAAATTCATTGATGGAAAGGATCAATGATGCTTTCAGTCAAAATTGTGTCACTAGGTCAAGAAAGTGTGAAGCAAAAGTAGGTTCGCAAAGGAGAGTCGAATAGATTGATTGGATAATCTAGTTTGTGAAAATGGTAAGTAAGCAGGAAATTGGGTTGAGGCCCAGGCTGTATTGCTTGATTAGTTTGTTTCCAAAAGCCTACCTGTGAGAGTTTTCTGATTATTTTTCAGGGGTAATGGAAAAGGGGAGCAAAAGTTCATGATACTCCTTATACTCCAAATACTGCTTTGTTATATAGCTGGGTTAGGTGATGGATTTTTATTCTGTCATGGTCTGGAAATCTTGATAGGCCACTAGCTTTAAAGCAGTGACAAAATGTAAAACATGAGGAATAAATTTAATAAGATAACCAGACCCGTCTGATGAACACTATAGTATTTTATCAAAGCACATAAAATAATTCATAATAAAGGACAAGGCATGCTACAGTCCTGTGTAGAAGAGCTTGACACCATACCAATATTACTGTCTCCCAAATTAATCTAACATTTAGGCAGTTGTACTCAGGATTCTGTGGCTGATTGTTTCTTTGGCAAATTGGATCAAGCTATTTTAAAGATCATATGGAAGCATAAATATGTGAGAGTTGCAGGGAAAATTTTGATCGAAATATTTTACCTTGGACTTATATATACTACCAAATGTAAAATAGATAGCTAGTAGGAAGCAGCCGCATAGCACAGAGAGATCAGCTCGGTGCTTTGTGACCACTTAGAGGGGTGGGATAGGGAGGGTGGGAGGGAGGGAGATGCAAGAGGGAGGAGATACGGGGATATATGTATATGTATAGCTAATTCACTTTGTTATAAAGCAGAAACTAACACACCATTGTAAAGCAGTTATACTCCAATAAAGATGCTTAAAAAAAAAAAAAGAAATATTTTACCTTACTAAACATACAGTTCTGTCCAGTTGGCCCCAAATAGAAAGAATAATCTCTCTAGGATACAACTAAAGATTCAGAACAGGTTAAAAAATATAGAGGAGCCTGACTCATTTCAAAGTATCTCAGCTGAGTACAAAGCAGTGGTTGAACTGGTGTTAGCATGACTGGCTAAACACCTGGAAGAAAATTGAGGCCCTTAACTCACAATGTATTCAGAAATAAATCTCAAAGGGAAAACAATATAACTGTCAAAATAAAACTATAGACTTGATAGGAGAAACATTGGGAAAATATTCATACAACCTAGAGGTGGAGAAGGCTTTCTAAGTATGTGCAGGAAACTCAGAAGCCATACATGAATGGTTGGTACAGTTGGCAGTGTGAATACCAACAATAATAGCAAGGAATAATTTAACATAAAAAAGGATAAAAAATAGACCATGGGAAATAACATGTCACAAATATGACAAAATGTTGATATAATTAATATATTAAGACTTCCTAATGTTGATGAGAAAAAGACAAAGGAATAGAAAACTAGGCAAAAAATATCAACAGGAAATTCAGAGAATAAAAATGCAAACAACCAATAAACATATGCAAATATTTTCACCCTAATGTGCCAATCAAGGACATAAAATTCAGAATGAAAACATGATTTTCTTTAATCTACCAAATAGACAAACATTAAAAAACAGTATATATTATAAGCTAGCTACAGTTAAATTTTGAGGAAATTCACATTCTTTTTCATTCCAAATGAAAATGTGCTTTACTGTAATCTTTTTGTAAAATGGTATGTTGCTGTGAGTTGACTTTTGAAATGCTCCATAGCCTTTGATTAGTCATGCTTAGACATAGGTTCTATAGAAATGAGTGACCTAGAACATAAGGTATTAAGTATGAGTATGTATTGCAGAATTATTTGGGATAGTAAAAAAAAAAAAAAAAAAGAACAGTATTGATTGATGAAAAGTTTTTAAAATGGTATCTCCTTTATATAAAATCCTCCATAAAAAGATATATCCTTTCTATGCAGTTATTAACAAAAGTGAGTTACAGATATATATCTAAACTTTGAAAAAAATCCACGAAGATTTTAGAAAGGAATTGTATAGTATTGTATTATCCTGTTTTTAAAAAGTGAAATAGTAAACATATTTTTTGTTTGTACATGTTTATGAGCCTCTAGAAAAGTGTACAAGGAAATAAGCCAAATTATTAGATTTCTTACCATACGTGTTTACAGTTGGACAGAGGTAGGAATGGGCATAGAGGACACAGAAGATCAGGAAGTGTATCAAAAAAGGGGAAAATAATTGGGAGACTGGAATAAATATTAATTGGGTTTGGATAATAGGAAATAGTCCTTCAGCTTAAATAGTGATGTCTGTAGTTGAGAGAGTAGATAAGCTACTTAAAGGAAAAATACATTACAGTAAATAAAATGGCCTCTCCAAAGCCTTGATGAGAATTTAATAAAAACTTACTGTGAAGAGTTTTTTTCTAATTATTAAAATAAATTCATTGCTGATTTTTGGACAGTAAAGGTGAGATTCTTTGTGGCAGATAAGTAATGTGAGGAGGAATGAAAATGTCTTGGGAAGCTGAGTTAGAGCAGGTAGGAGCACCCAAATCAGAGACGTGGCGGTCAGGTCCCATGTGTGCTGTCTGCCAATTTGAAGGCAGAAATCAACAAGCAGCTAAGCCCATGGTCTTCCTTAGTGTGGCCTCATGCAAACAACCAATCTCTTCCTTCACTGGGACATTTTTGTCCTAAATTATTCTTAAAACGTCCTTCCTCTCTTTTTCTCATGTATAGACCATCCTTTATGGAGTTAAAACTAAGTTAAATATATATTTTTTTAAATATTAACTGAGATTAAGGAAAAGTGACTTTAGAAATTAATACCTTCTATGATTGTTAACAATTGCATGCATATCCTATTTATAAATCTTTTCACGTAAAGAATATCGTTTGTCTGGTCCTCTTTAGGTGCTCATAAGAGATAGCTTTCTTGAGTAAAAATCCTATTTATTCATTTAGAGAATTTCAAGTCAACAATTTTTATGACATTACAATTATGTACCACTCTAGTCCTGGCTTCTTGGATGTCAGTTCTGTGGGAGGGAAGTGATTTTTTTTTTTTTTTATCATAGCAAGCATATATTCTGAGCTGACTGGATATAATAGGTTCCATAATGTAATTACTCATTCATTAAATATATTGCATACCTTATTTAAGCAAATCACAATAAAGGGTAATAACAGAAATGGATACATAAAGAAAATTCAGTCTAGTAAGAATTCATTGGAGTAAGTTGTTCGTGAGACTAAGAACAGAAGTTCTGGGGCTGGTAGTTGACATTGCCTAGAAATAAATTCTACTCTATAACCATAGAGTGGAACTTAAGTCATGCCAAACCATGAACCATGAAATGCATCCCACGTAGCATGTATGGCACGACTGAGACATTTTTAAGCTGAGCCCTAAGTGTTTGAACACACAGCAGCCATGGATTGCTCAGTGAAAAGGTGTTCATTGATTTTTTTCTTTCTTTGCTCTGATTACCCATCTTGATTGCTTTTTAACTGGTGAATTTTGTACTTTTATATTAACATAAACAGAACCATGATTTATGCTATACTCTATGGGTAATTTTCTGTATTTGAGACACATCTGTCTCACTGTCAACAGTTACAAAGTCTCATGTCCCATGGGGCTCTAAGAGAGAGGGACCCAGTCCCCACTCCCTGTCTTGTGAGTGTCCTTCACCAGAAGAGGAAGGGAGGACAGAGGTTGGGCATGTGATGATTCCCATCATATCATTTGAGCAAATAACTGAGAGAGGAGACTGATAACCCTTCATCACAAAGAGGAGACAGAATGATGTGATGGCTAAAGGGGTGAGAAGGGCCGAGGGGTTTCAGACTGGGAGATACTGCTATGATGATGGCAGTGACCCAGAAGAAATTAATGACGCTTGGGAGGGCTATAATTTCAGTGGGAAAATCATTGAGTAGGTGAGAGTGAAGGGGACCCAGTGCACCAGCAGAGGGAATGGCTTTTAGAACAAAGACAATTCATCTATGAGAACAGGAGAGAGGCAAAGTTCATGGCCGCAGGAAGGCTGATGGCTTGATACTGGAAACATATGTATTTCTCTTCTGCTGTCATCAGGTAGACATGGTCAGTTTGTTTTGAGTTGTTTTGGGATCTGGAGAGCTGGGCTGAGCCGAGGTGGAGAGGCACTGGATATGATGAATGCAAGAAAATGATTATAATGATGGATCTTGGAATTGCTGCTAAGTGAAAAGGGGTAAAAGGCAGAAAAAGTGGTAGCAACAGTGGATTCACAGAGTGAATATGTATGGTGATAGCATGAGAACTGTGTGCTTAAATGAAGAATTTGAAAGTAATTATTGTTAGTGTCGAGACCTAGGTAATGACTCTGGGAAATGAGATCAAATCAAGAAAAGAGAGAGAGAGGACTTCGCTGGTGGTGCAGTGTTTAAGAATCCGCCTGCCAGTGCAGGGGACACAGGTTCGAGCCCTGGTCCGGGAAGATCCCACATGCCGCGGATCAACTAAGCCCGTGAGCCACAACTACTGAGCCTGTGCTCTAGAGCCCCGAGCCACAACTACTGAAGCCCATGTGCCTAGAGCCCGTGCTCCGCAACAAGAGAAGCCACTGCAGTGAGAAGCCCGCGCACCACCATGAAGAGTAGGCCCCGCTCACCGCAACTAGAGAAAGCCCACGAGCAGCAAGAAAGACCCAGTGCAGCCAAAAATAAATAAATTAATTAATTTAAAAAAGAGAGAGAGAGAAAGCTTGTTGTTGACTGTGAAAGCTGATGTGAGAATGAGGACAGGGCAGTGGCTCACATCCCCATCACTGGAGAGACCCGAGGTTGCCTCATGACTGCAAGAAATACAACATGTTTGCTTGTGGTTTGCCTGAGAGTAGTCATCTGATCTTCATTTTCATATTTTCGTTAAAAAAAAAATTGTTCCAGTGCTGGTCTGTACTATTAGACAAGAATTTACATTTACTCATGCCATGTAATGTTGACCTATGTGTTTTGTCTTAAATCAATATGTGTACTACTTTGCTCTTAAGAAAACCATGGCTTTCCTAAAACTACACTTGTTTTGAAGTACATTTCTTTCCCTTCAGTTGACTTATGTCTCCTCTGATCATCACATGCTTCCAGAGTTGGTATCTAAAGGGTCTTCTTATGTAAGCTAAAAAAATTATGGGGCCTTTAGAAACCATTTTCTAATTGAAGTATAGTTAACTTACAATGTTGGGTTAGTTTCATGTGTACAGCAAAGTGATTCAGCAAAGTGATTATGTTTTCAGATCATTTTCCGTGGGGAACTTTTTAAAAACCTTTAGAGCTCATATTGATCTTTGTAAATTATTATGGCTCAGATAAATGTGTTTTTTGTAATGATTCTACCAGTGAAATATATTTAATAATGAACAGATTAAATAGAAAATTCTAGGTACATAACAGTATATGCAAATGTGTCATTTTGTTGGGTTTATTTAATAGTGTTTATCAGTTGCCTGCTATGTGCATAAAACTGTGCTTCCCCTGGGTGATACACAGATTTGGAGTTTCATTGCTTTCAAGTAGTTAGCCATGAAGCTAAAAAGATAAGACAAACATATATAAAAAGTTATAAAACATTAAAAAATTGTAGGTGAAATTTTAAGAAAACTCTCATCAATATATTATGAAATTCCAAGTGATTTTTACCAATAAACTTATTCCTTAAACTTTATAGTGTTCATAACCTTAGATACTGTATTGCTACAATAATTTCTCCTGTTCTTTACATTCTACAAGGATTGAAGATTACATTATTGCTTTTAGAGGCAATTTTTAGGAGCACAATTTAGGGTATTGCTGATTTTCAGGTAGTAAGACAGAATTCTCTTGCTTTTAATCAGTTTTGTTATTAGGTTTAATGTAGAAAAGTAGGAGAAAGGCATTTCTGAGCTCCCACTCTGCAAAACTACTGCACGGAGGACTTTGTATATGTTTGAACCATATGAAGCTACTAAAAAAGCATTTTAAAGGATTTATCTTACATAAAATCTAAAAAAAATGTGGATCATTTACATTGACTCATGTGTGAGGATAGCATGCCTTTATTTTCACTTAGCGTCTACATTTATAATTTTAAAATTACATAGCTCTGTGTAAAAAAAAAAATGTTATGGGGAAGAAGTACATTATAAAACGCTTCCTTAATTGGTATTTTTCCAGTGCCATGTAGCACTGCAGAATCTCTCAGTATTATTAGTGTTCCTGTAATGTGCAACAATAGTTTCTGATAACACAATGTGGGAAATGACCTATATAACTAATCAATTTCCCAACTATATTTTGGAAAACCATTTTATGAAAGTAATGACAAAATTATCATCCATGAAAAAGAGGAGATTAAAACAACTTTAGGAAAGGTCAAGAAGATAGAGAAGGATTATCTGTAAAGACTAGTGAACTTTATATTCATTTAGTCAGGGAAGAAAAGAATTAGACCATAGTGCCACAAGTTGAACTTTCTGCATGTATTAAAATTAAAATGAGGATTATTTGATTGATGATTTTCAAATTTATTTTTTGTGTTAAGCCAGATATAGATTGAAAGTGAAAAAAAGGGCATGATTTTTCCCCTATTTTCATTGCTAGACCATGGACTATGTTAGGAGCAGTGAATGTCTGTCTGGACATGTGGATGGGGATAGGAAGGCACAAGCCAGGAATCTGTAGACCTGGGTCTTTGTCGATGGTATAGTTCATAACAAGGAAAGTATTAGAAAGCCTTGTAGATATCACATACACAGGAGGGGAGCCAGATGTAGATATAGTGAGCAAACGGGTATTAGACTTCCAGCTGGGCAAAGAAAGCAAGCATGTGGCGTAGGTAGAGTTCCAGACTTCCAAGTAGGAAGGAAAGCGATGGTCATGTGGCACCAGCCTGGTAGGACTGGCTAGGTTTGAAGCAAGTCTGTTTCTTTGTGTATCGTGGATCTTTTGAATCACAAGAATGGTGGTTGAAATTGGAGATCAAAGAAGGACAAGGGTCATAAACTATTTGTGTAAGATTTGGGGAATTAATGCTAGGAGTTCTAGTTATGGCTGAATAATTCTGGAAGTGTGGATACATCATCTGACTCCCTTCTCCCCACCCTCCCATGCTCCCTCATGTGTATTCTAGTCTTGCCTGTAAGTTATTTTGACTTTTTTTTCCTAAAGCTTGATTTTCCCCTTAACATTTTACTTTGTAACTCTTCTCAAGACACATACATACTCATCCATCTTTTTAATAACCCCAGATTCTATTCTAAGACTTAATTCATTTGGTTGCTGTCTGCCCCGCTCCTTTGAAGGTATTAGTTCAGTTTTTAGGGGACTGAAGGCTCTAATAGGAAAAATAAAAATGGATTAACCCTTTATATGCTGAGTTAGAAGATAAGCTTTTAATAGGTGGGATTTTGTAACAGGATATTGTAGTGCATTTCTAATGCTTTCATATTTATTGTTAGAATTCATTGTTGAATATTAATATGTGAAATCACATTGACTGTTTTAAATGGGATGTTTTAATAGTTTTTAATGAATTTGCCATTATAAAATAATTCATGCACTTTGTGGAAAGTTTAAAAAACTCAGAAAGGAATAAAGATGCAAGTTTTCTTTGAGAATAACACTGCAGCTAGAGGCTGCTGCAAATATTTGGGAAGATTTCCTTCTAAGATTTTTATGTGACTATAAAATTATTTGTGCACACTTTTATTTTTCTTAATATTTTATACTTTGTACATTTAACAGTTATGTCAAGAGTATTTTTATATCACTAAGTATTATTTTAAAACATTTTTCTAATGGCTATATGAGTAGATACACTGAATTATTTATTATAATTTTATTTAACTTTTTCCATCTTAATCCAGTTCTTCAGGTGATTCAGTTTTCTCAGATTGAAAAAAAAATGACATGTCTTACTTTCTTGTACATAAATCATTGGGTCTACTTTGACAGAGGCTGCCTGGAGCAAAGTTTTGAGAAGGATTTTAAAGACCCTTACAAACTCACTGAAAAAATCTGTCAAACTTAATTACTGATAAGAGCCACAGGCAGGACATATGAAGCAGGAGCTCCTGGGGTATAACCCTCTAGAGGATTTGTACAGAGCCTGAAATTAACAAATAGAATATTCTAGAGGGAGTAAATGGGGAAAACACGTTTAGTATTCAGAGCAACTGAACCAAATATGATAGAAATAGGCAAAATAAACATAAGAATTATCATAGGACAAGGAGACAATGTTAAATAGTGTCTCAAAATAACAAAAACGGGCTTCCCTGGTGGCGCAGTGGTTGGGAGTCCGCCTGCCGATGCAGGGGACGCGGGTTCGTTCCCTGGTCTGGGAGGATCCCGCGTGCCGCGGAGCGGCTGGGGCCGTGAGCCGTGGCCGCTGGGCCTGCGCGTCTGGAGCCTGTGCTCCGCAGCGGGAGAGGCCGCAGCGGTGGGAGGCCCGCGTACCGAAAAAAAAAATAAAATAAAATAACAAAAACATTTTTTTAAAAGGACATGTTAAATTTCTTTAAACTTTGTATATTTTAATGAAATATATATTATATATTTCATTAAGATCTCTATGTAAAACTTATTTCATCAGATATATAATTAAGTAATGACTTTTTTCTTTAGTGATTATTTTGTTCAGTGTTTCCTATTTATGACCAAAGAAACTCGAACTTTAAAAAATATTCAGTTTACCTACCATATAGGAAATTGCTGTAGAATTGAAATGAGAAATTAGCTTGTTTTTCTCTATGACCAAGGTTTTGCTGAGGTCAAATTAAGTGTTGTGCCTTCCTGTATTGTTCTTATTTAACTCAGAAAAGGGAGGTGGGTCATTTCACATCAGTTTGATCTGCAATGTGTTTTTGAAATCTGAAGGAATCATTAATGAGACTCCAAACAGATAGAATTCAATGAACTTATACAGCTCAGTGTTAGTTAATTTCTGTGGAGAAAATGTGGGGTGACGGGAGTCCCGTGGGTTAAATACCGTGACATCGCTTTCCTGGAACATTCCTGTCTCTGAGAGTCAGTGGTTTGGACTGACGTTATCTCTGGCATGCATCAGCAACACAGGTAAACATGCCCCAGGCAGCCCATCGATCATGTTCAAGTTGCTGTCATTTGGCTGCAGTCATTAAAGGAATGTGCAGGTTCATACCCTGGGCTCCAAATGAGCTGGCTATCTAGCGGCTGCCATAGAAAAGTGAAGACCAGTGTCATCTTTTCTCACTAATGACAAGTTCTGACTTTTACATTCTACTCATGGTCTCTGAAAGCAGCTGGAGGACTCAATATCAATGAGACCAAAACAAAAAAACAAAAATCACTTTTGACAAGTAATCTTCGGCATTTATGTAGCGAATACTAACTAGTTCTATTCACCAAGTCTATAGATTTAGTTATCTGGGGAAGCATTTTGCAGCTTACACCTCCTGGCAGATCTGCTGTATGAAGAAGTTAAGTTCAAAATTAAAAACTGAATTACATAACAGTTAACCTAAGGTTGTTCCATAGTTGTAGGCAGGTCCAAGCCATTCCATGCACAGTTGGACGCTGCCATCTCTTGTGCTCTGGGAAGCAGGACTCGAAGGTATCAACCAAGGGTCTTTACAGCTTTGAGCCGATTGGAAGCTTCTGAAGGGCAACTGTAGCTCTGCTGGCCAGCGCTTCTGCCCAACACCTCCACAACTGAGAAGCCCTCCACCCAAACAAAAGATCTGCTTTGAACCTAGCCCATTAGCTAACGCAGACACTTTTAAGAAATAATACCGTTCATTCCAACTGCTTGTCAGAGACCTGCAGTTGCCTGCTATAGACCTGTCGAAAGCCAGAGGCAGTTTATTCTTAAAATGAATAATCTAAAATGTAAATTCTCTCTATTTTGGGATCTCTGCTCATATCAGGGATCACACCTCAGTCCTCCGCAGTAATGTCTTCCAAGAACATGGGTTTAATAGTGCTGCAGTAATGCGATGACTCCACCTTTAGGGAGAGTAGAGATAAGAAATTACCATCCTGGGAGCTTTTCTGGATTGTATGGAAACCTGATGTTGAAAACCTTTTGCACACTGTTGTCACTTGATTTAACAGAAATGAAACATTTTAGTACTAGATAGTTAATACTGTTATTGCTAGAAATAATAATTAATAATGCTTATTTTCTGAGAAACATCTAAGTTTACTGATTAATTTATCAGTTAGGTTGTGACCAGGTCTCCTCCCCTTACTGTGTCACCAGCACCCAGGTGAGTGCCAGACCCAGAGGACATGTTTAATATATTTGTGTTGAGGGTGTAAGTTGACAAAAAAACTTCCTGTGTTTTCCTGTTCTGTTGTAGCTCAAAAGTGAATGCTTTGTCTAACTGTGATGAAAGCCATTAGTTTAGTTGTATGGCACAAGGGTCTCATCTTCACTGTTACACTGATCATGTCCTTTTACCCTTATTTGAATGGTTGTATTGCATCCATGTCTTCCCTGCATGTTGTTTCAGAATTAGCCCATTTGCTTTGATGAATCCCAGGCCCCCAAATTGCAACTTCCTCTATGAGCAACCCAAATCGAAACTTTAAAATGCGGCATGTTAACTGAAACATATCCTTCACTAATAAAATATGTAGGCGAGTGTCTTTTTTGTTTCTTGAATGAACTTGTGTGCCTTATTTTAGCCGAAAGTAAAAACAAAAAGCAAAAAGCCACCAACTTCCCTGTTAGTACATGAATCAGCAACTTCACACATAACACCCAGACAGACACCCAATTCCTTTTGTTCCTATGCAGTTATACCATATTTCTCATATTTGTTGAGTATCTCTCTCAATCATTTCTAACTATTCTTTGAAAATATACTTTCCTCCAGAGGTTAGAGCAATCCAGCTACAATAATTGTTTGCTGGTCTTGCATTTCCTTTGTGTTTGGGATATTTTTCACCTATTCACACTTGATGGAACTCAATATGGTCATAGTAAAATCTCCTGATTATTACAGATTTTGACGTACATTGTTCTGTAGTTGCTGTTTATTTGTATGTTTTTTAAATGGTGGTATGCTGTATGTATTGCATATGTGTGGGGTTTTCCTTTTGTTGGCTTTTTTATGTATTGGCATAAGATACATTGTGTCTTTTTAAAATTAAATTAATTTTTTAATTGAAATATAGTTGATTTACAATGTTGTGTTAGTTTCAGGTGTACAGCAAAGTGGTTCAGTTATATACATATCTGATATATATATCAGTTATATATCTATCTCTCTATATATATATTCTTTTTCAGATTATTTTCCCTTGTACAAAATATTGAGTATAGTCCCCTGTGCTATACAGTAGGTCTTTGTTGTTTATCAATTTTATATATAGTAGTGTGTTTCTGTTAATCCTAAACTCCTAACTTATCCCTTCCCCCCATCATGAGCTTTTTTAATTGGACTTTTCTGGACACATAGGAAGCTTGCTTCTTCATAACTCAATACAAGAATAATTTCGGTCATATCTATAGGTTACAGGAAATAGAGTCTTCATATTAAAATGTTATAAGGATTTCTGTTGAACAATCATAAGTGCTATTGTAGCATATCCTGATTATGTCCTCAGCTCATTTGAGAGTTATTTTGCAGCATTTTCTCATGAGAAAACTCTGCAAAGTGAAGATGGCTTTAAAACCGCTTGTTACTGAAAACCAGTTCACTAAAACATAAAATCGGAGTATACTTTCTGTGTCAACACCAGAAGTGAACAGGTTGTTTTTGTGAGAAATGTGGGCCCTATATAAATGTTGCCTCATGGTGAATTAAAACAGGTGATAATATATTGACCCTATAATACTCACTGTGCGAGGTTGTATTGTTAAAAAGTGACCACAGCATTATTTCCCAGCTCTGTGACCTTCTTCTGATGTGAGTCTGACACTCTCCCATTGACAGATAGGCTCTCTATTCCCTGTCCTTCACTTTATGTGGACTTGAGACTATGGCGGAAGTGACACTGTCGGACTTTTGAGACTAGAGTGTGAAGGGCAGTACACTTTCTAGGTGGTTCTCTTGAGATACTCATTCTTAGAAACCAGCCACCATAAAGTGGAGGTGGCTATGTGGAGAAATGCTCAGTCCTTCAGCTCATAGCCCCATCTGAACTTTCAGCTGACACCAGCATCAACTTGCCAGCTTTCTCTCATCACCTTTCCAATGAGTCATCTACAGTCGAGTCCCAGACAAGTGGCCCCAGCTACAGTCTGATCCCACTGATACTTGAAGAATGTTGACCAAGCTAAACCATTGTAGTTTTAAGCCAGTTTGGGGATGGTTTGCTGCATAGCAGTAGATAACCGATTTAGTTGATTTTCCATGCTTATAAAAAATCAGTTGTATTAGACCGTCTGTATACTTTTCTCTACTTCTAAGTCTTATGTTTCTGTACATCTTGAGGTATCTTTAAAAGATAAGCTTATTGAAATATAACTCACATACCATACAGTTCACCCATTTCAGTGGTTTTCAGTGTAGTCACAGAGTCAAGTATAGTCACAGATGCAACCGTCGCCACCATCTAGCTTTGAAACACTTTTGTCCCCTCAAAAAGAAATCCCATGCCCATTAACCGTCACTCCACTTTCTCCCCAAGCCTCACAGCCCTAGGAAACAGTTAATATACTTTCCTTCCTGATAGATTTTCCTCTTCTGGCCATTTTATATAAATGAAATCATACATATATGGTCTTTTGTGAATAGCTTCTTTCACTTTTCATAATGTTTCAAGGTTCACCCATGTGGTAGTATGCATCATTATTTAATTCCTTTTTATTTCCAAATAATATTCCATTGTATGGATATATTTCATTTATTTCATTTATCCATTCATCTCTTGATGGGCTTTTGGGTTGTTTCTACTTTTTGGCCATTGGGGATACCGTTGCTATGAGTAGTTGTGTATACATTTTTGTGTGGACATATGTTTTTATTTCTCTTGGGTAAACACCTAGAAATGGAAATGCTGGGTCATCTGATAACTCTCAACTCAATATTTTGAGGAACTTCCAAACTATTTTGCAAAGAAGTTGCATCTATTAGTGTACCACATTCTTTACATCCTGCCATCACTTGTTCTTGTTTGTCTTACTTATTTTAACCATGCTCTTGGGCCGAGGCAACTTTTTTAAATGAACTGCTAGACCAGAGCCTGAGGACACAAACCAGACAATCCTATGGTAGATCAATAATACATATTTAAATATTTAAGTATTATATTTTAAAAACTATTTAACAGTATATTTTTGCAGTAGACAAAATAAGCTCCCAAACATTTGTTGTAAGCCCCAGTGTTTCCAGGGCAGCATACTCAGTCCTGTGAAGAGTCCAGAAGCCAAGTTATGTTGAGTTTCAGATGGAAGAGCCAAGGATGTTTGGCTTGCAAACTATGGTGGTAGAGTAGGAGTGGTGGGGTGAGGTCGGAAAAGGGCTATAAGAAATGCCATCAAATATGAAAAAGAAGGAGGAAACATCTACTGAGCAGACATTGTACATCTAAGAGAATTAGGACAAAGGATCAACATTTGAAGGAGGCACGTTTCAGTTTCATATCAGGCATGATTCTTAATTGAAACTTAGGCAATTTTAAGCTGAAAAGGAATAGTGCAAAGACATAGGTAACTCATGAAATATTTTGAAGGTCCAAATAGTAAGACTTGGGGTTCATATTGCTAAGGATGATGGACAGTTTTCTTGCAAGTCTACCTTGGGGATGGGTTCAAAAGGTGGCAACTTTCAAAAATGAAAGGAATGCTCTCAAGGATGCTGGCAAATGACAAATTTAGTATAGTACCAAAAAGTACAACTAGTTATTACTGCCTCTTCAGGAAATTCACCAACAAATAAGGATCGATGGCAGCCCTTTTGACCAGTGGGTGGCAGCACAAAAATGTACCATGATTGTCTATAAATGTGTTGATAGTGATCCCTGCAGCCCTGGATGGGGCTGGTGCGGGAGCCCTTTGTTGCCAGTTTCATCTATTGCCTCTCCACAGGATGCTCAAAAAATGTTATTCTTTTTCTGACTAGGACATAAAACTAGAATATGGAATTTCTAGGATACTAGGAGATGAAAAATTGGGGAAGGATATGTGCTATACCATTACCTAACCCCCTACCCCCCCAAAAAGTTTAGACTTCCCATAATTTCAAAGAAAGAAACATCAAATTCTGGATTATTAAAATTAAGCAAGGAGAATCTGAATGAGTATCTGTCAGGGACTCACTTTGGATAAAAGGTTGAACTAAGTGAACTCAGGGCTTCTCCAAATGTTAAATATTTTTGAAGTCTGACATTCAACTTGTTAGTAAATAAATTCTCCTTATTAGTACTCCATCACTAAAGATAAATATTACAAATTATTTTATAAATATTGGCAAAGTTTGAATATATGCAGATTTGTCATACCTGCTAAGAGTCTTTTCCCAGTGGTCTCAGATAGTCCTAACTTTTAAATATTTGGTATCTATCAACAGACCGATTATTATCGGGGAGCATTAGAAACTATTGCCTCCATAGCAAGTCCAATTAAAGACTTAAGCTAAGACATTTGATGAACCTTGATAGTTAGCGGGAAAGGCAATTGGCATTAGAGGGCTGAAAATGTTTCTTCCAGTTTCAAGGACAAATTAAAACTTCAGAACTTCTGCTATGGCACCATAGTAAGCTAGCAGTAGCTTCTGAAGGTGAAGTGTGTCATCCTGTTTTAATGATTTATTTGTAAGTAGATATGGGATTTGGGCCAATAGTTGGCATGATGGGAAAAGTAATAAACTTGGCATCAGTAGATTTGATTCAAAATCTTCCAGCATTTTCTGATTGAATGGCTTTGGTTAAGGCATATAACATCTCTCCAAAACTAAGTTTGATGATCTAGTGAAATGAGGACAATCATATATCAGGGTTATGATGGAATGTATGCAAATTATAACACAACTTGTACAAACACATGTTATTTAATTAGTTCATTATGATCTCATGGAAATCTATGCTCTTAATTAGTTTATATCAGCTTGGTGAATTGCTGTCCACCAATATTTCTTAGGCAGTTAAACATATATGCAAGTTCAAACTTTGGATGAGTTCGTGAAACCCAAAGGTAAATCTGGATTTTCTTTAGTTACTTAGGAAATTGAGAGAGAAGAGGATATTTGACTGAGAAAAAAACTATATTAAATTAGCTTTTAGAGTTTTACTTATTGTCAGATTATTACATGAGATGGTCGATAAATATAATGCTGAAGAGAGAGTGTGGGAGGTGTTTTGAAGCTCCTTGATGACACATAACTATGTTAAATTTCAACTTGCTGGGAGAATATGTAGATCATTCTTTCTCTCACTTTTCTAAATCAAACTCTTCGTAAAGAAATAAAGAAACATGTGTTTAGAACTCTTGATAATCAGGTCATTTTTGTTGCTGTGATTTAAAATCCTCTGAAACCACAGGCCTGTGGAAATCCCAGCACAGGCCAGTGTCTGATATCAAGGAGTCTGGGGAAAATCAAAGAGAGCAAGTTGTGTTCCTCATATTGGTCTGTACACGGAATAGTTGTTGTGTGTGAGAGAGGAGGGAGCTCTTTCCTACAGACCTGGAGCTCAGAGCCAAAGATGCCTGGAAGAACATTAGGCCCTAGGGTTTGCATAAATCTTGGGCCAGTGGGGATTCTCACAAAAGGAAATTGGGGACCCCAGGTAGTTCTACTTAAATATCAAGGACATTAGCAATATTTGAATGATACTGTGGAAAGTGCTCCTTTTTTCTTTTGTATACTATATGAAGGGCCTTTCATAGTACCTGGCATATGGAGGCTGCTCTTTGCACAGTGGTTACAATGAAGAAAGTTAGCATTATTTTGTTAATTAATAATATGACTAACAGTAGTAATAAATTTCATTCTTAACCACCAAGGTTGAATTGATTGTGTAAAATTCTTTCCAGGAGTTCTGATGTTTTATTGCTATTGGACTGTTTTATGGAAGTAAGTGAAATGAATCCACCTATTTCATTCAAATTGTTGGAATCCTTATAGTGTTAATAAGCAAGCTTAGTGAAACACATTTTATGCCTTTTCCAAAATTTTTATTTGATAACAAAATTCCTAGTATCAAGGCTCCAGTACTCTCTAATTTCATAACTGGTGATGATTCAGTTTTTGGTGGAATGAATGAATGAATAATTAAATAACAACTGTTAGGAATTATATATAGAAAGAAAATAAGTAGATGAAATTTAATATTTTTAGACAGAGTTAAGAGTTATAAGGTCATGATGTGACTATTTCATTAGCAGTAATACCTCACATTTAATTTTAAAATAGTTGAACCAAAGTAAACCATCTTTCCTACTCACAATAATGTGATATGTCTGGGTATTTGCTTGAATTGTACCTTTCTGATTATGTACACATGAAGAATGAATGAGAAATTGCATTTTCACCTTGTTAACTTCCTTCATTTATGATTTCATTCTTTAAACTGCTTAGCTGTGTGTATAACTAAATTGCTATTCTTTTTATTGCTAGGATTTACATTTATTTAAGCATTATGACTTTATAATGACACAGTGTCACTGCAGGCCTCCAGAAGTTTACTACCAGAGATGAGACAGCTTAGAGGTGTCTGCCAGGTTACCCTAAGCCCCAAGTTTGTGTACAGTCCCAGTTACCCAGTGTTTCTGTTGGCACAGAGGATTGATGGCCTCTGCGTGGTGACTTGAACAGTTGTGGGCATATTATCACATTTCTCTGAGTCTTTTTGTCCCAGCAGTATATATTGAGTAGAGTCTGATGGTCTAACATATGAAGTTGGACAGTTGGAGGCCTTGTTGTTGACCTGTGAAGAAAGCCAGAACGCCTGGTTGTTCAAGTTTTTGAAAAATTCACTGAGATATCCCAGTATCTTTCCAATAAGTTATTATTTTTTTTAACATCTTTATTGGAGTATAACTACTTTACAATTGTGTGTTAGTTTCTGCTTTATAACAAAGTGAATCAGCTATACATATACATATATCCCCATATCTCTTCCCTCTTGCGTCTCCCTTCCTCCCACCCTCCCTATCCCACCCCTCTAGGCGGTCACAAAGCACTGAGCTAATCTCCCTGTGCTATGCGACTGCTTCCCACTAGCTATCTATTTTACATTTGGTAGTGTGTATATGTCCATGCCACTCTCTCACTTTGTCCCAGTTTACCCTTCCCCCTCCCCATATCCTCAAGTCCATTCTCTAGTAGGTCTGCATCTTTTTTCCCATTTTGCCCCTAGGTTCTTCATGAGCATTTTTTTTTTTCGTTTTTTAGATTCCATATATATGTGTTAGCATACGGTATTTGTTTTTCTCTTTCTGACACACTTCACTCTGTATGACAGACTCTATGTCTATCCACCTCACTACAAATAACTCAGTTTCGTTCCTTTTTATGGCTGAGTAATATTCCATTGTATATATGTGCCACACCCTCTTTATCCATTCATCTGTTGATGGACACTTAGGTTGCTTCCATGTCCTGGCTATTGTAAATAGAGCAGCAGTGAACATTTTGGTACATGACTCTTTTTGAATTATGGTTTTCTCAGGGTATATGCCCAATAGTGGGATTGCTGGGTCGTATGGTAGTTCTATTTTTAGTTTTTTAAGGAACCTCCATACTGTTCTCCATAGTGGCTGTATCAATTTACATTCCCACCAACAGTGCAAGAGGGTTCCCTTTTCTCCACACGCTCTCCAGCATTTATTGTTTGTAGATTTTTTCATGATGGCCAATCCGACTGGTGTGAGATGATATCTCATTGTAGTTTTGATTTGCATTTCTCTAATGATTAGTGATGTTGAGCATTCTTTCATGTGTTTGTTGGCAATCTGTGTATCTTCTTTGGAGAAATGTCTATTTAGGTCTTCTGCCCATTTTTGGATTGGGTTGTTTGTTTTTTTGATATTGAGCTGCATGAGCTGCTTGTAAATTTTGGAGATTAATCCTTTGTCAGTTGCTTCATTTGCAAATATTTATTTTTTGTTGTTTGTTTTGTGTCTTTTTTTTTTTTTTTTTTTTACTTAAACCAGTTCAAATTGAGCTTCTGTCACTTGAAACCAAATGAGTCCTAGCTAAATCATGTATTTGAAAATTTATGGGCAAGCTTGTTAAAGGCAGACCCATCACTTTTCCTTCTCTATTTTAAGAGACTTTAAAAAAAGCTGTTGAAGAGTTAAAGCATTCCAGAATATTGAGTTCCTGCAAGACCTCTCAGAACTGAATTCCCAGTAAAGAGCAGGAGAAGAAATCTGCTTTCCACATGTAGCCGTGATTTAGACAATATTTTGTAGTTGGTCAAAGGATCTTTTCCTTGGGTAAAAAAAGACTTGTTTAAGAGGAGAGTTCTAGAAATAACTATGAAGTCAATTATTTGTGAATACTTGTAAAAAAAAGTCATCTCAAGGAGCCAATCAAGATGCATTAAGGAGGAAGTTTTACAGAGTTTGCCTTAAAAAATTTTTTTTTCTTTTTCAAAAAATAGATTAACATACAGATAAGAGCAGCGAAAATCTGAAGATGTAGTGTTTTCTGAGTTCAGTAAAGCCTTTGACAGTCTCCTGTGATATTCTTATGTAAAATGAGGAAATGAAGCATTTATGCATGACAGTACAGTTCACATCTGCACTGGCCAGGGAAATAAACTCTTGCCCAGACAGTGCTGAATATTAAATTGGGGCACTTAAAAAAATTCTGCCTGCCTGGATTTATGGCAACAGAGGGAAATCTAATCTAAATTTAATCTAAGACAAAAATCCTGTCTCCCAAAAGCTTAAGATATTTTATTTTTATATAGCTACTATTGTTGCTTTTAATAATGATAATCATAGTAACATAATAGCTAAGGATTACATGCCATAATACAAATATGTATTTATCACTCTTTAGCTTCCTGAATCCTTACAACTTACTTGGGAGGAAGGTTGCTTTATCCCCATTTTGAAATGAAGTTGAGATTGATATAGAATTTGCAACTTGCTCAGATTATATTATATTATATTATATTATATTATATTAAATTTCAGAGTGGATCCCAGCCTAAATTTCCTTGCCTTGAAAGCGAGTTCACATCCACACTGCTCTATAATGTATTTAGATGAAGTAAGCAATCAGGGCAACAAGTGTTGGGCTCTGAAACTTTACCTGAATAAGGTGTCAGAGAGGAGAGAGAGAAATTCAGGCAATTATTTTTAGAAAAATACAGAGGTTCTCATTAAAAAACTCATCATGCCTAAGAAGATAAAAACGTTTAAAGACTTGTTGAGGCGTTTGTTTCTCTGTCTGGAAGATCGACTCCAGTCCATTTTTGCTGGGGTTTCCCTTTTTCATTTTCTACCAGTCTTAGCACCACAGGAGCCCTCTTCCATCAGATCTGTTCACTTTGTTTTCAGATATAATCACAAGAAAAGTCTTTCAGGTTCTCTTTAAAAATAGACCATCACTCACAGGAAACATATTATCTCTATATCACGGAATTAAATATAGAGGGTAATTTACAGTTAGGGTAATATTTCACTTGCTGTCAGACCTGCAGTCTTGTCGGAGACAAGGGGTTGAATGGGTATAACTTGAAGTCTTCAGGGTGGCCCTGGTCTCCTCTCCAGGAGAACAGTAGGTCAAGATGGATTGAACTTTTCAGACCACTAATTTTAATCTTCAGATCCATCCATTTTGTTCCAATTTATACCCTAAGCAAGATGCAGAACTGATGTTCTGTGTTAAACTTTATTTCTCCCTATTGAAGTGGAGCTGTTTTAAAATATTTTAATGATATTGAGGTTGTTGGTATAGAAGCCTTATCTTCCTGATGAAAATACTAGGAAAAGAACTGTTCTGGGTATGTGCATATTTGCATTTCTTGTGTATCTAGGTGCTAAATATCTCTATAAAGAGTAAATAATTTTTAACTCAGCCTTCATAATAATAGCAAAAAAAATGGTGTAGGTGAAATATCTGAACCATGTTCATTTCTTCATCCTAAAGAGAAAATAAAACACTAAGTATATTTACTATTTCTGTTTGGTCATATTCAATGTTATTTTTTATAGGAAGGTATAAATATCTGAAGTTCTCATTTCTTTCATCTTTTAATCTAATTTGCAACAGTGTATACATACCACTTTTGCAGTGACTGAGATTATAACTTTATTTTTATTTAGCTTTAGCATGATTTCAGGCTCATATAGAAGAAATTATTAGCAAGAAATAACCCTACTTTCATATGTGCTTTGGTACCATTTCCCCATAATTGTATTGCATATAATTAATCAAAAATTAACCTTATACAGCCTTTCCTTCTCAAGCCAGTATATTTGTTTTGTGTTGTTTTGAACCTATTTTAAGCCACTGGATATGGGAACTGTGGGAAGTTACTAAAGTCTAAGTTCTAGAATGAATGACTGGTTAGTGTTATTTTACTCTTTGTTTGCTACATGCAAAAACAATGCTTATATCTCTAGGTTTTAAAAATATTAAATTATACCCATTTACTCAGCATCATTGGAAAATGAGTTTAAAATAAATAAGGTAATTTACATTTTATTAATGTTTGATCTTTGTCAGCACTATAATATTTTCATCTAAATTAGCTT
Source organism: Hyperoodon ampullatus (assembly GCF_949752795.1). NCBI lineage: Eukaryota > Metazoa > Chordata > Mammalia > Artiodactyla > Ziphiidae > Hyperoodon > Hyperoodon ampullatus. The sequence goes on from NC_136917.1 coordinate 166,140,577, forward strand.
ATAAAATTATTTTTATCTTAAGATCTATTTCCTTTAGTGAATTAAGAACAAACACTGAAAGCATTTCAAAGTTTTCTTGTTGCCTGGGTGTTGTTTGTGGGAACACAAAATTTACTGAATTTCACCCATAATTGTAGAAACAAGGGCTATGAAACTTTGAAGAGACAGACCTGTGTCCCAAGACAATCTCAGAGAGTTGCTTTGTTGAATATATTCCTGAAAGCTGTTTTTCTTTTCTTTTTTTGAAAAAATCATGTCCCACTTTGCCATTTAAAAAAATGTAGTGAAAACATTTTGCTGTGTGAGCTCAGGGACCCTGAAACTTTCTGAAGTGGCAGTTGTGGAATAAAAGGTCAAAGCAATTTTCTCCCAGTTGATTTAGTAAAAGTGATAGTTTGTATGTATATAGTTCTTTACATTTGACCAACTGCTTCTGCAAACACTGTTTGATGTGGTTTTGTGCTACCTGATGTAGTCAGCAGAGGAGGTTTAGCTCATTTCACTCCACAGGTAAAGAAACTGGGGAAACTCGGGGCTTAAGTGTCTTCTCCAACATTATACAGATTATTAGCTCCAGATCCAAGGCTAGAAGTCAATGTCGAATCCTAGTCATAATAATATTAACTAAAAATCATTGAGGACGTACTCTGAGCCAGGCACTGTGCCAGATACATTATCTTATTAATCCTCCCCATATTCAAGCATATACAATTGCAATACCCATGTGACAGATGAGGTTTAATGAGATAAAGTAACTTGCCTAATCCCATGTGGCTAGTATGTAGCAAGGCACAAATGCTCAAGGTGTAAGAGTTATTCATAACTAAAAGTGTTGTAAAATATATTTTATTACATTATTTAACCTCTCTGTGTTTCAGTTTCCTCATCTGTTCATACATCAGTATACTGTCTACCTCATAAGGGGTTGTGAGAATTTCACAGTTCATATGTAAAGAGCTTCAAACAGTGCATGGTATGTAGTAAACACACCGTAATTATGAGATATTACTTTTATGTGATATTAGCCTCAGAATATCTGCTTATTTTTTTTAATTTAAAAGACAATCGTAAAAGCTGAGCATTTATGTTTTATAGCTTGGTGTTAAACCAATTGAAACTGACAGAAATACATTCCTATATGTAAGTGGCAAGTGATAAAAATGCCCTACAGGTTAAAATTAGGACTATGCCAATTAAATTATAAACAGTGTCATCAAATAGGACCAGTCATGGGTAAAAAAGAATGTGAATCTCAGTGGTACCACTTGGAGAACTAAATCAATAAGAAAGACATTTGAAAGTAAAGAGTAGTATCTGTATGGGTTATGTGGAGTGACAGGTGATTAAAACTTGTTTGCCTTCATGTGTTTAAAGTTAATCGGCAAGGGATCAGACTGCATTGCATTTTGTTTTGCCATGACAAAGAATAAAATAGTAATTTAGCAAAAATCTTACTGGTAATAGTTGGCTCATGCCTACCCTTCTGCCCACTGACTGTGCTCTTGTGGTGGCCCACTATCCCGAGCTTCAGCTACAGCTGCTGGAGGAGGGACCAGGGTAAGGTATTTAGTGAAAACACTAGGATACATGCAGTTAAAGTTTGTGACTGATCTTCAGTTCCTTCCCCCCAGACCTATCCTAGAGGATTTCCATGTATAAGCTAATGAAGGAGAAAGTTTAGACATCCTTTGTGTTGCTTTTGCTATATCTGAGATCAGTTTGCAGGGAAACTATTTTAGGCTTCTTCACAACTATTTGACCATCGACTCCATTTTTTTAACTTCCAAGAAGTATTTAGTTTATCACATAGACACAGCCTTGGATTCGTATGTCAAATCTGGGGAATAAATTCCTTAGAACAGTTGAAGATTTCACCCAGTTAAAGTTAGACTTAACCCCTGTATCTCTTCACATTTATTGGGCTGGAATTTTGAGAACATCAGCTGAGGAGCTTTGTAAGAGACATGCTAAATGAGCTCATTCACATCATATAGGAAAACAAACAGCGAATTAGGTATACGATAGGGTCTTGAGAAAGTTCATTCATTTGTTCATTCAACTATTTGTAGATTCTACCGGTCAACAAACATGTATTGAGCTATTTATATGCCAGAACTGGAAAGATGAGTGAAGGTTTGTGCCTCTTTGAACAAATTACAATTAGAGTGGTGGCAACGGTTGTGTTTTAAAACAACGGAGTACTGTAATCAGATTTTCCTTTGGGGAAAAAAAAATGACTCCAGGGGCCTTGCTGGGAATCTAATCGAAAGGGTAGGAGCTTTTGCAAAACTCCAGGAGAGCGAAAACAGTCCCCTATCCCAAGGAGGTAGCCTGGGGAGTGGAGTGGCGTAAGAGAGAGCTGAAGGTGATGGGATTTGGTCGCTGGTTGGATGTTGACAGTCACAGGGAGGGGTTAGTGGATCCTTTTAGCCTAAAACTTCAGGTGAGGGCTTCCCTGGTGGTGCAGTGGTTGAGAGTCTGCCTGCCGATGCAGGGGACACGGGTTCATGCCCCGGTCCAGGAAGATCCCACATGCCGTGGAGCGGCTGGGCCGGTGAGCCATGGCCGCTGAGGCTGCGCGTCCAGAGCCTGTGCTCTGCAACGGGAGAGGCCACAACAGTGAGAGTCCCGCGTACCGCAAAAAACAAAAACAAAAACAAAACAAAACAAAACAAAAACCTTCAGGTGATTTAGGACATGGAGACAAAGCAAAGCTGGTCGAGATCCAAATTAATTGTTCTTGGCTTCCCAAAGCCTCCCCAAGGAACAATCATCTCTCCTGTGACTGCATCTCTCTTGGGACCCATCGCACTTTTCAACTGATGTTAGAGTTATCTGTGTATGTCTCCTCTCTCTCGCTAGATTGAAAGATCCCTCTGGGTTTAGGTTAATTCTACAATGAAAATGTGTTTAACTTCCATGTATCACAGAATACACAGCATTCATGGATTTTAAGTGAAACACTACAGGCATTTTCCTAAGTAAGTACATCTTGGTAATAATCTACCAATATGATTTTTATAGTATCTCCATTTAATCTTATTTAAATGAGGATAATTTCTATTTTTTAAAATATACTTAGATGGCAGTTTTACTACAGGATGTTTTAGCTAACAGAACATGAATTTAATATTAAAATATTGTTCTTTACAAAATCTGTTTATATTAACAAGATCCCGATCTTATACTAATTGACAACAACATTTGCATTCTTTTCACATAATTTGAGTACCATTTCAAAAATGCTGGAAACCGTTCTCTCTGGGCTGCTCTTTCTGCTTTTTGCATAACTTTTAACTTTGTACATTGTTTTTGCAGCTCACTGCATGTTCTTAGTAAGCAGGAAGGAAATTAAAATAACTCAAAGTACTTGGCATTATTGTGTACCATTTTAGAATACAGTATTAGTTCATCATCATATATTATCTGACGTTTTGACAAGTGTCTTAACAGATCAGAGAAAAGAGAAGCTTTTACATGATTAAATTATACAAAGAAACACAGACACACCATGTCACAATGTAGCTGAGAATTTTCCCGAGTCAGTAATCATTAAATAAGAGATAATTCATACCTATATATAACTGGGCCTGGAAGTTAACTCTAGCTACTGATGTCCTTAAAAATGAAAAAATGTAAAAACTCTTTGAACTTTTAAAGTCTCTGCCAATCACTGCAGATTGGCCAAGTTCAACCACCGTCTCCCTTTCCAACCTTGCTATAAAAATGAGAAAGCTAAATTTTACCTTCCAGCCTCTTCTACAGCGAGGCTGACATATATTTGACAAATAAGAGCATAAACCTACTGAGTTTTTTTGAGACAGTTCTCACCTTCCGGATAATGGTTGATGCACTGTCCTTTCCCATTATCCCTGCCTCAACTGTGGATTGATGCCTGGAACTACAACAGCAACTCACGGCCCTGAGTTGGCCAGCAGCACACCCAGGATAGGGAAGCGTCAGGAAGGTTAGAGCTTGGGTCTTCAACATCCTTGAGTCACAGCATTGAAGTCCTAGACTAAATACCTCCAGACTCGTCATGCAAGGAATATAAACCTTTAGTTTTTAGACATTGTTGTTCAGATCGTGCAGATGGACACATCCCAGCAGATATAACAGTAGGTAAATAAAAGAGTTATAGTTAGTGTTATTTTAAGTATTAGAAGTACTAGAATCTCTCTGATGTCTGGAAAGAGCCATAATTAAACCCTTGCAGAAGGATGTAATCTTTTCTTACTTAAAGCTTTTCGTTGTAGGAGATTTTTCAGCCTCCTCTGATATATCTTGATTGTGGTAGTGCTTATACAACTCTAGACATTTGTTAAAATTTGTTAAACTTTATACTTAAAAAGGGTGAATTTTACTGAATGTAAATTTTACATCAGTGAACTTGACTTTTAAAAAGTGTTTGGAGAACACAGGTCTTGAGAAGTTCTCCTCATCCCTCTCCCCTGCCCTGCTCATGTTTTATCACCATGATTCAGATCATACTAATGGAAATAGTTTCAGTTTCAGAATTTTGCTTTTGTTTTTGGCCTAAAACAGCACACATATATGATTTCACAGTTTCTGCAGGTCAGAAGTCCATGCATGGTTTAACTGGGTCCTCTGCTCACAATTTCACATGAAGGTAATACAGGTATCAGCTGGGTTGGGTTCTCATCCGAAGGCTCAACTGAGGAAGAATCTGCTTCCATTTTCACTCAGGTTTTTGGCAGAATTCTTTTCGTCACACCTGTAGGTCTGAGTGTCCACACCCATTCAGCCTGTAAGAGGTTGCAGACTGCCCTCAACTCTTACAGGCTTCCCTGGTTCCTAGAAATTGCCTACATTTCCTAGCCACGTGGACTTTCCTAACGTGACTGCTTACCTCACCAAGCCAGCCAGGAAAGTCTCTTCAGCAAGGCTGTTAGCAAAGGGAGTCTTAGTAATGTAGTGTAATCACAGATAGTAATGTAGTGTAATTCTTTTGGTTAGAAGCAAGTCCCATGTGCTACCCATGCTTAAGAGGAGAGTATTGCATGAAGGTGTGAACACCAGAAGACAGACATCATGGGGGTATATCCTAAAGTCTTCTTTAAGGGGGAGAGAGAGGGGAGTTTGCTGGTTACTGGAGGGGAGCAGTTCATGGAATGACAGAAGTGGGAGCTGGATCGGGACCAGGGAAGTACTGAGTATGTGAGGATGAGCGTTCGGCAGGGGGTGGATAGGGTAAAGGTTCAACTTTGACACAGTACTAGCATTAGTACATAGCACAGTACATAGCATTACAGTACTTTTCTGGAGAGATGTCCACTATTTCCAGAGACTAAACTCAGCTCAGATCTTTTTAAAATGGTATTTCAAGAGAATCAAAATGTACCTGTATGAAGAAAAAGTAGAAGTTTCACCTCCCTTCCTTTAGCTCATGACTCAGATATCTGTTTACATCTTCAGATGTTTCACGTGAGATAGTTTCTTCATATGCCCACATATACACATATATTTATATAAATGGGATCAGGCTATATAAATGGTTTTGTAGCTTATTGATTTATTTCTCTCATCTTTTCTTTTTCGAATAATTATTATTATTCTTTGAATAGAGATCTTACCCACAATTTGCTCAAGAATGAAATTGTGTGGGGGAAGTAATCTTGGCAGGCGTACTTGCTCAGATATGTTCTGTTTCTCCATATACAATCTGTAGCATCCTTTGGACTGGAGACGCATCTCCAGGTGAAGGAGTGGATCATCCTGGCAGAGGACCCATGTGGTATTTTCCCCTTACAGGTATTTGACTGGCCATTTGGATAGGGTTTATTTCTGTACCGTTGACAAATGTCAGCTCTTCAAATGCTTGTAGTTATTTTCTTTTTGTTTCCCTCTGGCTTCATCTTCAGTTTCTCTAGTTTAATTGTCAGAAAAAATGGATCATTGGTTGAGACTCTGAGGATTCTCTTATTTTATTCTAGAGAAATCTGCCTTCTGGTCAAGCTCTGGAGAGAAACACTTTGGCTTTTGTGTATCCTTAGTTGAGTTTCGCTGGTTTGCATTTGTGTTGTACATATTTTCTGTTTTTAGTATGTGTGATTACATCAGTTATTCTCCTTCATTCCAGCAGGTTCCAGGGAAGGGGGCCAAGGAAATGTACTTAGGCAACTTTTCCCCTTTTCCTAACTCTGAGCCACAACTAAACTGTAAAAACTACCTCATAACTAGGCTAGACAGAAGGTCTGTAAAGGAATAAGCTGAATGTATATTCATTTAGATGTGAGCTTAAGTGCATTCATCATATTATGGGTTAAAGGTTAGGATGCATCCATTAGAGCTGATACAAATGGACTCCTCTAGGACCAGCACATTCAGTTTTAAACCTCAGTGGCATCCACTAATGTGTGCTGTTATCTGGAAACCAGAACTTGAGCTGCATCCCTGAGGCTCAGGGCTGGGGTCCAGGATCCCTCTGCGTGACTGTGGTGCCTTCAACACTCCGCCACGTGAGAACTGAGAGGCACTCACTCCTATTTTCATCAATTCCACGTTAAAGTTAACCATCTGCTACTTGACCTAAGTGAAAAATGGTATGTGTCACTTCAGTTCTCATTAGATAGGCATCTGTATTCTGAGAAGCCTTCTTAATTAATCTTCATGTAGTGAATGTCAGCCAAGGCCATGCATGGAACAGTTCTGAAGTGTGAGCTTCCTTCACACATTTGTAGGTGGTCCTTTGAGGTCAAGCCCAAACAAGATTGATAGGAAGGGTGCTCTTGAGACTTATTAGATAATTAATTTCAAAGGAGTTTGACTACATGTAGTCTTCTAGTCATTGCTATTAAAACAGCATGTTCAGATTTTTGATTCAGAAATCATTTTCTTTCTTCTTTTCCCTCCTCCTAATGAGAGATGCAAAGGTCGTAGGATTATGGACTAATGATGCTTTGAGATGAAGATTCCAGTGCAAGTACTAAGATACTATATATTGTCTTTTAAGATTCCACAAGAATCCCTCAGACAAGAGATGGTTCTTTTCGTTTTCTCCCTCCACGAAAATATTCCTTTATTCCTTCTTAACTAATTCAGTTACTAATTGGTTCTGATCAAAGACAACTTGTTCTAATCAAAGTGTATTTTATATCTTTATTCCAAATTCTAATTCTTTGGTAAATATACAAGATATCCAGATAAATAATTCAAATCCAGTTTTCTAAAATTACCTTTTTCAGACACAAAAGACTGAAAGTCATATGTTTCTTTATTTACTAAATACTTCTGTGCAATTATCTCTCTACTCTCTTGAAGGTAGAGACAATGTTTTCTTCTGCTCTAAATCCTTGAGACAACTAAAGCAGTACCTTGAGCTTAACAATTGCTCAATAAGCATTAGAATGAGGGTGAAGACTTTATTTCAATATATACTTGAGGTTGGCAGGAGTTGTGATTTGACAGTGACAATACAGGTTTGCCTGTGTAGCCTGTGAGTGCCTCTGTGTTACACTCTGACTCTGCAAAACTCAGTTAAAGGCAAGATGGGAGCATGTTGTTTCCAATAAACAGCATGGTCCCGGTACCTCTCAGGTTTTTCTGCTGGAAAAATCCCCCAAATAGATCAAACCCCTTTGGTTAGTTGCCATCTCCTGATTCAAAGGTAGCAAAACTATAGCCTTGATATCTATTTTGTTTGGACCAGGTTAAGATTTTCTTTAAGAATCAGTTGCCAACTAGGTATTTTTTATTTCTTTTGAGCATTTGGAAGATTGAAACATTTTTCTTGGGAAGGATTGAGAAGAGCTTGAGTAGCTCTTCCCTGCTTTGGATGGAGCTAGCAGATTCTGGTCACTTCTACGCCAGCCAGCCCACTGCAACCATGTACATTACCTGCCTGATCCTATAGGAATTTGCCTTTCTTGTCCCTGAAAACTTCACCCTAAATTTCCCTGTGGTGGGTTTCTCCTATTGCCATGTTTTGGAGGTGACATTGTGACTAAAGTTGACATGATGAGGTACTTGGTCTCTCCTCCAAGTTAAGGTAAGGAGCTTGGTTGTTTGGTTCAGGGTGAGGTCATTAGGCCTCATTTGCACCTGCAGAGATTTGAGCCAGAAGAAATGGAAGAAAGCATCCCAGGAAAAGAGGGACTCAGTACCTCTGAGTAGAGAGAGAGAAACTGGGTTAATAACCTTGGTGTTTTTGAAGAGTGTCTAAGGGAAGCCCTTCCTATATGAAGGGATTATATTCACATCTAGGCAGAACAGCCGGACAAGGTCTTCACCTTGGATTTTCACCACCAGGATCCAACGTAACAATCCTTGACCTTCAGAGAGTGGCTTGGGGATGGTGACACTTGGTTATCTTTGCAGTTGTGTGTGGAAGGAGGAAAAGAAGAGAAGTGATATTGGTGGTGGATAGAAGCACTACACGATGTGGAAAAAGTAGAGCTCAGTGGGGCCAAGGAGAATGACTCGTGTTAACATCTTGGCAAGAAATACAGTAAAACAAGTACTCTCTAATACCACCTTCGTGTATTCTGCGTAACTCTTGGTCTGTGGATAGAGGAAACTGACACATAGGTGTGGGCTTGCAACTGATTTTAAATGATGTCCATCAAAACAGGAAAATAACCTGGGAGGTACTTTCAGATACCAGGGGATTGATAGCTATGTCAGTCATCTGTTACCAAAATTATGCTGTGTAACAACAACCACAAAACCTCAGAGGTACATAGCGAGAAACATTTATTGCTCACAACGCTGGGATGTTGGATCAGTTCTGCTGATTTTGGCTGCACTTCCTCATATGTTTAGGGTCAGCTGGATGTCAGCTGGGACAACTGGGCACCCAGGTCTGCTCTCTATGTTTCATAGGCTCATCTTTGCTTATTTTCATAGCAGTGGCTGAAGCACAAGAGAGAGGACAAACCCAACTGTGCAAGTGCTTTTCAGGCCTTTACTTGTGTCGTGTTTGCCATTACACATTATTTGGCCAAATCCAGAGACAGAGTGGAATGGCACTGCAGAATTAATCTTCACTAAAATTTTGTTGTGTTAAGCCACTAAGTTTTTAGGATGTCCTTACTGTAGTGTAACCCAGCCTACCTTGGCTGATGGAATTATTAAATATTTTCTCAGCATTATCTTTTTGTCATAGATAAAAAATATACAAATGACAAATATGTATGGTCATACATTTTATAAGACTTTGTGACGAAAATTCTATACTTATACTGTAGGGATCTTATATAAAGGAGTATGCCATAACACTCCATTCTCTTATCCTTTTATTCTTATATTCATGAACAGGTGTTTTTTAATGAATTTTAATACACAGATTATATTATAGTAAATGAAGTGGAAACAATTTATGTCCTCATATACTGTCATCACATATATAGTCACCTATAAAACTTAATAATAATTCAGTATCTTATAATTCCTGAAGTTTAGCTTAAAGTAAAATAAATATAAATATTGACTGTATAGAAATCCTTTGAGACTTTTGTATTGATATAAACACTTTTGTGCAAGATGTCAATTGGCTGAATTTGATGTTATCATTAAGCTCTCAGTTAATTTCAGTTTGGATTCATTTATACTTTACACACTTTTATCTAGAGCATTCAGCTGCCAGTTCCTCATGTCTGTCCAGCAGACTGGTTGAATTGCAGTTGTTATCTCTGACATCTGGTGATGGAATTCCTTACATGGGAAGGTCCTAGCTGATGGCATAGTGCTGGAAGCTCCTCTTAGGAGATGTCATCATGGAGAGGAAGGTCTTATTAAAGCAGAAATAGACACTCAGAAAGCCTGCTGTGCCTTCAAATAAAGAGGAAAAATATCTACTCGTGGCTCATGATTATCTTAGAAGCCCCCTTTCAGAATTTTGACAACTCAGCTAGACACCCTAGATAATTATTCTATGCAGAATGGTCTTGGGTGATCACAGAATATTTAACCAAAATAAACATCTGTTTAATAAAGCAACTTCCATTTGATTAGATATGATATTAATGAAGCAGAGATAATCTTCTCTGAGTAATCCAGAATTCACACAGATTCTATCATCACCCACTTCTTACATATTCTCTCAACAGAATAAGTTTATATTGTAGACCCAATCCTCTAATTTCAGTAGATCAACATGTTTTAACAACAAATTGATCACTTGTTTTAAAAAGACCTGTCTTTCTCTTTAGCTCAGTTGTTCATTAGGACCCTTATTTCAGGATCACATCTCTCTCTCTCTCTTTTTTGTTTTTAAGCTTCCAGGCATTGTTGAGTGTTTAAGAAATCCTTGTGAATTTCTATTGGTATTTATATTAACTGTTGGCCTCAGTGAGTGGACAGGTAACAGAAAAAAGTATGCCAGTGCAAGAAGATGACAGAAAATACAACTGTGTAGTGCAAACGAAAAGCTCTCAAATGTGTGTCATTATGTGGCAGATTTTCACTGCATGTTATTTTCCAATCACACTTAATAAAACCAAGTGGGGATTTGATTCATTAAGTCATTATCCCACAATAAACTGTAAGCTAAGTGTCAGGGGCCATCACCTTCAGTAATTAAATCTTTGAACCAAAAATTAATTTTCAGTAAATATTGAAATGATATTAAACACACACACACAAACATTTTAAAACCCAATGTATAAGTGATTTGGACAAAGCCTCTAAAATCAGTAAAATGGAGTTTCTGCAAAGCACCCAACTTCCTCTGCTGTACAAGAATGAAGCTAGACCAAAGTGGAGGGAAACCATTTTCTAGGAATTTGATTAAATTTACAGTCTGGTGCATTGTATTCTTTTCATGTTCATCCTTATATTTTCTAAATTCACAAAGGAGTAATTAAAATTTTGCTTAAGCAAGTATTTTCATTTTGGAAAGAAACTTGTGGACTATACACAATTCCATGTGGCAAGAATTTATAGAGATGCCAACAAGAGGAAGGAGAAGTGGGCCAAAGTTGTTTTTTGTTTTTTTTGAGGCTCCTCTTTCTCTTCTTGCCCTTTAAGTATTTCTTTTCCTCTTGTCTCTTTTCTGTCCCTCTCACTATATCTTTGAAGAATATTTTCCTTCCCCTGTTTTCACTTACATTGCTGAAAATTTGGAAAAGTTTTGCCCAATACTTTCTTCAGTGATTTAGACTTTTTGATTCAACTGCCCATTCCCCATGGACACCTTGAGCTCAGCACACCCTTAACTAACCTCATTTTCCACTCACCCCAATCTTCTCCTCTTGTCATCCTCAATCTAAATCCTCAGAAGACTCAGTTATCCTCCCAGTTCCCAAGCAAAAAGCCCAAGGCCATGACATGCTCCTTTTTTCTTTGCACACAGCCAATTAATTACCAAGCCCTCATTCTTCTTTCTTACCTCTTTTTAATATCTGTTCCCCTCCATCCCTACCTCCACTTAGTTTATGCTTCTGACTCCTTACTTTCCACTTTGTCTCCTGATGGGTTCTTGACCTCTATTCTGATTTGTTCCAGCTTATCCATACAATGATGAACAAAATTTCTGAAATGCAAGCCTCACAATATCATTCCAGTTCTTAATATTATGATTGAGTGTGGCAAACCTATTCTACATATATTCATTGATAAGTATTGACATGATTAGTTACAATTTTTTAAAGTTTGCTCCCTTTTTAAAAGAATACCTACGTACTTCTAAATACATGGGTCAAAAAAGAAATTTTTAAATATTTTTAACTTAATCAAAATGAAAATACAACTTATGAAAATTTGTGGGGTTCAGCAAAAGTTATGCTTTGAGGGGAATTTGTAGCATTGAATGCATATGTTAGAAAAGATGAAAGATCTAAAATCAATAATTTAAATTTCTACCTTAAGAAATTATAAAAGGAACAAATTAGATCAAAATCAGCAAAAGAAAAGAAATAATGAGAATTAGAGCAAAAATCAATAAAATTAAAAACAGGAAATCAATAGAGAAGATCAGCAAAACCCAAAACTGGTTCTTTGAAAAGTTCGATAAAACTAATAAGCCTCTAGCCAGAATAACTAAGAAAAAAAGAAAAAGGACACAAACTACTAATACCAGAGATGAAAGAGGGGATGTCACTACAGACCCCATAGAAATAAAAAGGATAATAAAGGAATACTGTGAACAACCCTCTGCCCCCAAATTTGATATCCTAGATGACATGGACCAATTCCTTGAAAGACAATTTGCCAAAACCTCACAAGAAGAAAAAAAGATGAACCAAATTGGCTTATATCTATTAGAAAATTGAACTGACAATAAATAACCTTCCAAAGCAGAAAGTGCCAGGCCCAGATGGGTTCACTGGTGAATTCTACCAGATATTTAAGGAAAAAATCATAACAATTATCTCTAATCTCTTTCAGAGGATAGAAGCAGAGGGACTACTTTCTAACTCATTCCATGAGACCAACATCACACAAATACCATAAGTAGACAAAGACATTACAAGAAAAGAAAACTGCCAAATTTGCCAGAAAAGACCAATATCTCTCACAAACATAGATGGAAAAATACTTAATAAAATATTAGCAAATTAAATTCCATAAGAGTGTATAAAGAATTATACACTATGGCCAAGTGGGATTCATCCCAGTTAAACAAGGCTGGTTCAACATTCAAAACTCAATTAATGTAATCTATTACATTAACAAACTAAAAAATGAAAATCATCTTAATAGATACAGACAAAGCATTTGACAAAATCCAACAACCATTAATGATAAGAAACTATCAGTAAATTAGGAATGGAAGGGAACTTTCTCAAATGGATAAAGACTATTCACAAAAATACCCCTACAGTTTACATCACACTTAATAGTGAGAAACTTGAAGCTTCTCCACTAAAATCAGGTACAACACAAGGATGTTTCCTCTCACCACTCCTTTTGAACCTTGTACTAAAAGGCCTTACTAATTCAATAAGTCAAGAAAAGAAGATAAGATGTGTACACATTGGGAAGGAAGACATAAAAATGTCTTAGTTCACAAATTATGTGATCATCCATGTAGAAAATCTGAATGCATCCGTTAAAAAATCTCCTGGAACTAAGAAGTGATTATAGTAAGGTTTCAGGATACAAGGTTCATATACAAAAGTCAGTTGATTTCCTGTATAACAACAATGAGAAAGTAGAATTAGAAATTTAAAACACAATGCATTTCTATCAGCATCCAGACAAAAAGAAAAACTTAGGTATAAGTCTAACAAATTATATACAAGATCTATATAAGGAAAACTACAAAACCTGATGAGCAAAATCAAATAAATGAATGGAGAGATATTCCATGTTCATGGATAGGAAGACTCAATATTGTCAAGATGTCGGTTCTTCCCAACTTGATGGGTAGATTCAGTTAAATCTCAGTCTAAACCTGAGTAAGTTATTTGGTGGATATTGACAAACTGATTCTGAAGTTTATATGGAGAGGCAAAAGATCAGAATAGCCAACACATGTTGAAGGATAACAAAGTTGACACTACCCGAATTCAAGACTTAGCATAAAGCTATTGTAATCAAGACAGTGTGGTATTGGTGAAAAAACAGACAAATCAATCAGTGGAACAGAATAGGAAGCCCAGAAATACACCTCATAAATATAATCAATGGATGTTTGACAAAGGAGCAAAGGCAACATAATGAAGCAAAGATAGTCTCTTCATTAAATGATGCTGGAACAACTGGCCATCCACATGCAAAAAAATGAATCAAGACACACACCTTACACTCTTCACAAAAATTAACTCAAAATGGATCACAGACCTAACTGTAAAATGCAAACTATAAAACTCCTAAAGATTACATGGAAAAAACCTTGATAATCTTGCTTTTCAGACACAACACCAAAGACATGATCCATGAAAGAAATAATAGATAAGTTAGACTTCATTAAAATTTAAAACTTCTGCTCTTTGAAAGACAATATCAAGAGAATTTAAAAACAAGCTACAGGGGCTTCCCTGGTGGCGCAGTTTTTGAGACTCTGCCTGCCGATGCAGGGGACACGAGTTTGTGCCCCGGTCCGGGAAGATCCCACATGCCGTGGAGTGGCTGGGCCCGTGAGCCATGGCTGGTGAGCCTGAGCATCTGGAGCCTGTGCTCTGCAATGGGAGAGGCCACAACAGTGAGAGGCCCGCGTACCGCAAAAAAAAAAAAAAAAACAACAAAAAACCAAGCTACAGACTAGAAGAAAATATTTGCCAGAGACATGTCTGATAAAGGACTGCTTTCCAAAATAGTCAAAGAACTCTTAAACACTCAACAGTAAGAAACCAAACAATGCAATTTAAAAAATGAGCCAAAGAGAGCAGACCAAAATAGACATACAGATGACAAACAGTATATGAAAAGATGCCCCACATCATATGCCACCTGGGAAATGCAAATTAAAATAACAATGAGATACGACTACACGCCTATCAGAAAGGCCAAAACCTGGCACACTGACAACACCAAATGTTGGCAAGGATGTGGAATAACAGGAACTCACATACATTGTTAGGAGGAATGCAAAATGGTAGAGCCATTTTGGAAGACATTTTGATAATTTCTTACCAAACTAAACATACTCTTACCACAGAATCCAGCAATCACACTCCTTGGTATTTACCCCAAAGTGCTGAAATCTTATGTCCACGCAAAATCCTGCACATGGATGTTTGTAACAGCTGTATTCATAATTGCCAAAACTTGGAAGCAACCAACCTGTTCTTCGGTAGGTGAATGGGTAAATAAACTATGGTATATCCAGATAATGGAATAGTGTACAGCACTGAAAATAATTGAGCTATCAAGCTATGACAAGACACAGAGGAACCGCCTGTTTCTAAGTGAAAGAAGCCAATCTTAAAGGCTCCATACTGTGCAATTCAAACTATATGACATCCTGGAAAAAGCAAAACTGTAGAGACAATAAAAAGATTAGTGGTTGTTTGGTGCTGGGGTTGGCGAGAGAAGAGTAGGGAGACCAGAGAATTTTTAGGGTAGTGAAAATACTCTGAATGATATTATAATAATGGATTTATGTCATCATACTTTTGTCTAAACCCATAGAATGCATACCACCAAGAGTGAACTCTAAGGTAAACTATGGACTTTGGGTGATTATGATGTGTCAATGTAGATTCATCCTTGGTAAAAAAAAAAGAAAAAAGAAAAAGAAAAAGAACATTCTGGAGAGTGATGTTGATAATGAAGGAGGCTATACATATGTAGAAGTAGAGGATATATGGAAAAGCTGTGTACTTTCAATTTTCTTATAAATCTAAAACTGCTCTTAAATCACAAAATCTTTAAAAATAAATAATAAAAAGATGATTAGATAGGTAGCTAGGTAAAATTACAGATATGTGTGTATGCATATTATATATATAGAATTATATATTTAGTTAACTAAAACATAAATTGTAATATATTTTAATCACTTTTTAAAGAAAACAATTTTATCTTTTTCTCTTTTTCTTCCAGTTTTATTGAGATCTAATTGACTTATAGCACTATAAGTTTATGTCCAACATAATAATTTTATTTACATACATCATGAAATGATGACCATGATAAGTTCAGTGAATATCCATCATCTCATATTGATACAAAATTAAAGGAAAAAAACGTTTCCTTGTGATGAGAACTCTTAAGATTTACTTTCTTAACAACTTCCATGTATAACGTACAGCTGTGTTAATTATATTTATCATGTTGTACATTACATCCCTATATTTGTCTTATAACTGGAAGTTTGTACTTTTTGACTACATTCATCCAGTTCCCCGTCCCTCACCTCCTGCCTTTGGTAATCACAAATCTGATCTCTTTCTCTATGAGTTTATTTGTTTTGTTTTTGAAGTATAATTGACCTACAACACTATGTTAGTTCCAGGTACACACCATAGTGATTTGATATTTCTGTACATTTCAAAATGATCATCATGATAAATCTAGTTTATTTGCTTTTAATAGCATAGTAATATGTGGCAATAGGTAAAAGGAAATATGTCTATTGATATGAATTATGCTTGAATAATTTTATTTATAGTTTAGAATAAATGATAGAATATATCTGTAAATTCTCTAAAACTTTAGTTTTCCAAAAAATGATGTGCATAATGGATTACATTTGACAGTTCTTACTGTCAACTTTGTTGTGATACTAGCTCCACTGCTTTTGTAATGTTTTCAATGAATTTACCTATGGCTCAGTTAGATAAGAAAAAAAAAAATCTTCCTATTTAAATTCAGCCCCTTATTTCCAGTGCTCCATGGAGAGGGAGGGAGGTGCAAGCCCAAGAGATAAAGGGAGTGTGTAATTTAGTTTAGGATAATGTATTCCTTTAATATGAGAAATACAGTGATTTATCCTCAGCATCAAGTTGATTTCATGGAGAGTTAGGTTGAGGATAATTGTTTGGAAGCTTTTGAACTGTTTCTTAAATGGGCTCTGGCAGTTTCTCTCTCTACAGCATTTACCCAGGTCTAAGCTGCTATTGCTTCTGGTCTTCAACAACCACTAGCCTGTGTCGCCTTATACATTCTTGTCCCCAACTACCCTTACCCAATTTCTACGCAGTCACCAGAATGATTTTTAAAATTAAATCTGATCTGTGACTCTCCTACTTTCAACCCCGCATTGACTTTCTCTTGCCTTAACACGAAAGCCTAGCTCCTAACCACGGCTTCTGGTTTTCCAGGCATATCAGCTTCCTTTCTGTTCCAGGAACAGAGAAATCTTCCAGATTCAGGATCTGAGATGCGCTGATTGGAATGCTTGCCTTTTTCCATGGATGATTCTTTCCCATCCTTTAGGCTTCAGTTTAAATTATCTCTGATAAGATAGGCTTTCCCTGAAGGCCCTCCTAAGCAACACTGCCACCCCAAAGTTCCTCCACCTGGAAGTGCAGAGGTTAAGAGCACAGACTCAGCCTCTTGCAGCTCAGGTTACAATCCAAAACCACCATCTTAAGGTTTTATGGTGTCAAGAGATTCCTTAATCCTTGATGATGTCCTTCAGCTTCCTCATCTGAAAGATAGGGTTAATAACATCAGGGGTAACCTATTTGATAATTTGGGGTTTTGAATATGTGTCATGGCCTCGGTGCATGAGGCCAATGCTTGGCACATAGAAATCCCTACTGTGATTTCTATTATAATAGAAATTGTGTGATTATAGTGATTACTATGCCACACTATTATTATCTTATAACATAGAAAAGAATGTTTAATACATTTTGTTTGCTTATTTTTTTAATTCCCTCTTTTATAATAACAATGTCACGGCAGGGACCATATCTTCTTTTTTCTACCACTGTTTCCCCAGTCATTCCTGGCACGTAGGAGAACCTCAGCCAATATTTTACTGAAGATCTGTGAATTGAGGTTTTTGTAAATTAAATCAAACCATATTGCTGAGGCACAACCTTTTTTTTTTTTTTTTTAAACAACTAAAAGTGGAAGCAGTTCTCAAAAGCAATTCTGCCATGCCTACAGACATTAGTAAGACAAACTGATTCTCAAGCAGGCAAGAAAAGAGTGCATCCACCTGTATGTGAGATCAGAGAGTCCCCTTCAGGCAGGGCTGATTTCAGCTACTGTGCCCTGGCCCCACTAAATTGGTTGTTAAATCCTAGCTGTTCGTGCTGGGTGGTATATAATTCCTGTGTGGTTCCCAGGGTTCCTCTGACCTCCCTTAAAATCTATAGGAGCTCAACCTGAATGAGTAAGAAAGGGTTAAAAGCTGGAACTGAATACCACTAATTTCAACAGTGAGAGCTCATTTCTAATATCTGTTATGCTAACAAGCCCCCAATTTCACCACTGACAACTCATTCTGATATAAATTTTAAAAATATCTGCTTAAACTGGGGATCTTCAAACTGCATCCTGAGGGCCAGATCCAGCCTGCTGCTGGTTTCTCTGGCCTATGAGCTAAGAATGATTTTTCGTATTTGTAAATAGTTGGGAAAAAATCAGAAGAAGAATATATTCTGTGACATGTGAAAATGATGTAAAAGTCCAATTTCAGCATCTATAAACAAGGTTTTATTTGAACACATTGTTTATGCACCGTGTATCACAATTTGGCATTACTATGACTGAGATGAGTAATTGGGACAGAGACCTTGTGACCCAGAAATCCAAAAATATTTACTTGGTACCTTTGTTGCTGAACCAAACTTGGGTCCCCTCACCTGCACACACACCTGTACACAGTAAAGCCAGTTTACTGACATGGGGTTGCAGTGAAGGAGAGTTCAGTGTTTATTGTAAGGTGCCAGACAAGGTGTCTGGGGCAGCTAATGCTCAAAAACCCTGAACTCCCTGATGGGTTTCAGGAAATTTTATTTATTTATTTATTTATTTATTTTTGATGTCGACCATTTATAAAGTCTTCATTGAATTTTTGTTACAATATTGCTTCTGTTTTATGTTTTGGCTTTTTGGCCACGAGGCATGTGGGATCTTAGCTCCCCAACCAGGAATTGAACCCACATCTCCTGCATTGGAAGGTGAAGTCTTAACCATTGGACCGCCAGGGAAGTCCCAGGGAAGCATTTTTAAAGGCCAGGTGAGGGAGGGTGGTTGCAGGGTGTGTGATCAGCTCGTGCACAATTCTCTGGTTGATGGTGAGGTAACAAGGCAGTGTCACAGGGGTTAGTGTTATCAGTCCTCAGGCTCCAGTAAGTCTGGGGGCTACGTGCTCACGGTCATCAAGTAGTTAATTTCTTCCATTTAGTGGTGGTTTTAGCATCTGTAAAACAACTCAGGCCATGTGCATGAGATACTGTTATCTAGGTACTTCAGAAAAGAGCTAAAGATTCTGTGACTGCCATATGGCTGATTTACTGTTTAAATTCTGTCCAGTTGCTACTTTTGTTACTACCTGTTTGCATGCTTTGGATCATTAATTCTTCAGCCAGGCTTTTGTGACTCAGGGGAGGCCTGGGAGACTACAGCTTTTCTATAAATAAGAGTCAGGCAGGGAGGATGGGGGGAGGGGTCTGTCCCGGGAAGGCCCCATAGGGTCCTGCTTGGTCACACCTTTACAGAAAGAGTTTGTTGATCCTGGCTTAAACTAACACAGGGGCAATATCACACTATCTGTGCTCAGTATTTTAAAGCAAATTATAGATATTCATAAAAAGTGTACAGATACTTACAATAAATGTGGCCAGTGTTTAAATAGCTCAGGCAATACAGGTGTGAACTAAGACTGTCACCTGCCATATCAGTAAACAAAGGATGTTGCAGCCATCAGCCAGTAGGTCTGCCCCGGGATGGTGCACCCTGAGGAAACTCAGGATGAGAAAGCGGAGGATACTGGCCCCAGAGAGCTGAGGTGCATATCAAAGGAATGCTTTCAGTGAGCCCAGATTTTGCATCTTCCCATACACAGAAAAGCGCTAAATTCCTTAACTTGAGATGTCTGGTTTTCTTTAATTAACAGTCATCTTTTGGTGTTCTGACCACCTGGTCTTTGTTACAAAAACTCTTACGTATCCTGGCTCCAACCCCCTTGCATCTTCAGAGCCATCTCCCAGTTATCTGAGATGCTGGGTCCCAGGCTTAAGTCCTCAGGTTTGTCCACCAAATAAAACATAGCTCTCAACTTTTAGGTTGTGTGATCAACTCTTGCACAATTCTCTGATTGGTTGATGGTGAGGTAACAGGGCAGTGTCACTGGGGTTAACATTGAGCCACAGGTACTGTGAACTCTTTTGGAAGACTGTTTAGTGACACTGGACAATGCTCATTACGTATTAAATGTTTTAAATAATGCAAGACTACATATATATTGAGATCACAGGTTTAATATTAACATATGTATATGTACATTTATAATGAAAAAGAAAGCAGGCATATTAAGGGATTATGGATTTTACTTTTCTGTATTTATTGCCTAAATAAACCTATATTTATTGTACATAAGCCTCATCAGCTTTAAAATAACAAGACTCCATAATAACATAAAACAGCAAACTCATCCCAAGGCAAAGAAAAAGGAAGTTTGCATAGTCTTTTTTTTTTACAAATGAAGTAAACATGAATGTGGCATCATTAGGGAATAAAAATATTTCATTTATTCTCAGGAGATAGGAAAGCATTGTTATAAGATATAAACAGGAAAACACCTCTGAATTGCTTGTTATTTGTCCATCGCATTATAAAAGAGGAAGGAGAGATGGTGGGTGCTCTCTCTGTAGTTTTTAATGATTCTCTAGAGAATAATTCTACTCTAGAGCTTTAGTGGAGTCAGAAACCCTAAACCAATGCACAAAACACAGAGCTGTCAAGACAAAATATCTTTTCCCCTCACTGCTTGCCAGGAACAATGGCTTGTATAGATTATGATAGGGTATTAATTTCCTCTAAAGCTAGTTGCTAGACTTTGTCCTGAGCAATAAGGGATGTGACAGGATGTGACAGAATCAGCATTTTTAATAATGTACTATTTAAAACCACTTCCTCCTTTGTGTGATCCCTCTTCTTCCAGGCTGCCTCTTCCTGATCTGACCTTTTGTGATTGTAACTTTCTATAGTCCTTGACTGAAGCTAGTGATTTTCTCTATCAGCTTCCACTTTACTCAACCCCATGTAACACATTTCCATTTCTTCTAACTGTTCCACAACCCAGCAATGTTTGTTTAAGGCGATACCTCTGTTGGTAATGTCTTTCAAAATAACCTGCTGTATATAATATTTTTTGGATGGCAACTCTACTGTAAATATTTAAGATGACAAGCAAAGTTGTGAGATTCTTAGTCCTGCTGTATATGTTGTTTCCATTGGCCTTAAAAATCTCCCAGACGTGCTCATTTTCCTATTTAGCAAGCGCTGATTGGGTGTTTACTGCTTGAAAAGCAGTATTCAAGATATTGTTGAACAGAGAGAAGGGGAGAGGAGAAAGGTATATAAAATTAGCAAGTGTGATCCTTATAGGAGTCTCTTATATTCCCTATTAGATATACAGTCAGTTCTCATTGTTTGCAAATTTTGTATTTGTGAAATTTGCCTACTTGCTAACATTTATCCGTAACCCCCAAATCAGTATCGGTGTTTCTTTTGCAGTCATTCACAAGACTTGCACAGGGTGGGGAAAACTTTTAGTCACCTGGCATGCACTTTCAGAACTGAGGTCAAACAATGTGACACTCTACCTTTTTTTCCTCAGCTCTCATACTATAAACAAGTGTCCTTTTTGCAGTCTACTTAGTGCCCTTTTTTCAACTTCTGTGCTTTCTTTGTATTTATTTTGCTGTTTCAAATGGGTCCCAGGCATAGTGCTTACGTGCTGTCTCATGTTCCTAAGTGCGAGAAAGCTGTGGCGTGCCTTATAGAGAAAATACATATATTAGGTAAACGTCATTCAAGCATGAGTTATAGTGCTGTTGGCCATGAGTTCAAGGTTAATGAACCAACAATATATCCTGAACAAGGTGTCTTTAAACAGAAACTCACAGAAAACAAGGTGATATATTGATAGGTTGTTGAAAACGTTGTGACCCAGAGCCTTGCAGGAACCTAGCCCTTTATCTCCTCTATGAACAGTGGTTCCTTTATCACTAATTCAGTGTTTGCATTGACCTTGTATAACATAAGAGAATCTACTGTATTATGTTTAGGTTGGTACCTACTTTTAGGGAAAATTCTTAGAATAATTATTGATAATAACAGTAGTTATTCATTCAACAAATAGTTATTGAGCATTTCTGTGTGCTAGGTGAACTGCAGTGATCGGAAGATGAACATTCCTGCCTTCGGTGTGCTTCCATCACAGTTAAGATTTTTTGATTTCTAAGAGCTGTGCCCATCACTTCATGTATATCACATAATCCCCTCAACAGTACCATGAAGCAGATATTTTAAATCCCATCTTAAAGAAAGGAAGCTGTAATTCAAATAAATAAGTTGCCCAAGATAAAACAGAGTATCTTCCAAGATTGAGTTTCAAACTCGAGATGACTTGATCTAAAATCTGTGCTCTTAAATACTATGCTATTACATCACCATTTATTTTTAAATTACCGAAAACAACGTGCTGACAATATAGTCATAGAAAATCCACATGGCTACTGAATATTTGTTTCATATATTAAATACTATAGAGTAGCATTTCTTCAGCTTCAGTAATTCAGGTGACTATTACATCATGGTACTAATTTTGCGTTGCCTTTGGTAGATCTTTTTCATTTTGTTTTTTGGAAATTGGAGTTACCTTTTAAAACTGTTCTTGGTTTCTGGATTGTGAGTTTATGTGTAGCAATATGTGAAGATGGATAACCCAGACATTTTTAGGATTAAACTTTGAAAAGGGATGGAGATTTTTTCCTAAAGTTTTGGGGTCACAGGAAGAAGAGATTTTTATCAACCATCTCACGGTTAAACTTCTAAAAATTTTTAATCTATGTCTGCATCATTTTCTAAATTTCACAGTGGCATTTATCAACTCAGCGTCATCGTCTTTTCTGTCGCATATGCCTCTAGCCACCTCTTGAGCTATTGCGCATCCTCAGGACCCTCCTCAGTCTTTATGTCCTCTTGTCAACATTTCTTGGCTACACAGTAAGACAAAGTCCAGACACTGAGATTTCACCAAAGCTGTATCTGTGGCAGCAAGCTCATTATACCTCTGGTTAATTTCATTTTAATACCTTGTTCTTTTTCTGATATTTTTCCAATTCAAGTTTTATATTGTTTAAGATGGCTTAGGATTCATATCTCCTATTTTAAAAATAGGGTTTTTTGTTGTTGTTGTTATTGTTTTGTTTTTTTGTTTTTGTTTTGCTGGAGAGTTTAGAAAAAAGAGCAAAAAGGAGAAAATTAAAATCTCCAGCAATTATATGCTCAATGTTTTCCAAGGTTAAAATTAAAAAATATATTGCAGGGGCTTCCCTGGTGGCGCAGTAGTTGAGAGTCCGCCTGCCGATGCAGGGGACACGGGTTCGTGCCCCGGTCCGGGAAGATCCCACATGCCGCGGAGCGGCTGGGCCCGTGAGCCATGGCCGCTGAGCCTGCGTGCCCGGAGCCTGTGCTCTGCAACGGGAGAGGCCACAACAGGGAGAGGCCCGCGTACCACAAAAAAAAAAAAAAAAAAAATATATTGCAGCCATGTTTCCAAATGATTAAATATTCATCTGCTAAACTACAAGATTTTAATGATAGTAGCATCATTCAAAAATATATCTGTGATGTTTTGAGATATTAGGTTGAGTAAACTTTTCTAAACTAAAGTTTCAATTGTATACTTTAAAATTATTAGCTACATAACCTTTAGATTTTAGAGAACCACTTCAAAGAAAATGTTAACATTTTGTGTGGAAAAAGGCACTGAGCACATTAAAAAAATGTAGTTGCATAATTGAGAGCCAGAATATTTCTTTATTTTCTTTATACTTAAATTTTCCTTCAAAAACATAAAAAATTGTATTGAACTTTGTATCTTTAAGATGAAAGTCACTTTTCAAAGCATTGATGCTTTTGTTGAGTACTTGTGTGTTTGGGGAACCTATAATTTTCAAAACTCACCCTGAATACCACATTCTGTGATCTATTAACCAAACATATCATTTCTGTCAAGATATTTACTTCATTCACATTCCTTTGTCTTTATCTTGTGGAGACTCCCTGTCTGATGGATTTTTTTTAAAAAAAGCATCAAAACAATGCAACTGTTGACATGGTCAGAATCATTACGTTTTGTTAACTAAAGGTTTACTTTTTCTTTTCAGTGTGTTTTCAGGTTAGTATGCTACGATTCTCCTGTGTGGAGTTATTAATTTCATGGTAACACATAGTGTACACAGTAACATTTTATATCATAATTTTAAATAGTCAGACTTATTATTTTGGAAACAGTATTTTGTTGAGAGCACAGATTTCTATTTCTTTTTTTTTACATCTTTATTGGAGTATAATTGCTTAACAATGGTGTGTTAGTTTCTTCTTTATAACAAAATGAATCAGTTATACATATACATATGTTCCCATATCCCCTCCCTCTTGCATCTCCCTCCCACCCTCCCTATCCCACCCCTCCAGGCGGTCACAAAGCACCGAGCTGATCTCCCTGTGAGAGTACAGATTTCTTAAGTCAGAGCTCCTGCAACCTTGAGTGAGTAAGAGGGCTGTGGCATCATTTGTGCATTTTCACTTTGTTTTACTTCTCCTATAATTCTAAAAATGAAGCAGCATTTGAGGACCATGTGGTCTTCAACAAATACACTTTCTTATTCATTTGTAACATTGTTTGACAGATTTTCTTTTAATGTTTAGTTGTGCATTTAAGCTGCTGTGTTGCTGAGTAAGGATTTGTCAACAGTTACATGATCTTGTGATATGCCAGTGGCCTGATACATTGGATTGCATTCACTTCCAGCTCACTCCTGGCGCTGATTTTATTTCCTCATCAAAGTGCAATTTTCTTTGACTTTGTCACTTTCAAGTCATTTTACAATTGCGGCAATTTGAAAATTGCCAAACTTGGAATGATTATCTTTTAAAACTTATACTCAGGTTATTCTTTCTCAAAGAGCAAGACAGATTTCTCCCTGATGTTTGACTGGTGCTACATATTCTTCACAATTTTGTGTAGGAGGGAAGAAGGATGGTGATTCACTCATACTGTACATTTGCTATCCTGCCTGGAGGCCAGGGATTGTAATACTGCTGTGACAAAGTAACTTTTACTATATGACAGTATATACTGTTGGAAAGAGATGGTAGGATGCTCATATTAAGTTGGAGGAAATAAATTTCCTTACTTTAGCTTTCCAGGTAATTTGATGTACTCATTCTTTATTTCTTTATGGTCACAAGCTTTTATAGCTACCCCTTGTCAAATGTCACAATATCACCATAATGTAGAAGTGGTCTTGCTGAATAACAGACCTATTAGACAATGTCTGCAATTCAGTGATTTAAACTGTATGAAAATGTGGCACATACTATGTGAAAAAAAAATAGTATGTCTCAACATTTTCTACAGTGACATTCACAAATTGATTTATTTACTCAAAAGTTATGAAAGAGAGTGGAGTGTAATGCTGGTTTTAGGTTCTGCTAGTTATCTAGATGGTAGAAAAATTCTTTCATATATATTTTATAATTATAATAAAATAAATCCTTAGTATAATATCATGTAATTTTAAGGCGACACAATTAATCCACAAATATATATGGAGAGAGAGATTTTCATTATCTCTTACCTTCAGAGAACACATCATCATTTTTAATAACCTACCATATTATTCGTCCTGTAATAAACCTTTCAAATAGATATTGTCACCCCCATTTTATAGATTGGAAAACTGTGTACCAGGATTAAAATAAATAAGCATGTCAAAGATCTCCTAGGTAGTTAAATGCAGAGTCTCTCCTGAGTCCAAGCACAGTGTTCATTAGTCTTTGATTGGCGCTACAGCTGCTCTGCATTATATATTACAGATTATACTACTACGTCAGCGTTAGACTTGACAAAAATACAATATAATAAAACAGCACTATGGAGAATAGACACTATCGGGGGTAGTTTTGGTGTAAATACTGTTGGATCAAGGCACCTTGGCAGTCCTTGTCAGCGCCTCTAGTTTTGTGGTCCCCACTGCCTCATTCATTGAAAGGGTGACACCATCTGTGATTAGTAGGTGCAGAATGAACTTCTTTCCTGCTATGTTCCACTCCCTCACTCTCAAAATTTGCTTCACTGTCTCAGATGGTTGTTAGAATGTTTCTGCCCCATCCCAGCTCCCTCTGCTGCAGCCGGTCTGCTCTGATGTGGGTGTTCTTCTGTGCTCTCTGTGCTGTAAGGTATAGAGCTGTTCAGTACAAGCCGCCAGGCCTTTCTCACGGGACGTGGGTTCCTGAGTTCCAGAACTGCATCTGCCTCTAGTCACTTGTTATTTCAGGCCTCAATTTTGTTACTTGGAGAACCGAGATTCTTCAGTCTGAAAAGCACAGGGTTATTTTTGAGACAGATTTAGAGAACACATGCAAGAATTTTGAGAATTATAAAAATAATTTTCACAAAGTAGTCTAGTGTCTCTGAAGTTGATTGCTGAAATTGCTGAAAATCCAAACATAATGTCAGTGAGAGACATATGCTTATTTTCTATCACCGTTTTTAGAATCCTTTTTTAAAAATAATTTTTATTGGAGTATAGTTGATTTACAATGTTGTGTTAGTTTCAGGTATACAGCAAATTGATTCAGTTATACATATATCCACTCTGTTTTTAGATTCTGTTCCCATATAGGTCATTACAGAGTATTGAGTAGAGTTCCTTGTGCTCTACAGTAGGCCCTGATTA
This sequence comes from Hyperoodon ampullatus, assembly GCF_949752795.1. Classification (NCBI taxonomy): domain Eukaryota; kingdom Metazoa; phylum Chordata; class Mammalia; order Artiodactyla; family Ziphiidae; genus Hyperoodon; species Hyperoodon ampullatus. The sequence goes on from NC_136917.1 coordinate 166,166,856, forward strand.
GTTATCTATTTTATATATAGTAGTGTGTATATATCAATCCCAGTCTCCCAGTTTATCCCTTCCCCCAAAACCCCCTGGTAACCGTAAGTTTGTTTTCTACATCTGTGACTCTATTTCTGTTTTGTAGATAAGTTCATTTGTACCCTTTTTTTAGATTCCACATACAAGCGATATCATATGCTATTTCCTCAGCTCACTGTGGCATGGACACTTTTTGTTGGCCTTCTGAAAGTGTGTTGCTTATTGTTCATTTGTTTCTTCACCATTTATTCATTCGTTCTTTATCGAACCATCCCTGCATGCTGAGCACCCAGAAAATTGCTGGTACTGAGATGAATGACAGAACCCTGTTGAGTCGGAGATTTGCAAAGGCTTCTGTAATAAATGCCATGATGAACGTACTAGGTACACTGTGGGAGCAGAGACAGAGGGTTTCTTACCCAGCTTGGAAGATTTGGGTAAAATTTCCCACAAAGATGAATAAGTGCGAATAGCCAGCGGTGGAGTAAAACCCAACATCCTTACAATGGCTCCCAAATCACAGCACAATCTGCTTCACCATGGCTTTTTGTATTGTTCTGTGTTGTTTTGTTTGGCCAAGCTGCACGGCATGTGGGATCTTAGTTCCTGACCAGGGAATCGAACCTGTGCCCCCTGCAGTGGAAGCTCAGAGTCTTAACCCCTGGACCATTAGGGAAGTCCTACCATGGCTTTTCTGATTTTATTCTCACGGTCACCCCGGCAACTGTGAAGCAGTCAGCCTCACAGGTCTCCCTGCCATCCCCACATCCACCAGGCACATTCCCTCTGCAGGGTCTTAACCCTGTCCTTTCGTCTGCCTGAATCTTTTTCCCCAGATGTCCACACAGCTGCTCACCTACTCGCCTTCTTCACATCTTTGATCGAATGCCACTTTCTCAAGGTCTTCCCTGCCTGCCGTACTTAAAATGACACTTCTGCTAACCCTGCATTAGTGTTCTTCAAAGGAGTTTTTAACTTCCAGCATACTATATAAAATATTCATCAATTTTTTAAATTGTCTGTCTCCACTGGAATATGTGTTCTATGCGGGCTGGGGTTTCCCCTGCCTGTTCTGTTAAGTGTAATGCACTTTTACCTCTTAGAATAGGGCTCTGCAAGTATTACCAGTGTGTGAGCCAAGCACTGTATGGAAAGCTTTCCATGCATTATCTCCTTTGATCCTTACAGCTAAGCTCTGAGTTAGGTCCGAATAGGTCCTTCCTATTACAGCAGAAACCACAGCTCCAAGAGGTATAGCAGCTTCCCCAGGCCTGTGCTAGTGAGGGGTCGAAGCAAGTTTTGAATCCTGGTAGATGCTGCTAGAGCCCACATGCTGAATCTTTACCCTTGAATCTAGACAGGAAAGAGAACACCATGTATCGGGGTCACTGGGAATAGTTACAGTGATCAGTGTGATGGCTGTGAGTCAGGAGTGCCAGAAATTGAGGCGGTGAGGCCAGCAGGAGGCCGTGATGAAGGCTGTCTGCTGGCTTCGTGGTGCACGTCGGGTTTTTTTATTTTATTTTATTTTATTTATTATTATTTTTTAAATTTTTTTTAAGATGTTGGGGGTAGGAGTTTATTAATTTATTTATTTATTTTTGCTGTGTTGGGTCTTCATTTCTGTGCGAGGGCTTTCTCTAGTTGTGGCAAGCGGGGGCCACTCTTCATCGCAGTGCGCGGACCTCTCACTCTCGCGGCCTCTCTTGTTGCAGAGCACAGGCTCCAGACGCGCAGGCTCAGTAGTTGTGGCTCACGGACCTAGTTGCTCCGTGGCATGTGGGATCCTCCCAGACCAGGGCTCGAACCCGTGTCCCCTGCATTAGCAGGCAGATTCTCAACCACTGCGCCACCAGGGAAGCCCTATTTTTTTATTTTTTTTATTTTGCTGTACGCGGGCCTCTCACTGTTGTGGCCTCTCCCGTTGCGGAGCACAGGCTCTGGACGCGCAGGCTCAGCGGCCATGGCTCACGGGCCCAGCCGCTCCACGGCATGTGGGATCATCCCGGACCCACGTCCCCTGCATCGGCAGGCGGACTCTCAACCACTACGCCACCAGGGAAGCCCTGCAGTTCGGTTTTTATACATGACAGTTATTGTAGGATGCTGAGCAGGGGGTGATGTGATCAGGCTTGGGTTTCAGGAAGATCATTCCAGCTAAAGTATGAATAAATTGGAAAGAATCAGTGTCTGTTTGGGAAGCCAGTTAGGGGGTTATCAGAGTAGCCCAGGCAAAAAGTGGACAAAGAACTTAACCCTGTGAATGGCAGTGGAAATAGAGAGAGAGGGTGAATTCAAAAGACTTTTGAAGGCAAAATGGACTGAATTGTAGTAAAAGTAGATACACAGAGCACGTGAGAGAGAGTCTTGGGTTACACATTTCTCGGAGGGATGGGAGATGAAAGTTTCCATTTTCTTACCTTCTTGACTATGTTTCCTACTTTCCTCTATATTAAAAATATATTACTATATAGTTTATATAATGATTATGTATAATATACTATTATACAGTATTAAATATTATATATGACTTCCACTAACAAACCATGTTGTGAGATTTTTTTAATGAGAATTTTATCAATTTTTTAAAAAAAGTTTTTGGTGAGATTTTTTTTTAACGTGCTAACATTTAGGGATGTATCACCCTCACACATTCAGCAGCAAGAGCTCTTCCATGAGGGGTCAGGGATACTAGCTCTGGTAACCCCTGTCGGGAGCTCACAAGTGCTCCTGCAAGAGCCCTTTGAATATGGCAAAAATAAAAAATAAGTATAGTTTATTCATTAGAAATAGTATTATCCTTATTATGATGATGATGTAATTTAATAGCACATCCTCCCCCCTCCACCCCCGTCAACTAACAGCTCACCTCCAAAAGGTTGCTTCCCTAACTGCCTGGAAAAGAATACTGAATACAAAGGTGGGCTGCTGCTGATTATAACCAATGCGGCGGTCTGCTGTTGGCGGGTTCTACTGCCGTGCCTGGCAAAGTTATCCATGGTCTCTTTATCCTTTTATCTTTTGTACTACAGCAGAATTTTCCAAAGTGCAATGCTTCCCATGAGTTTTCTTTTTTAATTTGTTAAGCTTGTATCTATAATATATGTGAATGTTAAGGGGACTTCTTTTTAGGGATTGTGAGGGGTTAATGATAAACACTTCTGATCTTCATCGCCTCATCTCTACACTAGGGAAAATAACTCCCATGTAGGTGTGGTGTGTAGGAATTACATGAGATAATGTTTGTAGAGTTTCTCGGAACAGAGATCAATAAAATTACAAGTGTTCGTCAAATGGCAGTTAGGAGTAATAAGATTGGTTTTATCATTAAAATGATTATTGCATTATTTATTGATTTAATTTAACCTAGAAAAACCTTCCACTGTTTACATGCAAAGCTTGCTGTCTTGAGTGTCTTTATTATTAAGTAAAAGGTTGAGTTTAAGAAAATAATTTTGGGGCTTCCCTGGTGGCGCAGTGGTTGAAAGTCCACCTGCCAATGCAGGGGACATGGGTTCGTGCCCCGGTCTGGGAAGATCCCACATGCTGCAGCACGGCTGGGTCCGTGAGCCATGGCCGCTGAGCCTGCACATCCGGAGCCTGTGCTCCACAACGGGAGAGGCCCGCGTACCGCAAAAAAAAAAAAAAAAAAAAAAAAAAAAAAAAAAAAAAAAAAATTTGTTTGGTAAAGTAAGTTGTAGTTAGAATAAATTGCTTTATTTAAATTAATTCTTACACCTAAATCCCCAAATCTCTCTTGAAGCAACTGGTAGGTCATGTAATCCTAGTCTGATTGTTTACATAAAATTGAGTACAACCTGGCACTTGAATAACCAGAAAACTCAAATTTGTTGTAAGAAATTCATGAAAGATGAGATTGTGAACTGTCCCTGTGTTTATTAGGATAAATTTCATTTTTAAAGAAATTGAACCAGTTTTGGCAGAACATGGGTTCTTCAGGTCACTTTGGTCCTCATGACTCCCTTAGTTTTCATGCTCATCAACTTCACATGTACACTTCACCTGCTGCCTCTCTTTTGAATGTGTGACCTCAGGTCTAGTGAAGAAAAATGTCTTAGCGCTCAGCATCGTCTTGATATTCCTGAATGCTATCATCTGGGTTTTGTAGTCATCTACTTCTCTGAAAGTAACAATCCACTTATGTTGAACTGTATGGAATTGCTGATACTAGACTGTTTTAGACCCATAAAATGGCACTTTTATTTGGTTCTATCACTAATAAGATGAAGGTAATAAGCTGCAAAGCTCCAGTCCAATGCTATTTTCATGAGGGTAACAAGTAGGTGATAATTTAACAGAGAAGAGGAAAGACAGTGGATCCTACTTGTTTGACTATAATGGTAGGAAGGATTCTAAGGAAGGAAGGTCAAGGATTTTCAGAAATGGGGAAACTCTTTTTGTCCTTAAAGCAGTTAAGTAAGGAGATGATTCACATACAAATCTTGAGACGTACAAGTGATGAGATGTACAAGCACTCACCAAAGTGCTTGTCCAAGCACATAGTAATCACAGGAGTATTCAGTGGGTCACATGAGAGTACTATAGTAAAAAAGTACCGCAGGTACCGTATACTCTGCAACATCAAGCCTTTTGATCACCCACCTTGATGTGCTTTTACTGAATATTATAATAAGCCTAATGTGTTCTTCCTTCTTTTTAGTCTTTGTGAAGTTTTTGGTTCTTTACTAGGGGTTCTCCTCCAATCTTCTGTCCTTTTGTAACAAAATCAAAAACTGTCAACATGTAAAAAAGTTGTTAATATAAGTAAACATAACTGGTTTTAAAAGCCATCTTGACATTTATAATTAGAAAAGAAGGACCTTCCCGGGCTGGGGGTGGGAGGAATACTCCTATCTGTCTAAGAAGTAAAGTTCTGTTGGCATCAAGCACAGACTGTAAGATCACAGCTTCTCTCTGAAAGCGAAATTGCCACAAAAAGCCTATCATCATCCTCTGGGATATACTCGATAGTGTGTTGGACACTGGTCAACATGAAAATCAGACAAACACACAAAGGCAGGATTTTTTTTCCCTATACTTTTCCCCAGATGTGGCACAGCTGCAGAAACCTTTTAAAAAGGTGTCACTGTCGTCCCGGAAATCATGCAACCCTAGCACTTTTACCGTCATATCGCTTTAGAACTGTTCAGAGCTCAGTTTATTTCCTCCAAACCCTTCATGTTACACATGAGGAAGTGGGAACGTGGGCAGGACACAGTGATTTGGAGCTTTGACCTGGAGGCTGTCACTCAATCATCATGATGGAAATATACTGTCATCCTGGCTGGAGCTCTGTATGTTGTTTCTCCATGGGGTTTCAGCCGAGACTTCTAGTTTACCCTGTGTGATTTCAAGTGGCATTTTAAAGCCACAAGATTGGAAACTCACTGCGTCTGATCAGTGTGATCTGTCCCTTGGACCATTTTAGCCATGGCATTTCCACTTCCCAGAGTGTATTTGCCTTCACTTAAAAGTCTAAGAAGATATGCATTCCTTTTCTCTTTGAGCACTTTATAAAGAGCAGTCTTGTAGAAAAGAAACAAAGAATGCTAATTATCAGCAGAGTACTGTGTAAATGCACAGGAGGCTTTCAGCAATTATGGGATCATTAAGTTAGGTTGTCTATGAACCATTAAAAAAGATAAATACGGGTTTTTTGGGGGAAAATCATTGTCTTTATACTGGATTATGAGTATTCTACTCGTAATTTTATCATGGATTATAAATCAAGGTTTAAATATGTGACTTAGGAGAAAGTAAATGTTAGGAGCAAATGAAACTTGCTCACTTTCTACTGCTGTTTAACACGTAGTTTGTGCAACGCTGAGAATACTTAAAATTGTTTCAGTGAAATTTATATCACCTCATTGGAGTTTACATTCTGACATGGAAGCTTAATATCCTGGGTAATGCACGGCATTTAAAAGAATATTTAAATGTCTTGAGTCTCCACTATGCGTCTGTGAATTTCTAAGTGATGTACAGAGAAAAGTAAGTAAGATATGTCAGAAACTAGTCAGATAACCCATAAGAACATGATTAGTAGCAGTGCAAACTGAACCTTAAGAAAATACAGGTGAATTTATAAATCGATGCTTGATTGATTGGCAGATATATGATGGGGAAAATGGTATTTAAATTATGTTGTGGTGATACCTATTCTATTCTGAGAAAATTAATAATTATCTGTATTAAATTATTACATTTTCCACTTTTAGTTTGTAAATTTTAGTTCTCCCTTTCTTTTCCTCCTCATTCATACGTGTTTATTTCTGTAATATTTGTTTTGTTGCTGTTGTCGAATCCTATTCTGAACAGCAGAATACGTGCCAACATATTTAGGTTCTTGGTCTGATTATTTGTTGCCTTTCTCTCCAAAACTAAGGACCCTTAGTATTATCTGCACTGAATCATTGAACACCTACAATATACCAGGAACTGGGAATGAGACAGTATGTGTCTCCTTCTACTGTTCTCCTTCCATTTATCGTGAAATGTGTTTGGATATACATTGCACCAAGTTTGTTGACCTTTATAAATATAGCAAAATAAGTAAGAAGGACAATAAAGGTGGACCCTTATTTTTCTCCTCCAAATTTACTCAAGGAAATGTCCTTCCCATATACATTCAGTGGAACCCTTTGCTTTTGAGCGCATTCACCATCTACACATGCTCACATTTTATGAGTGTATCCAGATGTCACTGGTATAACATGCAAATGGTCCAGAGTAAATTGTCTTTGGATGATCTATGGAATATTGTGTGTTAGGGCGCAAGGACAGTCTTCAACACCTGGCCCTATCTTGTCATCCTGCTTCCATCTGTTGGTTGCCAGTAAATATTGAAACCAGCCCAGTAGAAGTGCCCTGGGCCTCAGGTACAGAGAATCACTTTAATACAAAGATCTGCTTATCTCAGAAGATGATGTAAGGCTGCCATACGTTAAACCACGGCGCTGCCTCTGTCTGTCTTCTCCCTGAAAGCCAGAGAGAATTCAGCTGCTACATGACTTTGTGCTGTGATTCAATGGCGGGGAGCTACAGAGAGGCCAGTGTGCTGTTCCCAGGTGCCTGGGGGAGAACATACAGTGCATTTACCTGCACAGAAGGACAGCAAGCTGTTGCAGTCATTTCTAGGTAGACAGCTTGTCTGTTTCCTGCTATATGGTGATAATTACTTCAAAAGGTGGGCAGGGGAAGGCTGCTGAGAAAAAGTAACCCTTTCCTGACACGTCAGGAGATTCTTATAACAGGTAGTTAGTAAACGTGCAGGTAGCTGGCAAGATCTGCCTTTCTGAGGGGTGTAAGCCGATTTTTTAAAGGAATTTTGCATAAACTTGTAACGTGTATCCTGGAATGGTCAGTGGTAATTACCTTGTGATAAATGACATTATAATTAAGATTACTGAGTAGTAATAAAAAGTGTTGGCTTGTACAAATAAATGAGTCTTTATACTTTTCTGTTGCATTTCTCCTCCGTTCATTAACTTACCCTGTTGGAAATGGAAGGAGAATGGTTTGTTTACTCAAGAGACAAGATTGCTGAGAGTCCTTTAGGTAGTACACAGTAGAGGCACTGGAATAGGTAGCAAGACCAGGTTTGCTAAAGAAACCAAACCAATACTGTATGATATCACTTGACTGTGTAATCTAAAAAAGCCCCGTGCATAGCAACAGAGACTAGAATGGGGGTTACCAGGGGTTGGGGTGGGAGTGAGGAATAATGGAAGATGTAGGTCAAAGACTACTAACTTCCAACTATAAGATGAATATATTCTGGGAATCGAACGTACAAACATCATGACCATAGCTAATAACACTGTACTAGAAAGATGTTAAGAGAGTAGATCTTAAATGCTGTCACCACCAAAAAAGAAATGGTACACATCTTCCTTGATTTACAATGGGGTTACATCCCAATAAACCCGCTGTAAGTTGAAAATATCCTAAGTTGAAGATACATTTAATACACCTAACCTACAGAACATCATAGCTTAGCCTATTCTACCTTTAAGTGTGGTCAGAACACTTATGTTAACCTACAGTGGGGCAACATCATCTAACACAAAACCTATTTTTTAATAAAGTATTGAATGTCTCATGTAATTTGTTGAATTCTGTACTGAAAGTGAAAAGCATAATGGTTGTCTGGGTACAGGATGATTGTGGGTGTGTTGATTGTTGACCCTCATGATCGCACGGCTGGCTGGGAGCTGAGGCTCGCTGCCACTGCCCAGCATCACGAGAGAGTATCCACCACGTGTTGGTGGCCCCAGAAAAGATCAAAATTCAGAATTCTACATATGCTTTTCACAGGATGCATATCCCTTTCACACCATCGTAAGGTCAAAAAATCATGTTAAGCCATCATAAGTCAGGGATCCTCTGTAGTTATGTGATGTGATGCAGATAGCTAACACTCTGGTGGTAATCCTTTTGCAGTACATGAATGTATCAAATAAACACAGACCCCCTGCAACTTACGTATTGTTGTAAGTCAATTATATCTCAGTAAAGCCAGGGAAGGGGAAAAGCCAAACCAAGAAAGAAAAAGGTAATCTGAAAAGGCAGGACTCAAATATCAGTGCAGACACGTGCTTTTGACTTTAAAAAAGTAAAGTTTTTATTAAGTTCCAAAGTCTTTAATTTGGGATCTCTTAGATTCATTCATTTGAATATTTCTTGAGTGTCAGCTGTGGACACGGTTCTGTTCTTATTTTACGTCATCTCCAGACTCCCTGCTATAGTGTTGAAGACTCCATCCTTCTTGAAATATTTTTGGCTGCTGAGTACAAAGTATTCTTCTCTGGGTTTACCCTCTGGCTGTTCCTTTCATTTCCTTTGCCACCTTATTCTTCCCATCATTTTTTTTTGAAATATAGTTGATTTACAATGTTGTGTTAATTTCTGCTGTGCAGCAAAGTGATTCAGTTGTACATACACATATATATGTATTATATATATATATATATACATTCTTTTAAAAATTCTTTTTTCATTATGGTTTATCATAGGATATTGAATACAGTTCCCTTTGCTATACAGTAGGACCTTGTTGTTTATCCATTCTATATATAATAGTTTGCATCTGCTGACCCCAAACTCCCTTCCCTACACCCTCTTCCCCTTGGCAACCACATGTCTGTTCTCCATGTCTGTGAATCTGTTTCTGTTTCATAGATCGATTCATTTGTGTTAGGTTTCGTGTTGCACATATAAGTGATATCATATATTTGTCTTTCTCTGACTTATTTCACTTAGTATGAGAATCATCTCTAGGTCCATCCATGTTGCTGCAAATGACATTATTTCATTCTTTTTTATGGCTGAGTAGTATGCCATTGTATATATGTACCACATCTTCTTTGTCCATTCATCTGTCAGTGGATATGTAGGTTGCTTCCATGTCTTGGCTATTGTGAGTAGTGCTGGTATGAACAGAGGGTTGCAGGTATCTTTTTGAATTGTAGTTTTGTCTGGATATATGCCCAGGAGTAGGATTGCTGGATCATATGGTAACTCTGTTTTTAATTTTTTGAGGACCCTCCATACTGTTTTACATAGTGGCTCCACCAACTTACATTCCCACCAACAGTGTAGGTTCCTTCCCACCTTTTAAATGTGGAATAGAATTCCACAAGGCTCTGCTGGAGCCTTTCTGTGCGTCTCATCCTGGTCTTCCTAGATGAGCTCATTCATGTCCATCACTGACATCTGTAATTAATAACAGCCCCACCTTCCCTACTTCCTCTAAATCTCCACTTCACTGCTTCAGAGGCACCTCAGACTCAACACATCCAAACTGAATGTGTGTTTTTTCTCTCTAAAAGCTGGTCTTCCTGGAGCCTCCCCCTTGTTAGTGAGTGGTATCTCTACCTGCCCAGTTGCAAAAACTAAAACCATAGGAGTCATTCTTGGAACCTTCTCTTCCCATGTTACCCCCATGGCTGATTACAAACAAGCCTCTTGGGCTTTGCTTCATGCCATTTCTTGAATATGCTCATACTTTTCACCTCTACAGCCACACCTGTCTGTGCCATCATTTCTGTCCTGTCCTCCCGCAGCAATTCCCCTTTTGCCCACCCCACATCTACTCTTGCTCTCCTATTTATTTTCCTAGTAGGAGCTTCAGTTTTTTGTTTGTGTGAAGTATATTTTGTGCACATTTTAACTTAGTACTTCTCTGCCTAAAACCTTTCTAGGGCTTTCCGTTGTTTTAAGGCAGGGTTTCTTAACCTCAACACTGTTGACATTCAGGCCAGACAACTCTTTGTTGTCGTGCTGTCCTCTGTACTGTATGATGTTTAGCATTATCCCTGGTCTCTACCCACTAGATGTCAGTAGCATCCCCATCCTCACAGTTACAACAGCCATGAATAGTACCTTATGTGGCAGGAGAAATTTTACAGATGTGATTCAGTTAAAGATCTTGAGAGATTGTCCTGTATTATCTGGATCTTTCACAAACCATCCTTATAGGAGGGAGGCAGAAGGGGGGATTTGACTACAGAAGAAGGCAATAGGATGATGGAAGGAAGAGGTGACATGGCTGGCTTTAAAGACAGAGGAAGGGGCCATGAGCCAAGGGATGATGGCAACCTTTAGAAACAAGAGAAGGCAGTTAAATAAAGTCTCCCTAGAGCCTCTGGAAGGAAACAGCCCTGCTGATACTTTGACATTACCTTAGTGAAACTGATTTTGGAATTAAGATCTCCAGAACCTATAGTGCATTAAGACACTAAGTCTGTGGTAACTTATTACAGCAGCAATAGCAACTGATACATCAAGGCAAAGTTCTAGTGGTGAGAGAATCTATGGAGAGGAGATAGTTTTTGGCATCAAAAACTTTATAATCTAAGTTTAAAAATACACATAATTATAGGACAAGATAAATGGGTTATAATTGAGGTACAAAGAATATGCTATTCTGCTGCAAAGGAAAGATTGGCAATATCCTGTTAGAAAGATCAGGAGAGGCTTATTAGAACATTTGCAATTTGAGGGGGTCTAAAGGACACATGGTGTTTGGATGCACAGAGATAATGCGAGGAAAGTTCAAGCAGTAGAAACAGCTTGCAGGAGGGAAGGATGGAAATTATGAAGTACATTGGGGAAAAGGTCTAGTTTATCTTGAGTGTGGAATGCCTTTAAATTAACTGAAAGTAACTCAACAGCATGAGTTTGCTCAGTAAGGTAGGCTGGGACAGATGACAGAGGATCTTGACTGATAGCTATCCAGTTGGTCACATTGTTCAGTAGCCCATGATAAATCACTGAAGTTTTTGACCAGGGCATGAGATGATAGAGCTCTGCTTTAGAAAGCAAGCCTTGGTACATTGTATAACATGTGCTTGGCTAGAGAGAAAGGAGACAGAAAAACAAAGTAGGTGTCTTATCAGCCGAGGTTAGAGATAACTAGACCTTGACTAAGGGTGGTAACAGAGGGAATAAAAACCAAAGGAACATCTGGAGAGAGGTTTTGGAAGTGGGAGCCACAACGATGTAATGAAAGGTCAGGAGAACAAAAAAATTGATGCTTTCACCAAATAGGGATTTCCATCTGAGAAATGAGGGCGTCAGAGGAATGAGCTAGTTTGGGGTTATGATGGTGAGTACTGAATGAATTTGGCTCATGCATGGCACGTGCAGGTGCAAATGGCCAAGTGTGGGTCAGAAAGGGCAGTTCCTGTTCAGAGAGGCATGAGCTGGAGATCCTCCATCTGGAGAGTCAGTAAGGGAAATGCTGGAAGGTAGATGAGATTGCCAAGAAGGTGGGACCTGTGAAAAGGGGCAGCCGTGAGGGTTTAGGGGAAATTACAGGATGCTTTAGGCTTCAAGAAACAGAAAAATCTCACCTCAGACTAGCTTAAACCACAAGATAATGTGTTATTCCCCAAAGCAGGGTGTCTAGAGATAGGTTGGATCTTACATCTTGCTGCTCCACTATTCTTTTAGTCTTGCTGTCCTCTGCTCATAGACTCAGTATTCAGGCAGGTGGGAAGCAGGCTGTAGTACACATAGACATGACAATTTCCAGACAGAGAAGAGGCTAGCTCTTCCAAGGTCTCATTCTTAGTAGCAAGACAGCATATCACAGAAGCATCACCCAACTCTCACATGTCTGCCTGCCAGTTTCAAACTGGTACATCCCTGAACCAGGCGCTGTCAGAGTGACCGGGATGACCATGATCTGCTTGGTAGACTCTTCCTGATCTCCCCCCTTCACGTTTCTGACGACCCCCTTCAACACACACTTACCGTGTGGAGGAAAAGTAAACTCCTGACCATATCCTGGTCCTGGGGAGGGATCAGTGTTTGGTAGGCATGCCAATAGTGTCTGCTCATGGTGATATTTAGGAAAGGCATGGAGGATGAGGAAAATTCAAGCAAGCATGGAAAGAAAAGTCAGTTAAGAATAATTTGAAGACACTGGTTCATCAAAAAAGGACAAGAAAGGAGAGTTTCAAGAAACTGTTCAGCAGTACCAGAAGCCACAGAAATGGTGCAAGGCAAGGTGATAAGAAGGTCATTGGTTACATGAGAGGGGACATTTCAGTGAATACGTAGGCACAATAAATCAGGTTAAAGAGAGGCAAGAGCTTGAAAACAATGAAGATTCACCTTGGTTTATAATGTTTGACAACAAAGGCAAGATCAAAAGAAATATGACACCAGTTTAGAAAGCTATATTATGTGGAGTTGGTTTGCCTCTGTTTGTTGACATGTTTGTGAAGGTAGTATGTAAGAGTCCTGAGCATATTTAGGTACAGAAAGTAAGGAAGTTGGCAAGAGTGGTAAAAAAAAGGGACCACTGAATTAGCCAGTAAAGCCATTGAGGCAGTTATTTCAGTCTATCCCTAAAGCTTTGGGTTGTGGTTAAAGTTATTAGCACCTGACCGGGTGAGACCCAGCCTGGATAAAAATTCCTTAACCTTACTGCAGACTGTGTTTTAGACTTGGTTGTACACTTCTGTTAATTACAATAGTTTAATTGGGATAGAAATGGATAGCAGCGTCAGTTTTAATTCACGTTTCTGGCTTTCTAGGGCTTTGCACAAGGCCTGGCCCATACTAGATACTCAGTAAATAGTATCCAAGTGGATTGAAAAAAAAAAATGTCTGTAGTAGACTCATTCTGTGTGGTTCTTTTGGAATGGTTGATTTTAGTTGTCAAGGATAGGGATGTGACTCATGTCTGGCCAGTGTAGGACTTCATCTCCTTGATCACAGTGATTGGTTTCTGGATGGACATCACTCCATGAAGGGCCAGTCAGAGTCCCCCCATGGAATATGCTTATAAGGATTCTGAGAAACTGTATGTTTGTGTCCCCCACAAATTCATATGTTGAAATCTAATCCTCAATGAGATAGTATTTGGAGACAGGGCCTTTGGAAGGTAGTTAGGCCATGAGGGTGGAGCTCTCATGAAAGGGGTTAGTGCCCATATAACAAAGACCCCAGAGAATTTCCTTGTCCCTTCTACCATGTGAGGACACAGTGAGAAGACTGCCATCTATGAACCAGGAAACAGGTCTCACTGACACTGGATCTGCTGGTCTTAGAATTCCCAGCCTCCAGAACTCTGGGAAATGAATTTCTGTTATTTATAAGTCACCCAGTCTGTGATGTTTTGTTATAGCATCCTGAACAGATGAAGATACTCTTTCTCCCTCTGGTATCTCAAACTTCCAGAATGTTGTAACCGTAGAACTATTGGTGTCTATCTTGACACCATGTGGAATATTTATATCTGTTAATGGGACCAAGCACAGGCCAGTAAAGAAAAGAAATGGTAATGAGAAAAGGATCAAACAGACATCTCTTCTTGGTTCCTGGAACCAGCTATGCCAGAAACTCAGGTACCTGGACTTCTCATTTATAGGAGCCAGAAAAGAATTTTTTTTTTTTAAAACTAAGCTATAATTCACCACAGTCAGGAAGAACAGCCTTAACTTTTTTCATGATCTGCCTGGTTTACATTATTTTAGCCAGATTAATTTGCAGGGTGGATCAAAGGATGCAGAACCTCATGTTAGACTTAATCCACTGCTTGTATCAATATCCAGTAGTGCTAGAGTGCTGTACCTTAATATTTAATTTCCTAACCAAGCCCCATGGTTGTTATAGCATTAACTAATCCTTCTTATTTCATCTGAGATCTTTCATAGGCTCTGCTTTGTGCATTGTGGCCTCTTGACCTGTCCAGATGAAAGAATACTGGGTTTTATTATCACTCTGGGCTCACTAGAGGCACATAGCTCTAGACAATTCTATTCAGGTAAAATACAGTCCTGAAATTCTGAAGTCATCACTGAGGAAACCTAGGCTCCCCCCCAATAGATATTGGAGTTGTTAAGTTGCAGCTATTTGAATAGTAAATGAAAGCACATTTCTATCAGAAGAGGAGGTAACTCCAAGTTGGCATACAGAGGATTGATCTGATATGAAAATGCCTACTCAGATTATTTTCCTGACAGTGAAAGGAATTCTGACATTCCATAATTGCTTCATTGTCAATGCCAAGTTATTTTTAACTGTTTATTGTCAAAGTTTTGGTCAATTTCCTGCTCATCAATGATTTATGATGGAGTGGATGTTTCTTCTGATTTGATGAAGGAATCCTTTCTCTCTCTTTGTAGTACACTATCCATTTATGGAATGTTGGCCCAGAATAGTATTCTGAAGGGGTAGAAAATAAGGAAAAATAAACATTTCCAACATAAATAGGACCCCTGAAGTGGTCTGCTTGAAACCTCCCGAATCAGGTTAACCTGACCTTTGCCACAAATCTGGACTTCTTGTTAGAAATGTCTTGGACAAGCACTGACAAAATCTAGGTATTTGGTGAGAAAATGATACATACTTATGATCAAAATAGAATTTACTCATAAAATATTCATTTTTACATTTTTGAACAATAGTGATTGGAAAAAAACGACGACTTGAATGCATGGGTTTGCCTAAGACTGTATATATACTTTTTAATTGCTCACATTTCTTAAATACATTATTATACCTCAGAGCTTTAAATATTTCTGCTGGAAGCCTTTTCCACCTCTTAATATTTCTTCATATTAACCTCTGTTTCTAGGAATGGCCATCACTATAATAATCTGTCTGGTGTCACTTTACTGGAGAACCACTTAGAAACAAAAAGGTCAGCAGAGAATCAATTAAGCAAACCAGGAGAAAATGAAAAGATTGGTTTACAGTGGAAGCAACCAATTGAGAACCATCCTTTTAGAGAGAGAATTTTCAAAAAATGGAATGTTTGGTAAACTTTATACAATTTACTGGTAATATATTAATTTACACAAAAGGGAAACAGATTCAGTATTAATTGGAGTAGTATATTTCATAGGAAACGTCCTGGGCTTAAGAATTTTCAGTCAAATATGTGGCATCTTAAAAAATTCTACAAATGAACTTATTTACAAAACAGAAACAGACTCATAGACATAGGAAACAAATTTATGGTTACCAGAGGGCAAAGCTTGGGAGAGGGATAAAGTAGGAATTTGGGAATAACATATAAATGCTACTATATATAAAATAGATAAACAACAAGGACCTTCTGTACAGCACAGGGAACTATACTCAATATTTTGTAATAACCTATATGGGAGAAGAATCTGAAAAAGAATATACTTATATATGTATAACTGAATCACTTTGCTGTACACCTGAAGCTAACACAACACTGCAGCTATACTTCAATAAAAAGTAAATTAATTAAAAAAAATGAATTTGAAATCAAGAAGAATAGCAGAAAACCTTAGTAAACATAAAATACAGTTTATCTACACCAATGAGGAATGTCTCAACTGCCTTCTACCCTTGAGAGAAAAACCCTGTGAAGGAATGATAAAATATGGCACAGATTTAGGGTTAAAAGAGTTTTTTCAGGTATTGAAAAAATAGCTCCAAGGGATTTGAAAGGTGTACATCTTATTTCTTTTAACTATTGTGAGCATCCAAAGATTATTTAGACTAAATTGAATATTCTGATTGTTACCCTAAAACTTTGGGGATTACATCACTCGTAAATACTCATTCATTTCCAATCTGCGAGCTTCTCCTTAATGTATTTAATCACTGAATTTCACCCCACTCTTCTCCTTTCTAACTCCTTGTCCCATAAATGAGGCCCAGGATTGACAATGCTGAAGATGTGTGAAACATCTATTTCACTTCCATATTTTTCTTTCTTTTTTTTTTTTTTTTTTGCGGTACGCAGGCCTCTCACTGTTGTGACCTCTCCCGTTGCAGAGCACAGGCTCCGGAAGCGCAGGCTCAGCGGCCATGGCTCACGGGCCCAGCCGCTCCGCGGCATGGGGGATCTTCCCAGACCGGGGCACGAACCCGCGGCAGCAGGGCGACTCTCAACCACTGCGCCACCAGGGAAGCCCTCACTTCCATATTTTATGACTCGCTAAGAATTTCCCACCTCTTTTCTTAGTAATTGTAACCCTGTTGAGAGTGACACAGCAATCGTGACAATATTCAGCTATGATGTAGGTTTTCTTACCACATCTCATAAGGCCTTTTTAGAAAGTAAGCTGCTAGAGAAAGCTGTCTTTATACCTGAAAGGTGATAGAGAAAAAAGGGAAATTTATGTAAACCACTGAAAAATATTATGCATAGGTAGGACTTGCGTTCTTTAAAAAAAATTCATATTTAGTGAATTTATGGGTGTTTCATTCACACGGAAAAATTTTGATTTTTGCCACATTAAAAATCTCTTTAGGGTCACCTATGATTTGAAAGACTGACAACAGAAAATGCAGGAGAGAAAGGAAGAAACAAAGAAAAAGACATAAAAATTGGGGAGGGCTCGGGTTACACAGAGGTAGTAAGAGAAGATGGGGTCCTGGGAGGAACAGGACTAGCCCTTTCCAGTTTCTTCAGGGTCTCTGTGACCTCTTGTGTTTCCCTCCCTTCTGTCCCACTGCATTTCCTGACTGGAGGCCACCATCCCACTTGGATTCAAAATGTCTGTACTCACCTGGCAGACCACAGGTTCTATTTAGATAAGCCTCTGTTGGGCATGCCAATGGATGTTTCAAAAATGAGATGACAAAATTGAAACAGGGGTTGGAGTAGGTGGTATGGAAGACAAGTTTCTACCTGCTGCACTGATTGGTTTATTCCCCATTTCAAGTATGTGTATGGCATATCAGGTGCTTTTTGTTGTTATTGTTGTTTTTGTTTTTGGTAAATGCTATACTTTCTTTAGCTCAGTGCCTTTCAGAATAGTTCTATCTGCAATCTTGCTTTGAATATTTGAATCAACTCAAAAATTCTGCCTTTTTTAAGTAGGTTATAAAGCTCTTAATGAAACTTGACACGTGTTATATCAAACCAGACTCATTAAAACTCTCTTTTTGAAAGTCAGTGGATTATTTCATTAAGCAAAAAAGCTCTAGATACTATTTTACTTTAAAATCTGCTGGTGTACCTTATGTTTGGCATTCAAAAGACATTCAAAGGTTCAACATGTAGACTAACCATATTGTATTCTTGTTTGGGGTCCAAAACGTCATCACATTTACTCATTTGAATTTATGGATGACTTTTTCTTGTAATTAGATACTTAGATCTATTTCCCAAATCTCTGTGAATATATGTGGCTTCACTTCTTTTTTTAAGGAGATGAGTGTGCCCACTTCTGGTCAATATGGTTTAAACTGAGTTGATCTTCCCTAGATCTTGAACTTATCCAGTAATAATTATGGTCTAGGGGATATGCACAAATCAGAAACCTTGCCAGGAGCCAACACCTGGAAACCTTTCCTCTTCCTTTCTGTGGTTCTGATGTAGGACTTGTTGATCAATGAGAGAGCCTCCAACTAACATTGGTATATAGATGTGTGTGTGTGTGTGTATGTGTGTGTATTCAGTTTTGTATCCCATTCTCTTATTTGAAGTTATGAATAAAATCCTTCCTAAAACACCACTTTAATTTTAATGTAAAAATCAGTTATTCCTGATATTGAATAAGTACATCAGCATGCTAGCATCAACTCGAAACCTTAACGCTTTTGGCTAGAGGCCATTGTAAAACTTCCAGAACAATAAAACACAGCCTTCGGAATAAGATTTTAAAATACGAGAAAAAGAAGATTAGACTGAATTCCCAAATATAAAGCCACAACATCCCAAGTTAATTTTAACTCATAAAAACCACAGCATCTGCATAATTACTTACTGCAATTTGAAATAAGTCTTTGCTCAATGTTGGAAGCAGCTTTTCAAAAAAAAAAAATACTGCAAAACCACAAACATGTATTTCTACAGTGGCATTTATATCCGTATCTATCTATATACATAGTGAGAGCTATATCTATAAATAGATGGAAAGATAAATATAACGAGAGAGAACTACAGGCAGTAAAGTCAACAGCAAGAAGTACGGCCCCCTGCTGCTCCCTACTTGTGTGGGGAAATCAGATTAATCCCACCTAACACTGCATAAGTTCCAGACTTTCTGGAAAATTCAGGAGTGGTGTGTTTCCAAAATGGAGTTCTTGGATTTCCTGATTGTATAACCTGTGAGTATTGAAGCGATCAACTAAAACATGATAAGTGATTTGCCGATTTGTATCCCAAATTTGTGGCCTTCATATCAGTTTCATAGAAACCTGATTCTCTCAACTTTAAATGCAAAAGAATTCATTCACTTCACATTACGAAAGAGTGATTAAGACTCTCCAGCCCGTTCTTTCTTTTGTTTATACAGAAATGGGCCAGGCAACAAGCTCTGTGTCTACTACTCAGATGCAGAAAGAGAACAATGTGCAACGGTGAGGCACAATTAGTGCTGTTTTACAATCCTATTACAGTGCACTTTTATTTTTACCCAAATGTATTCCTCCGACTTAATGTGGGGAAACTTTTTTTTATTTTGTCAGTTCTGACTATTGAGATCATCCCATCTATGAAAAGTCTTCTTTAAAACTTCCTCTCTGGAGGATGTGTGGATCTTTCTAGGCAAAATCATTCTTTCCTTGGTCTTTGTCCTTTTCTTAAGGTACTTGTTTTCTTCTGAGTCTCTAAGGTTTTGTTTCGCCTCTGGGATGCAAGCCTATTGACTTGGGATGTTCATTCTAGGAAGACAGAGCCCTGGAAAAGGGTGCATAACTCAGCCAGTGTAATGAGGGTCAGATTTCAGCCTCTAGTTACTTATTCCTCCAGTATATTTTTGGGCAGTGCACAAACTGTGCAACTGGACACGGGGGCCATGATGTTATGTCAGGTTGCAGTTTTGTGTAAATGCCTTTATCCCCCTTAACCTTTGGTTTCAGAATCATCACATCTTTCTTCTCCATCCTTCTATACTACAAATCCAATTTGTGTGAAGTAAATTTAATAATTGCTCACTGCATCCAGGTCTGGTGAAGAGTTCAGATCTTTGGAAATTGTTTATATTTCTTTGCTCATAATGATTCCTAAGTGATGTTTAGCTAAAAAGTATGCTGTATTTTCTTCTCCTCTGACACATTTCTGCTGTACATCTTAAACATGACACTGTATTTGTGAAGCAGGAGGGTAACTGGTCCATTTGGAAGTACAAAGCAGAGGGATTCAGGCAAGGGGAGGCAGGTAAGGCTGAGGGGATTGACTGCAAAGAGTCGTTTCTTGTCACTGAGCTGGTCTCTGAAGACACATCTTACTCAGTTCTCAATTCTGCACCAACATTTTAAGATAGAAGTTGATACATTTTATTTAATATATGTGCAATTATGTAAAGCTACCATTTTAGAATGTTAAAACTATCCAGGAAAATAGCCATGCTTGATGTAATATCAAAATATAAAACAAAATATAAAACAAATTACACCTGAAAAGAGAGAAAACCCTTATATCACGTAGTCTGTTTTCTTTTCAAGCGAAATCCCTTACGACAGTACCTTTCTGTCTGTGGAAATATGGTTAAGAATTACACACAGGTCTCAGGAGTTCTGTTTGTATTATGTAGCCTGCTGTATGCTACAACTAGATACTTTGCAACTTATATCAACCTGTACAACAGTTCTTAAATATAAGTGTTATTATCCCAATTCTAGCGACGAAGCAACGCAGTTTAACTTGTTCACTATCTCATCGCTAAGTAGTGGGGCTGAGATTCACAGGCTCAGTTCCCAGGGAGTCTTTGTACTCATCATCATATCTGTGAGCTACATAATTTCATTATTGATGTATACTGTGTGCCTATTCCAAATATGAACCCAGTTACCTGTAAACTCAATCATGACTTTAGTTGTTCAGTGGGAATCTGGTTGGGGAAATTAATTTCCATTTCACCCTCACGCTCATTGTTTAACGAGGGCCAGCACCTTGAATACTAGGAAACCAAATGACACCAAATATAAACATTTCATCGATTTCCCATTCAGAGGAACCCTTCCTTTAGCTGGGATTCTTCCTTCAAAGCAGTGATTTCACAATGCAATTAATTTGTTTTCGTTCTACAATTACATACTTAATCCTGCAGTGAAGAGCAACTTCATACTTCATTCCCTGAACAAGAGCTAATGGAGCAGTTCATTTTGTGGAGAATGGAAAACTAAGTTGTCAATTCTAACTTCCCCCGATAAGTATCCGTGGGGGGAAGTAGCAAGGCAGATGAATTACAGCTGATAATTTGGATGAAAATGATCTCAGCCATCTGAGACTCAGGCAATGAGCACATGTTTTTCTGTGATATTTTAATTTGTTCATGAGTTTATGTTATGAGATTAAGGTATCTATTTTATTGTTTTAAAGTCTCCTTATTACAATTAGTCCTGAAATTGTATTTTTTCACTATTTATTTGTTTATTTATTTATTTATTTTAACATCTTTATTGGAGTATAGTTGCTTTACAATGTTGTGTTAGTTTCTGCTGTACAGCAAAGTGAATCAGCTATATGTATACATATATCCCCATATCTCCACCCTCTTGCATCTCCCTCCCACCCTCCCTATCCCACCCCTCTAGGTGGTCACAAAGCACCAAGCTGATCTCCCCTTGCTATGCAGCTGCTTCCCACTAGCTATCTGTTTTACATCTGGTAGTGGATATATGTCCATGCCACTCTCTCACTTCATCGCAGGTTATCCTTCCCCCTCCCTGTGTCCTCAAGTCCATTCTCTATGTCTGAGTCTTTATTCCTGTACTGCCCCTAGGTTCTTCAGAACCATTTTTTTTTGAGATTCCATATATATGTGTTAACATATGGTATTTCTCTCTTTCTGACTTACTTCACTCTGTATGACAGACTCTAGGTCCATCCACCTCACTACAAATAACTCAATTTTGTTTCCTTTTATGGCTGAGTAATATGCCATTGTATATATGTGCCACATCTTCTTTATCCATTCATCTGTCAGTGGACACTTAGGTTGCTTCCATGTCCTGGCTGTTGTAAATAGAGCTGCAATGAACATTGTGGTACATGACTCTTTTTGAATTATGGTTTTACATTAAAAATTTTTTTTAATTAAAAAAATATTTTTTCTCAAAGAATGACCCAGCAGTGATCTTATTTTTTTTCAAATGCTCTTTTGACAATGTTATGGCATGTGCATAAGTATTTGATAGACATACAATATTTTGAATAAAGATATCAATGTTAGCAACCAATTTCTATTAGTATGGAATAGCATTTTCATTAGCAGCTTCAGCTGAGGCATTGAGATCTGAATGAATTTCAAGACTAAACCTTTTTTTAATTAACTTCTCTGTAGCTTTGAGATATGTTGGCAACTAATGGAATTTGAAGATGGAATAGCCATCTGGTTTTAAAATGGTTTCTACCTTCTTGGCTCACTAGGAAGTGCTAATGTGGAACATTGCCAATCAACTCCCTTTTACCATCATTAAAATTAATTTCACAAACTAACATAATTCAATGACATAACTTAGAGTTACTTAATGCTATCAGGCATGAATGCAATGGTGAAATAAAGAATATCTTTAAATATTATTATTTTACCTATCTAATATCTTATAATTATTGTCTTATTCTTCCTGAGTGAAATTCTGACTCCTTTCTTGATTATTTTATTAGACATAATTCCTGATTATTCAGGGTCTTGAATTTAATGTGCATGTTTGAAGACTTCATGAGAGTTTAAACTTTGACTTCATCATCTCCCATTTATAAATACTGTACTAGAATATAGTATTTTATTTATTTATTATTTTTTTTTTGCCAGTTTGGGTTTTTCCCCAAATTCTATCTTATGCTAATGACTCATTGTCTCTCCTTATGTAACTCACCCATCTCCTACATATAAACAAATATTCTCAAATTAATATATTGAATTCAGTCCTATCAGGAGACTCTAGACCAATATTATCAGCTGTCTGTTGGTCCTTTCCATCTTGGTATGTCCTTTGTCAATGTTTGCTATCCTACCAGCCCTCCCACTCAAAATGATAGAGTTGTTCTTGAAATCAGCTACTCTCGGGAATTCCCTGGCAGTTCAGTGGTTAGGACTTCATGTTTTCACCGCTGAGGGGGCTGGTTCAGTCCCTGGTTGGGGTATTAAGATCCCACAAGCTGCATGGTGGCCAAAAAAAGAAAAATAAAAAAAAAGAAATCAGCTACTTTCCCCAAATTCCTCATTTCTAGTGGTTGTACTTTCCCCCTCCCCCAGATCAGGCAGACTCAAAACCTTTGGCTTGTACTTTTCTTGCACCACACTAATCTAGTTGTAGTCCTTCAAAATGGAGTGTACTACTATCCTTGCATTAAATTCCTCACCATCCCCATCCTTGTTTGTGGCCGTACCACCTCAGGTAGCAGCATCTTCACTGGTCTCTCTGTCTATGCAGATCTCATCCCTTTTCTGATCTCTGCTAAGAAACCAGATTAAGCTCCCTCAAGCACAAACTGTTGATCTCATGCTATTGGCTCAGGATTCTCCAAAGCTTCCCCTTTGCCAATCTAATGGAGTAAAGACTCTTTATTGGCAGCTAAAGAAGTCCAATATATTCAATGGAATATGACTCAGCCATAAAAAGGAATGAAATTGGGTCATTTGTAGAGACATGGATGGACCTAGCGACTGTCATACAGAGTGAACTAAGTCAGAAAGAGAAAAACAAATATCACATATTAGAAAACGCATATATGTAGATTCTGAAAAAATTGGTATAGACGATCTTATTTACAAAGTAGAAATAGAGACACAGACATAGAGAACAAGCATATGGATACCAAGGGGGAAGGGGGGGAGTGGGATGAATTGGGAGATTGGGATTGACATATACACACTATTGACACTATGTATAAAATAGATAACGAATGAGAACCTACTGTATAGCTCAGGGAAGTCTATTCAGTGCTCTGTGGTGACCTAAATGAGAAGGAAATCCTTAAAAGAGGGGACATATGTATACTTATAGCTGATTCACTTTGCTGTACAGTAGAAACTAACACAATAGTGTAAAGCAACTATACTCCAATAAAAATAAAAAATGAAATTTTAGAAAATAAAATAGGATAGACAAACGGGGAAAAGACATCTGTTCTCCTTCTCTTTGTTCTCTTTTATTTCCTTCTTTTGGATTTATTATTATTATTGTTATTCTTTTCCTTGGTAGTTTGTAAATTATGTATTCTATTTTCTTTCTTTCAATAATTACTCCACAAATAAAAATATTTACACGTAAAACAAAAAAAAAGTCCATAATCTGATTCCATCTATCTTTTTACTACTTTAGTAAGAGGACCTAATATTCTAACCTGTTTTAGTGTTTACCATTCACCTGAAAATGTTCATTATGTTAGTTAAATACTATTACTACAATAGTAACAATTCTTCTTCACATGTATTTGACTGGAATTCTGCTTCTGGTCATAAAGAAACAATTAGTAGAAGATGGGAACTTATGGCATAAACAAATGCAAACACTGAACAAATATTGTATGTGATGCAGTCATTTTCAGGCTTTGGCCAACAGTTTGTGCAGGACTTGATTCTTGAAAGAAAAGAAGCATATGAGGTGTCTCATATTTGTCTCAGCTTTCAGCCTAGGTGTGGTTTCCCAGCACTGACCCAAGGAGAGAAAGTGGAGCTTTGTGAGTGAAAGAGCAGATATCAGAGAAGAGGAAAATGTAAGATCTGCATAGGATGGTCCCTCAGGTCTATCTGAGTGCACCTGAGGGCTGAGTGCACACGCACAGGAAAAGGCTCCCAAAGGCTTCAGGTAGGACAGCTGCTGTGGAACTAAGAGTTGAATGGAGATTCAACTCTACAATCAGAGGTCATGTGGTGCTGAGTGATGTTGGAGTTCTGGTCTCTCTAGAATGAAACAGCCTTGCTGAGCACAGTGGACATTCCGTTGAGATCCCAGAAAAGCCACATTTTGGAAGTAACCACAGCCAAGAGTAAAAGTGATGTCTTAGTACTAAGGAGAAAAACCGAATACACTGACACTATCATGCATGAAATCAAGCCTGACTCTGGGGTGTTTTCGAACCCTAATAACCAGTTTTCCAATTCTCTGGACAACAACCAGGTGCTCAACAAGTAAATTCTGACACTAACTACCCAGAGTAATGATAGATCCCACAGCTTAAGGGCTCAGGGCTGCAAGACTGCTCCTCATTTCAGATGCCAACTGCAAGTCCCAGAGTCACCTGTACTTTTGATCAACCAGCTATAAATCGGGGGTTCCCACAACCCTCTCCTCAGGTCTAATTTGCTAGAACAACTCACAGAAGTCAGGAAAACACTTTACTTACTGTGACTCATTTATTGTAGAGGATACAGCTCAGGAACAGCCAAATGGAAGAGATGCACAGGGCAAGGTATGTCTTGTGGCGTACAGAGTTTCCATGCCCTCTCTGGGTGCACCAGCCTCCCAGCAACCACAGTGTGTTCAACAAGCCAGAAGCTTTCTGAACCCCAACATTTAGGGGCTTGCAGAGGGGGGTTATGGAGGTTTCATTCCATAGGCATGATTGAGTAAATCATTGGCTACTGGTGATTATTAACTCAATCTCTGGCACCTCTCCATACCACCCCCCACCAAATTTGGGGGCTGGGGCTAACGTTCCAAGCTTCTAACCAAGGCTTGGTCTTTCTTACAACCAGTCTACATCCTGAATCTGTCTAGGAGCTGGCCAAGGGTTGCCTAATTAGTAAAAAGAGGCATGCCTATTAATCACCCTTATCACTCAGGGAATTCCAAGGGTTTTAGGAGCTGTGTGCCAGGAGCCTGGAACAAAAAAACAAATATATATTTCCTGTTATACCACACTGAGAGAATCCAGATGTTCCAGTTGTAGCTCAACTATCTGTTAGAGAAAAAGTTAGCACACTTTATAGGGGAACAGCGTAATCTACACTCCCTGCAATGAATCATTAACAAATAGAAAAGTGTAGAAATATGGTAGATTAAATTCAACCTTATTAAAAATTACAATAAATATAAATGGACTAAACATTCCATTTTAAGGGTAGAAATTGTCATATTGTGTAAAAAGAAGACTCAAATCTGTCTACAAGAGTTACACTTGAAGTATAAGTTCACAGATATTTTGAAAATAACTTAAAAATTATACAAGCATAAATTGTTTCATTGTGCTTCTTTTTATTGCACTTTGCAGATACTGAATTTTTTACAAATTGAAGGTTTGTGGCAACCTTACATTGAGCAAGTCTGTTGGTGCCATTTTTCCAACCGCATTGACACACTTCATGTCTTTGTGTCACATTTTGGTAATTTCTGCAATACTTCAAACTTTTTCATCATTATTATATTTGTTATGGTGATTTGTGATCAGTGAGTTTTGATGTTACTATTGCAAAAATGTTATGATTCGCTAAAGACTCAGATGATGGTTAGCATGTTTTAGCAATAAAGTATTTTTAATTAAGAAATGTGCATGTTTTAGACATAATGCTATAGCACACTTAATAGACCCCAGTATAGTGTAAACGTAACTTTTATATGCACTGGGAAACCAAATAAATTTGTGTGACTCATTTATTACGAATTTGCTTTATTGCCGTGGTCTGGACAAAACTTGCAATATCTTTGTGGTTTCCTGTGTGCAGATTTTTTTAAATTAATGAAATCTAAATTGACCTTTTAAAAATTTTTTTTTAGAGCTTTCTTAGTCTCTCTAAAATATTCTTCCCTAGGTCAAGATTGCAAAAATATTCCCTTATAACAAGGATAATGCAGCAACTGGACTTTTCATATATTACTAGTGGGAGTATAAAGTGATATAACCATTCTGGAGAAAATTCTGATAGTTTGTTATAAATTTAATCATACATCTACCATATGACACAGCATTCTACTTCTAGATATTTACCCAAGAGAAATGGAAACATTTGTCTGAAAAGAGATTTGTACCAGAATGTCATGGTAGCTTTCTTAATAATAGCCCCAAGCTGAAAACAACCCAAATGTCTGTGATGATAAGCATATTGTGGCAGAGCCATAGAATGGAATATTGCTCATCAATGATATATGTATGTATGTATGTATACACACTTCTGAAACATACAACAACATGGATGAAACCTCAAAAAATCATTTTGCTGAGCAAAAGACCCTGGACACAATTTATTTATGATTCTGTTTATACAAAGTTCAAGAACAAGCAAGACTCTCTCTGGTGACAGAAATCAGATAGTGGCTGAGGCATGAATAAAAGGAACATGAGGGTACTTTTAGATGTGATAGAAATGTTCTGTGTCTTGACTCAAGTGTGAATTATCTGGTTGTATGTATTTAGCAACTTATCAAATTATATACTTAAGATCTGTGCATTTCACTTTAGGCATATGTTATCTCATATTTTCAAAAAGATAAATAACTACTTAAGAAATTGAGTTTGACCTGGAAAAAACAAATGAGAAAAATACCTTTGAATGCCCCCTTGTCTGACTTTTTACATTTTCTAATTTATTTCCTCTCATTTGAATCCTACCAGGCTTCCAAGCCCATTTCAGATGTTTTTTCTAGGAATTACGCTAGATATAGATGGGTGCGTTCATAGAGCAACTATCAGAAATGATCTTGCCTCACAACTGTTTGTATAAATGATATATCAGCAAACATAAATGTACACTGCTTAACGCAAATAATTCACCTGTTCATTCAAGAAAAAATAATTGAACCACACATTGGGCTGAGTGTTGTCGAATCTAAGAAAAGGTAGCGTCTTGGGCTTCAAGGCTCCTTTTGTTTTGAATGAATTTGTTCACTAAATGGATCTATTAATAGCATTTATTCCTCTACATTTATTTTACACAAAGTATTACCTACCGTATTCAATAAAACGTTCCCAGGCATTAAGGATAACAATGATGTCTAATAGAATATGGCTCATGACTTCAAAGATCTCACAGTTAATGTTCAAGTCAAACAACTGAATAAGGAATTACAAATATTTAGACCTGTGCCAAATGCTTACAGAAGGTTAAAAGAAGCAGACTGGGGAAATGCCCTGGAGGGAAGGATTTTTAAATTGAGACTTGAAGAGAGAATATTAGGGTAAACCTTACAACCTTGCAGTATTGCTAAGATTCTGCTATTTTTGACCTACAGAAATGGCAAATCCATATGACTCAAGCTAATACCTACAAGAGCACTGTTTCTACCAAGAGGACCTGGGGAAAGGTCCCCAAAGAAAACAAAGTATGATGCATTCAAGGAACTGAACAATTTAGTTCAGTTCTAGTAAGACCAAACCCTAGAGTGAGAGTTGAAACTGCAGCACAATGTCAAAATTATAGAGTGAGGCAGCCGTTATTTCAGAATGGCAAGGAGAAGAAACAAACATCAGAGAGAGATAGAGGAAAAAAGCACAAAAACATCAAGCCTGAATTCAGGAAGTGATGGTCATGATCACAGCTGCATTTGGCCATCACATCTCCTAAGCTTGATGTTCTGGAAGGTCCGTTACAGCTGTGTAGAGAGAACCCACTGAACAGGTATCATGAGTCCTTATTCCCATGGTCCCTGTTCCAATTTTATCTGTAGAGACATTTATGAGCTGGTGTTCCTGCTTTAATGGACCTGCTGAGACTGGGAAGCTATGATGCAGTAGACAAATAGAAGAATTATGCCTGGATGTCTAGAGTCTCTACTTACGCTTATTCTTCTATAGGACTTAGTGACTCATTCGAAGAGCATATACTACATTAAGAATCTTTGCAAGAAAATAGCCTACCAATTGTGCACAGCCTACCACAATGAAGTTTTTAACTTTTTATGAAAATGTGAAGTGATTCTAAAATGCTCTCTAGTTATACTCACCATGTAATGATAATACTGAATCATTGCAGATCTATACATTCTTTTCACTTATTCTTTGTAAACTAGATAAAAATGTGACTTCTTTTTATTAAAAGTTATTGTAATTTTTATTACAGTTTTACTACAATTGAAGGACTTCAATTTAGAAAATTCTAAATTCTGTACCTCTTTTCAAAACACATCTTAGCAGCCAATAATGCTAATTATCAGGAAATGTATTCATATAGCGCAGTGTAAACTTGTAATTCACTAATGTGTCACTTCCTCCCATTAGGAAGCAACCCTCATTTATGGAGAGCTTGAGAGCAGAGTGCACAGAGCCAGAGGGCTTAAGTGACTTCAAGACATTGACTAATGTTTTTAGGGCCTTGACAATGATGAGGGATGTCAGGTTTTTTCGGTTAGTGAGTTTCCCACTGAATACAGCAATTCAGCATAGCATAGGGAGACAGGAAGTAAGAGCTTTCCGGTAATGCATTCTGTTTACTTGTTGGTTGTGAGTAATTTGACTTGACTCCTGATCCATTCCAGAACAGTTGATGAACTCAGACTGCACCACCGCCATCAAGCTACTGTAAAATACCTGATGTTCAGACAGGCTTTCCTTAATGCATGTTTCTTTCTTTCTTCTTTTTGCTCTTGTTCTTGACTTCTGCTTGCAGTGATTATAGTCCTTGTTATTTGTGAAAGGTTTGTTGAACCAAGCTCATGTGTCAATATGAACACTCATACATACAAGTTATTTTCAGGAAATATGTGTTATCCTCATTTGGTGACAAAGATATAATAATGCCAGTTTCACCTTCTTTATAAAACTTGAAAGTTTATTGTAACTTATGGATATGGACATTCAGGATATGTTTGTTATGTTAACTAGGAAATAAAAAAGATGAATGCAGTAATATTTTAAAAAGAAAAAAATACTTGAATAATAAAATAACATTCTCTTGGACGATGGTTTGGAGAAGATGATTTTCAGCTACTTTGAAGATTATAAACATCTATATGGCAAAAGTCGTGGAGTGAATAAGAAACAACCCAGGTATTTATGTCATTTAAAATATAAAACATTAACTTGATGAGTATTTGAAGTTTAAGTTCAATAGGGTTATCAAAAATACTTTAAAAATATATTTTGATTAGTATGCCATTTAAAATGTACTTATAAAAACATTAATTGGAAAATTGCTTTTTGTATTATCAATCTTCAGATTCATTGTCACTAATTGTGTGACTAATTGTCAGAATCACTAGCACTATTTAAATTATTGCCAAATTTCATAAAATTTGAGACACTTTAAATATGCACCATAATTTTATATACAACTAAGAGAGAAAGGAAAAAGGAAGCAAGGAAGAAAAGGAGTGAAGAAAAAAAGAAACAGCGGAGTAAAGGAAGGGGAGGGGGAGAAGGAAAGGGAGAGAGAGAGAGAAGGAAGGGCGGGAGGGAGGGAGGAAGGAAGAAAGGAAGGAAAGAAGAAGAAGGAGAGAAAGAGAAAATTAGGATGCAAACTGGGACACAAAGTTTTTTTTTTTTACTTAAAATTTTGTTTCATTCCTATTGGAAAAGCTCTTTTAGATTCATCTAGATATAGATTTTTGTTGTCATATATTATTGTACCTTCTTAAAAATGAAAGTACAAGTTCCATAAGTTGGTGAAGTATTCCCAAAACTTTTCCACAGTCTCTCTTATGATTCACTTTTGATGCTCTGTCATCAGCATCTTAGTTTTCCATGCACAGCCATCCTCAGTGACACTAAAATTGGTGAGGGTACAGAACCTTTTTAAGAAGGGTTTCACGGTTGCCTCTGTGATTGTCTTTCCAGCTCTTGTGACACATTCTGCAAGTTTTCTTTTCTTGATCTCACCAGAATGTGTCCCTGGAAGGTTTTCAGATAATAGTCAACACTGATGTTTCTTTCTCAAAGTCCTTAAAGTGTTTTTTGAATGAAACACAGCAGGCCCAAGTTCCCACCTGTGGCAGGACTTGAGAACAGTGCCATGACCACCGTCTGGCTGAAAGTGATTGTAAGAAACTACTGGCTGGAAGATGCATTCTGATTTCAGAGATGACAAGATATGAAAAGTGTGCATCTCAGAATTGTTGGAATGCAATAATTTTATCATTCATTTATTTTTGTCACTCTTATTGAGTTTGTATAGTTAAATTAAAAGGTGTTAAATGTCTGTCTTACAGGGCTCTGCTTTAAAGCTCATCTGTGTAGGACAGGTTGAAGGCTTTCCTGTCTGTAGGTTTCTGCGGCCCATAGGTCAGTAAGAACAAAAGTTATCTCTTGAGATGGAGAGCTGGTGGGTTCATTGGAGGAGACAGCATGATATAGGTTTGAGGTAAGCTCTGCCGTGACTGGGACAGAGAATCCAGAACACAAAGAACCATTAACAGATGCTCTGAGGACCAAAATGGGGTGGTACAGTGGCTCTAGTCCATGTTAGTATGGCACTTTTCTCTGGCAGCATTCAACAGAAAGGATAGAAGCAGAGATATGGGGTTAATCAGAGGTAGAGGTTTTATAAAGCAAGCTTCGAAGGAAAATCTCCTAAGACCCACACAGCTCTTACTTAGTTGAGTTTTGTACGACAACTGCAAAGGGTGACATTGCAAACAGAATTAAGGAAAGAGCAGAGAGGTAAAACCACTTATTGGTTATATTTCTGCATAAGGTGCATATGGATTAAAACAGAAAAAGAATATAAATATAGATTTTAAAAGTTCAGATTTGTCTTGCTTCACCTGCCAGTCTTCTTTGGCTGCAGTTCAGTCTTGTGCCAATTTATAGGTGTTCACATTTTGTGGAACTCTCTCAAAGTTCTGTAACCATTTCAATGACTGAAACCACAAGTGTGTGTAGTGTTTACTTCCCCGGGTAAACATATATGAGATGTGTGAGAGCTGCTTCCAGCTGCTTCTAGTGCATTTGGATTGATCTCATTTGATTCCTAAGCCCTGAGTGAAAATAATCATTCAATATAAGCAAAGCCTTCTGCCATTTGGATTGTGATTTCTTTCAATCAAAAACACATAACCTTGGGCTGAACAATGAATGCCTTCCTTAAAATTACCTCTAAGTATAATTTATTATAGAATGATTTTAAATGAACTCAGAAGGATTAATCACGACAAGAATGAGGAATAAATTTCTCCTCTTGCCTTTCCTCTGTATTTACAAATGCCAATTGTTATCTATCCATATTATGGAAATCAGAGGTCTCCTGGGTGATACATAGCTTTCTTTTCCATCGAATATATAGCCCTATTTTGTAAGATGTGGGAGAGCTTTGGCACCCTATAATAATGAAAAATCCAGGAAATGATGTCACTGACTGAATGTAAGAATCTCAATGTTACTGTTTTTTAATAGGTTAGAGAGTACCTGTCTTAAAAAAAAAAAAACCCAAAATAATAGAAGTTCTTTTTTTTTTTTTAATCCAACAAACATGTAGGTTTATTTTAAATCAGTTTGGTACATGGTACAGATTGGTTTTGCAGTTTTTAATGAACTGAAATAGAAATTTCTAAATACAGCAGTGTCTGTGCGACAGATATCTGTAAGGTAAAATAAGGGATTTTAATAGAACTATAACCTGCATGAACAAATCAGATGAAAAATCTGAAAAGGTTTCTATATACCTTCTGGATTAAAAAGAACCCCCAGGGCTTCCCTGGTGGCTCAGTGGTTGAAAGTCCGCTTGCCGATGCAGGGGACGCGGGTTCGTGCCCCGGTCTGGGAGGATCCCACATGCCGCGGAGCGGCTGGCCCCAAGTTATTAATGGCTCAAGATACTAAATTGCTAAAGGAAGAGGGGAAAGGGCTGTGAGTTCTGTTGTAAGAGCTCTTTTTGTAAAATCTAATTCCATATTATCATTCTGTTAGATCAGTATTCAAAATTACAGAAGATGAGAGGCTTCATCAGCTATATTTTCACAAAAATAGCTATAGTGTTAACATTAATGTGTGGCAAGGTATTCCTGTCTAGGTAAATGACAATTATAACATTGTAGCTAATTTTTACCACTTTGGGAGAATGGAAATTGTGTATATTTTCAACTGAATCTTGTATCTTAAAGCACTCACTAAAAACTAATAGCCATGGCACTATAATAAAATTTTTTGTGCAGTACCAAAAATATTACTACTGAGGGAAACAAAAATGTGAGGTAAGCCTACCTTTCCCAAAAAACCTTTGAAGCCAGAGATTTTAAACAATTAAGGCACTTGAAAACATTAGGTATATATACCAGTGTGCAAGTAAAACAAACTTTAGCTATACCAGCAAGTAAAGAAGAAACAGTAAATCTTCATTTTAAGAATCTTTAATTATCTAAATGTAAGGAATTTTGGCTTCTGAAATGGACCAAAGCAACTTGTCATTTCTTACTATAAAATATTGAAAACCAAGTGCTAAACACAGCCGCTATAGGCTAAAGAAACTAAAACGAAAAACCTTAATGACCTAGAAAAGCAGAAGCTCATTTTAAACTGATTTAAGCCTCTGAACTAATCCAATGTGTCAAAGGCAGGGAAGAAGTATCCCTCTAAACCTGAAAAAACTGGTGCTTCATAAGGAAACTAAAGAAATAAAAGTATGCATGCATATCATACTACAGGAATTGAAACTAAGAAGAAGGAAGGATGGAAAAGGAGAAAGAAAAAGTACAATCTGTTTATCCAGGGCAATCATTATTAAAAATCTACAGTAATCTGATCAACTAAAATTTTTTCTGAAATTACACTGCTCACATTTGCTATCTCAAAACTTAAAATGATTGTCTTATTTAAAGAGTTAATAAATGATTCTAAAACAACTTCTTTCTCTCTTGCCTTATAGAAGTTACTTTTCCAGAAAGCTTGGTGGAAATCCTTTTAAGGTACAACAGTGTTAGGATAAGTTTTTGAAGTACAAAGGAAAATATAATTAAATCAACTTTATACTTTTTAACAGCCATAAGCAAAATGTTGGGAGGTTCAGTAGATGAAGGCTTTCGACTTTGTGTAACATCCTTTAAGTTACTCAGGCTTGAAATAAAGTAGGTACGTTTTCAATTAAATACTAACATTATGGTATCTAAAAGCAGGTTTACTACTGATCACATCAACAGTTACATCCTCAGTCCAACCTTTCCCTTCATTAATGTGAAAGAACAAATCACCAACATTTTAAGTTACAGTCTACCTTTCAGTCTGTCTTTCTGTTCTTTATTTTCTCAACGATATAAGGTGCTTTACAAGTATGAACAATAACCTGCTACACTTTAATGTTTTGTACCCTTTCCATTCATTTCTTTAAATCTGGAATGTAATTCCTTGTGTGGCATCTTTTTTCTAATGTAGAAAAAATAATTTATCAAGCACAAAATTCTACTCTAAGGATACTAAATTTATAAATTTATTCCACGTTTTGCAATTATAGCCCCAAATCCCCCTGATTGCTGCTCATTTGGCACATTTTTCTCAATTCTGGTCACTAAACTACATCCCTAGTTAGCATGAAAAAAATGCAGCTTTCAGGCTTTAAAATGACTAAATTTGAATTGCTAAAAGAGTCATGAGGTCGTCTGTGCAGGACAATGTTTTCCATCACTTACAGAGTTACATTTGGCCTGTCAAGAAGAGAGAACTTAATCACACAGCAGCAGCCCTTTAAAATAAAAGAAGACAGCCACAAGGATTCATGCAGAATAGTTTAAATATTCCCGTTGAGCAAATAGATTTAACTGGTTTCTCTTCAAGGGCGATGCTCCTATATGCATCCTTTGAAAAATTAAAGATCCTAGAATAGCGTCTTCCATGTGGCACATCTTGAAAGAGAATATTTTGGTTTCAGAGAGTTACACACCTGTCCATGTTAATTTAGCCGGTCTGTTTACAGAGTGCGGTAGTTTCGTTCTTTTCCATTTGCAGAATTTATAGAGAAAGAAAATTACAGCCTGCACACCCAAGACGAGGACAGGCCCTTCAACGAAACCGGCTGCCCCCAAGGTAGACTTGTGCACAGGTTGTGAAGTCGGAGTTGAAGTGGTATCCGTTGTACCTGATGTAGTAGCCGTGGTGCAAGCTGTAGACGGGGAAGGCGGAGTTGTGGTTTTCGCTGCAGAAATGGTTGGCAGCGGTGTGGCAGGGAGCCCAGGACAGAATTCTGTGCTGTTCACCCCCCTTGCCATCACGAACTGTGGGATTATCTGAACCGTAGCTTTTACTTTTGCATTCTGGCCCCAAGCGGGTAGCGTTAGCAGCATTAGCATCAAAGCAGGAAACACCGTGCTGCGGTTCTCACAGATTTCTGGGGCTGGAGTGGTGCCAGGCGGGAAAGGCGGCGGCGGCGCCGGGGCTGTGCTGGTGGTAGTCGGTAAAGCCGCGGGTGTAGTCGCGCTCGCGGCCAGGGTGGTGGTGTGAGCCGCGCTCATCCCGCAGAGCGCGGCCAGGCAGCCGGAAGCGCCGGAG
This sequence comes from Hyperoodon ampullatus, assembly GCF_949752795.1. Lineage (NCBI taxonomy): Eukaryota > Metazoa > Chordata > Mammalia > Artiodactyla > Ziphiidae > Hyperoodon > Hyperoodon ampullatus. Next base: position 166,201,633 of record NC_136917.1, read on the forward strand.
CCCGGGCATCGCGGCCGACGCGCTGGCCTTCGAGCGAAGGCTGGGACACCCAAGGTTGCGTCCGTCCCTCAGAAGTTCTTTTACGAGAGGAAAACTAGAGGCATTACCCCTAAAGTGGAATAGGATGTCTAATGCAAAATTATTCATTTAAAATTTGGGGGAGGTGCTAACCCAAACAGTTTTTTAAAAGCATAGAAAAGGATGCATTTTGCATATTGAGGAACAAAACCAAGCTTTATTTTGATGACTTCCCTGAATAACCCAAGATAATCAACTGATAGTCGTTGGAATTTATAACTTTTCAACAGGTTAGCAAGAAAATATACAAAAAAAAAAGCTTTCCTATAGACTAGCAATAACAAGATAAAAATAGACTGAGAAGGGCTTCCCTGGTGGCGCAGTGGTTGAGAGTCCGCCTGGCGATGCAGGGGACACGGGTTCGTGCCCCAGGCTGGGAAGATCCCACATGCCGCGGAGCGGCTGGGCCCGTGAGCCATGGCCGCTGAGCCTGCGCGTCCGGAGCCTGTGCTCTGCAACGGGAGAGGCCACAACAGTGAGAGGCCCGCGTACCGCAAAAAAAAAAAAAAAAAAAAAATAGACTGAGAAAAGTTTCACTGGTAAATATCAATAGTATATGAACAGGTAGAAATATAGTGCTTTACCCATGATTTGAGAGGTAAATCTGAGAGCTTAGTAGCCAGTCATGGGTTCTGGAGCCAAGAGAGTGTAATAAAAATACCAGCTTTGTCACTCACTGGTTGTGCGATACGAAGTCATTTAATGTGAAGAGCCATCTCTGTGCTTCGGTTCCCTATCTGTGAAATGGAAATAATAACAAGGCCAACACCACAGGGTCATGGTGAGAATGAAAGTAGTTAATATTTGCAAAGCATTTAAACAGTGTCTACACTGTGGTCAGTACTCTATAAATATTACTTCTATTGATGATATAAAACTTTAATGAAGAACATAAATAAATAATTGGATAAAGAATAATCGTAATACTGAGCAGGAAGACTTAGCATTCAACACTGTCAGTTCTTCCCAAATAAATATAGAGATTTCATCCAAATCTGAGCCCAATCTCAACAAGAGTTTTTATAATGGAAGCGATGCCCTGTAGTCATACACGGCACAAGTTCTAGAATCAGAGAGCCTGGGTTCCTTCCTTAATGGCTCCAATGATTGTTCTCCTAATCTGTAAAGCCAATATAATGATGAAGTATATCTCATAAAATTAAATTTGATGATCCATGTCAATAAAGCCTTTGACCCAGTGCCTGACCCATGGAAAGCAGTTTGCAAGTAAAAGTTGACTGTTATTAATATTTGAGGGGAAAAGTGTTTTACTAAAGAAATAATTGTACAAGAGTAGAAAAGTGATTATTTTTTTAAATAAGGGAAGGAAGGAAAGGGGCAATGATCAGGGAGATTATTTGAGACAGGAAACTGCGTTCTCTTTCTACAGCAGTTAGAACAGTGAGGCACAGGCTCAAAGATGAGCAGGTGAACAGAGCTGAAGATGAAGTATCTAAACAGGTGACAGTGATAATCTACAGTAGCAATTAAAGATCTACTCTGTATCAGTACTCTTTTGAGCATTTTACATGTAAATTAATCACAACACTGAAAGATACTATTGTTGTTACCCCTGAATTACAGAGGCACAGGGAGGTTAAGTGACCTGCCCGAGGACTAGTGAGTGTCAGTGTGGGGTTGGATTTGAGAAGCTGGCCCTAGAGTCCACACTCTTCTCCACGCCCTAGGAGATTTTACTGTTTGGTAGAGCTGAAATGTTAGATCACGGGAGAATATTTAAAGAGTTTGATAAATAGTGCTAGGATAACTAACCAACTGGATACATATATATATATATATATATATACACACACACACACACACATATATATATATATATATATATATATATATATATATATATATATATATATATAATTGCCTTACTTTCCAAATTGATTAAATATTTCAGCATGCTAAGTAAGTCTAAATAAACTTGGAAGAAGTCATCATGGGAAGGACTTTCCAAAGTGTAGCAAGGTGTAAAGCTGCACCCAGATGGGTCTGTTGATCCCTCGTTGAGAAATGGCTGGGTCTTCATTGGCATCAGTTAGCAAGAGTTGATAAGCTTGGAAAAAGGGGCTTTTGAAGAAGATGTCTGTGCAACCATCCCTAAAAAATGAGAGCTGAGGCATGGAGATTAACAGGGCAGGACAAAACTGCCTGGCCTTGGTGGCCTCTGTATGGAGAGAAAACCCAGGAAGAATCTAATTCCATCCAGTTCAGTTCATCTCAGTAACAGAGCACCTGCTGTGTGCACTGTGTAGTGTTGCAAATACAGTGTGGAAAAAAATCAGCACTTTCTCTGTCCTCATGGGGCCAGTTTACAGTCAACTGAGAGAGACAAAAAAATTGTGTAAGAAATTAGAATACAGTGTGTTAAGTGCCATGATAGAAGTTCAGGCTGTTTTGAATAAGAAGTGCACTTAATCCAGATTTAGCACTTATAGAAGGCTTCCCAGAGAAAACAATATCTAGGCTAAGATCTCAAAGTTAAGTAAGATGTAGCCAAGCATGCCTGCTCCTTTTCCTATGCCTATTTGTGAACACAACCATATTTTATCCAGGTGGCAAAGGCAGAAACCTGGACTTCTAAGGAAATATACAAATAAACAACTAGATACATAGGCTCCAAATCAAGAGCAAGATTTGACGGATGTGTAGAATGCAGGCATCATCAAGCCAGCTGCTAGTGATGGAAAACACGTGAGAAGAGACTGACAAGGGACAGAGTGTAGAGTTAGCAGAGGTCCTAAAACAGCATCCCGAGTCACCACCAGTTCTGGGACAGACAGAGAAACCCAGAAATTATAGTGGGAAACGGGAAAAATCATATAGAAAAACACTAGGAGAGTGAGGTGTCCTGGAAACCATCGGAAGAGGATTTCAGACTTACAGGAAAGGTGAAGTGAGATCATCACTGATGAACAGAAGGTTGGTGTGAGAGCTCTGTCCGCAGAGGAGTTCACGTGGAAGCCAGACCACAGTGGGCAGAGTGATGGATGGAGAGGAGGGGCCAGGTGACTGGGGACCTAGCAGTACTGTAGGGAGAGCTGGGGTTGGATTCCCCACAGCATGGGTTCTCAGGAACAGCAGTCTGTGCATTTGGGCTATTTTTCCAGCAGAAATCAACTAGTTGGAACTCAGACATGGAGAAGGCAGATAGCCTAATTGGATGTTTTGCCAGACTAGTAATGAAAGGAAATGGACAAGGGATTTAGAGGTCCTTGAGGAAAGCTGGTTGAGGGTTTTAATACAGCGGGGAGTTCAGCTAAGGAACGACGGGATTGAAGAGCACTAGAGATGCTGGGTAGGCAGAAATGGTGATGGGACAGGCCAGTCGTCACAGGTTGAGTCGCCCATGAGCACAGGAATGATTTTACCGGACCTAACAGATTGGAGGTGCTGGAAGAATAGAAGGCTGAAGTGGACTAGAAGACAGAAAACGAGAAGGCTGTTTTTACGAGGCTCCCCTGGACTTTGTGATCTGGGCACACACTGCCTTGGCATCCTGGAGACATTGTGAGGGGGGTCGGGAGAGATGGTCAGTTCTAAGGAGGAGAGTGCCCAGTGTGCACGGGGACCAAAGAGACCAGACCCCAAGTGTCAACAGCTCTGTGAGCATGGAGGGACAGCACCTGGGACCAGGATGCACCTTTGGCATCTAAGGGTTTGACTACATTAGGAGGTCAGACAGCGTTATCCTTGGACAGCCTCAGGAAGGCTGGGTCAGTAGGCTTATTCCTCTGGTGAGCTCAGGAGGTATGAGACTGCGGAGAAGACTCCTACCTCAGCAGATCGGAACAAAAAGACAAATTGAACAAAAATATTATTAAATATTGAATAAAGAAAATTGGATCCCAAGAAGTGGAAAGCCAAGAATTTCCACACATGTTTGGCAAAATGTGAATTGAAGATCATTTGAAAATATATGTCACAAGTTTTAAATTAGGACATGAGGAATTCCACTGTGGGAAATTTATTCTGAGAAAAGTGTTCTGGCAATTTGTGTTTCAAGGTCTGTTTCAGTGAAATGGTTAAGGGAGGGTTATAGAAAACTGACCCTCCTGGATTTGGATCTCAGCTTTGCCGCCTACTATTCTTGATGACCTTGGGCAATTCCTCTGTCTCTCTAATTCTCACTTTCCATTATCAGTAAAATGGGTGCATTAGTACTGACTACTTAGAAAGTTTTGAGGGACACTATGATGACACACATAAAACCCTGAACACAGAAGCTCAGATATCACGTGGTAAGTCCTCAGTTTATTTTAATCATGCTAAAAAAATAAAAATAAAAAGTAAGCAGAGGGAGAGGAGAGAACTGAAAAAAAGAAAAGAGAAGGGAAGAGAAGAAATCATTCACAGTCTACTGGTGAAATAAAATACAGTGTATTGAGAAGATGAATATTATATTATATATTTATGCATATTGACAAGAACAGTTGTGGGAAACAGATTTTTTAATTTTACAAAAGCAGATTATGAAACTAGATAAATAGTATGATCCCATTTTTTAAAAAATTTGAACATGGTTAATTTTTATAAAAACAGATGTAGTTTTTATTGTGTTATTTTCATAGGTGGTATGATGATTATTTTCTTCTTAATATTGTTTACTTTTCTGAATATTTTATGGTAAGGAGGTAATACTTAGATTATCAGTAATCACACGAAAATTTTTATTTTCCTGTTTCTAAAAATGAAACTACTCCAAGTAAACGAGTAATACAGAAAATGTGTCTGGAAGTGCTACAGACTTTTTCTTAATTAGTGCACTAGAAGAGAGTCCCAATCTATTGAAAGACTATAATGATTATTATTGACACATTCAAATATCTCAATAAAGAATTGTTCATATATGTTTAATTTAGCAGAAATAACTACAGGAAATGATTTTAATGTCTCTTCTTTTAAAAAATGCTATGAAGAGCAAAGTTTCTGGGTATAATTTTATGTTATATATACCTGTTTCATATTCTGCTGGGTCATAGTATAATAAATATATGGAAGGAATCATTATAGCTTGGAGTTTGTATATCAGAGAAAATTAATAGTTTGCTTCTTGATGGTTTTATAACACATCTACTAGGTTTCTGCTATCAAACTAAATTACTTATCTCTATCTATTACTTATCATATCTCTACTTGAAAAAAGTACCCATTGAGTTTATTTTAATATTTAACCTCAGGTTGATTTATAGGTGACAAGTATCAATTGTCTGATTTTATGCATGAAGGGTCAATACAATGATAGACAGTCATGACTGATGTCCTCTGTCATTATGTATTTGTAAAACCAGCAGAATTTTAAAAAATACATTGCAGGGTATCATTCACACAATTTAAGTGTTGCTGTAGTTAGAAGTAACAATTACAGTTGTTTACCTAAAACATGTTCCAGATATTTACAGCCAGAAAATAAGTTAATGTATTGCCGTACATATTACACAAAGTGACACTTTGGTATCTGTGTTCTCTATCTGGAATGACGTGTTCCTATCAGCCTTTCAGATCCTATTATCTAGATTGTTTTCACATTTTTCCTATTGATCCATTTATTGATCCAACTATTAATGAACCTTTTCCCACTGTGGAGAAGATGGCCAAAAGTAACAAAGTCGGACTCTAGACTAAGTGATTTTCTTGTACTTCGTACACTGAATATTTAAGAAACAAAATCGAGGGGCTGCTTCCCATCATCGGCCTATCTTGTGTATCTGACAACTGGAGTGCATCATTTCTTAACATTCCCCCCTCTAGATAAAAAGTTATTTCCAATAATAATTATGAAAACAGATGAATACTAGTAATGACCAGAGAAAAGGTGAAATTGAAAATTTCTTTGATTGTGCTTTTATGTATATTCAGGCTGGTAACAAACAAACAAATATAATGGTAAAAAGGAAATACATAATCGTTTCATTTTTCTTAGTTACATTAGTGCATTTTTGAGGAAAAAAATAGAAAAGATACATATTGCTTTTTTGTGTCTCACAGTAATAGATAATATTACAGTTTAATCAACTATATTTCAGTAAAAATTTAAAAATAATACTGCAGTTTAATAAGTTATCATATGAGGAATAACAATTTAAAAATACTTTTCTAAAGTTGCAGTTGAAAACAAGTAAAATATTACTTGTATGAACTAAAATTTGCACAGACACACACACATACACACACACAATTACATCTTACAGTTTGCAATCTGTTTTGCTGTTTTCAATTTGAAACACAAGTAAAATACCAAGAGCTTACATAGAATATAACTCAAGAGCTTACATAGAATATAACTCAAGATCTACTTCTTTGCCGTTATAATCACTGTGCTATCCTGACTTTGAATCTAAAGGCAGTAGATCCACAATCCTGTAGTACCACAAGGATTGGAGACACAAACTGAATCCAGAGCAAATTCAGGCAATCTGGATCATTACAGACTTCCTCCTGCAATGAATACCTGTGGCTGAGTCGGCAGCTTTTAGGGGTTGACTGATAGCAGGAAGTTATACTGTATATCTTACATACAATTAAAATTTCACAGTAACCACAGCAATCATTTAGAACTTAGACCAACAGAAGATTTAGGGGTTGAGAAGTATTTTATCTGTGACATTGCTTAGAGTTGCTGGCACGTGATGTAAAAGAAAAGCATAGTGATTCCAGTTTTTTTTAATTAAAAAATGTTTTTTAATTGAAGTATATTTGATATACTGTGTTGTGTTAGTTTCAGTTATCAGCAAAGTGATTCAGTTATACATGTACATGTATTTATTCATTTGTTTGTTTATTCTTTTTCAGATTCTTTTCCATTACCAGTTGGTTTGTTATTATCATTAAATTCTCCACAAAGTATATCCTTATTGCCTGTACCTAGGTACTCTGTCCCCAGTGTCCCACTCAGGGGAACCCTGCTTCCTCTTCTTTTAAGACCTGGCAGGCTCCCTATCACCTCTTGGCCGTCACCTGCCCACCTTGCCTAGCTCCCCTGCAGGCCTTGTGTATACCAGTTTGGTTTAACCTCAGGGCCTTTGCATTGCTCCTTCCTCTGCCTGGAAAGCTCATCTACTATTCTTTTTAAAAAATACTTGATTAGCATTTCCAGCAGACTATATAATTTGTTATAATCATCATTATTTATTTTCTGCCTCCTGCTGCTAGTATCTAAGTTCCATGAGGACAGGGATTTTTGTATGTTTTCATCACTGAAGTTGTCCAAACACCTGGGCAATATCTGATATGTAACGGTACTCAATCATTATTTGTTGAATAGCTACACCTTGATTTTTACTATGTGTAACTGGGGTACAAAGTTGTTTTCAAAGCCTTGTGTCTTTTTTTCACTTTTAAGAAAAATTTTCCCTGATCTTACATGTCAATCTTGTGCAATTTAATATCCACTGAGGACAATAAACAACAATTACATTAAGCCTTATGAGAGAAAGATGTGATTATATCATGCCCCATACAGAAGAGGCTATTGGGAAGATAATGAGATCAATGAATAGCTTTATCATTTTAAACATATAAATTATTTTATGATACCTGAATGAATTCCTTGAATAACCTTGTGAGTGAGGGGAAAACAGTTTTTTTCCCTTTATTCTTGTTCTGAGAAGGAAATAGGTGCCAAAAGAGACTGAACGACTTTTCTGATAGGACATGGACAGTCATAGCAGAAGTGAGATCAGAGTAGAGTTTATCTTATTCCTGGACCAGTGATGTTTCCAGTGTATGCTTTTAACCCTCACATTGCACACAGTAGGGCAAAATGTCTGAGAGAATTAAGAGGTACCTAGCTGATGATTCTATACTGTTAAAGAATCAAACTGTTCAGTAATTTCACATGGAATCATAAAAGGGGAGGATGGCTCACCTTTTCCAAAATCCTGTACCTTGTACTCAGAGTGGGCTTGAATCCATTCGTGGTTACCTTTAGAAAAACCTCTGCCCAACACCTTGAACTCAAACATGCATCTCATAGTAAACACTTGATTTTTTTAAAATATAAATGCTACACTCAGTAAAAGTTAAGTACTGTTATGGTTTGCTCTTAATGCTGTGTGGCTCTGGCATTTATCACTCCATTGATCAGCAGAATTGATGTGGTTCATTATCCCTTTATCACATCATTGATTGTCGCAGGTGATTGGGCTCATTTTTCCTTATGGGAACTCTGTCCAAGAGAATGACTTTGATAAACTGAAATGACTGTTTTTCACCCAATGATGTCTCAGTAGCTAGGTAATATCTCAGTAGCTAGAAAGCCTTAAAAATATAAATTTAAAATAAAATGATAGTAATTGCTGGTACCACACTGCCTTATTACGTACAAGATCCCTGCTCCTATAGCTCAGATCTCTCATGCCACGTTGGTACAGGTGTTTGGTGAGGAAGGTATAATGCTTTCTTTTATATGGCTGGGTGTACCGGGTATGGGGAATTCAGGCCTTTATAAGGGGGGGGGGTTGTTGAGGTTTGAACCCAGACATGTGTGACTCCATATTCTGGTCTTTTAGCCATTATTCACAGATATAAAGGTATGCTTTTATTTTCTTGTAGTGTAACGCTGTATCTATTTATAGATAAGTCCATTAAATGCCAGGGGTTCAGACTTAGTGTGTGCATCCCTAAGGCATTGTTAATTGATAAGGAAATGTCCATGGTTTTTGCAAAGCTGTGGCAATTCTATTCATTAAGTGAATCTTATATAACCCTTAATATAATTAGTGATGAAAAGAGACAGTCTGTGACTACACATAATTTATGTGCATAATAAAGTCACCATTGGCCTTGAATTACTTATGTCTTTTCCCTTCTATTTTGCAATTTGTTCCAAAGAATTGCTTGTGAAATGATGTTTTGTTTTGTTTTGTTTTTTTTACTGTGACATTCTGAAGAAAGTGTTATATCACTAGAGCAGTCAGATAGTATGAGGAAAGCAAGTGTCTTTTTAATATGATTTCTGAACAAGGAGGTTTCATCTTCAGGCCTGAAGTTCGTTTGTCCTTTCAATATGCAGTGGTACCCAGGAGATTCTTCACTGTCAAGGCAGGGCTTGGGTTTTGTCTTTTGTTGAAGCAACATGTAGTATCATAGGTAATAACTCATTCAAGACTCTATTGAGAGAGATCTGAACTTTAATCAATTTCTCTTTAGTTTCCATGCTGAGAAAAGGAAAATGTGTTCTGTGAAACCTTAAGCCTCTTAAATGCTCCGAGGAAAAATAGATCCTATGGTTAAGTAATTTTGGGAAATTGTACATATGATAGCTCTCTCTTGGAGATTATTAAGGTACATTAGCCTATTAGAGATTTCAATACATTTAAGTTTGCTCTACATAGAATTTTCCGTATTATTGAGCAATGGATTTTTTTTTTTTTGTATGTAACAATGACTGACATCCAATGGAACTAGTGGTAATAAGGGTAATATTGTATTAAAGACAAGATGCTGTAGCATTGAGCCTATTATTTAAGTGAAGGGTATTCTTTTGGGCTATGAGGCAGCTGATCTTCTATAGCACTTAAGGATTGACTAAGTGTTGTATAATCAGTGATTCTCAAACTTGACAGTCCACCTGAATCACCTGGTGATCTTGCTAATGTAGATTGATTGAGTAGGTCTTGTGGTGGGACTCAAGTTTCTAAGAAGCTTCTAGAAGAGCTCAAAGCTGCTAGTATGAGGACAATACTCGGAGTAGCAAGAATTCAGATCAAGGCTCTCTCACCCCTGGCACTACTGACAATTTGGGCATCACTGTCATGCATGGCATCCTGTACATAGCAGGATGTGTAGTCCTGTCGCTGGCCTCTATCCACTAGATGACTATGTGGTACTATGTAGCATCTCCTCACTCAGTTTTGACAGTCAAAAACGTCTACAGACATTGCCAGATACTCCTTGGAGGAAGAATCGCCCTCTTTGAAAGCCACTGATCGCGATAGTTTGTACTGAGATGATGTGCTGTCTCTGATTTCTCAAATCTTTCTTTTCAGTTCCAGTGGAAATGATTGGCCCAAACCAGGATATTTAAATTGTCATAGATCATGGAAGTGTTTTCTTCTTAAAAAGCAATAAGAAAGTAGCCTTTTTGCAAAATTGGGGTTACTGGAAAGAGAGTAGTCGGCACCCATGTTCTGTTCAGTTATATTGATGGTTGGTGTGCAGTTAATGACTTTTTTCCAGGGAACATGTTTATAATTCAAATGGACTTTGTAGAACTGAAGAACTAAATGGGAATTCAGAAAATTTAAGGACATATGCAGAGCTAACGAAGAGAATTAAGGCATCCAGTGTATTGCTAGAGTACCAGTTATACCTTAGACTAATGCTAGTGCTTCTTGCTAATTTTTAAAGTGAAAGTAGAATTGAGGCATAAATAAAAGATTAGGAAACATAATATAAAATACCAAAAATCAGTGTTGATAGCTTTCCAAGGAACTGGATTCTCTAGTGAGAGAGTCCTTGGCAGAACTTTTGGGAATCATTCAGTCTGGAGGCATATTCTTTTTTAAAAGTTTTTTTACTATTATTATTATTTTATTTTACTGAAGTATATTTGATTTACAATATTGTGTTAGTTTCAGATATACAGCAAAGTGATTCGGTTATACATATATATATATATATATATATATTCTGTTTTTTCAATTATTTTCCATTATAGTTTATTATAAGATATTATATTTCCCTGTGTTATACAGTAAATCCTTGTTTATCTATTTTATATACAGTAGTGTGCATCTGTTAATCCTATACTCCCAATTAATCCCTCCCCCCTTTCTTTTTTTGTAACCATAAGTTTGTTTTCTATAACTGTAAGTCAATTTCTGTTTTGTAAATATATTTGTTTATACTATATTTTAGATTCCACATATAAGTGATACCATATCATATTTGCCTTCCTCTGTCTGACTTACTTCACTTACTATGATAATCTCTAGGTCCATCCATGTTGCTGCAAATGGCATTATTTCATTCTTTTTTATGGCTGAGTAATATTGCATTGTATATATGTATCATATCTTGATCCATTCATCTGTCAATGGACATTTAGGTTGCTTCCATGTCTTGGCTATTGTGAATAGTGCTGCTATGAATATTGGGGTACAAATATCTTTTCGAATTAGAGTTTTCATATTTTCTGGATATATGCCCAGGAGTGGCATTGCTGGATCATATGGTAGCTCTATGTTTAGTTTTTTAAGGAACTGTGTGCATATTCTTTACAGAGCCATAGAGAAGAGACGTGCTGTAGCCAGACGTGGACATTAGTATGCTGTAGCCATTAATCTCCAGGAGGGGGCAAACTCTACCCCCTCATCTAATCTAAAGTTCTCAGAATACATTCACAAAACTTTAAAAAGTCTGAAGTGAATTCATTTGAATTAAAAGAGAGAGAGAGAGAGCTAGAGAGGCTATTATCTTGTCTCATTAAAATCAAAGACTCTGGAGACCAGTTCTTTACATTAGATTTTACTGATGCCTTGTTCTCAGGTACTAGTTTTCTTAAGCAGATTAGCCTATATCCTTCTATGTATTTCTTCTCTGGGCCCCAGTGTCCTTCCCTATAAAGTGAGGCTTTCAATTAGATGATCTCTGAGGTCTCCTCCAGTTTCAAGATAACGTGTTATTCTATAACGTGGTTATTCTATCACGGGTTTTTAATGGAGGGAGAAGAAACCAAAGTGGGTTTGAAAAATGAATCATAGATGATAATTTTTAAAAAAATGTATTTATAAACTGATTATTTGGTGAATAGTTGATGGGCTGGTTTTTAAGGTCTATCTTTTTAATGTTTTAACAGACTATAAAGGTCATTATCATCATTTTCAAAATGAGGACTGAGACATTCATGCCAGTTAGAAATCGATACTACAGACTATTTGTGTGTTCCAGCCTAATTTTGAGTAGTATTGTTCTGAGGCTAAAGAGGTGAAATTCTATACTAGAGGTTTTCATAAGCAAATCAGAAGCAATTCAAATAAGAGCAACTTGTTGTATAAAAGTTTGCAGGAAAGGTAATTGGGGGAAAATTAAGTGCTAGGTATTGGCATGCATATTCTCAAGATGAAAATATTTGTGATGCAGATTTTGTTTGAAGCAGAAGCCAACTTCTCAACCGCTTTTGGGCATTTGTACTCATTATTTCAAGCAAGCTGTTAGCAAGAAGGTCTTTTAATATATCTCTATAGCCCTGAGTTGTGTGTTCTATTAAAAGAGTTCATTGGCAAGAACTCGGTCTACTCAGGGGCATACACTTTCCCTCTATTAGTTACTTAAATATTCAGAGGACACTTAGAAATATAAAAAGTTAGGTATATATTTTCCACGGTCATGATTGTATTTTGAAGGTGTTGTTTTTCTTTTAAAACTTTACAGCTACGAAATTAAATGGCTGTCTTTTTATTCCGATTGCCATCTGTTTGAGGTAGTGACTCCTTTTTCTGCTGGTATCCCTTTTTTTCCCCATGGTTTTCTAGATCATGATACTATTTATTCCTAGTACAATCCGCCTGCACCTTGGAACCCCGAGAAATAAATTCTAAATGCATGAAAGTCCATGTGAGGAATCGCCTCCAACTTCTAAGCGGAAGGTCATTGCTTACTGTTTATGCGGTCTCCACTGCTCTTTCTTCATGCTCCATTCAGCACCAGGGTGCAAGTCTTCAGCTTGCTCTCTGCGTGGATTGATAAATAGATCTGCTCCAAGTGGATGCACTCCAGCTGGTTGCTAAGATGACACACTTTATAATGTTTCAGAAGTATCTTCCAAACTCGAACATTGGACCTGGTTTTCTTTAAGAGAGTTCCACTTTTTCAGGCAGTAGAGGTAGCTTGCCAAGTTGTGCTGGAGGGTGGGATATAATCAAGAGGGGGTAGAGATACTCACTGAAAGTTGCCTGCACTGTCATCGCTGCCTCTTATTAGTGGATATTAGTCATCGGCACAACTTCCTCCACCCCAAGTCTATATTCCCTTTCTAGTAAAAGTTTTATCTCCATAATTACTGAGGACAGGAAATCTCTGCTATAACCACTATCTAGATGAAGATAACAAAGCAGAATGCCCCTTCACAAAAATTACTTCCTACTTTGATAGATATTTCATTCCAGAATGGGAAGAAGGGGAAGGCAAAGCTGATATTTCCTGTAGAATGATCCTGGGGCAAAAGTAGATTCGAGATTGGCAGTAGTTACAGCTATAAAAGAGTCTATAGCCAACTTATAAACAGTTGTGTGTGTGTGTATATATAATTTCCATTGGAAGTGTAATATACATGCTAAATTGATTATGTATCAAAGGATCATTTGTAGTGTTCATTGAAGGGGCAGGTTTTTCTCATTTTTCTTTCATCTCCTTTAAACTCCATTAAGGTGATAGTAGAAACATGAATGAATGGGGATTAAACTATTGATGCTGTGTTCTTCATGTCCTCAGAACATGAAGAATTTGAACACAGTTCTAGAAGACCGCAAATTAGCAGAAGAGCTTTGATTTATGACATCAATTAGAGGACAGAGAAATTCAGAATGCTTGCAGAAAAGATGGCATCCAGGATGAGGGAGGGCTGGGAACTGGTAGCTGATCTGCTGATCTGCTGGCGGAACCCAGAGGGGCTCCAGGTCCCAGACAGGAGGTCTGCAAGGCAAGACTGAAAAGGGGCCTGAAAACAAGGGGTTAAAAATAGCCTATCTACCTTATAAGAAGAGAAAGCAAGCTCTTTCCTGTGAGGAATGTCAGGAGCTGATTTACGAAAGTACAGTCATAGAAACAGGAAAAGAAATGAATGTTAGAAATAAGATTAGCGTATTAACCGTGTTGAGATGTGGCTGAGTTGTGGTGATTCTGAAAAAGAATTTGGAGAACTGTAGATGTTAATAATAGAAATGTATTATCCCTGACATCTCTTCAGAAATAATGAAAGTTCCATCCTCCCAATCTCAACTCTTAAAGTGCCTGTGGAATTATTTCAGTACATAATAAACAAGGCACTCGTGAGCTCCATTCCTGCCCCTGCATCTCCTCCCTCCCCCAAGCTTCCTGCTCTCTTGTTTCCTTCCTGCTTAGGAGGTGACCTTAAGACTCCAATTTCTCATCTTCTATCCAATCATTACCCCTTTCTCAGGGGTGGTCCCTTCTTCTTTTTAAAGATAACATTTAATCACGCTCCTCCACACTCTTTCCTGTCCATATTCTTCTGAATCTTGCTTCATAACTTATTCTTTCTCAAATTTTTAATAACGCTCTTCCCATTGCTCCATATTCTTTGCCTAAAAATGTGCCCAAATCATTGCCTCCATCCTATATTTATAGGGGAAAAAATATTTGATTTTTTTCTTTTCAAGCTATCTTTCCCTTGTTGTTACCACCAAATGTCTTGAAAGCATGCTGTACACTCTTTGCCTCTAATTCCTTATTTCCTATTGATCTTTCAACCTCTTGGCTCAATCTTCTGCCCACAATATGACATTAAAACTGCTCTAAAGGCTCATGATCTCCAGGCTGCCAAAATAATAGCCTCTTTTTGTTTCTTAACCTATTGACATATTCACAGCATCTAATACTGTGGGCTGCACATTTAGGAAACTCTTTTCATCCTGAATTTTCTTGAAAATTCGTCTCATTTCAAGCACTGGTTCATTTTCTTCCATCTTTCCCTTCAATATTACAATGCCTGTAATTCTACCCTGATCCTCTTGCCACTATTCACATACTTTCTGGGTCATTTCATCTTACCTTCTCTTCAACTACCACCTACTTAAAACTGTAAAATATTTAACTTTCCTGACCTGTCTTTCAAAATTCAGTGCATAGCGTGCATAGAAACTGCAACTATTGAGAACTCAGCCTCTCTTGGGAGAGAATCCTGGTTTGTCACCTCTCCTCTTCCAGAGTAGCAGGAGGACTGCAGAGATGGTACACAGGATTGGGACTAAGAAGAAAAAAGGAGACTATCCGTGCATTTTACATCCCCATGAAGTGGAAGGGAAAAGTGCTTATCTACTTTCTGCTGCCCAAAGTCCCAAGATGTGAATTCTCCAGAGAATCCCTTGTGAAGTTTTTGAGTACTTTCAAGAAGAGGAAACAGTGGCCCTGCTCCTGGTTCTGTGTATGTGAGCCTGTGGTGCTGCTCTGGTTCCACTGGGGCTAAAAAAAAATTGGAAAAATATGGTACTAGGTACAACAAGATAAAGAAAGGATAAAGTTCTCTTTTTCTGGTGAGGGTATGGTTCCTTGAAGGTAGAGAAGACTGATCCCATTGTAGCCAAAGGCCCAAGAGTTGGGAAAGGAAGATAGATGAGATTGGGGGCTACGAAAGCATAAGACAGAGTTGTGTGCAGCAGAAGCATGAGCCTGATTCTGTCGGCCAGATATTGGACTAACAAGGTACCTGGGTTTCACAAGTCATTCCCAGGAGGTGGTGCCTGGCACCATGTCCCTTATGCGTTCTCAGCCTCCACCAGCTCTCACAATGATATTTCTCAAGTTGCTGGGTGTGCCACGATGACCAGCACAAGGGGGATATCCATCTTTTCACTATGACTGGAATTTCATGGTAGAATTGTTCTGGTTGTTGTCCAACCCAAGCTCATGTGGCTGACACACAGTGAGGCCAAACAAACTGACACATTGGAGTCTTGCGCAGAGAGAGGTTTATTGCGAGGGCCAAGTAAGGACTATGGGTGGCTCATGCTCAAAAGACCTGAACTCTCCAATGGTTTTCAGGCAAGAGTTTTTAAAGGCAAATTTTGGGGGGAGGGCTGCAGGGTGTGTGACTTTCTTCTGATTGGTTGGTGGTGAGGTAACAGGGTCGTGCTCCAGGAATCTCAGTCATCAGCCTTCTGGTTCCAAACAGTCTGAGGTCCACATGCTTATGCTCAGCCTGAAGTTACCATCCTCCACCTGGGTGCGGGCCTTGGTTCCTGTAGAAGAACTCAGAGATATGTTTCAGATTGTTATGTTTATCCCCTGTGTAGGAACTAGGCCTCTGCTTTATGCTGCATTATTGTTTCTTGACTGCTTTTCCTTCGTTTCTGTGTTCCCTCACTTCCCTGATTAGTAACTGTTTGAATTTGCCCTTTAGAACTTAGGGAAGGTCTGCAAACAAGAAATGAGGGACACAGAAGGCTTTTGTACCTGGGAGGGCCCTACAGGGACCTGCTTGGTTTCAGTCCTCTGTTTTCTTTGATACTCCTCAATCTTGAGGGAAAACAGGTGAGGGACAAGAAAGAGAATAAAGTTTTGGTTACAGAGGTTAGTTATAAACTCAGCAGAGAACTTGGCTTTAGGAGGACTGGGTTTCATTGTGTTTACAAATAATTACCCACTTTCAATGACAGCTTCATAAACAAACACATTCTCTTTCCCTATCCCTGGTTAATACCCAAGGAGAAAGATCAGGTATAAGAAGATGGACTTCACCCCTATCCACTCAAAATCACTAAAAGCCTCAAGTCTATACCTCATTGGAAGAAGGAAGATATTTTATTCCAAGGAAGGTTTTACACAAATGGATAGAATAAGGTCTTAATCTGAAAGACACTGTTTTTAATAACCTAATATAACTAGAAAGTTATGGGCTCAGACTGAAATGTTTGAAGAAAGTCTGTACCCAGCACAAAAGGGAAGAATTCCAGTGCTAACCATAAAGGTACAAGTTTATTTCTAGACTTTCAATTCTATTCCACTGATCTATATTTCTATCACGTTTTTCTATTCATTACTATAAATGGAATACTTAAATCTCCAACTAATAATGCTGAATTTTCTGTGTCTCCTTTTAAATCTATCAGTTTTTACTTTGTGTATTTTGGGGCTCAATAGTTCATTGCATTGTATGTACAGAAATTTTATATCTTCTGGATGGACTGACCCTTTTATTATTAAAAATGTCCCTCTTTATCTGTAGTGACATTTTTGTTTAAAGTTTATTTTGTCTAGCATGAGGATAGCCACTCCAGTTTTCTCTCTCTCTCCCCTTTTTTTTTTCCTTCTATTTGTACAGTGTCTTTCCCCATCCATTTGTTTTTAATCTGTTTATATCTTTGAATCTAAAGGGTGTCTCCTCTGGATAGCATATAGTTTGATCTTGTGTTTTTTTGTGCTTTGTTTTTTTTGTTTGTTTGTTTTTTTTATTCAGTGTGACAATCTATGCTTTTGATTGGATTATTTAATTCATATACATTTAATATTTGCAATAATTGAATTTATATCTGTCATTCTTTTTGTTTTCTATATGTCTCATGTCTTTTTTGGTTCCTCTATCTTTCTTGTTTTCTCCTGCATTGAGTGAATGTTTTCTAGTATAATATTTTAAATCTTTTAATACTTTTTTTACTACATTTTTTAGTGATTTTCTTGTGCAGTTGTTCCACAAGGGATTGGTTCCAGGATACCAAAATTCTCAGATGTTCAAGTCCCTCATGTAAAATGGGACTTGCATATAGCCTATGAACATCCTCCCATACACTTTGTCATCTCTAGGTTACTTACAATACCTTATACAATGTAAATACTATGTAAATGATTACCAGTGCACAGCAAATTCAAGTTTTGCTTTGGGAACTTTCTGGAATTTTTTTCCGAAATATTTTCAGTCCAGTTGGTTGAATCTACTGATGTGGAATCCATGGATACAGAGGGCCAACTGTGGTTGCTTTAGGGCCTAAATATACGTATTAACTTACCAGATTTATACTAAATTAATTCCAGGGAGCTATGGAAAAGTTATCCTCATATAGCTTATTTCCTTCTTCCCACTTTTTTTGTGCTTTTATTGTTATATTATGACAAATACCTGTGTTCCATTACAAAACCAAAAACGTATTTTTATAATTATTCTTTGTATAACTTTATGTCTTTAAAAGAAACAGAGAGGAAAAGAGAGCAAGAATGTATTTACAGAATTTTTAAAAAATAATTCTCGGTCTTCCCTGGTGGCGCAGTGGATGAGAGTCTGCCAGCCGATGCAAGGGACACAGGTTTGTGCCCCGGTCCGGGAAGATGCCATATGCCGCGGAGCGGCTAGGCCTGTGAGCCATGGCTGCTGAGCCTGCGCGTCCAGAGCCTGTGCTCCGCAACGGGAGAGGCCACAACAGTGAGAGGCCCACGTACCGCAAAAAAAATAAAAAAATAAAAATAAATAATTCTCTTCATTTGTTTCTGCATATTTATCATCTGGTGTCATTCCTTACTCTAATGATGCTTTTTTCCCATTTACTTCCTTTGTGCCACTTTTGTCAAATATATTTATATATATGACAGGAACAATACTATAATGATATACACATATTATTTTATGCAGTTGTTATTAAAATCAGTTAAGAGAAGAAAGGGGAAGAAATAAACATTTACACTAAGTACGTAATTACTTTGAATGGTGCTCTTTGTTTTTTCATGTTAATTTGAATTAATGTCTGGTGTCATATACTTTCAGCCTGAAGAACTTTCCTTACTACTTCCCATAAGATGAGTGTGCTAGCAATAATCTCTTTTTTGGTTTATTTAAGAATTTATTTATCTCACCTTCATTTCTGAAAGATGGTTTTGCTGAATATAAGATTCTTGGCTGACAGTTTATTTTCCTTTCAATACTTTGAATATTTCATCCCACTGCTTTCTTGTGTCCATTGTTTCAGGTGAGAAGTAAACTGTGAATTTTATTGGTATTCCCTTGAAATGAGGAGTCATTTTTCTTTTGCTGCTTTCAAGATTTCTCATTGACTTTTTTTTTTAACATTTTAACCATGGTGTGTCTGGATGTGAATCTCTGTGTTTATTCTACTTGAAGTTTATTGGACTTCTTGGGTGTATAGATTAATGTTTTCCATTGAATTTGGGAGGTTCACAATTATTATTTATTTGATGTTTTTCTGTTTCTATCTCTCTTGTCCTTTTACATGTATCATAGGATACATAATGGTGTTCCACATTTCTCTGAGTTCTGTTCAATTTTGTTCTTTTTTTTTATTATTTTCTCTGATCTTCAGGTTGCATACTTTCTATTGGTCCATCTTCGAGTTTACTGCATCTTTCTATTGCCAGCTCAGATCTACCATGGATCCCCTCTAGTAAATTTTTCATTTCAGTTATTGTACTTTTCAACTCCAGAATTGTCACTTGGTTCTTATTGATATTCTGTGTTTGATTAGTCATTGTTCATACATTCCTTGTATTCTTTAAATGTTTTCCTTTAGTTCTCTTCTTTCTTTATACATCTTTACTGGAGTATAATTGCTTCACAATATTGTGTTAGTTTCTCCTGTACAACAGAGTGAATCAGCTATATTCATACACATATCCCCATATCCCCTCCCTCTTGAACCTCCCTCCCACCCCTCTAGATGGTCACAAAACACCGAACTGATCTCCCTGTGCAATGCAGCAGCTTCCAACCAGCCATCCGTTTTACATTTGGTAGGGTATGTATGTCAGTGTTACTCTCTCACTATGTCCCAGCCTCCCCTTCCCCGCTGTGTCCTCAAGTCCATTCTCAACATCTGCATCTTTATTCCTGCCCTACCACTAGGCTCATCAGTACCATTTTTCTAGATTCCATATTTATGCGTTAGCATACGGTATTTGTTTTTCTCTTTCTGACTTACTTCATTCTGTGTGACAGACTCTAGGTCCATATACCTCACTACAAATAACTCAATTTTGTTTCTTTTTATGGCTGAGTAATATTCCATTGTATATATGTGCCACATCTTCTTTATCCATCCATCTGTTGATGGACATTTAGGTTGCTTCCATGTTCTGGCTATTATAAATAGTGGTGCCAAAACCAGACAAAGACATCTAGGTATTTTTTGATTTCCTCTTTTATTTCTTCAGCGATCTCTTGGTTATTTAGTAGCGTGTTGTTTAGCCTCCATGTGTTCGTAATTTTTACAGTTTTTTTCCCTGTAATTGATATCTAGTCTCATATTGCTGTGGTCAGAAAAGGTGCTTGATATGATTTCAATTTTCTTAAATTTACCTAGGCATAATTTGTGACCCAGGCTGTGTTCTATCCTGGAGAATGTTCCGTGTGCACTTGAGAAGAAAGTGTATTCTGTCCTTTTTTGGATGGAAAGTCCTACAAGTATCAATTAAGTCCATCTGGTCTAATGTGCCATTTAAAGCTTGTGTTTCCTTATTTATTTTCATTTTGGGTAATCTGTCCATTGGTGTAAGTGGGGTGTTAAAGTCCCCTACTGTTATTGTATTACTGTCGATTTCCCCTTTCATGGCTGTTAGCATTTGCCTTATGTATTGAGGTGCTCCTGTTGGGTGCATAAATATTTTCACTCACTTCTGGCTTGCAGAGTTTCTGCTGAAAAATCAGCTGATAACCTTATGGGAATTTCCTTGTATGTTATTTGTTACTTTTCCCTTGCTGCTTTTAATATTTTTTCTTTGTATTTAACTTTTAATAGTTTGATTCGTATGTGTCTTGGTGTGTTTCTCCTTGGGTTTATCCTGTATGGGACTCTCTGCACTTCCTGGGCTTGATTGACGATTTCCTTCCCCATGTTAGGGAAGTTTTTGACTATAATCCCTTCAGATATTTTCTCAGACCCTTTCTTTTTCTATTCTTCTTCTGGGACCCCTATAATTCGAATGTTGGTGCATTTAATGTTGTCCCAGAGGTCTCTGAGACTGTCCTCAATTCATTTTATTCTTTTTTCTTTATCCTGCTCTGTGGCAGTTACTTCCACCATTCTATATTTCAGCTCACTTATCCATTCTTCTGCCTCAGTTATTCTGCTATTGATTCCTTCTAGAGTTTTTTTTTTTTTTTTCCAGTTATTGGGTTGTCCATCACTGTTTGTTTGCTCTTAAGTTCTTCTAGGTCCTTTTTAAGCATTTCTTGTATTTTCTCCATTCTATTTCTGAGATTTTGGATCATCCCTACTATCATTACTCTGAATTCTGTTTCAGGTAAACTGCTTGTCTCCTCTTCATTTGTTGGTCTTGTTGGTTTTTACCTCACTCCTTCATCTGCTGCATATTTCTCTGTCTTCTCATTTTGTTTAACTTACTGTGTTTGGGGTCTCCTTTCTGCAGGCTGCAGGGTCATAGTTCCTCTTACTTCTGTTGTATTTCCCCATTGGGTGAGGTTTGTCCTGTGGCTTGTGTAGGCTTCCTGGTGGAGGGGACTGGAGCCTGCGTTCTGATGGGTAGAGCTGGATCTTGTTCCTCTGATGGGCAGGGCTGCATCCAGTGGTGTGTTTTGGGGTGACTGTGAGCTTGGTATGACTTTAGGTAGCCTGTCTGCTAACAGGTGGGGTTGTGTTCCTGTCTTGCTAGTTGTTTGGCATGAGGCGTCCAGCACTGCAGCTTGTTGGCTGTTGGTGGAGCCGGGTGTTAGTGTTGAGACGGCGACCTTTGGGAGATCTCTCACCGATTGATATTGCATGGGGCCAGGAGTTCTCTAGTGGTCTGATGTCCTGGACTGTCCTTTCCCACCTCAGAGGCTCAGGCCTGGCCCTGGGCCAGAGCACCAAGACCCTGCAAGCCGCACATCATGGAAGAAAAGTAATAAGAAAAAATAAAACAAAACAAAAGAACCCAAACAGACGAACAGACAAAACCCCAACAGAAGTGGTTAAAGCAAAACTAAACAGACAGAATCACACAAAGAAACATACACACATGCACTTACAAAAAGAAAAAAAAAGAGAAAACAAAGAAGAGAGTAACCAAACCAATAAACAAATCCAAAAATGAAAACAAATGCTAAAAACTAAAGTAACAAAAAATAAAACCAGAAACAAATCAAATGCAGAAAGCAAACTAAAAATGGCAATGAAAGCATAAAACTAATACACAAACACGATCAAAGAAAAATGTGAAGACAAAAGAAAGACGAAAACAAAAGGAAAAAATACAAAAAAATACAACAGTAAAAATAAAAAATATAAAATATAGTTAAAAATAAAGTGAAAACAGATCAAAACAAGGGAAAAAATCAAACACAAGGAAAAAACACAGTATAATGAAAAAGTGCAGTAGAATTAGGAAAGTAAATAAAATAAAATATATATTAAAAATAAAAGCATGGGGGCTTCCCCGGTGGTGCAGTGGTTGAGAGTCCGCCTGCCGATGCAGGGGACACAGGTTCGTGCCCCGGTTCAGGAGAATCCCACATGCTGCAGAGCGGCTGGGCCCGTGAGCCATGGCTGCTGAGCCTGCGCGTCCAGAAGCCTGTGCTCTGCAATGGGAAAGGCCACACCCGTGAGAGGCCCGCATACCACAAAAATAAATAAATAAATAAATAAAAGCATGAAAAGTAAATAAAAAAGTAAAAGTAAAATAATACTAAAAAAGAACAACAGAACCAAAAAAAAAAAAAAAAAGGGAGCAATATCGTCCTCAGTGTCCTGGCCGCCACAGTGAGCCACAGGCAGTCGCTGACTCCCGAGGAAGCCCTCCAGTCCTTCTGGGTAGGTCCCTGCACCTGCTGTGGGCTCTGTGGGGCCAGTTCAGACTCTGACCTGGCCTTAGTCCTGCATGTCCTGTCCCCCAAAGCCCACAGTTCCCCCAATGTCCCCAGCCTCAATTGTGGGCACACTTGTTTTCTGTTCAGGTGTTCCACGGATGCGGGGTTTACCCAGCCGATTGCGGGCATTTAATCCGAAGCTCCTGCAGCTGCACAGGGATATTTCTCTTTCTCTTCTTTGTTCGCACTTCCCCTGGGGTTCAGCTTTGGTTTCTGCCCCGCCCCTGCCTGTGCGCAGCCCTCAGGCCTATGTTCCCTGCCCAGGCAAGAGGAGGCGAAAGCAGCGGCTGATTAGGGCTCACTTGCTCCCTCAGGCCTGGGGGGAGGGAAGGAAATGGCAGTCATAATTGGGATGTGCGGGGAGTGCCTGCGTGGGGCAGAGGCCAGCGTGAAGTTGAAAGAGCCTGAGGTGCATCGCGAGTTCTCTCCGGAAATTTGGCCCTGGTGCGTGGGACCCTCAGCCGTGGCTGGCTGCACGGGCTTCTGGGAAGGTGTGGGCAGGGACCTGCCTTCCACACAGGGCCCTTGGAGGCAGCAGTGGCAGCCTCTGGGGTCCGAGATCACAGCCGCAGCTCGTGGTCGCGCTCACGTAGGCATTGCCCTGCAGTCTGTGAGCGCATGGAGCGGGAAGCTATTATGGCAGGCGCGCGCCTGTCCTTGTGCATCCTGCAACAAAGGTCTCCTGCCTCTCTGGAAGGCCCAGGTTTTTTCCCTGACTCCCTCCCAGCTAGCTGTGGCACACTAGCCCCCTTCAGGCTGTGTTCACGCAGCCAATGCCATTCCTCTCCCTGGGATCTGACCTCCGAAACCCGAGCCTCGGCTCCCAGCCTCCGCCCGCCCCGGCGGGAGAGCAGACAAGCCTCTCAGTCTGGTGAGTGCTGGTCGGCACCGATCCTTTGTGCAGGAAACTCTCTGCTTTGCCCTCCACACCCCTGTTGCTACGCTCTCCTCCGTGGCTCCGAAGCTTTCCCCCTCCGCCACCCGCAGTCTCCGCCCACAAAGGCACTTCCTAGTGTGTGGAAACCTTTCCTCCTTCACAGCTCCCTCCCAGAGGGGCAGATCCCATCCTGATTCCTTTGTCTCTGTTTTTTCTTTTTCTTTTCCCCTACCCAGTTATGTGGGGATCTTCTCACCTTTTTAGAACTCTAAGGTCCCCTACCAGCATTCAGTAGTTGTCCTGAAGGCGCAGTTCCATATGTAAGTGTATTCTTGACGTATTTGTGGGGAGGAAGGTGATCTCCACATCTTACTCCTCCGCCATCTTGCAGGTCTCATCTGGTTTCCTTTAGTTCTGTGGACATGTTTGCAACAGCTGCTTGGAAACCTTTGTCTGCTAAATCTACCATCTGGGCCCCTTTCAACAACAGTTTCATATGTCTCTTTTTTTTTTTGTCCTTTTTATGGGTCCTGCTTTCCTACTTCTTTGTACGTCTCACCACATTTTGGTTGAAACCTTGACATTTTAGATAATATAGATAGTATTAATACATTGCAGCAATTGTAAATACTGATTCAATTCCTCCCCTGACACGCATGCCTGGGCTTGTTGTTTCCATTGTTTGCTTCCTTAATTTTTTAGTGACTTTGGTGGACTAGTTCAGTGAGGTCTGTTTTCCCTGGTCATCACCTGATGTTGCTCCTCAGAGGGTACACCCTTAACATGCACACAGTCTCCCTTACTGCCTTCCTTCACTCCATGGTTGACTTTGGTTTAGCCAGGCTGTCTTTCCCTGTCTCTTTCCTTGATCTCCTGAGTCTTTGAGATTTGCTCCATCCCCAGGAGCTGTCTGCATAGCTGTCTGTTTCTTGGATTCTCTCTGGTAAACTTCTAGCTGGTCTGCCACTTCATTTATTGCTATCATGGAGCTGCTAGCTTTCTCTTAAATGCCTATCACCAAGATCATCTTTGTTTTCAGTATACCCTTAGGCTTGAACTTCCCTGTGCTCTGTTTCTAATACATTCAATCCCATCAGGGAGAGGACTGGTGCTCTCTGTTCTTTCTTTCTTTTTTTTTTTTGCGATACACGGGCCTCTCACTGTTGTGGCCTCTCCCATTGCAGAGCACAGGCTCTGGATGTGCAGGCTCAGTGGCCATGGCTCATGGGCCTAGCCGCTCCACGGCATGTGGGATCTTCCAGGACCGGGACACGAACCTGTGTCCCCTGCATCGGCAGATGGACTCTCAACCACTGTGCCACCAGGGAAGCCCTGTCTGTTCTTTCTTACACCTCCCTTTCTGCAGAACATCTGCCCCACTGCTCTGGAGGTGGGACCAGGACAGTGGCCCACTTCTTTGGAGTGACACTCCTGCTCTATGAGCAGAGTGCTGAGCTGGGATGATAATTCCTGGTCTCAGCTTTCCTCTCCCAGGACAGAACCATCTCCTTACAAGCAAGACGGGGCGAGACCAATCAGAGCCAGCTTGCTGCAGCTGGGATAGAGCTTTCCTCATACACATTGGTCTGGGCGGAGGAAGAGTGCTCCAGACCTCTCGGTCACATTGCCAGAAATAGAGCTTCTGCAAGATGGAGCTGCAGGGGATAGATAAGTAATGCTGGTAGTTTGCCCTTCCTGAGAAGAAACTACAGTCCTAGACTCGGAGGTGGTGAGAGAGGGAACCCTGTCTTCTTGGCCTAGCCACACAGAGTAGAGTTTCCATTCCATTTAAGGGCAAGGAGGGGAGTCTGCAATGGTTCCAATGCCACAGGTTCTCTTCAAACCAATATTTAGTTGACTGTCTTATGTAAAAATTTCTCCCTTTGTTACATGCCCTTAAGATAATATCCAGAGGCTTTAAATGGTTGCTTGTTTTTTTAAAAACAATCATTCTTACCAGTTTGTTTCATTGGAGAAAGGGTTCCTGATGTTTGTCACACCCCCATTCTTGGAAGGGCTTCCCTACCACAGTCCAGTTTTAGAATCTCCCTTACCCTAAAAAACTTCTATGTCCTTTTCCAGTTAATCCCTGTTCCCAATCTCAGCTTCAGGCAACTACTAATCTGCTTTCTGACTCTATAGCTTTGCCTTTTGTAAACATTTCATATTAAAATGGCATCCTAAATATATCATCTTTTGCCTTTGGCTTCTTTC
Organism: Hyperoodon ampullatus; assembly: GCF_949752795.1. Classification (NCBI taxonomy): domain Eukaryota; kingdom Metazoa; phylum Chordata; class Mammalia; order Artiodactyla; family Ziphiidae; genus Hyperoodon; species Hyperoodon ampullatus. The sequence continues at coordinate 166,227,297 of NC_136917.1, forward strand.
ATTTTTCATAATGGTTTTGAGAGTCATGCATGTTTTAGCATGCATCAGTAGTTCATTCCTGTTAACTGCTGAATAGTATTCCATTGTGTTGATATTCCACATTTTGTTTACCCATTTCCCAGTTGGTGAACTTTGGTATTGTTTCCAGTGTTGAGCCATTTGGAATAATACTTCTATGAGCATTTACATCCAAGTCTTTATGAAGACATAAATTTTCATTTTTCGTGGATGTATCCTTAGGAGTATAATTTCTGGGTATGATGAGTTTATGTTTAACTTTTAAGAAACTACCAAACTTTTTCAAAGTGGCTGTATCATTTTACATTCCAACCAGCCATGTATGAATGTTATAGTGTTTCCACATCCCAAGCAGCATTTGTTATTGTCTATCTTTATTTCAGCCATTCTGGAGAGTGTGTAATGTTGCCTCATTTTAAAATTGTGATAATGAAATAGTTATTTTAATGCCCCTAAATAAAACGTCTTACATTTTTGAAAGTTACTATAGATTTCCTCTAAAATAGCTGAAGAAACTCAATTTTGTCTGAGGTGAAAACTGGCGTAATTATAAGTCACCAGTATTAAGTGATATTACATATCATATTTTTGAAATAATGATATGTATTAAAATGATGTACTATTTCCCCCTGAGATCTCACAAAGAAATATTTCAATAAATGTTCTATAATGTTTAGACATAGAAAGGTGCCTTTTTGTCTCTATGTAAATTTGATTCATAAGAACATATTTGTACAATACCATTTTAGAAATACAGATTTGGTTTGATGAGGTACGTCTAATCCTTTTATCTCTTGTTTTATTAAATTGCTCATCTTCAGTCTTGAATCATGTTACATTAGTAAGTATTAATTTAACATAAATTTTCATAGTTCTGTGTTGTTTTCACTATTTAATTTTTAATCAACCTACTTTGGAACGAAGGAGGTTTCTATACCCTCAGTTGGTCTAGATATGATCTTATGTTTGAGACAAGGCATGAAGGTGAATGCCTGAGAAATCCTACCTTCTAGGAGACTTTTCCTGAAATAGAGATAGATTACCTTTTTCACTGAAATTTCTATTTGGGTGATTTTTATAGGCTCATAAAAAATTTAGAGCTTAAACAGAACTTCAACATCATCATGTCCATTCATTTTATTTTAGAAATGTGAAAACCACGTCTTGGCATCAGATTTTAGTTGTAAAGAAACCTCAAACCTTATAAAACTTTCCCTTATATTAAAACTAAATGTTTATACTTCACAGGAAATATGGTGAAGAGTCCTTATGAATGAAAATATGTGGATGTCTTTGTGATAACTTAACAGTGTGTCCCTTAATCTAGTATGAATATTATCAAGAACTTAATGTTTTTATTCAATATTGTAGAATATAGAATGGAACTTTTTAAAATTAAGTATCTTATCTTCAGTATATTAAAATAGTAAGGGCTTTTTTTTTTTACCGTGTAATAAGAAAAGTTTCATAGTAATAAAGTCTGTGTATGCTTGTTCAGGAAAAGAAAAACAGATCTTTGATTCATAGGAGTTCAGAAAGGACACTCATGAATATATGCAAACGTGATACATAATAAAAATAGTATAACTTGCAAGGAAACTTCTCTTACAATGGGAAGAGAGTATAAAACTTCTGATCTTTTAGAGACCTAAATGTGATCCCTGGTCAGGGAACTAAAATCCCATAAGCTGTGTGGTGTGGCCAAAAAAATAAGTAAAATAAATAAATAAATAAATAAATAAATAAATAAATAAATAAATACCTAAATGTGAAAAGTAAACCCTATAAAATGTGTAGAATAAAATATGGAGGATGTTTTAATGACATCAGGATAAGAAAAGCTTTTTTTTTTTTTTTTTTTTTTTTTGCGGTAAGCGGGCCTCTCACTGTCGTGGCCTCTCCCGTTGCATAGCACAGGCTCCAGACGCGCAGACTCAGCGGCCATGGCCCACAGGCCCAGCTGCTACGTGGCATGTGGAATCCTCCCGGACCAGGACACGAACCCATGTCCCCTGCATTGGCAGGCGGACTCTCAACCACTGCGCCACCAGAGAAGCCCAGGAAAAGCTTTCTTGAACAGCCTTTTTTTTCCCTATAAAGCAAAAGTCATAAGGGAAAACAATTGATATTATAAGACTATATTAGAATTAGTATTTCTATTCAGTGGAAGAGAGCATGGAGAAGTAATTTAAGAGATGTATGAAATCTCTTACATCTGAGAGGTTGGGAGAAGGCATGTTTATTTACCAGCAGAGAATTAATGCCTATAATATATAAGGAAGCAATAGAAATAAATTTTATAAAGGAGCGCTTATCCTAGTGGAAAAATGGGCAAAAGCATTTAGCTGGACAGGTTGCCAAAGTAGAAACCAAAACCTCTTCTTAGTAATTTGTGTATGCAATTTAATAAAAAGATTAACTCTTTATACCAGTCAGTTTGGAAAAAGGCAGATGATATCAAGTGCTGTCAAGAACAGGGAAAACAGAATCCCACCTGCAGTCCTGGTTGGCATGTGTGCTGATCAGCCCCTCCAGAGCCAGTGGGATTGAACTTGGTGAAATTCGGTCTGCATGTTGTCCAGTGTCCTGTCCACCCTGGTGGATGTTACCAGGAACATTCTCTTAGCTCACAAGGAGCCATGCATTGCAGGCACCCATCACAGCATTTTGGGTAGTAAAGAGCAAGAGAGATGCCTCAAGGAATGAAAAAGCAGTGCATGGAGAACTCAGCATCGACCTCAAGTAATGAGTTGTCTCTATACAGGCACAAGGACTCAGAAGCATAATGTTAGGTGAAAAAAAAGGCAAACAGAATTAAAAGACACAATGTGTCTTTTTCAAAGATACACATATAAATAGATAACCATATGGAGAATGAATTAGAAGAATGTATGTTAAATAAACTTGGGTGAGTTACTATGAGAGAATAGGGATTGCACTGAGGATAGAAGATGAAGAGGAGGATGATCAAAGCAAACACATACAAACACAAAAACAAACATACAAAAAAAAATAGAGTGACCTTTCATAGACCAACAATAAGAGTTTAACCTGGGGGAAAATATGCAGATACATTTCTACATTTTCTTCTATAAAAAATAAGGTAGTTTGGGCTTCCCTGGTGGTGCAGTTGTTGAGAGTCTGCCTGCCGATGCAGGGGACACGGGTTCGTGCCCCGGTCCGGGAGGATCCCACATGCCATGGGGTGGCTGGACCCGTGAGCCATGGCTGCTGAGCCTGCGCGTCCAGAGCCTGTGCTCCACAACAGGAGAGGCCACAACAGTGAGAGGCCCGCGTACCGCAAAAAAAATAAAAAAATAAAAAACAATAAGGTAGTTTAACTTTCCATTAATTTAATTAGCTTTGTTTTTTCAAACATTAAAGTAGGACATATCATAGCATATTTGATCTGGAGACTGACTCTACATTTAAAAAGAAATTGAACAAGTGGTCAGATATAAACAAAATGTGCCTTCAAATAAAACAAAAAATGGATAACACTGTAAAAGGGCAAAAAAGCCAGTGGTGTTACTCAGCTCTTGGTCACTATGTCATGATCTCCCTTAATGGCTGCTAGTTTTTTGGGGGGTTTTTGTTTGTTTGTTTGTTTTGTTTTTTAAGTTCAAACTGTTCTGTTTTAGAGGTAGAAATATTATTTCCACATAAATACTATATCACTCTTAGTGATGTGAGCATCCTGGAGAATTTTAAAGAGATGCCTGGAGTCCTTATACCACCCGTGGAGAACAGCTGTTACAATGTGCACCAAACAGATCTGTCCCATCTCCTTCTGTATTTTTATTGGCTTCAGGCTTATTGACTCATATATGAGGTTTTTTCCCCCTTTTCTGGGTTAGGCAATGAGAGTATAGCCATGTTCAGTAATTCAAATAAATACTTGATATGCATTTTTCAAAAATACTGACTCGGAACTTAGTTTTTGAATCATAACATTTTCATCAGTTCTGCTAACTAGGTGATTGGTGAATATATAATTACAGATACTTAGGGTGGCGAGGCATCTCTGGGGTCACCTGGTCAAATCGGCTGGCCTGGTTTGGCTCCCTGAACTTGCATCATGCACCTTCCAAATGAGCACTCTCCTATGTAGAGGAATTTCCCATTTCACAAATTAGCCTGTTCTATTTGGGGGCACTTGTAATTGCTAAGTGGTTTTTCCAACTGGCTCTTGTCCCACCTTCTGGAGTCAGGCCAAAAAGGAAAAGTCCAACTGGCAAAGGACAGTTCTTCAGATATTTCAAGATGGCGGTCATGTCCTTCCAAGTCTTCTCAAAAGTTGTAACCATTTTTTGTTTTTTTGGATACTTTACCATCCTGGAAATGCTGTAATTTGGACAACCATAATTTTATAATGTACAAAAAGTGGAGAAGAACAATCACCCTTCTTAGTCTGGACATAGTACATCTATTAGCACAGCTTAAAGTTATAATATTTTAAGGGGCCAAGTCACACTTAGACTTCATTGAGAATCAGTGTAGCATGTGGATTAAGAGCATGGGCTTTGGACCTGGAGAACCAAGGATCTCACTCTATGTTGTGTCACACACTATTTGTGTGGCCATCGGTAGGTTACCTAAGCCCTCCTCCCAGTTTCAGCTGCCTCATCTTTTACTTACAGATTCTGATATTACTACCTTGTAATGTTAGAGGATTGAGCTGAGTGATACCTGTAAAATGCTTAGCACTTAAAGTGATGAAGAAGAGGTGCTCTAGGACTGTTTGCCACTAATTTGTATTCTTCTATGCATGTTATGTATTAAGCTTCAGTGTCTTGATCCTGGACCATAAAATATTTTAACTTGAGATTAGGACTTTTTCATTTATCCTGATTAAATTCTACCTTTTAATCTTTAACCCATTGTTCCAGCATCGTGAAAATTCATCGAATTCTTTCTGTCTTCCAAGTAATAGCTATCCTTAGCCAAATCACAAGTTAATAAGAAAGTCATTCGGATACTGTAAGATAACTCTCTGTCATTTGAAATAGTAGATACTGTTTCCATGTTGTCATTAAGTATCAGTCTATATCTAGTGTTACTCTAGTAAATTTTTAAGATGTTGTCTGAAGGACTTCAGCTACAGCTCTCTACAAATATTTTTGAAACCTTAATGCAGGCCAAACATTATATTATATTATGAGTCATATTCTAGTAGAGGAGGCTGGTGTTAAAACAAATTATTAAAAGCACTGTGATGCACACCTGATAAAATGACACCATAGAGAACATCTGTTCTAAGGAACCAGTGAACAGCTGCTGGTGACTCTACCTGGATTAACTAGGGTCTGCTTTGCAGAGTTGGCCACATCTGGATAGGTCTTAAAGAATGACCAGGAATGATGAGAGTTAGAAGGGCATTCCAGGATACTGTGAACAGACTTCTCAGATGCTTGACTAAAGTCCAGAAACATTGTTTTCACAGAATTCCCTAGTTCTTCCAGTGCTCATACATCTATCAAAAAGACAAAAGATCTGTATTATGGGACTTGTGCTTCGTGACCCAATTTTGGAGCCTAGAGACCACCAGTAATTTTTCAAATGCTTTCCAAACACCTCTGAAAATTAACTCAAATTTTATTCACCATCTATTCTCTACCTGGCAGCTAAAAATAGATGAAACAGGTTCCTGGCTTAGCAGAAATAGTGAAAGATCCTCCAGCACACCAAGTAAGGAGAAAGAAGAACAATTTTGCATGACTTTTAGATTAAAACACCAATGGGTAATTTGTGTATGTGTGTGTGTGTAAAACTCTTCGTATGTTTTTACTTTCCTATTTACATATAAAACTTATTGCATAGTCTAGAGCAAGTATTTCATTTTATAAAAAGCACAAATGACTGTATTTTTGTGTGTGGCTATGGGTGTCATGGCTTCTTCTATCAAAGGTAGTGCTAATCTTGCTGTCTTTGCTTCTCTAAAAAGAGAACATTAATTACACAGTGGCAGCCACCAGAGACAAAGTCAGAGTGTCTAGCAAAACTGCAAACACGTTCCAAGACCCAATTACTTAACAACTTGTTAAGTGGCTTAAATACCCTGACTCTTCAGTTTGTGGTGGTTGATGGAATATAATTTTGTAATTAGCAATGTGTACATTCCTAATATGATAGTGTTTTATACAATCTCAGTGAATTATGTAAATGTCTTACCTGTAAGCTTATATTTTAGTTTTTACCTAATTACTAAATATCACACATGCTATAGTGTTCACTTTTAATACAATGCAATTAAAAACTTTAAGCGAGGTAATCAGGAGGCCACGACAAGCAATCGGCCTGAAATATGCAATCAAATGGAATAAGAGGTAAACATTACTGAGTGTTTGGGGGAACAAAAGGCTTGGGTGGAAGAAAAGTGTCCTTTTTCTGTGCTTGCAATGGGAAAACTTCCTAACCAATGCTTTCTTAGATTTTAGTTGGGTTTTGTTTCCATTAGGGCCTCAAAGTTTATTTCACATTAGGTATCTGATATACCTAGTACTTTGTATTCAGTCTTTTAAAGTGGCTGATAATACCATTCTGTACTGCAGAATGTACAGCAGAATATTAAAAAATATATGTTTTAGAGTATCTGGATGTTCTTTGTCTTCAACTGTATTACTAGATTTTGGCTGTGTACTCATATTTTTTCTCACTTCTTGATATTACCCAATGCTTCTTGCTCTAAGTGTCAATGACTCTAAGCCCCTGGTCATTTGCAGCCCTGGTCAGAGATGACTGACCTTCTCAGAATTGTGTCTATAACAAAAAACAATGTCTCTGGTTGAGAGGGGATGCCAGGGACTGGTCTAAGGGCTACTAATGATTCATGATTGGATTGTTGTGAGGTCCATTTTGACTGTTTAGAACTTTTGTATTGTATCTAGGATCTTGAGTGTGATTCAAATAAAATTCTCAAGGCAGTGGGCTAGTAGCAAAATCCTCAGATAGGATTGGTCTATCTTATTTCATAAGTTTCTTGGGATGGCTGGTTGCTTTCCACAGTGGAATCCTCCTCAAATGAAGAGGTGGAGAAAGATAGATTGACTCTCCCTAACATAGATGAGGATAGTTCTTTCTTTCACGACGTCATGAGCAAGACCTTGACCTCTAAAGATAGAAACCTAGAGACGCCAGGTCTTTGAACAGACCCATCAAGAGTTGGACACCAGTGATATTAGTTGAAGAGACTGTTAAGTTCCTGTTGCAAAGTTTTTGTTTGTTTGTTTGTTTGTTTGTTTAAATCTCATTCCTGAAGTTATCTCACCAGTCTTCTCACCATCCTCATTATTGGTCCTCATCCTCCCACATCATCACAGAATCCTCCACCACCTTTCTTGTCCTCACCTGTGACTCTGCTGCTGACCTTCACCCTGCCTGGGGGTGAGTCTATCTGGTTCCTGGGTGGTCAGTGTACTCATATCCATCTCTTCCTGTGTTAAAGCTGCGCTATAAATCTGAGCCACGTTACTTCAAGGGAACTGACACCTACTCTTGCTAATATTTTCCCCCCTGTATTCTATATTGCTGAAAGAAGCTGTGTTAACTTTTATATTCCCTTCCTTTCTTTGGCAGTAGCTGCCTGACTAGACGATATATCCACAAAGGAAATATCCTAGGACAGTAGAGATGATCATGCTTATGTTCACACAAATGACAGCATTTTACTCAGAATGCATTAAGCTGTATTTCTCTGGAATATATATTTGGGGTGAAAATAATATGCTTGTAATTTTAAAGTTAAAAAAGTAATTCTGGGGCTTCCCTGGTGGCGTAGTGGTTGAGAGTCCGCCTGCCAATGCAGGGAACACGGGTTTGTGCCACAGTCCGGGAAGATCCCACATGCCACGGAGCGGCTGGCCCCGTGAGCCATGATGGCTGCTGAGCCTGCGCGTCCGGAGCCTGTGCTCCGCAACGGAAGAGGCCACAACAGTGAGAGGCCTGCGTACCGCAAAAAAAAAAAAAAAAAAATGTAAAAGTAAAAAAATAAAGTAATTCTGTACCTGAATTATTATCTGAAAAATTAAATTGGTATCTGAACTCTGCAGCAAACTCCTGTACTATTAATTTTTTTTGTTAGACTTATTGAAGTATAATTTACTAAATCATAAAACTGAACAATTTTAAGGATGTAGTTTGATGAGTTTTGGCAAATGTATTCGGTCATGTAGCCACCACCACAAGCATGACTGGAAACCTTCCCATCACCCTGAAAGTCCTCCTGTGCCCCTTTCTCATCAATCCCCTTCTCCAGCTCCCTCTGACCCCTGGCAACCATTGATCTATTTTCAGACACTGTAGTTGTGTCTTTTCTAGAACTTCCTGGAGATAGACTCAGAGTACTTAGTCTTCTGTGTATGATTTCTTTTAATTAGCAAAATACTTTTGAGATTCATCCATGTTATTGAGTGTATCAGTGATATGTTCCCTTTTATTTTTGAATAGTATTTTATTGTATTTGTTTATCCAATCACCAGTTATTTCCATTTTTTTGTGATTGTGAATAAAGCTGTTATGAACATTCAAGTACAAGTCTTAACAAGGACTTGTTTTCATCATCTTGGATAGATGCATAGAGGTCAAATTGCTGGATCATATGTTAAGTGTATTTTTTTTTTTTAAGGAAACCACCAAACTCTTTTGATAGACGAGAAGTAAGAAACAAAGGACATACTGATTCATAGCTATTTTGTAAATGTCATTGATTAATTTTTTTATCTCCTTTTATGCTCTAGCAATTTCAGCCATGTGGTCATTTCTGTGTATGCTATTTCCAATGCATTTTATTGAAGTTAATTGTAGTTTTGTGTTTTGTTGTTGCAGTTAGTGTTGCTGGATTTTTTGTTTGGCTTTGCTTCTAAAAATAGAGATAAAAATAGTAGATTACATACACCTTTAAGTACAGCACCTGGCATTCAGTAGACTCTAAAAAGATGTCAGTTGAATGAATGCACAATTGATAGATACAGGTTTATCAATGGTAGTTATATCTTTGAATTTTATTTTGGATTTTTTTTTTTGGTAAAAATTTGGAATACCTGCAAATTTCGGGGAGAGAAAAGATCTATCATTGAGAAGTTCCTCCTGTTAATTTCCCTTAACTGGAGAAAAATCATTTTGTTTTATTTTCCTTTTCTAACATCTTCTGAACCAAAATCACAAAAAGCACTTTAAAAAAATTACTCTTAATAAATATAAATTTTTCTGAATATTCTTGCTCCATTTCTTTCAAGTCTCCTTTTAATTTTATATTTGAAATTACATCTGTTTAACAAAATTGCATCTGAAATTAAATCTCTTTAACAAAATACAACCTACACAGTATATTTTGTCAATGACTAAAATGTCACAGTTGTCAGTAAGTATTAAAAGGAATTCCTTATTGTCTTATGTAAATGAAAACAGTAGTTTGATATTTTTATTCATCCCTAGAGATAGATTTCACATTTGTGCCTCTTTCCTCTTAACAAGCCAGCTGATGTGAGCTATTTCTTTAGTTAAAGGAGATGGCTTGAGAGTTCTCATATTTCTGAGTGTTCAGTCTTCATCAAGACATGATCTTTTCTCTTATCCTATAAATTGCTGATATAGTATTCTCCATACCATTCCTACCTAATTTGCATAAGATTTTTCCCAAATATATACACTTTTTGTTACTCCTTGTTATATTTTCTTTCACTTTCCTGACTGCCAAGGGTTTTTTGTTTGTTGGAATTCATTCCTGAACCCAATTCATATTATATTTTCATCCATATTATTCCCACACACACATACACACACACACACACACAGGAGTAAACACAATTTTGTACCAAGAGAACTCATCCAGTTCTAAACTGGTGGGAATTGAGCAATATAGTTCCCTCTTCTCTTTTAAATCTGAGCTTAAATTCTAACTCTTTAAAAGATCCTCTTGTTATTCTAGATCACAGTGACTTAATGAATTTCTCCATGCAGTTACTCAAATGTGTAATTTTAAAACTGTATTTAATTGTTATTCTCTGTCTCTTCCAATAAAATGGAAGGCAGGGAGGGACCATTTCTGTCTTTCTGGGTTTATATCCCCACCACAGACTTGTGCTAAACTTCTAGTCTTCATAGGAAAGGGACTTTATCCTCAAAAATTCTTTCCACCAAATTTTTTTTTTTTTTTAGGATGATTGGCAGGAGGGGTATTTTGTCTAAAACTTGTAATAGAAGACCACATATACACAGTCAATTGATTTTCAACAAAGGCTCTCTCCAATTCAATGGGGAAAGGATAATGTTTTCAACAAACGGTGTTGGAACAATTAAGAAACGATATGCAAAAATGAAAAAGGAAAAATAATCAATTTCTATCCTACCCTTATATCATGCCATTAAAAATTAATTAAATGAATCATAGACTTAAATATGGAGCCTAAAACTATAAAACTTATAGAGAATAGTATGAGAAAATTGTTGTGACCATGGTTTAGACAAAGATTTCTTTAAAATGACATACACAAATGAACTACACAATAAAAACATGCATATATTGGAATTAATCAAAAGTGTAAACTTTTGCTCTCCAAAAAAATCTTTGTCTGTAAAAACAGAATAATAGATCGTCTCTGGGGATCCAATGAGATCTTATCTTAAAGCCTTTGGCACTGAATCTAACACATAGTAAGTACTCAATGCATGAAGGGTTGTGTGGTCCTAATTTCACTTCTTTACCAGCCTATAAAGAAATAAATATAATCCAGTTCAAATTCATCAATGCATTCTTCTCCTGACTTGGCATTTTTCCCTCTAAGCTGAAGAGCAGTCTGCCTGGAGGTTAAAAGTCTCATACATGTATGAAGGAAGGAATATTTTCACTGGAAAATTTTTAAAGAACAACTGGGTAATTTAAGTTTCTCACTCAGTGGGAACAGTTTGCTGGTAAATATTCTCCGTATGCTGCCAGAAATAAACCTGTCATTTTGTTAATGTTACTTTGAAGGACACAGTCATTGTAGACTGAAAATAGTGGAAATCGTACATGTTTTGGAGCAGCATGCCATTTCAATCATTCTGAAGTTTAATGTGAAAGATACAAAAATTATTTGCTAGTTTGCTTTTTCTTTCTTTCTAGGATTTTTTCTCTTTGATATAATTGTCTCAAGTCCGTTTTGAAGTAGACAAGATATAAATAAATGCTTAAGAAGATATGGTTGTATGAGTGTGGGGAAGCTTTCAGATCCATGCTTTTGTGGTGACAAGTTTGCCTCTGTGGAGGCCATGTTTTTCTAGAAAATGCTGGACAGAGCCACAGTCAATGTTATCATTTAGCCATTTTAACTGCATGGTCAGTCCAAACACTTTTGCCATCTAGGATGGTTGGAATAAAACCAAATGAACAAAAACTGTTCAGTTCACGAGCCGACAGGAATACAACTGAGATCTCTATTTACTGACAAGGACTCTTTTCAAGAAAATAGTCAAAACTATCTTTTATTATTACTGTGTTTACTGCAAAATTCATTAGCTGCATTTGCTTTCTATTGATGTTTGATATTAAGCTGGCTAGTCTTATATCTCAATCAATAGAATATTCATTACGTTTTATGTTGGTAAGAAAATAAGTTCATCTAATTTTTTGTCATTTAATGTAAATCTTCACTTGGGAAATAGAATCTATTCAGTGTAAATCCCTATATACAATCATCATTTTAAAGTATATTGAGAGCTAGAGGAACGAGTTACATGATTCCTTAACAGAATTTTATGTTAGGTAATTATTGGTAAATCTGCAAGAAGACACAAATGCTGTTCATTTCTCTAAGTTAGCGTTATGAATTAAACCCAGTATTTGGGTTTACTCATATTTAGAGACTGTTGAATTTTAAAGGATCCATTTGAGGAATTTGAATTTAGTTTTATTTTGAAACGATGATGAATATTTCATTTGTAAAATAGTATATTTTCATTTGTAGATTATATGTGCAGGCCACAGAAGCTTTGGGATGAGGGAAGGAAAGGTGATTAAAGGCAGCTTAAAGAACAAGTCAACTCCGGCAGGCAAACTTTCATAGATTTAATGAAGCAATCCTTAATATAGGACATAGCCTAGGTCCCTGGGGGATGGGAAATATCACAGAACAATTTTAGTAGAATCTTTCCATAACCTTAGTGCTAAAGCTCCTTCCCTTTTGAGTCAGACTTTTTACCATGTTCTGTTTTCTTGCATGAAGGAAACTGGGGTGGGTTGATACCGCATCTATACACAGCTAAATAAAATAAGCTGTGCCACATTTGTTTGAAAGATATGTCATCATGTTTTTACATTATTTAAGCATACTTATATAAACTGTACATGTGTGCTATTTACAGTTTTTTCTCAATAAAAAATATAAATTCTGCATCAAGGAAATCTACTATTATCTAACAAAATCTGTAAAAATATAAATGAAACTTCTGGAACAAACACCACATTAATTCTCAATTGTGAAATCAGCTCTCAGGCTGCTGGGAAAGTGTAATATTTACATTTGTCTTATAGTTCAAGCAAAATGTAATGCTTAATGTAATCAACATGAAATTTGTATTTAACAGATTTTTTTCCTTTGCCAAAGTATAATTACCGTTGTTATCTGCCAATGAGTACGTGTGTGTATACACACACATATATTATAAAATTATTTTCTAAGATATGCAAATATGGTAGTCCAAAATCTGATATTGATTTTCCATAGTTTCCTTGATATTGATTTTACATGTTTACATACAGCAGAATTACTTTAAGAAAGATATATGCAAGTGTACGGGTGTGTATATGAACGTGGGTACGTATACACGCATGCAGGCACTCATCCACGGAACTCCTGGGAATGCTGCATAAATAGCAATGAGCCAGAACTTGGAGCTGACCTGGATCTCTGGCACGAGACAGTGTCAGGCAGACCAAATATTGGCTAACAGGTTGTATTTTCTGTAGCCATAAACAGCTCATCAGGGCCGTACTGGTGTTGGTATGCCCTGAGCACCAGAAGAACCATTCAGGCATTTGGCATTAGGAAACACTGGGAGTCATATCAGAGCCACTGGGTTGAGTGTCATCTGACACTTGTGCCTAGAACTAGGAACCCAGATAGAGGGGCGGGGATTCAGAGTTGACAAACATGGAAACTTACAAGCACATATTAAGACCTCGGCCCAGTGACCTATTGTTTTAAAATGTAAGTTTTATTAGTATTCAGGTATGGTGAGGTCAGCAGGTCAGGAGATGGTTGCCATGAAAAGTCACAGATCCAGAGAGGCAAGGATGTGCCACATTGTGAGGCACCTTACTGGGAAAGGCCAGGGTCAGTCAGGAGACAGAGGGAGCAAGGGGGTAAATGTGGGCAAGAATCTGTGTCGTGTTTTCCATGGGAAGGAAAGGTGAGGCAGGGCAAGCAGGTTTAGGATTGGCTCGCTTCCAGAATAATATCAGGGGTCTCGGGGGTGTAGGGGACGCCCCAGCTTGTCTGTTTCCTGGCCCTGGGGGTGATGAAGGCAAGAGAATATTGACCCTGTGGGTAAGAGCCTAATGGAGGATGCAGTAGGGAGCCTGGGCGCTGGACTGGCTCATTTGCATATGAAAGGCCTGCTCCTTGGGAGGGTCATTTACTATGCCTGGGAGGGGCAGTCTCTCCAGATGTGTCAATGCATCAGAATTACAGAAAATAAAAGGGCATGATTCATACACCTATGATACAGAATACTCTGGGGAAGAATCACAACAATAACGGTACAGCTGCTATTTTCAAAGCTTTTATTCAAGATGATGGAGATTTTTAAAATCTAGAAATGCGAAACATCGTTGATTATGAATTTCTTTTTGTTAATATTAAAATGCATTTGATACATTATTTTAAATATTTCTTGAAAGCCCATTTAAAAACAAATATAAAGCTCAATGTTTGGCCTCAAGGTCAAATCAGTATAACTGGAAATGAGCTGTGACACCAGGTAGAGGGCACCCACCGGAGATGCTTCCTGCCTTGTAAGGCAATAGAGCAATGTGAAAAATTGAGGCATATACTATGATGATAACTTCAGAATTCAGATAATAAGATGACTCGTGATGTTTCCTCAGTGAAACATCCAAATACCTTCCAATTTGGATGCTCATTCCCTAAGTACCAACAGACGGCACCAGTCATTAATGGTGAAGGGTTATGACTGAGATAAGTGAGGGGATTAGAGAGTCTCACTTCCTTGTGCAACATTTGAGAAACTGGGATATTTTGATAATGTCATTTTTGTATACTCAGCTAAACCCAAAATACTTACGCCTTCTGTTTGGAATGTTTATCTAACTCTACCGTCATGGAAGCAAGTTCAGAAATTTAAAATATATTAATTATGACCCACTTTAAAAGTATAGACAGGTTCTGATCAGCAGAGAGTCTCACACATGGGAATGAAAAAAGACTAAATAATGAATAACCCACTGGATCACAAAGCCCCTGTACTTTCAGACCACACACAGGGCAAGGCAAAGGAAGGGGAAAATACTGAAAATATATTTTTAATCGTTTCAGATCTAGATTAGGGTGTTTAAGATTAAGTTTGTAGTGCATATAAATGAAAGTCATACACCACCAGAAAAACCCCAGAAAGGAGATAATGGCTTTTTTAAATGATTGTCTATTAATTTTTACAAAATTCTTATTTGGATTCATCTCCTAAAATTACATAACTTACAAAAAAATTGGAGGGCAACATAGTTTCCAGTTAATTGGTAATATGTTTAGTAGAAATTTTTTTTTTTGCAAGATGAGATAAACATTTGAGAGATAAAATAATGTACTGATAAAGTAAGGATGCAAATGATGCCAAATATATGTAGAGGCTCATCTAATTCCTGAAAGATTGCTTGGGTGATAATCATAGTGTTTCTTGTAACTAGAATAGGCTATAATTATTTGATTATAAAAAAAATTATTTATTGTAAATTGTACCAGTGAATGAGAATTATTTCTTGTTATTATCAATCTAATGTATTAAGTAGTATTTTTACCAAATGACAGTTATTATCATTTAGCTCCAGAATCTGTGAGGGGTGTGTATGTGTGTGTGTGCGTGTGTGTGTGTGTGTGTGTGGTGAATATTGGGTTGTGAAGATGTTTCCTGGGACTAATTAGCAGTATATTGTCAGCAAGGTCTTAAGGAGACAAGTGACCAAAAGCTTTTTGCTTTTTCAGTCTAAACCTGACCGAACTAATATGATGTATTATTATCATATTGGTTAATACAATGTGCCAGAATTATTTCCCCATAACATTTGCAAAAATATTGTTCCCTACAAGACATTTTGGAAAATGGCCCATATTCCTCAGCATACCAGTATTACACAGGAATGGAGGTCAAGAGCCATATTTTACTTATATTCATATTAATGTGTTCTTGACCTAACAGAGAGCCTGGAATAGCTGCTCAGTAAATGTTTGTTGAGTGATCACATGAAAAATAATGCTTATCCAAGTACACATTACATTATCCATACTCCATAAATGATAAATGAATGGTGTGGATGAGCTAAAAAAATGGCAGCATGGAAGGCACAACCTGATTCAAGTTGAGATTATGATATCAAGTGCCTTGCGGGTATTAGATGAGATGAGAATGAAATGGGATCTAGCTAGTGAGAAATGCCCAGGAATTTCTCTCCAGGGGTGAGAAATAATAAAAATGGTCTCACTAGAGGTAAATGAAGGGTCATATTTGACAGACACTCTTGAACTTGGAAATAAATATAGGAAGCAAGTGAACAAGTAGAGTCAAAGCTAACATCATGGCTTTGAGCCTGGGGGGCAGGAAGAATGTAATGTTATAAACCAAGATAGGGAAGCTAGAAATAGGAGCATTTGTGTAAGGGAGAAAAATACTGTTGTGATCATGATTTTCAGTAACCCCTTGCTCATCCATGGAGGTAATGGACAGTTAGAAATATATTCCTGGGCTTCTGAGGCAAGAGATGGCTGGAAGGGTGAAACATATAGTTATGATGGATGATGCTTTGTGAGCAGACAAAATAATGGAAGAAATGTATGGAGAGGAATCAATCTTTGGAGGCAGAACGTAAGAGAATGGCTATGTTTAGAAGGAAGCAAGAGGAGACAAAAAGATTGGCAAAAATAAATGGTGTAGAGATAGAAATAAGGCTAGTATTAACATCACGGCCAAGGTACATGAACTATGTAAAGAAGGGTGGGTCATCAACAGTCAGATACTACAGACATGAAATGAAGTCTCTCGGGAAGGCAGTCACCCTTTAGAATGAGGAAACCATTGGCCGTGTTTGACAAAGAGCTTCTGTGGAGTGACAATGACAGAAACTCTTGCAGTGGACTAAGATGTGGATGGATGGGAAGAATCAAATGAAATATTTTGTGATGCTTGACAAAAAGTCACAGTAGAAAGTGTCTTAACCAAAAAGGTTGATGGAAACTAAAAAGTGAGCATTTTTGTAGTGAGAATGGCCCAACGAAGAAAATGAGATTAAATATGAAAGCAAAATTAGGGGTTAATTGAGCAACCCAGCCCTGGAGGAGCCCAAGCAGAGGGAGGAGCAGAATCTTGGCTGCAGGAGCAAAGAAGGGGAGGCTTCCTGAAGACCCGGATGGATTTTGAAGTACAGGGAGATAAGAAGTTGCTGCTGGGAGTTGAGCATCTGTTGAAAGTAGAGGTAAGATCGGAAGGCGTGGAGGCTGGAGAGGCCATTAGGCCTCAGGGAGACAACAGGGGCTCCTCAAAACCGTCATTCTCCCCTCAGGGTCTTTGGGAAGCTGGGCTTACTGCCTAAGAAGTTCCTCTCGGACGTATCCACAAGGCTAACTTCCTGCTAGAAGACGTTGCTACATCCCGCCATCAGCAGTACAGCTCAGAAAGTCAGCTCAACTCTTGTGTTATCTGTTATATTTTTTTAATGCGTTTATATGACGTACTAGAAAGAAAACTTGCTAGCAGTCCATACGTATGGTTTCTAGTTATCATCCTGTCCCCAACTCATGTCATTGTTTTTGGATTTTTGGGTCTCAGTCTTCCCCATTTGAAAAATCAAGGGCTTTGAATACATGATTTCAAAGATTTACTCCAATTTGGAATTTTTTTCTGTTTCTAAGAACTATCTCCATCATTTCTAATTACGGCTTTTAATTGAAGAATGTATAGTCATGCTAAAGTGCTTATTTAGTGAGTGGCCTTACATTATTTTTAAGAATAGAGAGTATTTTAAATATAAACCCAATTAGGATTGGAAAATACTTTATGTTGGGTGTCTACATGTTTCCTTAAGTAACTGTGGATGAACAATAACTACTATCCTTCCATGTTTAAAAACTGCTATAGTTCCAGTTAAATATATCCGAACTTTTTTGTATGTTAAATATAGCAAATGTAGTTACGCTATAAGAAGTAGAATGGATCTCTTCTACATGTACTTAATAAATATGAACATTAAATATATTTGAATTTTACTCAAATCCTATATTCTAGTAAAATATATTCAAATAGTAAGAACAAACACATATGTAGAGCCATTACCCGTTCTAGGTGCTGTGTCTATATATATACTTATTAATTCTCACAAAGGCACTGTGAGCTGGGTACCATTATTCTCACTCTCGAGATGAGGCAACTGAGAAAAAAAGAGGTTACAGAATTTCCCAAGGTCACACTGATATTAGTGCCAGAGCTGGTCCGGCTCCTTCATCTGGACTCTCAACCCCATGCTACCCACTCCCACAAAATGGTGAAACACAGATTTAGATGCCTGCATGCTGTGTCCAGCTGTAGTTCACTGAATTCACTGCTCTGGGATATTCAATCATGTGACAGTACCACAATTTGTCCATCCACCCTTTATGGCCATTTGAGTTGTTTCTGAGGTTTTGCTATTATGAACAGTACTGTCATGAATGGTCTTGTACATACCCCTGGCTTAATTTATAGTTTCTAAGAGTTTCTCTTCATTATATACCCAGGAGTCAAAGTTCATCTTAATAAGTTAATACTAAATTATTTCCCAAAGTAGTTATATAAACTACATTCCTATCAGCAATAGAAGAGATTCTGTTGCTTCACATTTTTCTACATCACTTGCATTTCTTAATCTTGGTAGACTGAAGTGGAAAAAATAATTGATCAGGTGGTAAAAAGGAAGTCGATATTTGATACAGAGGCAAAATATGGCTTTAGAGGCAACAGAACTTTCTGTGTTTGAAATCTTGTTTCTTCAGACTTATCAGAAGTCATACCCCAGGTGCAATTTTTAACCTTTCTGAACATTATTATGTACTTTTGTAAATGAAAGATATTTTATTATTCAGTTAAACATAGTTGCTACATAACAGGCAGTCGGTATAAATTTGCTAAAAATATGAATGATGTGTAAGTAATTGGAAGTATAATTGTACCTTCAAAGTAATTTAAAACAAAAGTATAGAAAAAAAAGGTATATTATCAAGCAAGAAATTGAATTTTGTATCAAAATAATAAAACTTTTAAAATTTGCATCCATTTTGTCTTTCTGTACATAAATACATGTATCTTTTATATACAGTCTGATTTGTCACCGTGGATACAAAGATGAACAAGATTTAAAGGAGTTGATAAATCTAATAAAATGGAAATGGGGATTTGGTTGGTGAGTCAGAGGAAGAGAAGGGATATCGAAGTTAAAATACCCAGATCAGTTGTTATTGAGCTACAGATATACACTAACTATTACAAAAACACAGATTAAGGTCTAATTCTAATTCCAGCCCTAACCAGGCTGTGGAAATTAGGGGAGCAGGTAGGAAAGAGGTGACACAGGAACTGAGACTTCCATGGGCAACAAAGCCTAATTCCTTGGGCTATTTACATATGGTTATCTCTGGGAGGAGTGTGCATGCAGTATTTAATTCAATCCTGAAGCAGTAAATTGCCTGTAGCGGAAAGAGCAAATTTTTGTATAAAAATTAAATTCTGAACAGGTCAATTATGATACCTTTGAATGCCCTGATTGGACCTCAGGTTTGGTTAGCTACTTAGCTCCTAGCAGTGGTTTATCTTCTGGATTCTGTATACCATGGCAGTCTTGGTGATATTTTCTTATCATTTTGAAGGAAGCATTGGGGTTTGCTTTTGTCTTTTATAAATGTCATAGGCAATTTTAATAAGAAGGACTTTTAAAAAGATTATTTTAATTTAAGCTTCAACAAATGACATAGACATACACACACATGCATATGTCTACACAATTGTGGGAAAGAAGCAAGTTAATCTGTAATTTCATTACTTATACAAGCTACTTTAAACAGGATAATTGCTATATGAATGCCATCTTGACATTAAAGACAACTCCAAAGCAAAATGGATTTTGATTAAGAAATCTTGACATTGGCAAACAATTATTAGAAAATGTCACACAAGAAGTAGGTTGGTACTGTACTCCACAGCCGTAGACCATCAACAGCATCATTCTGTTCAAAGGGGAAAAGATGGGGGAATTCCCTGGCAGTCCTGGGGTTAATACTCCACACCTCCACTGCAGGGGGCACAGGTTCGATCCCTGGTCGGGGAACTAAGATCCCACATGCCATGCAGTGCAGCCAAAAACCAAAAACAAAAATAAACAACAGCAAAAGGGAAAAGGTGGGCTCAAGAGACTGATGTCATACCCAGGACAGAAAACCTGTGACTCTGTTGTAAAGTGTTGTTAATTGACCCTTAGAAAACACTGAAAGTTTTTATGTTTTTTTTTTGTTTTTAGAGATAGGAGCAGAACCTAGTCTTATTAAGCAATATAATCTTAAAGCCATGCTTTATGAACAGTTTTTCTTTATATTCAAATTTACCATGTAACGTGTACCATTAAAGAATAGGAAGATGCATAGCTGGTATTCAGTGTATCGTGGCATAAATCTGCTTATTTAGGACATTAGTAATTTAAATATATTTCAGGAATACTGAATTGTTTAATATTATTTTTTTAAGATGATTCCTTCTGAAAACTTGTGGTTTCTATAAAGACAAATCTTCCAACTCAGAAGGCATGAGAAGTGGTATACTGAAAGATAGGGATTAAAATCAAACAAAAAATTGCACTTTCATATGTTCTTTTTGCCCAAAGTCAACACCGTTTAAGTGATAGAACAGAGTGCCCACTCTCTAATATTTGGGGTTTCCTATCAGAAATGCTTTTATATATATATATATATATATATCTATATCTATCTATATATATATATATAGATAGATAGATAGATAGATAGATATATACAATATTAGGTTTAAAGCTCTATATTTCTACATTTTGTGACTACAGTCTAGGCTTGGTGAATACCTAGAATTGGGACTTATGTCAATAGAAATGAAAAGGATGTGATATTTTGTTTTTACTGTCAAATGTTCCTTGATTGCTTATTTGTATTGGGAACACAAGTAGGAATTAGATACAGTCCTTGCCTTCAAAGAGCTCAGAGTTTAGAGAGGACTGGTGGTGAGAGACAAATGTTTATCATACACTGGACTGAGAGTTGGGAGAACACATCTGCCTGGTGTTTTGAGCATGTGGTGGTCCCTCTCCTTGGGGGAAGGAGGAAAGCTTTGTGTGGCAGTTGACCCTTGAACTAGGCACGAGCTAACTGGAGTGGTGATTACTAAGGGATTCCAGTAGAAGGAACCGAACCTGCAAAGGCTTGTGAAGCAGGACTGAGTGTTCACTCCAGTGATGCTGTCTATCATCATAGAGACACCTGGGGTACCCAGGGCCTGCATGCTGAGCAGAGCACAGGAAGAGGGGACCTGGTCAAGGCATCCACCTCATCTGTTCTGGGTTCAAGAAGACCTTTATCATTGCATCCTGATCAACAAAGTATAAAGTGAAAATACACAGACTCCATGATTAAGTGTAGACTAACAAGGATGGTCCTAAATCTTGCTTAAAATGCAATTTTGAAGGTTTTAGAGTTGACAGATTTTGCTGTTAGAGAGAATTTTTCTACTGACTTAGACCCTAGGTTTGCATCCTAACTCTAGGCTCGAAATTGCAGTCTACCTCTAATCTAATTGCTTTAGGTAAAGTGTCTCCTTTCAGCAGGCAAGAACTTCCTTTGATAGCTTGCAGTAGCATTGTTTTCTGCCTAAACATACATGCAGCTAAAGTTCAATTAAGGTATCCGTGTAGCCAGATCTATAATATGTCATTTCTATTAGAAATATGAATTTATTGCACTTCTTTGAGATAAATAGAACTCTGGATGATATTTTTGAATCAATATTTTTTCCCTAGGATTGATTCAGGCAACATTCATGATAATAATATTCTATTGCTTAAAAGTAACAGACCATCAGTTAGAATCCTAAGGGTTTGTTTTCATAAGCAGAGGAAGGAAAGTGGCTTATTGGAAGGTGGGTGCCCTTGGCTGAGAGGAAAACTCCGGACAGCCCTCTGGCATTAAAATGTAGTGATTTATAAACCTGGGAAACACACTTCACTCCTCTAGACCAAAGTTTCTCACCTTGAAGTGGGAATACTCTTTCTCATGTTTTATTGGGTTGTGGTGAATATCACATTGGTTATCACAGGTTTATCTTTTTAAAGTATTTTAGAATGTTCAGCTATTCTTTCTCTCTTTTTTTTTTTTTTTTGGCTTCATTGGGTCTTTGTTGCTGTACACAGGCTTTCTCTAGTTGCGACACGCGGGGGCTAGCTACTCTTCATTGCGGTGTGTGGGCTTCTCATTGCAGTGGAGCACGGGCTCTAGGCTCATGGGCTTCAGTAGTTGTGGCACATGGGCTTCAGTAGTTGTGGCTCGCAGGCTCTAGAGTGCAGGCTCCATAGTTGGGGCACATGGGCTTAGTTGCTCCACGGCATGTGGGATCTTCCCGGACCAGTGCTCAAACCCATGTCCCCTGCCTTGGCAGGTGGATTCTTAACCACTGCGCCACCAAGGGAGTCCTGTTCAGCTATCCTTATAAATACATTCTTCAAGATCTTTTCAACTAAGCGTTGGAAATCATTAGTAATTTGAGATACAATATACAAAACAAGATGTAACTTTTGCATGTCATTTCCTTGATGGTATGAACCAAATGTTTGTCCTTCCCAAACTACACAAGGCGTTGGGTTTTTGCTTAGGATCGATTTATGAAAGTCGCTACTTTCCTTGGGGTGGCTGGGCCTTAGTCAGCTCTGGCCTGGAGACTTTAGTTTGTGCCTTTAGAGGGAACTCAGTGTATGGGGAACGATAGTCGAACTTTGGGTCGGGAACCAGTCATAAAACTTTTTGTCATGGGCACTTATATTGTGATCATAAATCAACATAACAGATACTAGGACTCAAACCAAATTGCTGTCAAATAAATCAGTTCTAAATTTCTCCTCATGTTTAAAGGAGGTCACTGTGTAGGTTAAAATATTCTCAATGTGATTTTGTTAGGAGGAAACTAAAATGATAAAAGGCTAATAGAGTCTGGCCAAGTGGAAGAACTTTGTTATCACCATGTTGTGAGGTCAACATTCCAACTCTTGGGGTGGGGTGAGGAGGGCCCTCAGATTCAGGCCACCCCTTGGCAACTGGCTTCAAACCTAAGGACTCCTGGGTCCAGACCAGGCTTTGTCTAGACACATCTTTCCAGGACTAGAACACAGTCAGACCTTCAGAAAAGGCATTCCCTTCTATTATCTCACTGGTCAGTGTTGGGCATTATTAATCTCTACTGGACGAAAAAATAAGTTTCAAAATTGTGTCCATCATCAGTATTATGAAATAGACTATTGTTCTCCCAAAGGTTCAAGAATGTCATTCTCCCATTAGGGTGTCAGCGATTAATAATTCTCCCTTAGTTAAGACTATCATAGTGACAGAGGGTCAACTGAGATCCACTGATTTGTTTTTTTGTTTGTTTGTTTTTTGTTTTTGTGGTACGCGGGCCTCTCACTGTTGTGGCCTCTCCCGTTGCAGAGCACAGGCTCCGGACGCGCAGGCTCAGTGGCCATGGCTCACGGGCCCAGCCGCTCCGTGGCATGTGGGATCTTCCCGGACCGGGGCACGAACCCGCATCCCCTGCAATGGCAGGCGGACTCTCAACCACTGCGCCACCAGGGAAGCCCCGAGATCCACTGATTTGGAAGGAAATTTTATACTCTTGAAGAGCGCACATATTCTGTGTTCAGTAGGAAAAGAAATAGCTGCAACCTTAGGTCAACAATTCATAATTCATCAACAAGAAAAACAAAACCTTCCTGTTTTGTAAGTAAATAGAAAATAAACCATATTGATTTACTGGGGGAGACAATAAAAGTATACGTAAAAACAACAATCAAAGATGAAAAATAAATAAGCAGTACATATAGTTTCAGGTAGTGGTCAGTGAAGAAAATGAAATACATGGGGCAATGAAATTGAGCATAAATGGGGGAGAGTTGGGCAAGATTAGGTGAGGGAAGACTTCTTTGGATAAGCAACATGTGTGCTAACACTCAGAGAAAGAGCAGGAGAAGCCAGGTGACAAAGAATGATCCAGGTAAGGGAATTCCTTCAGGGGTCTAAGGAAGAAAATGCCATGTTTGGAGCTTAGCAAAAAGAGGGGACACTCGAAGAAAATAAAGTCAAAGAGGTAGGCAGGGACCAAATCCAGGTGCTCTGTGAATGAGATGCTGCTGCTGCTGCTGCTGCTGCTGATGATGATGATGATAATGATAATGATGCTGATGTGGATGATGCTGATGATCATGGGAAGCCATTTGAACATTACAAGCAAAGGAGTGAAATGATGGGATTAAAATTTGGAAAAAGCTCTCTGAGTGCTCTGTGGAAAATAAGACTCTAGAGGCAGAGAGGGATGGGACAAGAAGGGAAAGAGGGAAACCAAGTAAGATGCTGTTGCAGAAAAGCAGAATAGAGATGATGGACTAGTTGGCATCCGTAGGGATGATGTGAGGTGGAGGAGTTCAGGATATAGTTTGCAGGAGAGCAGAACAAACAAATTTGCTGCTGTATTTTTGTAGGTTATAAGGAAAAGAATCTGGTCCAGAATCTCTTCTGTTTTTCTCCCCAAGGACTGGATTGATGGTGATCCCATTTTACAGAGATGAGGAAAGTTTGGGAGAAATGGGGTAGGGATAATGGGAGAAATTAAAAAAAAAAATTCGATTCTGGTGTGTGAACTTATGAGAAGTCTGGTAAACAAATACCCAGTGGAAATGGGCAGAAGGTAGTTGACTAGACTGGTCTAGAGTCAGTGGGGAGGGCCGAGCCAAAGATGAAAGCATTGGGAATCATCAGCATAGAGATGATGTTTAATGCCTTGGGCCTGGACAAGATAACTGTATGAAATTTCTCCTTCCAGTTATTTTTTTTTCTGGGTTTCTATGAATCATAGTTTTTCGGAATTTAACAGGACTCTTCATAGCTTCCATTGCTCTGGGTAGGTTCACATTACATTTAGCATAATACATTAAGTTTGCAGCTTCTATTTCCAGGTTTGTTGCAAATTGTTGATAAAATTCACAAGTGCTCTATTTTATAACAGTGCCCTGGGTTCTTTTCTTATGGTTGTTAATGAGCTTGAGAGTTTTTTATAATGCAGAGCATAAACTTTAAGCACATTTCCTTGCATGGGACCTAATTATGTATAACTTTCTGCTTATAGCAGAAGGTATGTTCCTTTTAAAATTGGAGGAGGGTTGATGCCTGCTGTGTTCATAGACATTCAGCCCAAGTTTTGAGTTTTTTCCATTTGGGATGTTGACAGTTTGACATGTTTAACAGGTCTAAGTTATATAAAACAGTATTTGAATGAAGACAAGGAATATCGTGGCGAAGTAGATTCATAACTGAGACTGTTGGCACCTTTCTTTCCGTAATTTTTCACAGGTTTAATAGTCAAATAATAGTAATTTATATCAATTGAATTGCAGTTGATTTTAATATCATCTAATAAAAGAAACTTAAACTTCTAAGTGAATTTATGCATTATAATTAATATGTGTTTGCTGTTTCTTAAAAAATTAAATACTTAAAATTGTATGATTACTGCTGGAATTATTTTAATAGATCATTTTTCCTTGCCATATTTTCAATGATTTTATTTATTTTAAAATGGGTGATAATTTTATATATGCCAATTTTATCTATGGAGACTGTACTCAAAATACATCTCAAAATATATCTATGCAGCTACCTCGGGGGTCAACTTTGCAATATTAAGTGTGTTATTTAGTTAGTTAGGGCTGCTGTAACAAGGTTCCACCAACTCTTTGGCTTAAACAACAGAAATTTATTGTCTCTTTATTCTGTAGACTAAAGACATAAGGTCAAGGTGTTGGTTCCTTCTGAAGTTGGAAGAGGGAATCTGGTCCATGATCTTCCCAGACTTCTGGTGGTTTGCTGGCCATCTTTGGTGTTCCTTGACTTGAGGAAACATCACCCTGGTATCTGCCTTTATCTTCAATGATGTTTCCCCTCTGTGCATGTCTCTGTCCAAATTTCCGCTTTTCATAAGGACACTAGTCATTTTGGATTAGGGACCACCCTAATAACTTCATTTTAACTTGATTTTATCTTTAAAGATGCTAAAACCAGTTATGATCACATCCACATGTTCTGGGGACTAGGATGCCAATATGTTTTTTGGGGAGAGATACAATTCAACACGTAAAGGTATGTAATCTCCTTTCCTCCCTAACATTGCTTATTTTCCTTAGACATTTTTAGTGAAAAATCCTGAGGATTTTCTGATTGTATCTATATATGTATATCCCTAGGAACACACACGTAGCCCCATTTATACATTTATAACACATTTGTGAAGCCAGTGTATGTCTCCTGCCCTGACTACTTCTCTATGTTCCAAATTTGTATTTCTGCCTGCTTTCTTATCACCTCCAACTGGATGAATGATAGACATTTCCAGCTTAACACGTTCAAAACAAATTTTTGATTTCTATCCCCATCCTCTAATGTTCTTCCATCATTCTTTTCCACCTCAGTAAGTGATTCTTCTATTCCCCTAAACTTTGCCCAAAGAGCTAAGTCATCCTGACATGTCTCTTTTCCTTATTCCTTTCTTATATCTATTCCATTGCTGTAGTAGTTTCATATTGCTGCTGTATCAAATTACCACAACTTAGTGGCTGAAAAGGACACACATTTATTTATCTCACTGTTCTAGTCCACCATGTGTCTCACTGGGCTAAAATTAAGCTGTCAGCGGGGTGGCATTCCTTTCTGGAGGTACTGGGAAGAATAAACTGCTTCCAAGTTTATTCAAGTTGTTGGTCAAATTCACTTGCATGCAGTCCTAGCATTGAGGTTTCCATTCCTCTGCTGGCTGGTGGCCGAGAGCCATTCTCTGCTTCTAGAGCCCACCTGTATTCCGTGGCTCGTGACTCCCTTTCTTCATCTTCAGAGCCAGCAGCAGTGGCTTTGAATCTCTCTCACCTGTTCTCTGCCTCATCTCTTGCCTCCTCTATTTTATCTCTCTGGCTCTAGCTGGAGAAAATTCCAACCTGGATCCAGGATAATCTCCATATTTTTAGGTCAACTCATGTGTAACTTTAAGTTTATCTTTAAAGGCCCTTGGTGGAATTTCGATGACTGTTTCAATAACCAGAGCACAGGCATCTTGGGGGGAGAGGGACACCTTTAGAATTCTCCCTTTTACAGCTCCCATGTCCTGTTTTCTCCATTTCAGGACACTTTTGCTTTTCTCCCTTCATCACTGTAACCATATTCCCAACCACCATTACTTTTTCTGGATTATTACCATATCCTCCGCACTGGTCACCCTACATGATCTCTATGAATCATGGCTTATCAGATCCAAACAGGACTCTTTCTTCATAACTTGTATTATTCCAGGTGGTTTCACATTAACTTAATATAGTAAGTCGATCTTTTTAAAAACAATGCCTAGATAACCAAAAAGGACCTATGGTAGAGCACAGGGAACTCTACTCAATACTCTGTAACAGCCTATATGGGAAAAGAATCTAAAAAATGAGTGGATATATGTATACGTATAACTGATTCACTTTGCTGTACACCTGAAACTAACACAACATTGTAAATCAACAATACGCCAATAAAAATTAAAGCAAAACAAAAAAGTAAAACAATGCCTGTCACATCATGTCACTTAGATCCCTCCAATGGCCCCCTTTAGCGTACGATCCAAACCTTAAAATGCTCTATAAGGCCCTGTTTACTCCTGTGAAGTCTTGGTCACTTCACTAGACTACTTTCTTATCCCTGCAAGAAGCCATCTTTGTCATGTATGGTGGGTGTGAATTGTCTGTGATTCTCTGTTAGAATGTGAGAACCTGATCTGTTTCCTTAGAGCCAAATCTTCAGCTCCTACAGCACACTGACATTGGGATCATTCCACACGTTTGTTTCCCTGTAGAATTTAGGTTGCTTTCTTTCATTCCATAGAATGTGAGGCTGTCACAGTGCTGGGTGCCCTCTCCTCTTCCTGATGAGGAGTTCCCCTTAGACACTGTATGTGTTAGACAAGTCCTTGACCCCCCCAGAACTTGTAGCTTTACTCTCGTTGAATTCCTATGAGCTTTTCTTGAACCAGGCTTTACAAATTGTATTCTAATTTTGTAAATAAAGGAACTTCATTGAAGAGAAGCTGAGTAAGTTCCCCAAGGAAAGCTGCTTCTGTGGCTAGAATTCCAAGCAGTTGTTTCTATTGGCAGATTCCTTTCTGAATCATACCAACGTTGTAATTTATCCCAACTTTTTTGAAGCCCAGCTAAATAAATTAATTATTCAATATTTTTTTCTAAAAGTGAATATTTTCTTCATGTGAATGTTTAATGTCTTCTCTTTGACATTTTTCTTACTCTCAAACATGAAATTCTATGGACGATGCCAGAAAACTACTGACAGGGTGAAGCCACACAAAATAACACTTTTCCAGAACCAGAAGGTTAGAAAGCGGAGATCATCTGCTGAGTGGTTTGGGATTGGCACCTAAGACTTGTCATTCCTTTACCACTTGGTACCCAGGCCTGACTGTGTCTCCCATATTTCCTGTTACACGTTTCCTAGTTCCTGGGGTAGCCAGTGTGCAAGCAAGTCTCCAAACTCTAAAACCAAAGGCTGACAAAAAAGCTCATGAAAATCTCCTCTTCGTTTCTCCACTGATATACTTGGGATTAGAAATGCATCATTTAATTTCCCAATCAATGTGATAAAAGCAAAGTGACTTTCTGAGATCTTGGGACACGAGTGTTTAATTGGAGTCTGGGTCATGTTACTGCACTGGACACATCTGGAGAAGGTGAGCCCCAGGGTTTCTAGGAGAGAGGGGAAGAGCTAAGAGTTGGAAAGCTTGGAGAACAGGGGACAGGAGAGTAAGGCTGCATACAGAAGAGGGGAGGGAACTTGCAAAAACTGGGGTTAACATGCTGCAAGGGGGGAGACTCAAGGCTCGAGAGACAGACTTCTGCTCAGGCTCATGTTTTGCAACATACCAGATTGGTGCTGTCATGACCCCGGTCCCTCCCATTCCTGAATCTCTCTCATCTTTAAAAGAGGAAAACAGCGCTTTGTCTGCAGTGGTGAAAGTTGTTCTTGATAGAGGTAAAGAACTTTGCACAATGTCTAGGTCATGGTTACCGTCCAACTCACGGTAACAAGGAGAGTGTTTGTAAATTTCCCAGGCCAACTGGATGGCTATAAAGACATGGGGGCACAAGTGGCCTCAGCTGAATTCTGCATAAATGAAATACTGCCTTTATTCCAAAATCTGACCCCACTTAGACCACATTCCAGCAATTGACACTTCAGTGGTAAAGGGAGAACCAGCCTATGAATACGAATGCTCACCAAACATGCAGAAGGAAATACCTGTGTTCTTGTTTCCACCCTCTTATGTGTGATAGTAAAGTAACGCAAAACTTTGGAGTTTCAGAATGTGCCTTAATACTATACATTTATCAGTTACGAAGAAAAATACCACTCAATCTGCCAGGTCATAACTAAATGCTTACTATCTGCAAGTCACTGTAGGAATAAATAAACTGATATGTTTAAAAGAGATAAAATTGAGTTTCTAGAAGAAGGAGGAGCAGATTGCCGGATATTAGTATTTCAAAAATAAAGGTGAAGTGTAAGCAGTGTGAGGGTGGAGCCACATCCGTGTATTTTACCACCCTTCAGAATAGTGTCTGGAGCAAAACAGATGTTTAATAACTATTTGTTGAATGAATGAAAGAATGAATAAATGAATGAAAATCAAAACAAGAGCCTTCTCAAATTGGGAGATTTCTCAACTTTATTGAGCTATGTAATAGACTTCTCTACAATATTTGCCATCTGTCATAAACTCAACCTCCGTCCACACTGGCTTTTATTTTTGGGGAAAATAATCTTCCTGGGTTTTACATTTTACATTAAAATCATGTGATTATGTAAATCAACCATACTTCAATAAGAAAATAATAATAAAAGAAGAAAAAATAAAATCATATGATTATGAAGTGGAATGCAGGACCTCTGTAATTAGCCATTAACCATGGATACCTTTGGGAATCCAGTCTATTTCAAAGCAGGTACTGGCAAGTAATCTTGGTTACTTAAGAACAGGCAATGTTTTTCAGGAGTCCTAAGGTAGCACATGAAGTCCTAACAGTAATACCAACACAGGGTAGCAAAGTTGAAAACCATCAGCTGCTGCAGCTGTGACATTTACAATTATAATGGGGGTAACTAATTATGTTTGTTTCATGGTCTGGTTCATGTTAAATTTGTATTCTTTGAATCTATTTTAAAAAACTAGAATTGACAACTTTCATATTGCAAGAGTAGGTGGCCTCTTTTTTAATACACTAAATGCAGTTGAAAGTTGGCTTCCTAGATTTATGAATCTAGGGCATCTATCCTTATAGAAGCTGATGACATTTCATGTCGCATTTTGGAGGTAAAGGCATAGTCAACAGTTTGTTCAGTTCTTAAGATGCCCATTGTGAAATACCCTCTTTTCGATGCCTCTTTACAATGTAATAGGGTAGAGAATAACCCAAGAAGCAGCTATACTTTTAAATTACCAAATGATTCATTTGTGTTATATTTATCAAAATCTTTTCATAAATCATCTCATAACATTGTACTGGATTTATCCCCTCAATGATTTTAGGCTACCAGTGGCACAGGAGAATTCTAGAACAAGGATTGATTCATCTACCATTATGCATTAATATTATCAGCTTGGAAAATGAAAAGTAGTATTCTAGATCATTGATATTTTTGTGTGTGTTAACATTTAAAGAGAAAGTGAAACTATCTCTCGCTTTCTGTCTTTTCCAAACTTGGCTATTGTCAGGTTATTCCATTAGTGTCCCCACTGGCTCAGTGTGTTACTCTTCCATCTGGACCAACACTGGATGAGATGCTCTAGTCTCCATGGCCAAAGGGCAGTACCCTTGTCTCTTGCTGCAACTGCCAAGAAAGTGTTTGAATAGTGCTATCTAATGTCATCGTGTTTATTATGCAGACTGACACATGTCCATGGGGAACTTGCCTGAAAAGAAATATTAGTTTGTGTTGCGTCTTAAATCTTCCCAGATGACAAAAATCATGGAGTTATTCTTGGTGCCAAAAATGAAAAAAAAAAAAAAAAAAAAGAAGCTGTGCTATCTCTCTACTTATAATGTCCCAATTATGATTAAATTAGTATTGAAATGGTGGTGCAAGGTATTGTTAGGAGCCATTTGCAATGTTAAAAATTAAATTATTATGAGGACATATTTTGCAATAATAAAATAGATTAAAAAGAAATTCTATCATTAATGTCCATAAAAAGAGAAATTGAATCTCATAGTGCTTTACACCCCTTTGTTGTTAAGGGACTTAATTACCACACCCTTGGAGAAATATTCCTGTCTGCCTGAGCCTTGGGAACATAGGATAGTGAGGACGGGAGTCACTTTTTACTACTTGGCAAAAACCTCTATAGAGGTGGGGGTGGGGAGAGATGAGGGTTGAAGGGAATC
Organism: Hyperoodon ampullatus; assembly: GCF_949752795.1. NCBI lineage: Eukaryota > Metazoa > Chordata > Mammalia > Artiodactyla > Ziphiidae > Hyperoodon > Hyperoodon ampullatus. The sequence goes on from NC_136917.1 coordinate 166,258,300, forward strand.
CAATGACTGCTTTGAAACATAGTACTATCCAAATACTTTCTTTAATGAGCAGTAGTACCTAAGTATATTTCAATATGTGCCTGAGTATTTTTTGTAATTAGCTTGGTAATTTAACTTCCCAAATAAGAATTTTGATACAAATTCGCTTTCTGTTATTAAATTTATAATACCTTTCTGGTTTTAGATATTAATATATAATTGAAAGAATATGAAGAAAATCAGAAGTGATAATTTATGTAAAATTATTATGTAAACTATAAGGCAGTAGGTATATTTATATGCTTATCATTATATATCTCATGTAGAAAAGTATGAGTTATTAAAATCTTAATGAGTTGTGAGAAGCGAACAATTAAATATCAACAATTAAATCTATTAAAATAATTTTAATAAATCCACGACTAAGGATTTTTAAACAGACTCTGTTAGAATTTAGAAATCTAAATTTTATTTTTAATGACCTGAATTAGATCTGTTCCAGTTATTTATGGCTTATTATGATGCCTCTTCCTTTCAGGGCAGTTTTGTGTAGAAGAAAATAAAATATATACAACGTACCATTTTCCACAGTATTGGAAGAAAGAGTCTGTACAAAAAGGAGAGGAGTAGAATCTGATCATTTTAATTAGGTCACAAACAGAAAAAATGTGAAAATTTTACTATGGAAAGAAGAAACAAAATACGTGTGATCTTAGTGTTCCTATAGTTCTCAAAGCATGTGTTGCTCAGCATTACATATATGTGAAATGTATGTATGCATACTCTTGTTCACACATATCACTGCAAATACATATTCACATATTCTTTATTCTTTCATTTCAAAGATGAGATATTCTAACATATTTCTTTATCCATTTATAGTATTACTAAAGGAGTGTATCTTTCATAAAAAATGTTCTTGCTGCTTTACACAAGCCAAATTACAGTATTTGTTAAATTTAGAATTCTTTACATTCTTTTCATTTAATTCAGCCATTTATCTGTGAGCTTTCAATCTCACCAGTAGACAGGCACTCCTGGAAGCCTTCACAATGTTGTTTCTATTGCGTTTCTATCACCAAAACTCTGATTACCTTCAACTTCTGGGCTGCTGCTGAGGAGCTAATTGCTGGCATTTCTTTCCAGATCAACCTTTCATTACCAACATCATTGTCTGTAAATGTGCTGCCCAATCATTTTGAAATATAATTTCCTGTGCTAGTCTTCATTTTAGAAGATATACACATATATTGGTTTAATTGTGACATATTTTTTCAACTTTGAAAAATAAAACATACCATGTATTGTACTTAATATACCTGTAGAAAATATTTGGCACAGATTATACATAGATATGTGTGTGTGTCTATATATATATACATATATACATATATATGTATATATATATAGACACACATACATATTATACATAGATTTTGTATAGCTTTTTAGGGTGCTCCAAATATTGCTTAGAATTTGAGTGTCAGCAAATACTTTTCACACATTGATACAAAAAACAATGTGCCCACATATTGATATTTTCATGTCGCTATGTAATCAATCCTCTAAGTAGATAAATACCTCAGTGACTGCCTTGGTCATCCAACAGTGTCAGATGAGGAAACCTAGGTGACTGATAGAGAAGTGGAAGTCTGAGTCACATATTTTAATCATGAGTCATTTACCCTCAGATTCATATTTATATCCATGTGTCAGTATTGGATAACGAACATTTATGGTCCCAATATTTGGAATTTCCTGAAAGTAGGAAGGAAGTAGTAAGTTGATGCATTTTTGAGCCATTTCTAACTTTGGAATCCTCAGCACTTAACTCAAGTATCCATTCAATTGCAAGAGAATGCCATCAGCATGTCAGAAGAAACTCTGAGATTCCTTTGAGACTCCCATGCATATATAAATAAGACTCTTAGGAGACTGGGTAGTGATATCCACGTGCCATTTCTCATCAAAACAATAAACCTCGTGGCTTTATGAACCTCAACAGAAAGGCTAAATTATATTTCATTAAACCCTTTTCCATTGCTCTGATTCATCACTGAATTGTACTCCCAGGCATAATTCTCACATTTGATCCACACCGACCTCATAGGTAAGTAGGGCTTCCAACCTTTTTGGGTTTTAGGAACTAGCAAAAATAAAACAAAAAGCAAAAAGTTCTTTGACAGCCATGGATATCATGCTTGGGGGAAAAACACTGTATCTGGTAAAAACTGTTGTTGGCAAGTTCAAGATTTCATTCATGATTGGGGATAATGAAAACAAATTGCAAATGTCATTAAATAAGTACTCAGATATGTTGATACCTACAAAAAAGTTCTAGAAGACACAAGTTTCCAAAAAAAATCTGTTAGAAATAAAATACCTGTTTGAGATAAAACTTGCCATGATAAGTAACTTTTCTCCTTTAACACTGTTTCTTTCAGTTTTCCAGGGAATATACCTGTGGTTTCATGATTTACTAAAGCAGATTTCCCCACACATTTTAGTTGTTATTACAGGCACTATACTTACTTTTGATATTTATAAGCCAGTCCTTAGTGAATATTAACTTTAATAAATATTAACATTTTTACACTTGCCTTTATTGATCAAATGTTTCGGTTAAGTCCTGTACTTCTCATAAATTTTCATGGTGAGTGAAGATATGTTTTTTTCAGCTCTTGGTCTACAATCCATATATGAACAGGCTATAAGTAATAGACACTTCTCTCTCCTCTTTAAACCATCCCCTAGGAGACTAATAAAGGAGAAATTGAAATGTGTTTCCTTTCACTTAAAGAAGTACAGCTAAGTCATTCAAATGTAAGAGGATAAGAGATATTTAAATTTCTGTATACAATATTGATCTTAATGACCTTTGAAATGGTCCGCAAAACCCTAGTTGGTGAAGGATTACTTAGTAGGTGGACTGGATTGGGGGTAGCCCCCTCAGGAATGTGGCTGATTCTTAGGGGGCTCGAATTCCTCCTCATCAGAACCTTCTTCCTTGGTAGGGGGTAGGGAGATGGATAATTCAATTCTTCATTGCTGTGCAAACCCCATAAGAACATGATGCTGTGGTGGCTTTGGGGCATGACTCTAGGAGACAAACTTAAACCCTTGCAAATAATGATAGGTATCCTTGTGGTAAATAACACCAGTTCTGAAGTCAAACTTCTCAAGTTTATACACAGGTTTCATTGCTTAAAATCTGTATGATTTGGAGCAATTTTTAAAAATCTTTCTGAATCTCTTTTCTCATCGATAAAATGAGATTTAACTTGTTCCATTTAAATGTGTGCAGAAACAATGGTAAAATTCCACTCTGTGCTTAAATGGCTTTTTTATTACAACAAAAAAGACAACTCTTCCTTATCCCATGAGGATATGGACTGAGGCAGTTCCAGGGCTGTGGGAAGCGAGCCCTCCTTGTTGTCCAGTGGTGAGTTACCTACCCAATAAAATGCCAGCTTTTCTCATCTTCATTATTTTTTTAAATATGCCCCAGTCCAGAGTGCTCGATTGTGAACTAAGGGAAGCACAGCATTGTGGAGGCCAAATTGTGAATTTAGAGCAAGAACCAGGGAACATAGCACAAATCTGCAGAGCTAAGTGAACTGTAATTTTCAATCCAGTCCATTGGATGACCTGAGAAGTTTTGAAAATGCCAGGGAATCATTTCATTCTAGATGTGCTACAGTTATAAAGAGAGCAACCTCAGTATTTAGGAGCTTTAAAGAGCTGTAAGCTAAGCCTGTAGGCATCCTAACAAACACTTATTCAAATATACAATACCAATTCTAGAACCAACTTAAACTGTATCATACAAAGGCCTCCATGTTTTGGATACCTGTGCTTGGGCAACATTCAGAAATAAAGGTGCATTCAAAGCGTCTTGTAGAAAATTCTTCAAAATTCTCGAAAGAGAATTTAACATTTTAACAAATGATAAGGTACTGATCCTGTAGTGATTCACATGTGTTTAAGATACAGAGTTACAATATCTGCAAAGTCCTTTTATTAAAGATCAGTTTGGGGCTTCCCTGGTGGCACAGTGGTTGAGAGTCCGCCTGCCGATGCAGGGGACATGGGTTCGTGCCCTGGCCCAGGAGGATCCCACATGCCATGGAGCGGCTGGGCCCGTGAGCCATGGCTGCTGGGCCTGCACGTCTGGAGCCTGTGCTCCACAGCAGGAGAGGCCACGGCAGTGAGAGGCCCGCGTACCGCAAAAAAAAAAAAAAAAAAAAAGATTAGTTTGGACTTGTGTAGGCTAGCTCCCTACCCTGCTCCACACACATCGAAGCCCACCGTAGGACAAAGAATGAACTTAGAGATTGTTCTCAGGCATCCAAGAAGAAATGGGACAAATACACTATAGTTCAGATTATAGTGAAAGATTGCTGAGGAAATATTTAAATATTGCTCTCATTTGAAAAAAAAAAAAAAAAACTGCGGAGAAGCAAATAAAAAGCACAAAAAGGACACTAGAGTCCTAGAGTTAAAGGAACACCAGCCATATTGAGCCTGTTCATCCATGTGTAATCCGCATCTCCATGACAGAAGTCCCAGTAGCCACTGTCCTCTGTATCTTAACTTCCCACACAGTCAAATCTTAAAAGTGAGAGGACAGAATGTTCCAGGCTAAATGTAAGAAATCGTGCTAATACCCAAGGAGGATGAATATCTTCTACAGGGAATAATTATACCAAAATACTTAGAGTTATGACTTGATGTATTAAAATGTATGTTTTCAACAATTTCCTCATTTTTTTAAAAACACATTCTTCTGATTTCTTTGAACTCTAGTCTTTTTTTGCAAAGAACTATTTTTAAAGTATTCCCTTTGGCTTGTGTCTTAGCCAGACACATTGTGGGAAGAACTTAAAATGCTTAGTCATGTGCGTTTTCTTATTGGTATTCCTGAGGTGCGTCGGCCTAGGGCAGTGACATCATACCTAACTCTGGCCAAAGGGACAGGACCCACTGTGTTTTGAGAGAGCATTATTCATGATCACCACTTTACAGAGATGTTAAAGAATATCACATAAAGACATGAGCTAATTATGCAAAAAATCAAAACAAAAGCTACTTTTAATACTGGGAGATGAAGACCTATTAATCTTTAGTAGTCAGGGAAATTGAGTTTATTTCTTAGGAGATAGTGCCTCAGATATATGCTTGAGATATGAAAAAGGGTAAAATAAGCTAGACATTTTCCATCTGAGTTCTGCCGTAAGGAAATTTAAAATGTTGCATCATTCTGCCAAGGAGTGTGTTTGTGTGTGTGTGTGTGTGTGTGTGTGTGTATGCGCAGGCTTGTGTGACAGACAGAGAGAGAGAGAACTTTAAAAATGAGGAATTCTGCTTTTGTTATTACTAGTATTTGGAAAGCATGTATACTCACTGTAAAACTGTTTCATTGTGGCATTTTAGGAGTAGTCTATAGAGCAGATGTGTTTCTACCTCTAATTAATTAATGCATGAAAAAAATTGTGTTCTAAATTCATTCTCTTGCAGTCTTTGCAAGCATGTATTCAGTAACTGGAGGTTCCTGTCTTCAGGCTTTGTTTATGCCTAAAATATAAATGTATATGAATTTCATGGATTGACAGTGTACAACATCAGGGGTGCCAGGCGTTTGCTGAACTATAACCGGATGGATGGTCAGTACACATTCTATGTGAGAAACCAAGAGTGTTTTGAATACAGTGAACTTAATTTCATACCAGAGGAGAGCCCTGAAATCCTTTTGTCTTAGTCCATCATTGTATGAGCTTTAATTTTAGGCAATGAGTGAAGGAAGGCAAGTGTCTTGCTCAGTGTAAAAGGTCACAAATAAGAGGTTTTTACCCCAGTAGGCAAATGAGAACCAAAGTATGTTTTATTAATGGGATTTAGTATAAAGATCCTACACTCCTAGTTAGAGGGTTCAAATTTACACCGATTCACAAATATGAGCTGGTGTGTGAAGGTATGTATTTCCAGCCTCTGAGTAAGGAGGGTCCTACTTCTGAGTGTGTCCCATACCAGGTCACCAGGGTTTAGCTGCAGCGGGCGCCATGGGAGTTTCGCTTTTATTTGAGTCGTTGTCACTACCAGCGCCCTGGGCAAAAGGCCAGCATTGTTTGTTTGACTTCCTTCCTCTTCCTTTCCTCCCCTTCTCTCCTCTCCCACGTCCTGCCATCCATTCTGGCCATGGACAGCAGAGATAACTGCAGACTACAAATGAAAAGCTGAACTGGCTCTAAAAATATGACTCCTTGCAACTGTTTAATTGCAAAAGAATCTTTGTGCTAGAGCTTCACCATGCCCCTCAGAAGAGGCCTACTCAGTAATTTGGCTGTCAGTCATTTGTAATTTTATACCTTAGAGTCTGGAGGGATAATAAATAGAATAGAGTTTTCCATTGGAATGCTGATTGTTAGAAAATGAAAAGCCAAAATTTCCAGAAGAGTCTTTAAAACGTCTCTTCAAGAGATCTGGTTTTATCAAAATAAATAAATAAACTATTCATATTAAAGTTATTTAAAATCACTATGAAGTCTGTCACTTATTTATGTTAAAGCATTCCTGTATTATTGCTACTTGTTCTTCTACCCTGCTGTCAGTATTAGTAGATAAAAATAGCCAGGATGTTAAAATGCAGTTTCTTTCTTTTTATTTGGTCTGAGCAATTGGATTATTTGCCCAAAAGAACCACAACATAGTGAATTATTTTAAAATGGATGATAGTACACCAAATAGTGAGTCCTTCATTCTTTGGTTCTACTTTTATTTTGTAAGACTTAAAAATCCTTTATTTTCTTTTAAAACAACATTGGTAAGGATATTGCTGGAAAACTCTAAGGTTAAAATGGTATTTAAAAAAATCGAGCACGTTAGAAGGTAAATAATATTCCTGTTTTCATGCATGCCTATTATAATGTGCAAATATCTGGGATTGAAGATAACTTAGGGTTTTATTTTTTAAGTTTAACATACATACAAAAAAGAGCATATGCCATCAGGTATAGCTTGCTCAAGATGATGTGTATAACACTCGACCACAGTATTGAGTTTGGTTATTGGCTTATTTTCATTTCATTGTGCACATATAGCATACTATATCCATTCTTGTAACTGGGCATTTCAGTAGTGTCCAGTGGGGGCTGATATTAATATTGCTGATATGAGCATCCTAGGTGATGTCTTCTGATGCACTTAAGAACCTTTCTGTTGAGTGTATACCTGAGAGAATTTCTGGGACACAGAATATGCATAAAAGAGCTTTAAAAGAGATAGAGAGACATCAAATTTCTGTTTTATATTCCCATTTTATATTCCCACTCACAGTCTATGAAAGTTCTGTTAACACCCAATATTTGCCAATATTTGGCATTTGCTCTCCTCTCTCTTTATTATTTTAACTCTTCTGATGGGTATGTATTGACATCCCATGAAAGTTTAAATTTCATATCCCTTGTGACTAATGAAATTGTTCATCTTTTCATTTGTTTATTGGCTATGTGGATATCCTGTTTTATAAAGTGCTTGTCCAAGTATTTTGAAATATGTGTGTGTATACATATATATATATATATATATACACACACACACACACATACACTTGTATATACATACACACACACATGCACACATACACATAATACAGTATTTTTTTTCATTACTGCTCTTTCACTTTTTCAGTGGAGTCTTTGATAAACTGATTTCTCCAATTAATATGGCCCAGCTTATACCTTTTTTATTCTTTTTATGGTTAGCAATTTTTGTGTCCTGCGTAAGAAAGCCTTGGCTACTGTAAGGTCATACATGTATTCTATATTTCATTTTCAAAGCTTTATTGTTTAATCTTTCATATCTACGTCAGCACTTTTCATGGAATTGATTTTTGCGTACTTTTGAGATGGGAATCAAGGTGCATTTTTTCACCATATAGATATCCAGATGAAAGCACTATCTTTTCCACTGCATGGCAGTGTCATGAGCCTCATAAATTAGGAATATGTGTGGCTTGGTGTCCAGATTCTCTCTTGTTCCACTGTTCTGTCTCTCCTTATGTGGACACCACATGGTATTAATTGCCACAGCTTTGTAATGTGCCTTCTTATCTGTTAGGTTCAGCCTTCCGGATTTGTTTCTTTTCTTTAAGACTACTTGCTCTTCTTGGCAACTTGCATTTTCATGTACATTTTAGAATCCACTATCCATTACCTCAGCCTCTCCCTGAAAGGAGAGGCTGAAAAAAATAGGCTGAGGTTTGTATTGGAATTGTGTTAAATCTATCAGTTAACCCAAGGAGATTGAAATATTTACAGTATTGAATCTGTCAATCCATAAACATGGTATTTCCCTCCAATGATTTGGGTCTGCTTTAATTTCAACAGTGTTGTTACCACACTCAGGTTAGGCAGCTTGCTGTTCAAAAGCCAATAATCGAGGGGCAAGTGTCAGTAGAAAGGAAAGATGCTGTATTCAGAAAAGCTGGCAATCTGGGGAGAAGGTGGACTCATGTCCAGAAACCAACTCTGAAGATTGTGCTCAGCCATGACAATTTTTAAAGGGAAAAAGGGGAAACAATCTCAGTTAATCATTAAGGTAGGAGGTCGGATTCTTCATCATCTTTCCATTGCATGCAGACCTGCTGACTTCTCCTGATCTTCCTTTGGATGCTTTCTTGCCTGCATGGTCTGCCTGCAGATTTACTAAGGGGAAGCTGGGAGTGTAGAGTCAGACATTCTTTAACTACTTAATTCTTCATTCACTCCTCTAATCCAGGAAAGGAATCAACAGGTTAGGCAAGGCACTGTGTACATTCAGTAAAGCAAGAATCAGGAGCTAGCCTAGTGATCTCATCTTTATGATGAAGGTCTGAGGAAAACAGGGATGAACAAACAGAAAAGGGGCAGAGGAGCTGCTTACATTGTATAGTGTTTAGTGTGGAGGTCTTATACCACTTTCACAGATATGTTCCTAGTCATTGGATGTTTTTCTATGATATTTATATATATGATTATTGTTTGAATTTCTTTATTGCTATTGTACATAAACAAAATTGATTTTTTTTACATTTCCTTTTTGTTTTTACTCTATTGCCTAAGACCTCCAGTATACTGTTAAGAAGTATGGTGATAGCAGTGAATGACATTTCATTCATATTTAAGGAGGTGTTTTCAGTATTTAACTCTGATTGTAATTTTTTCATTATCAAATGGAGGGGACTCCTCTCCATGCCTAGTTTTCAAAGATAGTTTTTTTAAATTACAGATGACTGTTAAATTTTGTGAAAAACAAGTATTTATGCTTTTTTAGGATATAGTTTTAAACCATTATTATGAATATTCCACAATGTTCGGCTCATTCTGCTTCTTTCCGGGAAACACTAAGATCAACCAAGAATACAAAAAATTAGAAATACGATTCCACTTACAATAATGCTAGGAACAGAATCAGCCACAAACTCATATAAAGAAGGTATGCAGAGTTTAGAAACTGCTTTTCAGATTTCATTCGGTATGCAAATTTCATTTCAAAAGAAGGAAGGAGGGAACGATGGATGGAAGGAAGGAAGCAGGGTCAAGACTCAGCATTCTTCATTGGAACACAGAGCTCTGAAGACGTGGGGGAACATGGGAGTGACAAAAGGCCCCAAGGAGGACAAGCTTCAACAAGAGAGAATAATCTTGAGTGGGTGTTATAAGAACTGCATTTTTAGTTTTCACTTCCTTCATACTCAGCACCCCTCTCTTCCTCAATCTCTTTTTAAGCAAAAGTCAGGCCAAGATAAGGTCATAATTCAAAAATAAGTAATAAACCGAAGAGTTTAAATAAAGACAGTGGGTTAACACTATCCAAAAAAGTAACAAATCAGAAAGAGAAGTAAGCAACACAATAATATACAAAAGGCAGAGAAAGTATAACTCCAGAAAATAAAATTACCCCCAGGAAACCTAAGAGAAAGTTAGCCATATTCTTTTTTATAGCCTGAAGACATTTAAAATCATGAGGGGAAAATGAAATCAAAGAGATGATGATAAGACACAAAAGACATGAAAGGAGTAACAGTGAGCTGGTGACGCTCATGGAAAGATAGGAAAAAATGAAGCCATTTCCTGAAATGAAACCACATTCAAAGCCTCAAGAATAGACAGTGCAGAAATAAAGAGGACTGGTGTGAGGAAATAAAACAAAAGAGAAAAAACCACATAAAAGCAACAAAGAAGAAGGCAATAGATATGGAAGAGAGAGAGCTGGGAACTAATGTATGAGTGGTCATTGTTCTCACCTGGGAAAATAATTTTCTTAAAAGAGAGACTATCGGGCTTCCCTGGTGGCGCAGTGGTTGAGAGTCTGCCTGCCGATGCAGGGGACACGGGTTCGTGCCCCGGTCTGGGAGGATCCCACATGCCGCGGAGCGACTGGGCCCGTGAGCCAAAATTACTGAGCCTGCGCGTCTGGAGCCTGTGCTCCGCAACAAGAGAGGCCGCGATAGTGAGAGGCCCGCGCACCGCGATGAAGAGTGGCCCCCGCTCTCCACAACTAGAGAAAGCCCTCGCACAGAAACGAAGACCCAACACAGCCAAAAATAAATAAATAGATAAAGCAAACTGTCAACAAGTAAAAATAAACACTATAAAAAAAAAAAAAAAAAAAAAAAAAGAGAGACTATCAGCCTGAGACTATCAGCCTCAGCCAGTATTGTCTTCTTCAGTTTTCAATGTCAGAAGAGATCTGCATGACTTATTCACACACACATTGTAGAACCTCTAAGTAGGGCCATGAGTTGCCCGACTTCAGGGGTATCTTCACAGAAATGGAGGTGAGCTGAAGTCTGGAGGTACCAGGAACACCCTATTCTAGGTGAATAAAGCCCCCTGGCCTTATGGGACAGGGATATTTACCAATCTTGCAGATGACAGAAAATCTTATCAAATCTGCACTGGCAGGAAACACAGGCACCCATGAAGCATTCTTGCAAAACTGTCTTAGGGACGACATAGTCAATCAAGACCTATGATTGACTATGCATCATGGTGCATGATTTAGGTCTGGACATACAACTGTATTAAGGGAGAGTGGGATTGGTGTTGGTGTGTGGAATAAGAAATACCCTTTACTTTATAAAAGTATGTACTCTTTGAATTTTTAACAGTAAGCTTGTATTTTTTTTTAAAAATCAAAACTTAATTTTAAACAGTCACTGTTTCTACTGTATATAAAATAGATAACCAACAAGGACCTACTGCATAGCACAGGGAACTATACTCAATATTTTATAATAACCTATAAGGGAAAAGAATCTGAAAAAGAATATATATACATATATAAATAAATAAATATAAATAAATATCTATCTATATATATATATAACTGCATCACTTTGCTTTATACCTGAAACTAACACAACATTGTAAATCAACTGTACTTCAACTAAAAAATAAAAAAATAAATAAAACCACAAAAATTTTTTTTCAGTTGTAATAAACCATAAAAAAGTCACCCTGTTTGGTTCTTATTTGAGCTAATACTAAATACAGTCCTTTTCAAATGAGGACTAGTAGTAGTTCCTTTCAACATCATCAAGTATTATCCTGACAATTATAGTTTTATAAACTTTTAGAATTAAAGACAGTATTTCGTCAATAAGTTATCACCTTGTTAATACTCTCAGTTACCTAATTACATTGAGCTGTCATCTCTGTTTGAAATAACTTGCCCCAGTTTGTATAATTATAAAATGTGACCTGAGTCCCTTCGGTACACTGTTCAATAAAAAGTGTTTAAAATACGTTGTTCAATTTGTGTGTTTGTAAGTCACGGCTAAAATGGGGAAAATAGGGTAAAAGATTCAAAGGAATGTTTGAGGTATTACAATAGCTGGGGGTGGATATCAGTATATAAAGTTTAGTCTCAAAGTCAGCATCTAGACAAGTTCTCTTTTCTGTGAGTCTTTTGGCTTGCTTAGACTTTGCCATATTTTTTATTTCTTTTGAATTACAATCTCATTTCAAAAAATGAAAAATTTTTGAATAAACTTGTGTTGGTTGCAGTGCCCATCTTTGAAATATAACTAGACTGTCTTTGAATGTGAACTCTAAACAATCTTGAATCTCTCTCCTGCCTTTGAATTCACCACGGAAACAAAGTCTAGATTCAGTTTGAGAATAATTTTATGATTCTGTGGGGATTTTTTTTTTTTTTTTTTTTTTTTTTAATGCTGAGATGCAGATAGGGATCCAGATACAAATTCAGGGCAAAGCAATGGAAGATTAGAAAACTAGAATTTGCTAGGCAGGCTAGTGGGAGGGTCCTTTTGTGATGAAATGTTGCATAAATAATGCCGATGGGGGTCTAAATTCACTGTTGCCATGGAGACCTTTGTGCCTGGCTGAACTCAATTCTTTTCTCTTTTAAGACTGCAACCACTAGGCTTGTGGTATCTCTGATGCTTCTTGCTTTGCTTTCTCTTAAACCGTTTGCAAGTGAAAGCAGAAATTAAACTCTGATAATTTGACGTCCTGACTTTTTTGAGGCTGTTTTTCCACGCCGTTCGTGATTTTTGAGCTCCTCTGGGGTTCCTTGTAGCCGTGGTGCGGGACGGGAGGAGAGGAGGGGGATCGCCTGGAACCGCCTGCCTCGTTGCTTGGGAAGGAGGGAAAAGTAAGCCCGCATCTTTGTGGCTAGTGGGATTGTTTGCCTAGACTACGGTTTTGAAGTATTTAAGGACCATTTATTTCCAAAGGTAACATAGAAAAAGTGAAAAGTAAACGTATTTGTTTTTTGACTGCTTTCATTGTGAATGTTGTTTTTGTGATGGTTTTAACTAAAGTTTTAAAACTGCAGGTTGAGAGTTCTGTGTACAAAACATGGACAGAATTTATTTCTGGCTTCACAGTTGTCAGTGTGTTCAGTGTATTAATGTTGAAATTGTAAAAAAATTTAAATACCAAATTACCAAATACCAAATTAAACAGAAAGTAGTTGTAAGGATCGATGTGCCATTTCCCTTTCAACTAACCATTGTAACTGTTTAATAATTGCTTTTACTAAAACTTGGTGTGTCATAGATACATACTTTAGATTTTATGAAAGTTACGGTTGTCCGTGTAACTGGCCATGTATAATTAAGTGCGAATTATCTAGTAATTAAAAGCTAATTTGATCTCCCCCCCCCTTCGGTACAGAATTAAATGAATAACCTCACCCAGAAAGAAATTATTCATAGAGAGTAAAGGCATAAAAATCACCCAAACACTGACACTATGTAAGGTAACTAAAAATTCAGTATACTGGGCAGCTAACTTGTTGCATTGCATACCCTTTCTTATAGAGGTAATTTGATCCCTTATAGGGATAATTTAGTTCTCAATGATGAGCTTATATTGGAACTAGAATACAATAATTACATGTTTTGATCATTCTAAATGGTGCAGGTGTAAATGGGATGCAGTCATCCCATAATTATAGAAAACCTTTACCACAGAAATGTTTCCAGATTGCTTTTATTCAGATAACTCATTGAGAGAATCATTGACCAAATTTACAATGACTTCATAGATTTTACCTGTGTTGCTTCTAGAGTTAAAATATTTGTGATATTCAAGGGATTAAAGACACAATTTCAGAATGCTGGCAATTTAACAATATGACCGTCTGTGGGTGTTGTATATTTGTAGGAGAGGTGTACATTGTAGAATTGTGAGTATAGTAAAATGGAATGCCTCGAAAAGTCTTTAAGTTTTTATCTTTAGAGTGTTTCCAAATGGATGATAATAGCAACAGAGGATGACTCTCAGCTTATGACAATCACAAATTAACAATTCTACATGATTAGTATTATTTGAAATTTGAATGACTTTGTAACTTAAATACTAAGTACAAATAATGACCATGTTGACATAAAGAAATGATTTGTTTTTATCAGATACATATTGTTACATGTTTTAGTATTTTAATTGCCTAGCATGGATAAATTTTATTTTAAAGAAGCTAACAAAGGAAGGCTTGCATATACTCTGGGGGTACCTCTTAATAAATATTTCATTTAATTACAGTTAAAAGTATATGTTAATCATATTAAGGCTAAGAAATCTTTTCATTTTTAAGGAATGGAAGTAAACCTCAATGGTATAGATTGAGGATAGTGTCTTAAGAAAACTTTGACCTTTGAAAGATTTTCCATATATTGACTTATTTAATAATGCTGCCTATATATAAAGGTAAATGACTGTTAAGCTTCACTTCAGGAATATAGTGCCTAGGTACTCACTTTGGGTAGCATCAGTCTAATGGGTACAAATGACATTAAATCTTTAAACCATAGGGCACAGTATATGCATTTTATCCAAATAGTTTTTAAAAAAACAAAAAGTTAACTGACATGCAGAGATGCTATTACCCCATATTGCCAAGTATAAATATTTTTATGGGAAGGACATTTAAACTATTTTTAGGTAACTTCTCTTTAAAATCCAGGTATTTATATCATGCGGATATATCTGAAAACACACTTAAAAGGTCCTTTAGGTGACATTCTGAAACATAAGCAGAGAGTCAAACAAAATATGATTTAAAAAAATATGCATTCTGATGATTTCCAGATGCCAAATGGCAAAATCCTTTCTGGGCTATTTCACTCTTAAGTTTTATGCACACAATTAAGAAAAATATTTTCACATTTACCCAGGCGATTCTAGATTTGGTCCAACTCAGCTGATTATATTGTCAAGTTGCAGAATTACAGTGAATAAATCTGACCAACAGTTCCTGTTGGAATGGTTTTGGAACAAAGTTTTGTGTTTGTGTTTCTACAAGTAGCTCATTAACATCTGAATTCTGATTTAGAGTTCTGTTTTATAGCTCTTTTATAATTCTTGTATTTCACAATACCTTCTATTCACCAAATCTTTGTTGAGTCCCTTTTAGGTGCTAAACATTGCATCAGATGCCAGGTACAAAAATGGAAAGAGGTATTTTCGAGGTTCCAAGAACTGAAAAATCTGGTGGGGATGCAGATGTGAGAACTAGTAACTGTCATGCAGTAGACTCATTGCTCTCATGGAGGTTTGGCCAAGGAGACCATGAAGCAGCACTCAGGTTTATACAGCACGTTAAAATGTTTATTTGATCCTCCCAACCTGAGATGAAAAAAGGTTAAGTGACTTGTAGAAGATGACTGTAAATGAATGACTATAAAGATTATTTCTGTATGGCAGTCAGAGATATCCTATGAAAATGTAAATCCTATTATGTTACTACTCTATGTAGAGTAGAAGTCAAAGGCCACACAGTGGTGGGCAAGCCCCTCCGTGGTCTGCTGCCTGCCACCCCTGTGTCCCCTGCATCTCCTCAGAGTCTTGCCTCCTCATACAAAACTCCTTGCTTCTCCTGGAGGGTGCCCCCAGCACAGGGCCTTTGCATTTGCCCTTTACCTCTGCTTAAAACCCGACAACAGCCTCCCTCCACCCCAAATCCAGCCCAGGTAGACACGTTGCCTCACTCCATCAGCTCTTTCAGATCTTTGCTCATCTATCACCTTGTCAGTGAGTTTAACTACTTAAATTCCCTCCCCATCTTTTCCTGAATTGGTATTCTCCATCGCCTTTACCAAAGATGGTGCTCTGTGTAATCCACCTATCCGTTTTGTTCAATGTTCATTTTCTCCACTAGACTGTACACCCCACAAGGACAGGGATTTTTGTCTGATTTCTTTCATTGATGCTTTCCTAGCACCTAGACCCACGCCTGCCTTTTTTTACTGAATGAACAAATGAAGATCTGAATGTAGTTGCCTCTTTGTATCGGTGGGTCCTGCATCCACAGTTCAAACAACTGCAGATCGAAATATTTGGGAAAAAATAATTCCAGAAAGTTCCAAAAAGCAAAACGAATTTGCTGGGCCCTGGCAACTATTTACAAAGAATTTACATTGTATTCATAACTATTTATTGTTACATAGCATTTACATTGTATTAAGTATTATAAGTTATCTAGAGATGGTTGAATGTGTGTAGGAGGATATACACAGGTTATATGAGACTACTACACCATTTTATATAAGGAACTTGAACCTCTGTGGATTTTGATATCCACTGGGTGTTCCAGAACCAATTCCTCAAGGATACTGAGGGATGACACCAAATATATAGCGTTCTACTTTATTCTTGTTTCAGATTTTTAAAAATAAAGTAGAGGATGTTGAAAGTTATCACTTGCAACCTATTATTGTAGCTTAAATGTGAAAGCAGTCAAATACAAGAAGCAGATTCATAATTGCTTGTGCATGAACATTCCTAGCCAAGTCTCCTATGTTATTACAGAATAGGAGCTGGGAATTTCCCTTCTGTGGCATGGTCTGTGACATCAGATGGACTCTTAGTGAAAAAACCCAGCTTCTTCTCCCCTTGTCCCACCCTCCAGCTGTGAAAACTTGACCAGTGCCTTCAGTTAGTTTCTATAGCCTTAGGTTGCTTCTCAGCATAAAAGGTGTGGTTTTCACTGTAATAGTCCAGCTCTCCCTAAGGTTCTGTGATTTATCTGTATGGTCTCCAAAGTATTTTTTATAAGAAACACACAAAGAAGTATGTACAATCTCTAAAATGTTAAATCATGTATTTCTTGATGTTTCTAATGTCCATTAACATGAGAAAAAGAGTCAACGGCCTGAATTATTTATGTGGGCATGTGCAGTCAGCAGCTCGGTTAAATAAAATGCTACTCAAAAAGCAAAATACATTCTTGGGACCTTAAGAATTACCAGTCAATATTAATCGTGTCCATAGTGATATCTTGTATCATTTGGCCATGTCTCATGCTGGCTCACCTAGAAAACATAATAACATTGGGTATATTTTGTTATTTGTGGATCAGATCACCTGCCTCTGTCTCATCAAGTTCATTGTACATTTGACAAGTTTAATTAAACTCAGTACTTGTGGTTTTAAAAATAAACTCTGCAAGCTCTAGGAATTTAATAAACACTACAGTGTGGCTAATTTCATAGTGACCTTCTCTAGCATCTCAATATTTTTCAAAGATGTGAAGTTTACTTCCTCTAGGAATAAAACTGTTGAGTTTGTCTGTGGATTCCAGTGGTACTAGCTCACTTTTGAAGAAGAAAAACTAATTTTCTGTGACAGTCAACTGTCTGTTTCAGTATGAGGCAGATAGGTTATTGAACCTTTCTGTATGCCGTAAGCCTCAGCTATTTGCACAGAGTGTAATGTTTGTATGCATGTCCCTCCAACGAGAGGAACTCGCAATGTGATTATTTATTGCATGGCCTCCTCATTGGTCACATGGCCCCTCTTCATGAATTTCAGCTGCTTCAGTTCATTTCAAGCCCTCATGCTCTTCTGAACCAATTTCTGATCACTTTCGTCAGCATTAATAGAGTTTCTGCAGGAGATACTCTATTTGACATGGAAATATGAAAGGCAATTAAATTTAGGTGCCATGTTTGGGGATTAACTGCACCTACATTGTCACAGAGAACTTCTGCCAAAAATAAAAACCCATCAGTGCAGAGGTGAAGATGAAAAGACTTAATGAGGGACACTTGGAGTGGGCTGTCGCCTGTGTCTATGAAATCACAGGCCCCTGGGTTGCTGGGCTGTTTGGCTTTGCTGCTCCCCAGCTGTTTGCAGCCCAGAGAGCCGTGCTGGAGCGCAGTCCTGCCTTCTACCTGATATTACTTTGCAGACTCTATTGTATTTGGCAAACAAAGTACACAGATATTTGTCAAATGTTGTACATTTCCTCTTTAGGGACTTATGTAGTCTCTAGGTATATGGACTTAAACAGGAACTTAGCATTTCTTCATTTAAAAAATAATTAACTTGACCCTTCCTTTTATTATTGCTCTGAAATTATAAGTGATGCACTTACTGAGCTCATCCAGTGCTCCTGATTATGTGTTTACTTACCGTATCTCATTAAATCCTCACAAAGGCCTTATATGTGTTAGATATTATCCCTGTGCTATGGATGAGAAACAGTAAGCTGAGTAATTATTTTGTTCTGTGGTATGTCCATGATCACGGAGATAAATTAATGTAAGATTTAAAATCCGTGTCTGCTTAACTCTGCAACTCACTCTTGTTCAGCCTTCCATCCAATGGCACTGCTCACTTAACTGTCTCACTTAGATTTTGGAAAACCTTTGTTGAGTTTTGCCTTTTCACTGATATCCACTCCCCACCCATCCCCCCCCCATTTCATGTCACTCCCTCTGGTTTTTTGTTGTTTTTTTGTGTTTTTCTTTTTGTTTTTTTTACTAGTCAACTCCAGCCCAGGGGCTCCAGTCTGCTCTGCCTTTTACTGTAAATGGTTTTACCCACTAATCAGCATGTTCTTATTTGGAATCCTGTGGGGCCCAGAACTCAGGGATGGGTAACGGTGTGCTCCGGAAAGCCCTCCCGTATCAGAATCAGCAACTATTATAAATGCAGCTTCCTGACTCAGCATCTCAAAGGCTGGGCTTGGACATCTCCATTTTTAATACTTTTCCCTAGAAAACTGCTAGATCCATGACTACTTGAGAACCACCTCTCTGATTCTACAGATGGAGAAATTGGCTGTACAGGAGGTGGAGGGTCAAGTTCAAGGGCGATCTGACAGTTCTCTGCGGAGAATAGGGTAGAGATTGGAACAGTCTTATCTGCCACCTTGGAGACTCATGCAGGTGACAGGTTCAAGGTGACAGGAGATTGGAGGGGTCACCGGCAGGTGATTAGTCTCAATCTTGTATTTTTCCAGGCCCTCCCTCTGCCGTGCTGTATTTGTGCATGCACACATAGACACAGAGAGGGAGGCAGTCAGACGGGAGGGCAAGTTCTCTTTGCCTGGATACCAGCTGGGCCACTCAGTGCTAAGAGGGTGGATGCTGTACACATGGGTCCAGGCCTGGTCTTAGGAGGTTGTCCCCATTTCTCAGTCCACTTCATTTTCACCCCATTTAATAAGTCTACAGGTCTCAGTATTTCCAAAGCATCTCACAAGGATGTTTAAATGAAATGGCATACATCGTGCGGTTGTTGTTACAGCCCTATTTACTGAGCTTCTACTACTTGCCGTTCCCTCTTCTACAAGTTAGGAATAAAGAGCTGCCAAGCCACTGCCATCGTGGAGCTGTCATCCTAGTAGGGGCCGAAAGATAAATCAATGACTGCTGTTACTATCACTCCTCCTTTCCAAAGCACCATGATCTAGGAGTAGAGTGTGTTATGGTGACACAGAGGCTATGCCCCTCCTCATGAGACCCAGCAAGTTTGTCACTGTCAGTGTCCTGTAAGACCTTACTCTTAACTTCCATTTTTAAGAGGAAGCCAGGGCAACTTTTTGTACCGTCCTTGTTTGTAGGTAACATTGATGTTTTGTGGAAACTTCAAGAATGTGTGTTTTCCTTGGAGACAAAATTTGTAGTGTATTTAACCAGGTATGAAGTCGTTTTTCATGGTAGCTTTTCACCCTTATCTGGGGTGTAGTAGGACAAAACATGGGCCTGGAGGTCAGAGGCTTAGTTTCTTGTTTGTTTGTTTAATTTTTTTTTCAGAGGCTTAGTTTTATATGCAAGCCTCGGTACACTCCAATTGTAGGATTTTAAGAAAATGTGGACATACTTTGTACACAACTTTTTCTCCGTAGGAACAGTGACATTCTTCTTATCATGCTCAGGTGCAAGGTGATGGCATTTATGAAGTATAGGATAACTTCCTTTTCCATCGGCACAGGAACATTTGACTGGATCAAGGTTCCCCTACTGTAATCTTGATTTATTTTGTGGCAGTGTATTATTCATCTTAGAACAATGTGTATGTTCACAACTTTTGAAGATAGCATTCTAAAGGGGTTTAAAGTTAGAAGGTGACTCTGCTCACTGAGGCATGAGCTGAAAGATGCCAAAAGATGTAGTTAAGTGACTATCTCCCTCCAATCCCTTCTATTTCTTTTCTTTCTTTGTTGCTGTTTTTGGCTTTTGGTTTGTTTGTTTACTTCCTTATTGGGGTAATATATTTGGAGTAAGAGCAGTAGAGTGGGATCAGGTCTAACTCTGGTGTGAACCTTATTTCATTTCATTTCTTCTCCCTGGTATGTCCCCAAAGGGCTCTGAGGATCTCAATCTAGTCACTAAATCCCTCTGTACCTCAGATTTTGTACCTGCAAAATTAAAAGCTTCAATTTTGGGCTTCCCTGGTGGCGCAGCGGTTGGGGGTCCGCCTGCCAATGCAGGGGACGTGGGTTAATGCCCCGGTCCGGGAGGATCCCACGTGCCGCGAAGCGGCTGGGCCCGTGGGCCATGGCCGCTGGGCTTGCGCATCAGGAGCCTGTGCTCTGTGGCGGGAGAGGACACGGCAGTGAGAGGCCTGCGTACCGCAAAAAAAAAAAAAAAAAGCTTCAATTTTGTGATCCCTTCCAAATGAACAGGATTTTATTATCTCTCGTACAGGGGCCTCCCTGTGCTGAACTGTCACCGTTTAGCTGTGGAACAGAGCAGGTTGGCTGAGGCTGGTACCATACTCAGGTTCGCCTGCTCACTACTCTAAAGCCAGTACTCGAGAGGCAAGTGTTGGTTGGAAAGGAAAGTTTGCTTTATTCAGGAGGCCAGCAACCTGGGAGAAGGTGGATTCGCGTCCAAAAACCTATTCCAAAGATTCTCCTCAGTCATGGAGGTTCTTAAAAGGAAAAAGGAGAAGCTAGTCACAGTTAATCATTTGGGGAGGGGTTCAGAGTCCTCTTCATTTTTCACTGTGTGCAGACCTGCTGACTGTATGTAATCTTTCTTTAGATACCATCTTGTTCACACAGTTTGTTCATGGGATTATTGAAGGGGAAGCTGGGGGAAAGATCTAGTCATCTGTTAATGACTCATTCTTCATTTCTACTTCTTTAATCTAAGGAAAGAATCAACATGTTAGGCAAGGTATTTTGTGATCAAAAGATTTGAAAGGTGTGCTTGGGCTGGAGGTCAGTTAAGCATGGGGCATGGGGGCACCTGGTGTAAAGGTTAGTTAAAGTTTAGCTTTGCTAACCTGACAAGACAAAGGGCCTCCTGCAAAGAGCTGCTTCCTGCAAAGAGCTGCTTACAAGGTCAAGTCTTACCTGGGTCCCTGGCCCAACCTGTGTGTGTCTCTCATCCAGGGGTCTCCAGCCTTTGTCACGTTCACTCCTTGATTAGTAAAAGTCTTTTGAGCAAGAACATCCATTATGTGCTTATTTATTTATACATGATATATATATACTACTGTATCAAAACTTGCATGTTAGAAAATATAAAAATCTCATTTAAAAAATAAGAAGAACAATAGTTTAAAATATAGCAAGTCTTTGCTTCCCCAACTCCAATGGGTTGTCTGGTGCATCCCACTTTAGACACAGTTGCTGCCACATCTGAGCTGAACAGCTCAGCAGTGTTGGGAAATTAACAATCAAATTCAAATTCAAAACCTGAGATAGGAGAAATAGGTATACTTGTAAAGCTCAGCCGTTTGTCCCTTTAAGACCCTCTGCCTTGACTATAACTAAATTTGATGAAGAAGATCATATAGTTGTGAATGATCATTCATCATTTGCAAATGAGTGCATAATAACCAACAGGCATTCTGCAGGTGGGGGGCCAGTAAGGCAGTGTGGACATCACAGTGTACTCCATCTAGGGACTAGAAAGCAATCCAAGGCTTATGTTGTGCTTTGTATGTTGATGCCATGTATTAAGAATGTTTTTATATATCCCTTTGGATACACCATTTAGTAGATTGTTAAGAACTTGAAATAGAGCCTGCATTAGAGAAGCATTGAGCTATGTGTGTTCTATTCAAAACTATAATCAAAGAATGGAGCTAATGTCTTCAAAGCAAGCTTATAAAATTTGTAGATTATACAAGGCTAAGAAAATATGCATACATTTGATGCAAATATGCATGAATTAGATTTCAAGAAGAACCTAAAATGCTGAAAAAATTTGAGATAAAAACAAGAAGTTGAAAATTTGTGATATATGTCCAACCTTGTCTGTAGGTTCAAAGGTATCAACTGCAGATGTACATCCTGTATGGAAACCTAACTTGGCAGCAGTTTAGGGAAAAAAGTACTAGAGGTTTAGTTGAATTCAGATTTCATATAAGGCAACTATTTGACAAGGTGAAGAAAACTAATGCAATCTTAGGTTACATCAACAGAAGTTCAATTTCAATGCTACAAGACAAGTGATGCTTAAGTACTTGGCACTTTTCAGACTATATATGGAATAGTGTGTGAAATGTTGGGTATTAAGAATTAAGGGTGGGGGGGAATCTACAAACTAGAGAGACAATACAGAAGTGGGTAGAGAATGATGAGACCTCTAAACACGATGACGAGACTTCTGAACTGCCCCTTTGTAAATCACAGAAGAGAAGGTGAGTTTTCAAATATTGGTTGGTCTATCATATCAATGAAAAAGTCAGTGTGATGCTTTGGTGAATCAGAAGACAGAACTAGAACAGAAGTCAGAATCAGAATCAATTACTAGATTTTTACTAGAAGGCGTATTATGGTTTTGACAACTGGAGCTGTCCTTCCGTGGAATGGCATGCATCTAAGTTTGAGCTTCTGTCCATGGTAGCTTTTCAGCCAGCGACTGTTTGAGGGGCTGACTCATCAAGAAGGATGGATGATGAGGTAGATGACCCTCTAGGTCCCATCCACTTGTGAAGAAATCCTGTGAGATGTTTAAGACATTATATGTATGTTGATTAGAACTAGATGTAGGCTGAGTGCATCTAGATTTTGACAAAAATCTAGAAAACCCATAATGATATTTGCAGCACCCATTTTTCTACATGCTAAGGTTTTTGGAGGTAGGAGGAAGGATATGAATTTTGAAAACACTGCCCAAGTGATTCATGTACACCCACTGTTTTTAAGACAGAATAAAAATAAGGAAGTTATACTTTTCACATAAGTATTTATTCATTCTAGACATAAAACTCTATGAAAATACCTTAAACTATATATTAAGTGTCTGTTCCCTTAGCTTAGCAACCAGTTAACTTTGGGTAATCTATTGCACTATTGCCTCATCTATAAAACAGAAATAATAATTATTATAATAGTGATATTATTACTATTATTATTATAATTATTGTTATTATTTCCTGAATCCCTAAAGGATATTCACTCCACTATGGGAAGAGGAGGAGCACATTGTTTTATTAGGGAAAACAATGGCAATGGCCTAAATTAATTAAAATAGGAGGGTTCTTCATGCTGAGTTTAGTAGGATATGGTTTAAGTCATTTTGCTTAAAAATGTATAAGTTTTACAATATTTATAGATAGGCACATCTTGTTGCCTAATTTATGACTAGACTATTGCTTTTCCCACTTGAATAGCAAGAGGAAATGGTTTGGGAGAAAATTGGCCTAATATGTGCAAAACAGCTGCCGGAATCACAAGCAGCTTGCTGCCCAGCTCTGTGGCCGGGGAGGCTGATGTTGATCAGCTCTACCCTCTCTAGCAGGTAAAAACTGCAGTTGATGGAAATTACAGTCCCTAGTTTCAGGGGACACGAGGATAATTTGGCTGTTCCTAAAAAGGCATAAACAAAATATTGGCTAAGCGCAGACAGATGTTAAGGTTATACTCTGTACATGGATTCATGTACTTGAATTCCCTTTATTAGCATGGAGCTTATGTTGTAAGATCTTGCAGCTCATTATAACTAAGTTGTTATGGGCTGCTAATTTGCTAGAAGCTGCTGTATCATGAGCCAGCCCAACTACCTTGATGGGTCTTCTGGTAGTTAATATGGACTAAATGTGAATCTTTTCTTTTTTCCCCTGTGGTCTCTCATAATGAGATTAGCTTGTCTACAGTGTGCCCAATTCAGTGTACCAGGAGCATCTGGTACACCCTTCTTTATGACTGAAAATAAGCCTGCAAACTTGATAATGCACATCCATTAAGGCACTTCCCCAAATTGGGGAGATGTGGAAGGATGATGACTAGGGAAGGGATTTATTGGTCACAGTTCATTTTGCTTCTCAACGGTGATACAGTCATCAACACTGCATTCCTACAAGTTCTTGTTTGAATTTCAGGATGCAAATATGGATATATTCCTTGATGTATTCCACTTAATTCATTTCCAATAGAGAAATTTTGAAAAGGAAAAAAAAATAAAAGGAAAAGAAACTAAAACTTTCATAGCTTGAAGATAGGTTTAAATTCAGCCTTTGGAAGTTGATTAGAGAAAGGATCACAGTGAGATGTAGCTACTCAAGCCATGAAGCTACTGTAGTAAAGAGGGTATTTTTTAAATCATCTGTGTAGTATGATAAGGAACGAAAAGTAGACTCAACTTCTGTTATTCTGTTTGTATTTAAACAAGTTAATATAAGAATGTTCATGTTTTGAATGTATTACTACCTAAACAATGGGGAAATATATTTCACAGATGAAACAAAAGAGTTGATATGCATATTACATACCTGGTCAAGAATAGGAAGGACCTCTGGGTTGGCTGTCACTGTGTTATTGTCTCTGCGACACCACTAACTGGGTAATCTTGAATTATTCACTTAACCTCTCATGGCCAGTTCCTTCCTCTTTACACAAATGGATTGTATTTCATATCCTAAATCATTCACTGGGTCATTTGAAGACAAAATAATTAGAGTAACAGTACAGCTGTTGTTATACAAAGAGTAAAACCATTATACTATTATATCAGGGTGCAATTACATATAATAATAACTCCCTCTTACCTGATGTCAGCCCCGTGCTAACCTCGGGTCCCTCAATCAATAGCATATGTAACAGTAGCAATTAAAAACCATTCTGGAGGCAACGAAGAACAGGAGTTCTGAAGGATACACACAAAAGTCACCAGAAAGAAATGTCAATAATATAAATGTAGCGGAAGAGAAATGAGACCATTTCTTTGGTTGTAAGAGCCAATAGCTGTCTGTGTCCACAACCCCAGAGGACTTGACTGTATCTAGCTAATTATGAAAAAAAATCTACAGTTGACAGGGACATTTCAGGACAGGCAAACTAACATCCTTGCAGTGCAATATCCTTATAGTGTAGTACAGGATCTATGTTAACACTACTGACCTTCAGATGTTAAAAAAAAAAAAAAAAAAGTTAAATTTTGTTAGGTATTTTCTTAACAAGGAAACAGATGAGCTCAATAAAATTTCAAAGGGCTCTTTCCTTGGAGTATGGAAATAGATGAGATATGGTGCATCACAGTCAATGAATAATGAAAATCAGGATCATTATTAAATATAACCTTTTACTTCAGTCTAAACTTCCAAGCTAATTTGCCTAGTATTCAGTCTTGCTCCATATGCTTCAATCAAACTGAACTCCAATTACTCCCTGAAACACATAAGCGCACATTCAGTATTTGCCTACTTCTGTGCCTTGATTCATGCTGTTCCATCTGTAATGCTTTTCCGCTACCCTTTCACGTGGTCAAAGGGTAACCTCTCCCCGTCCATCTCAGATGCCACCTGCTGCGTGTGCCATTGTCCCTGATTTCTTCATTCTCCCCACCCCCTTCCATCTTCCCCAAGTGGATGTTGTCTTTGAAATTCATTTAAATCTCTCATCACAATTTATTATTTTACTTTGTACTCTAGCTGATGATGTACTTTCAAAGAATTGAAAAAGATTTCAATAATTTTGCTAGACATAAATCAACAGGATCTGTATTAGAAAGGAGCACAATGAGACATTTAAGTCACGAAGCTACTTTAGTATAAAGAGCGTATTTTTCTTTTTTTCTGTTTTTTGTTTTTGCGGTACGCGGGCCTCTCACTGTTGTGGCCTCTCCCGTTGCGGAGCACAGGCTCCGGACGCGCAGGCTCAGCAGCCATGGCTCAAGGGCCCAGCCGCTCCACGGCATGTGGGATCTTCCCGGACCGGGGCACGAACCCATGTCCCCTGCATCAGCAGGCGGACTCTCAACCACTGCGCCACCAGGGAAGCCCAAGAGCATATTTTTTTAAATCAACTGTGTAGAATGATAAGGTATGAAAAATAAAATCAGACTCTGTTGTTACATCTGTATTAAACAAGTTAATATAAGCGTGTCCTTGATTTTAACATTGTAATTAACACCATCTTGAATGATGCCTGCCTGCATTGGTGAGAGTGGTCTTCTGTACTTAGTCTCCTGTTTCAAATGTCAAACTCTTCCAGAAACACTCTCAGAGATATACCAAGAAATAATGTTTTACCAGCTGTCTGGGCATCCCTTAGCCCTGTCAAGTTGACACATAAAATTAACCATCACAGGATCCGTACATGAACTAATTTTGTACCCATGCCTTTCCTATTTGTGTCATTCAGCACCTTGCAGAATTCTTTGCACGTAAATATCTGTTGCCCTGCTTTTAGTTTATTCATTCATTCCATCAATGTTTATTTGGCATCTACTGTTGAGCTGGTACTAGAGATTTGAATGAAAAGATAGTATTGTTCTTGCCTTGGAATCAATCATAAGAATAATCACTCCAGAATAATTGGAACTTGTAGTTTGCTACCAGGGAAGTAAGTGTTGATGGCTCAGTCCCCTCCTTAGGTTGCTGTTAGTGAGAAGTGTTACTTTTGTATGTCATTTATGTGCCAGAGGAACCTGGTATTGTAGTACTGAAGAGAAATTAAGCAGCAAAATCACCAGATTACTGGAGACAAATTTTGATTTCTAGGGATCTAATGAGAGAACTCTCTAGGAATTTTGGAGCCACTGAAGACACTGGACACATCTCCTAGTTCTGAAATAATGACAGGTGCTCAGTAAACTTCAGAGAGCTACCAGTGAATTTCATTAGAGAATTTTGTGCTAAGAAGATGGTAAATCATGGGAAAATTGATTATTCTGCCACACAAATGATATAGCATAAAAGTAACTGACTATGTCAGTTTTACAGTTGAGATTTTTTTTTTTAAATACGGATTTCACAATCTCTCAAGAGAACTTTGGGGGCTAGGTCACTAGAAAGCAAGTACTTCCTGATGCTTTTCTCAAAATCAAAGATGTGTTCTTTCTTGCTCCGAAAATTATGACATACATTTCCTGGTGGCCAAAGGGAGAATATGTTTGAACACGGGAGTAACTGAGTTGTAATTACCACAAAAATTGTTTGATTGTAATTAAACAGTAGTGAAGTTTGGAAGAAAATGTGATGACAGGATTGTTTCAGTTAATTATTTTAGGTTATGTCTATAATTTCAAATTAATAACTATATTAACTTGCAAAAATCTGTCTTTGTGTAAACAAAAGAAAAAAATGAATAGGGACAACCAGTCAGACTTGTTTAACACATTCAAGTCCTCCAATTAATATATAGACTTAAGAGAGACATCATGACGCTTGTGGTCAGGAATATTTCCTTTAATGTTATAAAGCGCTCAGCCATTGGGGGATTAAATGTTAAGAACTATTAATTTTTATCTTTAGGAAATAAGGAGTCATTGAAAGGTTCTAGGTAGATGAATAACGGAATCACATTTGATTATTTTTTTAAAGATGATTTTTGGCTGTATCATGGAGAAGAGATTGAAAGCAAGTCTGAACGAGAGGCAGACACTCTAATTAGGATAATGAGTTTAGGTTTCTGGTCAAGAGATACTGGTGGCCAGAATGAGAGAAGTGTCACTGGGAATAGTGGACAGATTAGAGAGTTATAACTCTTCTGTCAATTTCAGCTTGGGGTTTTCCTCTACAGAAGCAATTCTCTGGCACCTGCTGGGTGTCCTACAGTTCAACTCCATTCTGACACTACCTACCTGGAGATGGCAACATCAGATCCCATAGGCTAAAGGCTCAGTCTTACAAGATCCTCCCCTGCCAGCCACCACCCTGACATACACTTAAGATGCCGATGGAAAGTCCAAGTTGGCGCTTGTTCCTCTAACCAACTGACAACCTCCTTTGCAGGTTCAGTTAATTGGTTAGAGTGGCTCACAGAACTCAGAGAAACATTTTACTTACTAGATTACTGTTTTTTTATAAAAGGATGTAATTCAGAAACAGACAAATGGATGAGAGGCATAGGGCAGGGACTGGGGAAAGGGTCCAGAAATCTCTCAGAGCAGGCCACTCTCTGCAAATCACCATGTGTTCACCAACCCAGAGGATCTCTGAACCACATCCTTTTGGATTTTTATGGAAGCCTCATTACATTGGCATGGTTGATTAAACCATTGGCCATTGGCACTTGAACTCAATCTCCAGCTCCCTCCCCCTTCCTGGAGGTCCAGGGGCTGGGACTGAAAGTTTCAACCATTTAATTACCTGTTGCTTCTCCTGGCAACCAGCCCCCATCCTTAAGTGTGGTCCAAAAGTAACCTCATTAACATAACAAGACACCTTTGTCACACTCTTCTCACTTGGGAAATTCCAAGGGTTTCTGTGATAGAAATGGGGATGAAGACCAAAGGTATACTTCTTATTATAAATCACAATATCACAGTGGTACTTAATGATTTGTTATGTATATTTGGAGAGGACAAAGTCCAGAATGATACACAAATTTGGGGATTAGGCAACTTGGGTAAATGAAGGTACCATTTACTGAAACAGGAAAACAAAGGAGGGAGAGCAGGTTTACAGACTGGCTGTGATTTCAGTTTTGGACAGAAACTCTGGGTTTTCCAGAATAGATGTCAGTGGACAGTTGGATATACACCATTACTGGTTATTGAAGCTGTGGAAATGGATGAGATTATTCAGAGGAAGTTTACGAAAATAGAAATTTAAAAGAATTCCAGGGAGAATGGTTGCTTAAGAGAGAGACATCCACTGAGAATCAGGGCAGCCAGAGAAGTGGGAAGGAAAGCAGGGGAGGGGTGTATTGAAAACCATATGAAGAGTTTGCTCCAGGAAGGAAGGAGAGGCCAACAAAGTAAATGCTAACTGTAGGTCAAGTCAAATACTGATGTGGTTTAGTTATGAGAGCATATATAATTATTCCACTGGTATGAATATTTAGCTATTTAAATTTCAACCAAGGGCTTCCCTGGTGGCGCAGTGGTTGAGAGTCTGCCTGCCGATGCAGGGGACATGGGTTCGTGCCCTGGTCCGGGAAGATCCCACATACCGCCGAACGGCTGGTCCCGTGAGCCATGGCCGCTGGGCCTGCGCGTCCGGAGCCTGTGCTCCGCAGCAGGAGAGGCCACAACAGTGAGAGGCCCGCGTACCGCAAAAAAAACAAACAAACAAAAACAAAAACAAAACAAAACAAAAATTTCAACCAAGAGCAATGAGTGAGAAAAGATAAATATTGGCCTTTTGTCACTCAAACATTTCTGTTCTGAATAGAATTCTTTTTTTTTTTAACATCTTTATTGGACTATAATTGCTTTACAATGGTGTGTTAGTTTCTGCTTTATAACAAAGTGAATCAGCTGTACATATACATATATCCACATATCTCCTCCCTCTTGCATCTCCCTCCCATCCTCCCTATCCCACCCCTCTAGGTGGTCACAGAGCACGGAGCTGATCTCCCTGTGCTATGAGGCTGCTTCCTACTAGCTATCTATTTTACATTTGATAGTATATACAAGTCCTTGCGACTCTCTCACTTTGTCCCAGCTTACCCTTCCCCATCCCCCCGTCCTCAAGTCCATTCTCTACATCTGCATCTTTATTCCTGTCCTGCCCCTAAGTCCTTCAGAACCATATTTATTTTTTTTTTAGATTCCATATATATGTGTTAGCATACAGTATTTGTTTTTCTCTTTCTGACTTACTTCACTCTGTATGACAGACTCTAGGTCCATCCACCTCACTACAAATAACTCAGTTTCGTTTCTTTTTATGGCTGAGTAATATTCCATTGTAT
The DNA here is from genome assembly GCF_949752795.1 of Hyperoodon ampullatus. Taxonomy (NCBI): domain Eukaryota; kingdom Metazoa; phylum Chordata; class Mammalia; order Artiodactyla; family Ziphiidae; genus Hyperoodon; species Hyperoodon ampullatus. Next base: position 166,288,114 of record NC_136917.1, read on the forward strand.
CTATGTGCCACCTCTTCTTTATCCATTCGTCTGTCGATGGACACTTAGGTTGCTTCCATGTCCTGGCTATTGTAAATGGAGCTGCAGTGAACATTGTGGTACATGACTCTTTTTGAATTATGGTTTTCTCAGGGTATATGCCCAGTAGTGGGATTGCTGGGTCATATGGTAGTTCTATGTTTAGTTTTTAAAGGAACCCCCATACTGTTCTCCATAGCGGCTGTATCAATTTACATTCCCACCAACAGTGCAAGAGGGCTCCCTTTTCTCCACACCCTCTCCAGCATTTATTGTTTGTAGATTTTTTGATGATGGCCATTCTGACTGGTGTGAGGTGATACCTCATTGTAGTTTTGATTTGCATTTCTCTAATGATTAGTGATGTTGAGCATCCTTTCATGTGTTTGTTGGCAATCTGTATGTCTTCTTTGGAGAAATGTCTATTTGGGTCTTCTGCCCATTTTTGGATTGAGTTGTTTGTTTTTTTGATATTGAGCTGCATGAGCTGCTTATATATTTTGGAGATTAATCCTTTGTCAGTTTCTTCATTTGCAAATATTTTCTCTCATTCTGAGGGTTGTGTTTTCATCTTGTTTATGGTTTCCTTTGCTGTGCAAAAGCTTTTAAGTTTCATTACATGCCATTTGTTTATTTTTGTTTTTTGAATAGAATTATTCTTACAGTTCTTATCCCATAATTCAAGTTAGTTATACAAAAGTCATATAATGAAAGAAAAAGAGAGAGAGAAATTCATGGAAAAGATTATAGAAATTTTGCACTGGAAGTGCCACAAAAGTAATTTAACTTCAACTTCTGCATTTTATCAGATGCATTAGTAAGTTTGCTCTATGCATACACACTATTACACACTTTCTTATATTGACCCAATATAATATATTTGGGTCATACTTTAAGTCATCCATCCATCATCCATCCATCCATCCATCCATCCAACCATTTACTGAATGCACTCTATGCTTGATGAGAAGAAGGTGATACTGCAAAGGCATGGTCCCTGTCAACAAAACATGTATGTTCTAAGAAATAAGACACGTATGTAGTTAAGTGAATTTGATACAGCAGTGTTGGTGCTGTGAATGTCATGGTCATTTGTTGTCTTGTGTAAGGAGTGAGGGGCAGGTCATGAAGGTACTTGTATAGAACAGATGGAATTAAATGAGTCAATGCTGAGATTGGCACCATAAAATTGAAGGCAAAGACATTTTCCCTAGACTTAGAATCAGGGAAAGAGTGGGGAAGAGGAAGTGGATATTCAGAGCAATGGGTACAGAGTGAAAATGTTCAGAGTTCATTTGAGGGACTGCAAGTCATGGATCTTGGCTGAGCCTAGGGTTCTAGTACTTCTTCTTTCACCCTTTAAATATTGGAAGGCTGGTTTCTCCATTACAGGCTAAATATAGACAAGGACATTGAAGTATAACTCCTCAGCATCCTCATTGCCTTCATGGGGTATATCTGAGTTTGGCAGTGGCCCTCTTGAAAGTCAAGGGCCTGTATTAGAAGAAAATATTTCAGTGGTGGTGTGAACTTAAATGGTACAGTGAGCATAATTCTTCCTATGATTGGACATAGTAATTCCAATATTTTATATCTAGAAAGGCAAGAAAAACTAAGATGAGTGAGCTGTAGTCATTCCTCATTAAGGAGAGTTGTGTTATTATGTTGCCTGTGTTGTTCCTAGTTCTATAGCTTCCATTAAAACAATGCAAATAAATACTCAAGAGCTTTGAGGCAGTGGGGTTCTGAACAGTTAGTGTGAGATCGACTTCTAGTCCTAGTCCCAGCTAATCTTTGGGGAAGCTAGTTAACATCCTTAAATTTGCAATGTCTTAGAAAATAAAATGCCTCCCTTTTTGGGTCAATGTGAGTAATAAATAAGTTAATGCATGTAAAGCATTTAGCTGAGCATGATACATGTTAAGTAAATACATAAAATATTGATTGTGATTATTGTGGGCTGTGTCGTAAATGAAAGTTATTCCCAAGTAGTTATGGGCATAAAAATCACTAGTAGAAACTTTTCAAGATGTACATTAGGGCCCCATTACCAAGAAAATTTTATTTTGTAGCTCTGAGTTACGTACCAGGTGTTAAAAAACAGTTCCACAGATTATCATGATGTAGGTAAGGGTCACCCTTATAGTAGCATCACTGAACTTTGTATGGAACCTAATGGATTCTTACATGATCTTAAATGCCCAAGAAATGTGGCCTTTATTTTGTGGAGCACTGCCATTTAGTGGAATTAAGTAAATTTTGATAAACAAGCTTTATTTGAATATCAACGCATTGGCTAGAACAAAGCAGATGGAATCTTACAGATTGAAGGAGTTGGTCAGAAAGAGGTATTTGTTATATTTTATTTTATTGAAACTGTTCTGGAAAGGTGCGTATGATTCCGCTTCGGAGCACTGATTCCTGTCATCCGCTGTCTTGCTAGGTGACCCAGGATGACAGCGTGATTGTTTAAAACATTAATCTGTCAGTTTTGGAAACTTTCACGGACAGCTCTTTGCCGTAGTTTTTGACTCATCGATGGGGTTTTCATAGCTTTACAGTTGACATTGATTTGTTCCATTTCATCTCGACATCTGGGCTTGTTCTTTCCAAACTTGTTGGATGCTTTGCTGTAAGCCTCCTATTATTACCCTGTCATCTGTGCCACCTTCCCTTCAGATTTGGCTTCAGAACATGTCTCCATGGGATGAAATTAACATTGCCCAGAATTTGTGGCTATGAAGTCAACTCGTTCATATGAAAGGAGAATTAAAAGTGATGTGAGAATAAAGGTCTCCCAGGATCACTTGATAATACAAATCCTTGATGGACGCAGAGATGAGGGAATCAGGGGGCAAAAACTCATCTACACAGTGGAAAACTAGTCTTTCATCTTTTCTGCAGAGATTCAAGCCAGAGGACAGAGAACAATTCCTAGACCCTGATTCTCTCCCAGGTAGAGAAACATCTGAGGACAACATTTATATGATGATACTGACTATAATTCACTGTCTAATAAAATATTTCAAAACATTTGAACAGTCATTTTGCTCCACTATTGCAAGCAGAGTCACTAAGTCAGATTCCCTAAAATCATTGCATCTTAGAGCCTGAAAAGAACTATCAATGATCTTCCATTTCTCTCCTTTGACATAGAATTGAAGTGATTATGTTGATATTGGTGCTTCTAAAAACTAGGTCTGACCTGCAGAAAAGATGGCAAGACATGGGGGGGGACTGAAATAGAGAGGGTGTAGTGAGTGTCTGGGCAAAATAGACAATGTGCTGAGTCTCCAGCAAGAGGCAGGGAGATATTACGGCAGCCTTAGACGGGAGGATGGAAGAGGTCAGGGGAAAGCAGAGTTATCTGCTGGGTGAAGGGCTCATTGGACAGGCCAAGGGACCATCGAATGAAGCCAGCAGCAGGCACAGAAATGGAATATAGAGAAAGGGCATCAGTCCCCAAGAAGGTTGATTCCTTAACAAGATGCTCCTATAAAGGCCCCAGGCCTAAAGCATGATTGCTATCTTTATTACTGACCCAGGGATTTACTCAAAATTAAAACTAGGTACGGACCAAATGGAAGAAATAGAGGACACAGTAGGAAAGTTGACTGAGTCTTTCAATTTTCCTCACAGGACTAGCACCTTGAACAAACCAGTACCTTCTGTGGCTCATTAATAGGTTTTCCTTCCTCATCTAACTTGATTCAGCACGAGGGGCAAGTTTTCCTGAGGGCTTATTGAGGAGAACCCTGGAGCCTCCACTGTGGAGGTTGTACCTGTCAGAGCCCATGCCCCTTTCTGCCCTCCGCCCTCATGCCCACCACCATTCCGTTGGCAAACAAGAGGACTTTTCACAGGACCACCGCTCTGTGTCTGGGTGCCTGCTGGTCCTCAGTATTCTTTTCTCCTATTGGAGGGGAGGGTGACAAAGAAGGCTCGATGCCTGAGTGTGTATTGTCCACCCAAACAGTCTCAGGATGCTTCAGGTCCCCCTTCCCATTTTGTCTGGCTGGCACAGTCAGTTTTCATCTTAAGTCCTTGGACTTCAGCATTCAGATCAGCACTGTGGGAAACACCTTTTATCTTAAACCATCCAACATCTCATCCATTGTCTCCCTTCTCCACTTTTGTCCAGTCTCCTTTACATCTTCTCATATGCGTAAAATCAGGACAAATCTAGTTTTACTTAATGCTCTTTTCAGTCTAAATTTTTCCACTTTCTCAAACCTCAGACTGATGTTATGCCACAATAAATACAATATTTATTGAAGGAATTAATGAAACTATGTGTAAGTGTCTTCTGATTTCAGTTTACATACTGAACTAGCTAAGCCCCCTCAAGGGACTTTACGTGGTTTTATCCATTTAAAAACGTTTAATGGGGCTTCCCTGGTGGTGCAGTGGTTAAGAATCCGCCTGCCAATGCAGGGGACATGAGTTCGTGCTCTGGTCTGGGAAGATCTCACATGCCACGGAACAACTAAGCCCGTGCGCCACAACTACTGAGCCTGTGCTCTAGAGCCTGCGAGCCACAACTACTGAGCCTGTGTGCCACAACTACTAAAGCCCACGTGCCTAGATCCCATGCTCTACAACAAGAGAAGCCACTGCAGTGAGAAGCCCATGCACCACAACGAAGTGTATCCCCTGCTCGCCACAACTAAAAGAAAGCCCACATGCAGCAACGAAGACCCAACGCAACCAAAAATAAATAAACAAATAAATTAAAGTAAAGTCAATTAGGTGAATACAAAAAAACATTTAATGAACTCCATTTAATTAAGTCAAGTGAATTATTAATTTAGGCTCTATAGGAAAAAGTTATAAAACTATATGACAATATTTCTTATAATAGTCATAATCTATGATGTGACTCAACAATGTGCTATTCTAGGAGTGAAAATCATTTAAATCTGGCTCTTAGTAAATTTTAATGAACTTTAGTATCATACATCTGCTATTTCTACAAATTTTTATGATCTCGAAAACAAGATAATTTCCACCTTTGGGGGAGGTTAAGGTCCTCTGACACTGCTTGCTTTTTTTAAGAACCTCCTTTACTGTAGGATGCCCTCTCTAATCCACCCACTTCTTTTTTTTTTTTTAATTGGGGCATAGTTGATTTACAATGTTGTATTAGTTTCAGGTGTACAACAAAGTGATTCAATTACATATATATATATATATATATATATATATATATATATATATATATATATATATATATGTTCTTTTTCAGATTCTTTTCCATTATAGGTTATTACAAGATATTGAATATAGTTCCCTGTGATATACAGTATAACCTTATTACATAGTAACGAGTATCTGCTGATCTCAAACTCCTAATTTATCCCTCCCACCACTTCCTCTTTGGTTACCATAAGTTTGATTTCTATGTCTGTGAGTCTGTTGCTGTTTTGTAAGTAAGTTCATTTGTGTCATTTTTTAGATGCCACATATAAGTGATAACATATAATATTTGTCTTTCTCTGTCTGACTTCCCTCTAGGTCCATCTATGTTTCTGCAGATGGTATTATATCATTCTTTTTTGTGGCTGAGTAGTATTAAATTGTACCACATCTTTATCCATTCATCTGTCAATGGACATTTATGTTGCTTCCATGTCTTGACTATTGTAAATAGTGCTGCTATGATTCACCCACTATTCTTAATTCCCATGAAATCCCATTCTCTAGACAGTTTCTAAGTCCACATTTTGGGGGTATTTCTTTTAACAATTTTATTTAGTATAATTGATATACAACCTCCACCCCTCACCCTGCCGCCTATATTTAACGTATAAAGTTTGATGAGTTTGGACATATACATACACCCAGGCAAGGAAATAAATGTGTAAACATACCCATTCACCTCCAAAAGTTTCCTTGTGTCCCTTTCCTTTTTTTTGAGGGGGGTGCTATAGAAACACTAAAAATGAGATACACTCTCTTAACAAAATTTTAAGTTAACTATTTTAACACTGTTGTTAAATATAGGAGATCTCAAGACTTATTCATCTTGTATAACTGAAACTTTATACCCTTGAACAGCAACTCCCCATTCACCCCACTCCCTAGCCCCTGGCAACCACCGTTCTATTTTCTGCTTCTGTTGTAAGCTGGACTATTTTAGATACCTATGTAAGTGGAATCATAAAATTGTTGTCTTTCTGTAACTGACTTAATTCACTTAGCATGTCTTCCTGGTCCATCCATGTTGTTGCAAAGAGCACAATTTTCTTCTTTTCAAAGGCTGAATAATGTTGCATTATATGTATATACCGCATTTTCCTTATCTATTTGTCTGTTGGACATTTAAGTTGTTTACATGTCTTGGCTGCTGTGAATAATGCTGCAGTGAACGTGGGGGTGCAGGTATCTCCTTTAGATCCTGATTTCACTTCTTTTGGATATATATACCCAGGAGTGGGATTGCCAGATCTTATGGTAGTTCTGTTCCTAATTTTATTTATTTATTTATTTATTTATTTATTTATTTATTTATTGCTGCGTTGCGTCTTCGTTGCTGCACGTGGGCTTTCTCTAGTTGTGGCGAGCAGGGGGTACTCTGTTGCGGTGCACGGGCTTCTCATGGCAGTGTCTTCTCTTGTTGTGGAGCATGAGCTCTAGGTGCGCGGGCCTCAGTAGTTGTGTCTCACGGGCTCTAGAGCGCAGGCTCAGTAGCTGTGGTGCACGGGCTTAGTTGCTCTGCAGCAAGTGGGATCTTCCTGCACCAGGGCTCAAACCCATGTCCCCTGCATTGGAAGGCAGATTCTTAACCACTGTGCCACCAGGGAAGCCCCTGTTTCTAATATTTTAAGAAACCTCCATACTGTTTTACATAGTGCCTGCACCATTTGACATTTCCATCAACAGTGTACAATTTCTCCACATCCTCAATAATACTTGTTATTCTTTGTTCTTTTGATATATCCATCCTAACAGTTATTAGATGATATCATATTGTGGTTTTGATTTGTATTTCCTTGATGATTACTGATGTTTAGTGCCTTTTTTATATACCCGTTGACCATTTGCATTGAATCTTCTTTGGAGAAATGTCTAGTCACATACTTAATGCATTTTTTAATTGGTTTGTTTTTGTTTTTTTTTTTTTTACTATTGAGTTGTATGAATTCCTTATTTATTTTAGATATTAACCCCTTTAAATATTTTCTTCCATTCCATAGTTGGCCTTTTCACTCTGTTGGCTGTTTCCTTTGCTGACAGAAAAGGAAGCTTTTTAGTTTGATGTAGTCCTACTTGTCTATTTTTGCTTTTGTTTCCTGTGTTTTTGGTGTCATATCATGTTTTATATAGCCTGATTTATATCACCACTTCTCCACTGAAACTGCCCAGAAGCCATATCAGCAGTCTTGTGCCTTATGGCTATTCTTGTATTTATTTTGCTGACTTCTCTTGTTCCTTCTCCCTGCAAATCCAGATAACCTGCAAAGATCTTTCTTCGCTCTTCTTCTCATCTCTCTTTATAGTTTCACCTTCACTGAATTAATTTAATAGCACATATTCACTTACAACCAGTATTATAAAGTTCACTAAATATATCTACATTTATTTTTCCCATTAATTTATTGGGTACCCACCAGGCCTTATTAGCAACATCCCTCTCTTGAATGTGCTCTCATCTTAAAGTCTCTAAGATACCCAAGAATTATTCAGTCCTGGGAGGTCTTTTCTCCCTCCAGATATCAAACTGAGTTAGAACTGGGGAAGGTCATCTTCCCACCCACATCACAGCTTAAGTATCTCCCAGTGGAATAGAAGCTCATTCACTGTTGTAATGATGCCCTGGAGGATACTACAGATGCCTTTATGCCACAGGAGTGATCCAAGTTTGAGAACCTCAGTTGCAGCTCTGCTAGTTCCCAATTCTAAGGTCAGTTTTCAATTCCAAGCGTAAAACCATACTAGGACTAGCTTAGGCCCTGACAGTTCCCATCCCCAACCATGTGCTGTGGCCAAAACAGCCCTTCCTATAAGTCTTAGGCCCTTGGGTTGGGGTAAGGTAGAAAATGGCTGTAAAATAAGCGACAATGCAATACGGCATTTTGGAACCCACTCTCTAGAGTTCATACAAATAAAAACTATTTAAATAATGAGTAAATATGAATGTTAATGAACTTCATAGTTTACACTGACATCACATCTCTCTACAGTAATGGACTGCTGTGGTCTCTGAAACAAAATAATTGACAGTATTGGGAATATTTAGTTCATTCAGTATTAATTCGTTCTTTCAACATTTCCCTTCTCTATGTCCAGATCTCCTAAAGCATCATCTTTGATCTCATTATCTTTCCTACTTTTGAAGGAATAATTTCTTTCCTGACCAAGGCTAATCCTTTCATCCCATTACCTTATCATTTTTGTAAAGTAAGGAAAAAAACAGAACCTAAGAAATAGCAGGTTTATGATATTTATATAAGGCAATGCATGTAAAGCACTTAGTGTAGGTACATTTATTTAAAAGATATTTATTGAGCACCTACTATGTGCCAGGACTGTCCTAGATACCAGATACAGTGGCAACTCAGCAGGAAAAGTTTTCTCTTTATATGCTGTCCTAGTAATTATGCACTCAATAGTAAGCGCTCAATAAATATTTTTGCCTCCAATTTTATTATTATGTTTTGTGTTATTTTATTAATAAAATATAGGATTTTAGGTGCAGAAGAGAAACCTCCTTGCTCCTGGAAGACCTTGACATTTGCTGTGTACTCCTTAGAGAAACACAGAGGGAAAATTCACTTAATTACTTGCTTGTTTCATATATGCAATGACAAAGTAAACATTTACTGAATGGACATTTTAAAAGGCAAAGCATTGATTCAGTTTCCTTAATAAAGAAAATTCCAATTCAATTAAAAAGTCATACAAACTAAAGATACAAGTAACCCAAAAGGAGCTTCTATTTTTAATACTGAAATAGTGAACAAAATTAAACGGGTAAAAACTTCAGTACTTAGCTCTTTAGTAGTACATTTAGTATTAATTTTTAAATACAGTGGAAAATAAGCATTTACAAATCAAGCATGGGGGAAAAATAGTTAATTCTTAATCTTTCACCTCTCAGCTAAAAAAGTAACAGTGACCCAGAAGTAATAGCTTCCCACCTGAAACAACAACAACAACAAAAAGAACACACCAGTTTTCAAAACACTATACTTTAGGCAATGAAGGACAGTGATTTCTTTTAAAATTTTTATTGAAGTATAGTTGACATATATATATATTTTTTTCAGATTCTTTTTACTTTTAGGTTACTGAAAAATATTGAATATAGTTCCCTGTGCTATGCAGTAGGTTCTTGTTGGTTATCTATTTTATATATAGCAGTGTGTGTGATTATGAGTGTGTGTGTGTGTGTGTGTGAAAGAAACATAAAGCTCTGTAAGACAACTTTTATTTCTCAAAAATTCATTGTGTGTATGTTATGAAAACCTATATATATATATATATATATATATATATATATATACACATAAGTTATATATATATATATAACTGAGTCACTTTGCTGTACACCTGAAGCTAACACAACATTTTAAACCAACTATACTTCAATAAAAACAAAAAAACTGAAAAAAAGGATTCTTTAGATACACAAAGCAAATGAGGTGAGCCCTACAATTGCTCCAGCTTACTGCCTTGAGAGAGTTTCCCCACAACAGTGGAGAAAGGGAAGGGGGACCCAGGCAGAGCCCAGAAGACTCCCTGAGTTGGGGAGAAAGTACTGAGAGTCCAGAGAGGGAAAGGTGGCTGGAATTTGCAGGGAAAAATAGGAGAAAGGTGATTGCTGCTCAGAAAGAGAATCCTTGAGATCTGCAGAGGGTCCCCTTGGACTATTCAGCAGAGAACTGAGCAGCACATGTATGTAAGGAAAGCACCAGGGAGCAGGGAAAGAACTACCTGAAAGGATGGGAGGAACTAGTACCTGGTGCTCACACCAGGACCCAGAATATGAGCTTACACCCTCCAGCCAAGCTGGGAAGCCAGCTGGGAACCTGATGCAGATGCTAGAATTAGCAAATCAGGACAGTGAAACAGTTTTTAATATGTATATTCCATATGTTTAGAAAGTTAAATAGAGACATGGAAGATTTAAAAAAAAAGACCCAAGTGAAACTTCTAAACATGTTTGATTCATCTGTGTTTGAGATTAAAAATACACTCCATGGGACTGATGGTGGATTAGACACTGCAGAAGAAAAGGCTGGTTAACTTGAAGACACCAGTAGGAATTAAACAAAATGAAACACAAAGAAAGAAAAAAAGACTTTTAAAAGTGGAAAAAGGAATCCATGACCTGTGAGACAATTCCAAGTGGCCTAATGTACACTTAATTGTAGTCACCAAAGGAGAGAAGATAGTGGGAAAGAAAAAAATTTTTTTGAAGAATTAATGGCTGATATATTTCCAGATTTGATGAAAACTATAAAGTCACAGATCCGAGAAACCCAATGAAACCCAAGCGTAAGAAACTTGAAGAAAACTACACCCAGAGAACTTTAAAATCAAGTTGTTCAGCACTGATGATAAAGAGAAAATCTTAAAAGGAGGCAGCGAAAAAAGACACAATATATTCAAAGACATGAAGACAAGGAATATCTAGTTTTGTTTTGTTAGAAACAGTAAATGCAAGAGAGAACAGTGGAGCAAAAATGTCTTTCAAAAATGAGGGCAAGGGCTTCCCTGGTGGCACAGTGGTTGAGAGTCCGCCTGCCGATGCAGGGGACATGGGTTCGTGCCCCGGTCTGGGAAGATCCCACATGCCGCGGAGTGGCTGGGCCCGTGAGCCATGGCCGCTGAGCCTGTGCATCCGGAGCCTGTGCTCCGCAATGGGAGAGGCCGCAACAGTGAGAGGCCCGCGTACCGAAAAAAAAAAAAAAAAAAAAGAGGGCAAAATGAGAACTTTACTAGGCATATAAATCTGAAAGAATTCATCATTGAAGGAGCCACATTACAAGAAATATTAAAAGAAGCCTTTCAGACAGAAAGAAAGTGATGCCGGATCGAATTAAATAGATGCACACAGATGAAGAGCACTGAGTATTGTGACTATAAGTTTGGAAGGCAGATTTCATGAAAAAAATGTCTCCTAACACCCCCCTCCCATAAAACTGATGTGAAGAAAATATTTAGTGAGGCCACAGCCTTCAGCAAGTACACCCAAGGGTAGTGTCTGTCCTAGCAGAAGCCCAAAAAGGTTTGTAAATCCTGACTCAGATTGTCTTGCCATATTGGACTGCTTGTAACATATGCAAACATGCAGCAAATTAAAATCCTTTAGATAATACGAATAATGAATTTCTGTTTACCTATGAGGAGCTCTGTATAATTTTTGTGTTAATGTTTTTAAGGTGTTATCAATTCAAAGGTATGAGTTGGTTTCCTGGTATACAGACATATTTAAGATAAAATATACAGACATACCTCGTTTTATTGCACTTCACAGATATTGCATTTTTTAAAAAATAATTAATTAATTTTTTTGGCTGCATTGGGTCTTCGTTGCCTGCATGCAGGCTTTCTCTTGTTGCGGTGAGCAGGGGATACTCTTCATTGCGACACGCAGTTTTCTCACTTCAGTGGCTTCTCTTGTTGCAGCACATGGGCTCTAGGCGTGTGGGTTTCAGTAGTTGTGGCTCACGGGCTCTGGAGCGCAGGCTCAGTAGTTGTGGCACACGTGCTTAGTTGTTCCGCAGCATGTGGGATCTTCCCGGACCAGGGCTCGAACCCATGTCCTCTGCACTGGCAGGTGGATTCTTCATCACTGCACCACCAGGGTAGTCCCAGATATTGCATTTTTTACAAATTGAGGGTTTTGGGCAACCCTGCATTGAGCAATTGGATCAGTGCCATTTTTTCTAATAGCATTTGCTCGCTTCATGTCTCTGTGTCATATTTTGGTAATTCTCACACAATTTCAATCTTTTTCATTATTATTATATTTGTTGTGGTGACCTGTGATCAGTGATCTTAGATATTAACTATTGCCAAAAGGTTATGACTCACTGAAAGCTCAGATGATGGTCAGCATTTTTAGCAATAAAGTGTTTTTAATTAAGGTATGAATGTGTTTTTTAGACATAATGTTATTGCACACTTAATAGACTACAGTATAGTATAACTTCTATTATGCACTAGAAAACCAAAAAAATTCATGCAGTTCGCTTCTTTATGATAATGACTTTATTGTGGTGGTCTGGAATCAAACGTGCAGTATCTCTGAGATATGCCTGTTTTATAAAGATTGGAAATGAGAATCTTCTAGAACTTGCTTTTTTTTTTTTTTTCAGTATGTGAGCCTCTCACTGTTGTGGCCTCTTCCGCTGCAGAGCACAGGCTCCAGATACGCAGGCTCAGCGGCCATGGCTCACGGGCCCAGCCGCTCTGTGGCATGTGGGATCTTCCTGGACCGGGGCACGAACCCGTGTCCCCTGCAGCGGCAGGCGGACTCCCAACCACTGCGCCACCAGGGAAGCCCTAGAACTTGCATATTTTTAAGGAACTCCTCCCCAAAAGCAGTAGAACTTGCAGGGAGAAGAAGGAGAAGTTAGATACACAAAATGCAGCCAGCAGAGGTCTTGGTATTCATTCCTTACAAGTCATCTTTGCTGTCCTTCAAAATATATAAGAAGAAACATTTGAGCTTCAACAATATGCTTCCTCAGTTTTAACACCGTAAATGGAAAAGCTTAGCTCTCACCTCTCAAGTGGTTCTTACTTAGATCCCTGAAATAATGTCAACATAAAAAAAAAAAATCTGCTCTTATAGAGAGCAAACTAGTGGTTAACAGTGGGGAGAGGGAAGAGGGAAAAGGCTTCCCCCTAAAAGGGGATTTAAAAAAGGGGCTTATTATGGGAGTACATGAAACCATGTGTGAAACTTTTGAAAATTGTAAAGCACTGAAAGAATAAAAAGAAAAAAAAAAAAAAGCAACCATCGCCTAACCAAAAACGAAAACAAAAAAACCAAACACGAAACAATAACAAAAATATCTGCTCTTGTGGAAAAGAGCAAGGGTATTTTTAACATATGTAGAGGACACACCAGACCCTACTTTTTAAAGGTCTCACCCTAGAGCATCCCAGGGTAGCAAATAAAATAAAATCATCTTTTCTGGGAAGAAAAATCCCTGTAATGCTGGGAGTTTTAGTTCTCCCAAGTTAACCCCTACCCTATTTTTCAGTGTTTTTCAGCATTCTTAGAATCTTTCCCATCCCCAAAACACAACTGTGCAAATAATTTACTTTTTAAAAGAAGTTAATTGTGATATTATGAAAACTTTTTCTGAATTTTTTTAGTTAAAATACATAATTTACTATAATTATGTTTATTAAAAACTTAAGGGTATGGAAAAATAAAACATAAAGATTACAATATGGTATAAAAGTCCTGTAGCTGGAACAGCTGAAATCCTTGCCTTACTGACTGAATCATTTTTCATTAAAGTTAATCTTTTAACAGCAGGTGTCAGGCAGATTTTTAGAAGCATTCTTCCTTGGTTCAGCTGGCTGTTTTTTAAGGTGATGTATCAAATATCACAAAGGTAATTCACCATGTAATTAGACCTTTGTAATTAGAATCAGCGTCCTTGTCCTTCTGCTGGAATATAAAGAATGAAAAGTGTAGGTTTAAAGAATTATTTTCTTCAATCTGCAATATGTAAGTAATATGAAGATGCAATTAGTATATAGAAGCACCTAGATGGCCAGGAGGGACTAAACACAATACTCCAAATCATATAAAAAATTGTTTATTTATTGTTTCACTTGGTGTTAATATCTGTTGGGTACTGGACATGTGCCACACATAGCACAGGCTTATTTTTCATGGTCAGTGTCTCATTTAATCTGCACCTCAACCTAATGAAGTAAGTAGTGTAAACCCATTTTACAGATGATGAAACTGATCCTTAGAAAGACTATAGCTTATTCAACGCCCTGCAGCTGATGGGTCCCAGGACCGTAATATGAATTCAGGTCTGTCTGAAATCCTCATCCTTCTTCGAGTCCACATCAGCAACCTCTGCTTCTCAAATTTTGTGTGTGTGTGTGTGGGGGTGGGTATGCGGGCCTCTCACTGTTGTGGCCTCTCCCATTGTGGAGCACAGGTTCCGGATGCGCAGGCTCAGGGGCCATGGCTCACGGGCCCAGCCGCTCCGCGGCATGTGGGATCCTCCCGGACCGGGGCACAAACCCGTGTCCCCTGCATCGGCAGGCGGACTCTCAACCACTGCGCCACCAGGGAAGCCCCTGCTTCTCAAATTTAACGCCTTAAGAAATCCTAATTTCCCCTTTGACCATACTGTCTTTTTAGTCTGATTTCCAGTTTCCATATAGCTGATAGCATTAATCTTTTTGATGGTTTTATTTCAGGAATTACAGTTTGAAAGGCTGACCCGAGAGCTAGAGGCAGAACGCCAGATCGTCGCCAGCCAACTGGAGCGATGCAAGCTTGGATCCGAGACGGGCAGCATGAGCAGCGTCAGGTACCGCGTGCAGGGCTCCTCAGGGCTGGGCTTTGAGTTGCTGGTGAAAGGAAATCGTGGTGTTTACCTTCTCCTTGCAAACCTGGCAGTGGAATTAGAACATTCAGTCAGATGTTGGAAAGGAATTGTAACCAACCCGATTTAAGATGTTCAAAAGGTGTCTGATCTGATTTGTATTTGAAACTCTTCATAAAATGAACGCCTGCCCTGACTGCAAATTATGCATTATTTTACACAAAAAGGAGGCTTTGCGTTTAGTCAGCTTACTGGAAATGAGGAGATGCCATGTCACAGTCTCTCAGCTTGGTTCTTTTTTCTAAATGATCCAGAGTTGCAGGTTCTGGAAATGAAGGAGAGAAGGTTTTGGTGTAACTTGTATTGTTTGCTGATATACAATGCCAAATTATAAAATTGCTCCTCAAACATCAACCAATGCAATTCCTGTGTGTGAAAGCATTCAAATCCATAGATAGAATGGATTGCTTATTCAATTAGGGGTTGGTTTGAGATTATGAAATATTTTTTAAAAAACTTAGTCACTTGACCACAAAATAATCTGCTTAAGGACCATGTGTTCATATTTAAAAATAGAAGTGTGTGTGTGTGAGTGTGAGTGTGAGTGTGTGTGTGAAAAAACATAAATAAAGCTCCGTAAGATGACTTTATTTTTCAAAACTGCATCGTACTTTTCTGTCATCTTGTTCTGTATTGTGGTGTTGACATGCTACATTTTTAGGGAGGTATCTTCCTTAAGGAAAAAACAGTTGCTATGGCAAATAAACTCCAACATTCTAGCGACTTAACACAATAGCGGTTTGTTTCTTATTCATGCAACAGATAGAGGTGGTAGATGCTGGTCAGGGGTCTGCTTTCCGTCCATGCAGTAATTAAGGACCCGGCTTCTCTCTTGAGAGCGCTGCCAGCCCCTACGGCCTCATGGTCAATTGCATTGTCAATTGCATCACTGCAACCACAGCCCATTGGTGAGAACCAGTCACATGGCCTCTCATAGATGGAAATGAGGCAGGGATTCCTAGTCTTGGCGTCTATAGACACTCTGCCTGAGGCAGGAACATGAGTTTGAGGGTCTCTTAACCAACTACTGCCACAAAAGAACTAAAACATGCTTGAATTCATTGCTCTTAAAATATTCTATCATTGTAAGATTAATTTGTAGTTGGAATGTTTCCTATTGGAGCTACCTGCCATTAATCTTTTAACATTGTTCTTTGCTTTGTCCGACAGTGATAACTTTTAAATGGAAATCATTGCACCTCTTGTTAGACTAAATTGCTTTGAAATATCATTTTCAATAGTAAAGCCTTAATTTTGGTATCTTAAAGCCCATCTGCTTTGGCACCCAAGTACCTAGGCTATGCTAGCTACAAATAGGTACACTGTAATCTCTTAAACTCATCACAGAGTTGTCTGAACATCCACTTTAACTAAAGTAGGATGGACAAGAAAAAGGAGAAGTGAATTGTGTCCACTTGAAATTGTTTTCAGAAGGTTGACTGGTTGAAGATAGTGAGACTAAGGTATGGGGGAAAATAATATTTATAAGTGTGTATTTGATTTAGTACATGTGGTTGTACATATTTGAAGAGCTCTTTTTTTAATGGTGAACATTGCCTGAGAAGCTAAATCTGTCAGGTTTTTTTTAGGTCCGTAAACACTGGTTGAGTTGACATCTACATCATTTGCTTTGAAACCCATTGTTTCACCATTGGTCAGATTACCTTTTCAATTTGTATTCCTAATCTTTCTGTGTGATAACTTTGCATACTCTCCATCTTGTAGTTTGTTTCACCCCCCTTCAGCCCTTGGTAACAGCAGGTCTGGGGGACCATGTTTTATCCTGTGACTCAATTCTCAACTTCTGATTGGATCAGAAATGGATATCTGACCCAAGGGTGATTCATCCAGTAACTGGCCTACAAGAAATTAGTCTTGTGCTCTTGAGAATGAGAACTAAGTGACCCCAAATCTGTGACATCTAATGTTTTTTGCTAGGAGATGGTGGCCATGAGGATTGGGTGCTGGTGGAAGAAACTTTGGTGACATAGAATAGTCCAAGAGAGACTCTGTGGTTCCTGAGAGTCAGAGACCAGTTTAGTTCCCATTAGGACTGGCTGAATTTAGATGTTGCATCTATGAGATTACCTTTTAAATTCTTAAAAACTTTCCTCCTCCCTCATTTGACTTGACTGAGTTGATATCTTTTCTTAGGTCTAATGTTTCATGAATAGAACACATCAGTGAACTGCCAAAGTAGGCAGAAAAATTATCCCATGACAACTTGTGATTATTTATACTGTCTCTTGTATTCCCAGCTAACAGCCCATGATACATAATCAATAATTCTGTATTAAATATATATTAAATAATAGTGCTGAGTGCAGATGACCCTGCCTAATCCTTTCCCCTTGCCATATAGCTATATAATATGTCTTCATCAAGCTTGATTATTTTGTATTTTGGAAATGTCTAATGCATGAATCTGCATTTGAATAATACAAGAAATTTACTGATATTCACTGGAGAAAATCCAATACATACCTTCCACTGTTTTGTTTTGTTTTGTTTTGTTTTTTGTTTTTTTTGTCACAACCTCGTTGTTTGCTCAGCTTCAGAAATGCACCTTTGGAAGTTCAAGTCTTTATTAAGGGTGATAGACTAACCTAGTTAGCACATCAAAGGGGATGTTTAAAAATAAACAAAATAGAATGTAAACAATTTTTGAAAAAGGGGAACAGGTAAAGAAGTCTGTGATGGTTTAGATTTGTTTTATCTTCTTAGGGATACTAGGGAGGAGTAAGAGGGTTTCTTAGAGGAAATGAAACAAAATCAAATATTTTTCAGATTTTTCTATAAGTGGTAAAAATGACTGGTAAATACAGTTTGGTTTTCCTCTGCCTGTATTGGTGTTAGGAAATTGTTCCATCTGATTCCTAAGACCTTTCCTGGTAGTTACACTGACAATTTAAACTTAATGAAAAGACATTATTAGTATGCATTAATAACAGCCAACTTTGTAATAGGCAATCAAATCATAAATGAGAATGCCAAGAATTTGGAGAGGGGAGAATCTGGAGATAGCTATTGTTGCAGCACAAAGCAAATTCTGCATCCTCATATCTAGGGTTCAAGTAGCTGCAAATACGAACACTGTGATCTCTTAAACTCTTCTCAGAGTTTTCTGAGCAAATTCATATCATAGCTTCCAGAAATCAGATCAATTAGTGGTTGTTGAAGTGTTATCAGTCTTCTAGAATAGAATTATTGTTGCTTCTTACTGTAGCTACAGTGCCACTATGTCCCTTATCGCCTTCCGCTCTTGGCTTTCCTCACTGGTTTCAGGCCAAACATTTCCAAGCTCTTGGATCCTTCTCCCTCCTACAACAAGAGAGCTTGGCTCCCTACCTTCTCCCTAATTCCCCAGAACCATCCAGATATGAATCAGGAATGTTATTTATATAGAGAAGGCCCTTTATTTAGGGTCAGAACCAAATCCTTCTTGCTAATAGCCCATTTCCACCCTCTGGCCAGTTGCAACTACTTGGTTCTCACCCATTCCTCAGGCTAAGACCTGTCAGGGAAGTCTTGATCCGGCAGCCCTATGAGCCACCTGGTCCTCTTCTAGATGGGGCCCTGTGTTGCTCTTGCAAGCCCCAGAGGACCTGCCTGTACCCATGCCCTTGTCATACTCCCTATAGACCCCTGGAACAGCATTCTAACTCATCCCTTTGCCTGCATTCTGCCCAAATCCATCCTCCACGTGGTGTGAAATTGATCTACGTAAACACATAGATCAGAACCACGTCTGTGAAGGACCTGTTCCCGCTTCTGCAATTTCATGAATACACCACTCTTTCCCACTTCACATGGTTATAGGCATGTGGTCCCTTCCATCTAGAATATCCTGCTTCTTTTGCCAGGTCACCTCTTTCTATGGATCCAGTTACCCAGCTCAGGGCTCACATTCTTCTGAATGTCTTCTTGATCTGTTCAAATTGGGGCCAGATGTCCCTTCCTTGGGAGTTATTAGAACTTAACAAAGTTTGGAGTCTGGGACTCTGTTGACCCTTCTAGAAGATCCTTGCCACAGAATGTATTAACTTTCAGTCAAAGGACACTGGAGATTTTCTCAAGTGCTACTGAAAATTGAAGGATACCAGACTAGATGCCTACTCATATCCCTTGATTCCCATGGGCAGCAGGAACATAATGGAAGAGAAGTTGAATTCAAATAATAGTTGGATCTATCTTATGAACTCTTCCTAAAGGAGACCTGACGCTTGGAAGACTGATGATGATGCTGCTGCTGATGATTTTGACAAGAGTCGGTCTGGAGCTCAAAGACAATGTCAGAAAATTCAAAGCTAGAGAGATTTCACACATGATAAATTCTCCTTTGCTGGCTTTAAAGATTGAGCTAAAGATGTGGCTAGCAACACATGTGGCTTCTAGATCCTGAGAATGATCCCCAACTGACAGCCGGCAAGGAGAAGGGGACCTCAGTCTTAGGACCAAAGGGAATTGAATTCCACTCATAGCCCGAATGAACTTGGAAGGAGGTTATTCCCCAGAAACTTCAGAAAGGAAAGTAGCCCAGCAGAAACTCTGATGAGAACCTTGTAAGACCCTGAACAGAGAATCCAGCCATGCCGTGCCTGAAAAACTTATGAAACTTACAAAATTTACAAAACTTACAAAACTGTTAGCTATAAAAAAATTATATGTTTTCTAAGCTGCTCAGTTTGTGGTAATTGGTTATGCAGTAATAGAAAATGAATACAGTGCTTTTCTATTGGTGATATTATATATTACAACAAGCTGAATTATGAAAGTTTTTTAGAGAAAATAAATTTTATTCTGTGAGCATCTGTATTCTATTCAAAAGTTTAATGTCTGTAGCCAGTTTTATTTTTCATGCATATACACATGCATTTGGATTCACATATTAAAATAATTTTAATGATTTAAATTTTAAATTTTAATGATTTAATCATTTAATTAAAATGATTCTAAGAAGTAAAGGTATTTGAATGTAGAGTGGAGTTATTATTTACTGTAGAATAAGGAAAACTAATAAAGCAATCATCTTTAGCCTGCCATTTTTATAATATAGATACCCAAGACTCCAATTGGAGTAATATATGTTTAAAAAGACAAAATGTAGGAACATCCCCGGCAGTCCAGTGGTTAAGACTCTGCCTTCCAGTGCAGGAGACAGGGGTTCGATCCCTGATCGGGGAACTAAGATCCCACATACCAGAGGGGCGCAGCCAAAGATTACAAAATGTAATATATGTGTAAAAAATGCTTGCTCCACATAAGAAGATGCTCTTTCTTTCCAGAAGATGAATTATTGAATTTCTCAGAAACCAGTTTCTTCAAGAGTCTGCCATATTTTGGAGATTGGGATACAAAATGAATTAATGTTATAAATGTTATCAAAGGTCATTCTCTTTATTAACTAGCTTCTGTGAATATGCCAACAGTTTTATAAATAGAGTCTAAAAATCTTTTCTAGACCTACAAAGAAGTCAGGCTTATTTTAGAGAAAATACTGATCTGGTTAAATTAGCAGTGAAGAAATATGTCAAGTAGTCACAGACTTTTGTCAGAATGAAATGTATTTATTTAAAAGCATAATTTCTGCATTTTCTTAAGAAATTATATATGAATGTAATTGTTTTCCAAAGTAAGGCATATTGTGCATTTCTTAATTATCCTGCAGGATATGATTTTGAAACAAGTAGATATTTCCATTTATTCTTTTTAAATAAAGAAGGAAGAAATTTGCCAAAATACTTCATTTTGGAAACCAGACATATTAAATAATTACTTAATTTTTTTCAAATAAAGTTTGTTTAAATTATGTAGATATTTCTACATATACTCACATTCCTAAACAGTCATGTAGCCAAAGGCAAAAAACCATTCAAAGCCATAAGATTGTAGATTCTTACCACCAGTGAATACTTCTGCCATTAAAAACAAAAAAACAAAAAAAAAGAAAACAGCTTTTGAATAACTTTTAGTTTTTAAGAATTTTTTTTTCATTAAATGAAGTTTTTATTTAAAAAACCTGGACAAAAACTGCTGCCTCTTCCTCCCCTGCCCTGGGACTTTGTGAGCCTCCTCAGCCACTAGAAGTAGGTGCTGGATCTCTTGTTTCTTCCCCTCATCCCTAAATAATTCCCCAAGGACAGAGCCTCAGAGTATATGGCAAAGCAGTGGCCAGCACATAACAGTTCAATCAATGCTGAATGAATAAAAAATGAATGAGTACACAGTACTTTCATTACTGTTCTTATTCTCATTGCTATTTTTTGACAAAAATCACCAGTCTTACTATCTATACATATTTCCATCTCTATATATTATATATAAAATATTGTATATTATTCTCACCTTGCCAGATTCCAAAATAGTACTCTGGAATCCAAGGCCTGTTGGTTTGATGTGCTCTGTGGTGTGGAACTGTGGTTGACCTATTCTCATATTTTCACTCTCATCTTAAGAAGATGATGATAATAGTGATAATTTTAACAATAATAATGATAGTATTGTTGGAGCAATTTCCATAGGCTGGGCACAATGTTAACCGGTTTATATAGGTCATGCCATTTACTCCTAGTTAACCCTATGAGTTAATAAGTCTTACTTGTATTCCTTTTTTTTTTTTTTTTTTTTTTTTTTTTTTTTTGCGGCACGCGGGCCTCTCACTGTTGTGGCCTCTCCTGTTGCGGACCACAGGCTCCGGATGTGCAGGCTCAGCAGCCATGTCTCACGGGCCCAGCCGCTCCGCGGCATGTGGGATCTTCCCGGACCGGGGCACGAACCCGTGTCCCCTGCATCGGCAGGTGGACTCTCAACCACTGCGCCACCAGGGAAGCCCTGTATTTCATTTTGTAGATGAGAAAACTGAGATTCTGAGTGAGAAATTGCTTTCCCAACATCCACCAGCTAGTGACCAGACACTGGTTTTTGAACCCATGATTTTTGAACCCAGGTATCTTTACTCCCCAAGTACACATTTAAAATGCCTCGCTGGAATGCTGTTATTATCGTGTCTTAAATGGTGTCTTGAATTATGCTGTAAATAACCATCTAAATGTCTTCAGTCCATTTTCACCCTAGAGGTAAAATGTTTTTGAACTGATTTTCTTCTTCTTCCTTCTCCTCCCCCTCCTCCAATGATTATAGCAGTTTCGAAGTTCTTCATCTGAATACATTTCTGATTTCATTCTTATACAAATGACATAAAGAGTGTCAATAGTATACATTATCATTGCGTTTAAGTGCGTCCAAAGTAACTGTTCAGTATTCTCTTGCAAATTGCCAGTGGACAAATTACACTAAGTCTATAAAATACTAGTTATCACATTGTCTTAGTTTGTTCAGGCTGCTGTAAATGAATGCTATACATTGGGTGGTTTACAAACAACATAAATGTATTTCTCACATTTCTGGAGGCTGGGAAGTGCAAGATCAAAACACAGGCAAATTCACTATTTGGTGAGAAG
The DNA here is from genome assembly GCF_949752795.1 of Hyperoodon ampullatus. NCBI lineage: Eukaryota > Metazoa > Chordata > Mammalia > Artiodactyla > Ziphiidae > Hyperoodon > Hyperoodon ampullatus. The sequence continues at coordinate 166,310,189 of NC_136917.1, forward strand.
CCGCTTCCTGGGTCATAGTCTTTATGCTGTGTCATCACATAGTGAAAGGGACACAGGAGCTCTCCAGGGCCTTCTGTATAAGGACACTAATCCCATTCATGAAGGCTCCATCCTCATGACCTCACCTCCCAGAGGCCTCACCTCCAGATACCATCACACTAGGGATTAGGTTTCACCATAAAATGTAAATTTTGGAGGGACACAAACATTCATTCTATAGCACAATGAAACACATTGTTCTATATTTCTGTGGAATAAGAAATATTCAACTGTCCTGAGAATTCTATGTAGGTCCTAAAAATATTTAATAGTTATAATTATCTGATATATGTCTTAGGGCAATTGTTGTATCTTAACACTTTTGCATCAAATTTGAAGCCTGTCCTCTTTCCAAAGTGACACATCAACAAACTAATATTATTTTTACATCTAAAAATAATTAATATACCAAATTTTATTTAGAGGTTTTGCATTGTAAAACAGATTTTTGAGGAAAACTAACTCTAATATATTTTGAAATTTAATATTCCAGTTGGTAGAAAACTGCAAATCTTTATAAATATAGTTAGTCTAGAAGATGCTTCATGTTTTCTTTCATCTTTACAGCATTTTTTTTTTCAAACTCATAGATCTGAAAGGTGAAGTTTGTGGCTCCATAAATTGGACCTAAATTTCATCATTGTGTTTTTATGGTATTGCCTAGCTTTCCTAATTTCTCTGAATTTTACTTTTCTCATCTATACAAATGGGGATAGTGCTTTTCAGCAATTTTGTAAAGATTAAATGAGAAATGTAAGTAAAGCATCTCACCCAGCATCTTGCATGCTGTTACTAGTGAATCATATATGTTTTTTGCCCTGATACAGATAAGTTTTTCATTGAAGTCTCCTTAATTTTTATGCAAAAAATTATAAAATAGTTCCTCTCACTAGGACTAAAACGATCTATCAGGATAGCACCACTTTTGTCTCTTTCATAATATAGACTAGAGAACCACATGTAAATTGACACAATGAAATGGAAGAAAGCCAAATCAGTTTCCCTTTCACATGGAGTAACTTAATGTGCCTCTGGACCCACTGCTAGAGCTGGAGATGGGACTTTTGATATTGTGTCCTTATCAAAAGAAGAGCAGTAATGCAAGGATAACATATGTATGGCAGGAAATAGTAAATTAAGATGTAGAAGCCAGTGACTCTCTGAATAGATGTGTTTCAAACAGGGAACAGCAAGAGATGAATGCATTGACCAAAAGATGCATGCTCATTAGTCTCCTGGTTGTATAAATGTATAAGTGTGTTGAGAAGTAGAAGGGCCTGTTGATGAAGACATTTGTGTGTCCTTCAGGTCCTTTCTGCCTTTGCTCAGATGCTGAAGGTCCAAAAGCTTTTACCAAGTTTACTTAAATTTATATTTGTCTGTTATGCTCATGTCAGAGGACTGGAAACCAGTGATATTTCAACTGACAAAAAAACAATGAGTATCTGATCCACTTAAGAAGAAAGAACTTCAGTTGTCAAGACTGGATGATGCACACCATGAACCCTGTATGTTCAAATTATTAAGATGGAAAGGCAGTAGGGGCATAGCAGGAAGATCATGGTCTTGGCACTGAAACACTCAAGCTGTGACTTGGGACAAGTCATTTGGGTTTTCTGGGCCTCTGTTTCCTCACCTGTAAAATAGGAAACATTGAGCACCTATGTCTGTTCTAGATGTGTCACTGTGCCCTTCATCTCATTCAAACCTTTCATGATACGCAGTAAGTCAACGTCTGAATATTTTAACATGGGGACATTTCTTGGACTTGAATAATAGATCCAAATAATTCAGTCATTAGGATGGCAAGATGTTACCAAATAGATTTGGAGCTTCAGAGGAAGGCAGATAGATGACTACATGCTTATGTGGGGAGTTTGTTCAATATGGGAACATCTCTAGTTGGGTTATGGCATGGACTTTATATTTGGGAAAGCACAGTCTAAAAGAGGTTTGTAAGTATATTGTAAACTGCCTCAGATAGTGTAGGTGTGTTCTACATTGCTAAAAATTGGGCTAAAAACAGGGAGCTGGAAGAGAGCTTTTCAAACTGAGAGATCACATGGACCGGGACTTTTAAGAAGTAATCGCTGGTTCTATTTATTTTAAAAAAGATGCTTGTGAAGGACTGTATGGACCCAACATGTTAGCAGGCACTCCTTGGGCTTCAAAAGTGAATGTGATGAAGCTCCTGGTCTCCAGGGTGTTACTGTCAAATACAGAGAGAGACACATAAGCAGGCAGAACATTCTAGAACATGTTGGTGCCATGAAGAGAACAGGAGGCTGTGCCAGTGATGGTTTCACAAAGGGATATTTATGTGTCGAAGATGTGAAACATTGGCAGGGAAAGGACTGGGATAAAGGCATTGCTCAGAAAGAAAGTACAAAGTCAGAAAGACAAGGTTGGATAGGAATCAGTGTGGCTGGTATAGCGAGCCCATAGGTGGACTGGTGTTAATTAAGGGTGCAGACAGACAGGACCATTTGGTGAGCAGTCAGGCTAGAGACTTTGGGTTTTGTTGAGTGGGCAATAGAACATGGAAGATGGTTCTCCCCAAGGAAGTGATATTCTGGAAGGAAACATTGGTTCTGCCAGCTGTGTGGAGAATGGATTGAAGCCCGTGGAGGCTGGTGACAGCCACATAAGATGCTAGCCTCTGTCCAGGAGATGGGTCATAAAACTGAAACCAAGGTCATGAGCACTTGACAGTGGTTTCAGAGTTAGAGTTGGGAGGGTCTGGAAACTCACGTGTATCAAAGAAGACAGAGCAGAATTGCAAAATTACTTTTTTTTTTTTAACTTAAACATTTGGGTAGGCTAAGCCAACACTGTGAGCTTAGCTCCAATGCAACTGTTGCCTATTTTCAACAAGGAACCTTTGATTTTTTTATTTCATGGTATGTGAATGTATGCTAATTCCCTTTTATCCAGGAGAAGCTATCATAGAATTTTAAATTTAAGAGATTGCTGCGTTAGCAGCAGGCAGCAAAGATGTTGCCTAATTTGTTGACAGTAAAGTGGTATTCATAAGCCCCAGTCTTCGGAAACATCTGTTTGTTTAGTACCTCAAGAGCTGAGGAAGTTTAAAACTTGTCACAAATTGTTGCTTCGTCTTACACACTTATTTGAGAATGTAACTCTCAGCAAGATTTTATTGAAAAGATCTGTCCAAGGAATTGACTGCCAGCTTTACCCCAAATCTAGCAATTAACCTTCTCTTTCTGATGTGTAGAGGATGGTCTCCACCTGTTGAGACCCGCTGTCATTTTGACATTCCTCATTTAAGGTAAAGAGTTCATTCTGTCTTTCGGGATTCTTGGATTGCCTGTCGTATCATAAATGCCCAAGAAATACTGAAGCTCTAATGTTTAGGAGGTGGTCCGGGTGGTGTTTTAAGACAATGCAGTTTGGAACAGGTAAGTTTTGGCTTTGAATTTCAACTCTGCCTATTGCCTATTGTGTGTGACATTGGGAAATATACTAGTCCTCTAGAAACTCAATTTATCTGCCTGTAAATTGGGGCGAATAGTACTTATCTGAGATGTTGGTTATAAGGATCAAATGTGGAAAAGTGTTTAAAATAAATAACATAGTGTTTGTCACTGAGAAAATATTTGATATATGTGGGCTGGTCCTCTTCTTAATGAATTAATTATTTTTTATAAATATTATAATTATGACTCACTTGTCACGTGCACAAGTAGATAGGAAATGCCCTCATCTTCATAGAACACTGTTATTTGTTTATACCTTTCCCTCTTTTTGTTTTATTTCATGGATGATTATGATGATATCAAATTAACTGAAGACAGAGTATTCTGACTGTCACCATTTTCTGCTAGGGACACCACAGTATGGTGATATTCTTGAATTAATGTGTGAGTAGTATGTATGTGATCATATAGCCATGATGTACTGAAACATCACACTGTTTGATATGGTCTCATAACCATAAAAATTGCACTTGCCTCAGGTGGACAGTTGCTCAAGTCACTGTAATTTTGAGTGTCTGTGTCCTACTGTTATTAATAAGCTCATTTAATGCCTTTGTAACCTGGTACTAGAAAATAATTTTACCAAAGAGATGAAGGTGGGAATAGAGAAATTCCTCAGTGTTACTGAAACACTGGAATTGTTAGCACTGTTTTAAAGCCTTTTGGGGTCTTTGAGGGACTGTGGAAGCTAATAGCATCCCTCTGGGACTTGTGTCTAAAAGCTGAGGTCTGCCTATCTAGTTCCCAAATCAGAGAAGTGTTGCCCTCGGCCATGTGAGTGGGTTACTAGGGCCAGGGAAGCAAGGACAAGTATATAAGAACATGGGTTTGTGGAGTCCTCTTTTAGGACAGGAAGGAGTGCAAGATCTCATTCATCCATTTATTCATGGCTTCATTAAACACACATAAATTATGGCCCTACTATGTGTCACACAATGTAGTAGGCACTGGGAGTACAGCTCTGGATAAGAAAAGCACATTGCCTGCCCTCAAGTAACTTAGTCTTCATTGCTGCCTTAGGGATGTTATTTAGGATAATAGCAAGATCTTTCTCTGCTGACCTAGTGTCTATAGCAAGATGTCTATCAACCTAACCTTCGTGTGTGTGATCAACCACTTAATATGAAGATAACGCAGCAAATGCAAGAGCGAAACTCAAGAGACAGAATTAAGTTAGCTCAATTCTATTTAGACTGCCCTTTGGGGTGCGGGTACAGAGATTTATTTTAAGCTTGAACCTGGCCATTTCAAACACTTCTTATATTTGGCTAATGAACTAGCATTCCAGAGGGACAAAATTCATCAGAACTTAGTTTCCTGTGCAGCTCCTAGAGTCAGAACAAAGGAATAATAAACTCATGAAGAAATAATGCTCCATAGGATATTTGAAAGTTTTTAGAGAAATATTAAAAACTTCAAAATAAGGGAATTTTAGGAAATAAGATATAAAGGAATCAGCAGCGTTTCTGCCAGGGGATTGAATTCATCACTTTTCACAGAAGATTTCACTGGCATCATTATTCCCAGGGAGAATTCTTTCACGTTAAGTCAGAAAAGCACAAAACCAAATAAAACTCTGAGATGCTAATTGAATACAGTGATAGAATAAGGTACTTCCAAATAAAAGTATTCTATTAAAATGGACTGACAGCTTATTTTTTAAATGTTATCATTGATTCATAGGGCTTTAGTTATGAAGTGAATTTTTTTGAAATTATGCTATACAAATGATTCTCAGAAAAATCTTATACTTTAAGGTAGTGGTATATATAGTATAATGAAATATATGATATATACAATGGAAAATATGTGGTATGTTTACATGGATGTTTTAAAAAATGCCACAGCTCTACTGAGGAAATAGAATTTGACCAATGGTTGTTTGAGATGCTTTTCTGCCTTTCTTTAATTGCCTACCTCACCATCTTAGAGATAAACACTAAACTGAATTTTCATGTTTATTCATTCCCTTGGATTTCTTTGTATTTTCTCACATGCAAACATCCAGATATGCAAAATATTATTTGGTTGGCCTGTTTTTTTTTAATTTATTTATTTTTAGCTGCATTGTGTCTTTGTTTCTGTGTGCGGACTTTCTCTAGTTGAGGTGAGTAAGGACTACTCTTCATTGCAGTGTTCAGGCTTCTCACTGCGGTGGCTTCTCTTGTTGTGGAACACGGGCTCTAGGTGCACGGGCTTCAGTAGTTGTGGCTCACGGGCTCAGTAGTTGTGGCTCGCGGGCTGTAGAGCGCATGCTCAGTAGTTGTGGTGCACAGGCTTAGTTGCTCCGCAGCATGTGGGATCTTCCCGGACCAGGGCTCGAACCCGTGTCCCCTGCATTGGCAGGTGGACTCTCAACCACTGTGCCACCAGGGAAGTCCGGTTGGCCTGTTTTTGAATCTTACATAATTATGTTACATATTCTTTGCAACTTGCTTTTTTTTCACTCAACCGTCTCTTTTGCAGATTTATTCATGTCGATATGGGTGCTTGTAGTTCATGAAAAAAAATTTTTTTTCACTGATGTCTCCTAGTTCATCATCTGACTATGCCAAAAAGCATTTATCCTTTCTCCTGAGAAGAACATTTGCAGAGTTTGCAGGGTTTGCTTTTTGGAAACATATGGCTTGGGACATGGTTGTGTAGGACTCCTAGTGTAGGTGTGCATGTGTTTCTCTTGGGCACACACAGAGCAGCCCTGGCAGCCTTGCAGGATTTGAACGTCTTCAGCTTCCTTTATAAAGTCAAAGAACTTTCAGAAGTAACTGTACAAATTTACAGTCCCATCAGACATGACTAATCCTTTGCTCCATATACTCAGCAAAAACTTGCTACTTTCCAAGTTTTCTTGGCCCTTTTGTTGCAAATCTGGTGGCTTTGAAGTTGGCATCTCCCTACCTTCTGCACTAACAGGACTTTTTACATATTTATTAGAGATTTGTGTTTATTTTTCCATTAAATGCCTATTGATGTCTTTTACACAGTTTTCTGTTACTGGTTTTCCTTTTTCTTAGTTATTTTAATTCTCAATATATTTGGACACTCATTTTCTGTTAGTTTAAAGTGTTTACTGCCATGTTCTTCCAGTTTGAGCTTGTTCACCTTCTTATGGTGTCCTCTGATGAACAGAAGGGCTTATTTTAGTTTTGTTAGATTGATCAGTCTGTTTTCTTTAGGATTCGTGCTTTTTGGAATCTTGCTTAAGAAATCACGTCTACTAAAACAACATTAAAACAATTTCCTAAGTTTTCTTTTAATAGTTATAGAATAGTACCTTTTTTTTTTTCTTTTTTTGGCTCTGCCACACAGCTTGTGGGATCTCAGTTCCCTGACCAGGGATTGAACCTGGGCCACAGCAGTGAAAGCCCAGAATCCTAGCCACTAGGCCCCCAGGGAACTCCCTATAGCTTCTTATATTAAAGTCTTTAATTCACTTGTAATTGATTTCCTGTTTTTTTGTGGGGGTTTTTGTTTTTGTGTTTTTTTTGGAGGGTGGGGGCCTGGAAAAGGTAGAGATTCAGTTTATTTTTTTTCATGTAAATAACTGATTGTCCCAATACCTGCTATTGAGTAGATTGTCATTTGCTCCATGAGCTTAGAATGCCATCTCCATCATATGTCAGATTTTCACATATGTGTGGTCTACTTCTGGGATATTGGAGGAAATTACAGCTTTATTATTTTAAGTCTTCCTATTCGTGAACCTGATGTCAATCCATTTTGTTTACTGTCTTTCAATGAGTTTTATACATTTCTTCTTAAAGACTTAGCACTATTCTTTTTTTCATTCATGCTTAGGCCTCTTAGAGTTTTCGTTGCTCTTGGAGGAAATGTCATCCTTTTTATAAGGTGCATCTTCTAATAGCTTCTTTTTATATAGAAATGCAATTGATTTTTATGTATTGATCTGATACCAAGCAAACTTGCTAAAAGCTCTTTAAGTATTGCTGTAATTAGTTTTTAGATTCCTTCAGGGTTTTTATCTGAGTAACCTGTAAAGATTACTATATTCTGTTTTCTTTTAAAATCTTTTAACTCTCATTTCGTTTTGTTTTCTTTCTGTACTGGTAAGAAGTGGGCAAGGCTAGGAAACCTTTTATTTAACGGAATTCTTTTATCATTACAAGAATTGCTGCAGGTGTTTTTAAATAACAACTTTATTGATATATAATTCATATACCATTCAATTAAAATGTAAAAGTCAATGGGTTTTAGTATATTTATAGGGTTTTACAGCCATTACCACAGTCAGTTTTTGTTTGTTTGTTTGTTTGTTTTTTGTGGTATGCGGGCCTCTCACTGTTGTGGCCTCTCCCGTTGCGGAGCACAGGCTCTGGATGCACAGGCTCAGCGTCCGTGGCTCACGGGCCCAGCCACTCTGCGGCACGCGGGATCTTCCCGGACCGGGGCACAAACCCGTGTCCCCTGCATCGGCAGGTGGACTCTCAACCACTGTGCCACCAGGAAATCCCCACAGTCAGGTTTAAAACATTTTCATCACCCCAAAAAGAAGCCTCATACCCTTCTCAGCCCTATAGAGTTGTCTTTTCTAGACATTTCATATCAATGGAATCATGCCATATGAGGTCTTTGGGTATTGGCCCTTTTATCTGGCATAATGTTTTCAACGTTCAACCATGTTGTGCCATGTATCAGTATGTCATTTCTTTTTTATTGCCCAGTAATGTTCAATTGAATGGACATACCACACTTCATCCATTAACCAAGTGTTGGACGTTTAGGTTGTTTCCAATTTGGGGATATTATGATTGGGCTGCTGTGAACACTCATGTACATATCTTTGTGTGCACAAATGTTTTAATTTCTCTTGGGTGTATAGCTACAAGTAGAATTGCTGGGTCATGCTATATCAATAAGTTTTTTAAAAAATAGACTCATTTTATCTAGTTAAGGTCTTTCCTTTTAATTCCTAATTTGCCAAATGTTTTATCATAAAGAATTATTAAATTTTAATTGTTACAGATATCACTAGCTCATTAATTTTTGGTGCTGAGTAGTATTCCATTGTATGAATGTAGCACAATTTATGTGTTCATTCGCCTGTTGATGGACATTTGGGTTGTTGATAGTTTTTGCTATTTACTGATGAAGCTGCTATGAACAAGTCTTGTACACAAGTCTTTGTATGACATATACTTTCTTTTCATTCAGGTAAATATCTACATGCAGAATGGCTCGGTCATATGGCAGGTGCATGTTTAACTTTTCAAGAGAATGCCAAACTGTTTCCCAAAGCAGTTGTACCATCTGCAATCCTATGAGTGTCATATGAGAGTTCTATTAAGCTATTTCTAATATGTTAATTTAAATTATGTTTTTCATTCCTCTAAGTTCAATTTGTTCTCATTCATATTTGCTTTGACATATTGGATGCTCTCTTTTAAGTTTCAATTTCAAAGTCCCCTTTATATCTTTAATCATATTAAGTATGTTTTTTTTTTCATATTCTGAATCTGATAATTCTACTGTCTTCAATCTTTGTGGATTTTATTCTTCTGCTTATTGCTTCTAATTAATCTGGCTCATAGGGACTTACTCATTCTTCTGTTTGAGATTTCTGATTGCAGTTTCATGTTCCTAGGAACTTACTTGTGGGAATTATATGAGGTCTGAGTTTAAAGGTGGTCCTCCAAGGAAGATATGTCATTTCTTCTGCCAAGTATGAGAAAGCCCTGGTGACTTAAAAGCACTTTAAACTAAATCATTCACCTGAATTTGGAGAGAGCATCACAAGTAGTATAAACATGGCATTAAACTCAATTGAGTAATGACTTTTCTATTTTTTAAAATTAATTTTTATTGGAGTATAGTTGCTTTCCAATTTGTGTTAGTTTCTTGCTGTACAGCAAAGTGAATCAGTCATACATATACATATATCCACTCTTTTTTTCGATTTCCTTCCCATTTAAGTCACCACAGAACACTGAGTAGAGTTCCCTGTGTTATACAGTAGGTTCTCATTAGCTATGTATTTTATACATGATAGTGTATATATATGACTTTTCTATCTTGTAATGCCTGTGATTCTCCTCTGTGTTTAGATTGAGCTGATAAAGGATACATATCATACTTGTTTTAATTGCTTCAGTACATACTTGTGGCTTTAAACAGAAGTTGTTGAAATCACCCATCTTTTTATCAATGAATGAATGAGTAAAACACAACAAAATAAAACAAAGCAAAGCAGGGCAACAGTAAACCTCCAAACTAGACATAGTATTGCAAACATGAATTACACAAGTAATGTAGGGCTGTTTTTATTTGTAAGTATTCAGTTAAAAGAAGTATCTTCTGCCCTAAACCCCATCTTCCTTACATCACAGAATGCTTCTATATGTGGAGTACACTTACTTTGAGTGGAGAGCATACCTCATTACCTTTCTGATCAATCCGTACTATATTTCTATGTAAAGAAGCATTATTATGAGCCTGAAGACTTAATCTACATAGAAAATGATAAGAGGACCCTGCATGTTTTGGCTGTCCCTCAATAGTTTTCAAAGTTAGTACCCGAAAAGAATTCAGTGATTTGACTGCAAATGATTGAGCAGCCTCATAGGCCAAAGAGGATTTCACTTACTTGAGATACCTGTTTGTAACCCCAGAGCGCAGTTAGATGAGGTATACACGTGTTTATCCGAGTTCTACAGATGCCAGACAATTATGTATCTTGCCTATTCTGAGATTCTGATGTGAAAATCCAGTGTCAATAAATGAGAAAACTAGAATTCAGAAATAAAGGGCAGGGACAAACTGTACCCCACCCCAAATGTTTCACCTCTGTTTCCCATTGCTGTGGGTTTTGTAGGTCACACATAAATCTGAGGTAGGGTGATGCATTATTATTAAGGCTTGGTCATTTTCCAGAAAAGGCATGGGTTTCGATCCACACACAAAGAGTGAAGAGTGAAAATGGGAGCCACCATGTTCATAAGTTTATTGAGAAATTGCCATTTCTTTCAAAGGTATAATTACAATAACTTGACTGGACTATAGGCCTTCTTCAGTTTATTTGTAAATACATAATCATTTCATCACCTTTCCATCACTTAAATAAGATAATATAGCAAAAGCATTTTTAAATGGTAAAATCCAATGTAAATGAAAGTTGTTATGGATAGTAATAACATATTTTGCATTACTAGCTGCTATACATCCCCAACTTATGTTGACAGCAGTAGCCATCAAATTGTTTATTTTAAAACTAAACAAAGTTAATACTCAGAATTCTCATTTTGAGAGTTTACTCAGAGAATGAGCAGAAAAATCTAGAACGTTAAGAGAACATTTCAGATAATGGATAAGTGGAGTCATTATTTTACAATTATCCATCAATTTACCTTTCCCTCAAAAGAAGGTGGTATTCACCAAACAGTAGGATTCTGCAGCATGATATGGGTGAGGGGTTAGAACTTGACCCAGTTCATTATTGATTATGAGTATTTACTGATTCCAAGATTTAAGACTATTCTTTTGGGTTTCCTCTGAAGCTGAAGTGAGCAGCAAGACAAGAGACTTTCAACGCAGCTCATTTGAAACTGGAGCCGTGTTATATAGGGTGCTGTCGATTTGTAGAAATATTCGGTCAAACTTATGAGATTGCTAATATCCAGCCCCTTGACCCACAGCCATAGTAATTTCATATGGTTCAGCTTCTGAGAGAGGGTGATCCCGGTAGAGAGACTAGCAAGTGACAGTGCCATGGGAGTCCCTGTGGATGCCGACCAGATAGCATCAGCTGGAGAAGGCTGAGATCTCCACTGGCCATTGGCGTCATCCGTGGCTTGCTGATTACATCAGTGTTATATCCAGGAGATTCTTGCACTTGAATGACTTGCTCATCTAGACCACAGACCTGTACTGATGGTCCCCCAAACAGCAACAGTACAGAGTGACTCAGAAGTCACTAAGCCCCTTGTAATTGACAAGTTAAAACAGGTGATCAGAAGAGAGTTGGAGTCAATGCTTCCTTCATTAGGGCTGAGAACTCTCAAGACTGAACAGAACGGAACCAATAAGGCAAACCCTTGGCTGGGTCCTGGGCCTCAGAGATGGCTTAGCTCTTTCCCAGAGCACCAGCCCCCCAGAAGGAGTAAGAACTCAAGTGTGGGTGCACTCTGTAGTCAACTAGAGCAACTTCCAAGTCAAAGAACCGTCTTCACATGCACTCAATGTTTGATGAATCCTGCGTCTCACATCTACCGTGAGGCGCACCTGGAGAGCAGTGACCTTGACATTTCCACCTTGGACTGCCCCCAAAGTCTGAACATCGGACATCAAAGAGCACTGAACACTTGTAAGCTGAATTGACTTGAAGTATATCTTACACATTGAGGAAGCAACAATTAATGTTATAAATAACAATTTTAATTAACTTTAATAATGATAACTTAGGGATTTTTAAAAAATTGAATGTACATGCTACACATCATTTTTATAAGAAATGCAGTTTTTGTTGATTCCATTCAAGTCTTATCATAGACAGCCAGGTGAAAAATCTTACTAGTGTACTGGAAAACTATTGAGAATTGTTTATGAGAACTTTGTCATTAAAAATAATATCCTGTGACTTGTTGGAGAGCTCTACAAAACAGAATGCATGGGCCTAAGTGTTCCCAGGCAGTCTGCTTAGGAAAGAGCTGTTCACAAAAAATAACTAACAAGACACCAAGAAATAGTTAACTTACATTTCCCTTCATTAAGCATCGATGTCTCAAGTAGATGCCATTGAGTAATGATAGAATATATAAAGTTGATCAACTGCCAAGATACTGGATTTCTTAGCATCCAGACAGTGTTATGAAAATAGCAGAAGCAGCAGCATTAATGGCAGCAATTAATCTTGGAAATTAAGATCAGGAACAAAATTATTGTAATAAATCTCTTTGCCCTATTTATGCAGCATTCTTTACTTTTATAGGCTAAAAATACTATTAAAGATAGTGGGCATTGACTAAATGAGCAAAATGTTACATTGATAAAAGTTGAAATGAGTTTAAGTTATAGCTCGGCTTCCTTTGAATGAGCATTGCTTAGTGACAGAAAATTATCACACAATCAGCACAGATGTGTATGCTTTGCTGGGTGTCCTGCAAAGAGCATGCAGTTTTCTTCCTTTCCCCCCACGCTTCTGTTAGATGAAAATCCTGACTTCTAAACTATTCCATTACAATTAGAAACTGAGTTTATGTAACTATGGTGTAATTTGAGGCTATGGTCAATCTTCCAGTCTCAGGGAAGGAACTGGTTTATGGACACACTGCTATGCTATTTGGAATAAACCAGTATGAACATGGATCAGCTGTTCCAAAATGGTGCTCATGCAGGAAGAGTTTCTTCAAATTCAGTTCAGGGTGAATACAACAAATGGTAGATAGGCTCTGGAGTGGCTTCAGGATATTCTAGGAATACTGTCGGTGAGTATAGAGAGTCTTAAATTGGTGATTAATGAGCTCAAAAGTAGCACTTGTGATTCCACACTCTAGAATATTATCTTCCAGGAGAATATAATGGAGAAATATTTATAAAAGTTTTATGAATATGTTTTTAAACAAATTGCTTTTACTTTACTTTTCTGTAGGAAGTTAAGATATGCTTTTCATAATTTTATTTACTAAAAGCTATGCTTTTAAGATGTATCCTACCTTCTTCTTGCTCTTGGGAAGAGTACCATCCTGTATCCCCACTACAAGAGTTCTCATTCCCCCAACCTAGGGGCAACTATCTTTATCATTTGTTCATTGCTTTTCTTTTCCATGTCAAAATAGAATGAAAAGGAAATAGCATTTTTAAGGTAACTCTCTGTCTATAGGATACTAATGCCCAACTCAAAAGAATCATTAATCATTGACTTATCATTTATTAATCATTTAGTATCTGAAATAGCATTTTTAAGGTAACTATTAACTCTGTCTATAGGATACTAATGCCCAACTCAAAAGAATCATTAATCATTGACTTATCATTTATTAATCATTTAATATCTGAGAATGAATGGATTTTCAAAACTATGAGTGCTATGTGTGAGTTCTATTCAATCCCATAATGTTTTTTTTATTAAAATAAAGTTTTTAATACTGATACTTGCTCTTAATTTTGTGTGGCATTATAACAGAAAGGAAAATTTTAACATTATATTTTAGTTATCTAGTTTGTTAACCTGAGTATGAATTTTGTCTCAGAATGCCTAAGATTCACAGAGATCATTAATTAATGTTAAAAATGCCTGGGTCAGCTATACTCTAGGTAGTGCTTTATAGCTGTTAACCAACCTTTCCCTCACCACCTCAAATTAATTAATCCATAAAAGAAAACTGGAAAACTGTTGGGAATTCATATCTGTAAAAAGGGTCAATGGTATATTCTGCCTTTATCCCAGTGGTTTGCAAACTTAAGAGTGCATTGGAATGACCAGGAGGCTTATTAAAAGACTAATTGCTGTCCCCCTCTTTTCTGATTCAGTTGGCCTTGGATCAGGCCCACGAGTTTGTAATTCTAAGTTCCCAGGTGATGATGTTACTGTGGGTCTGAGGACCATACTTTGGGAATGACTGCTGTCACCCATTAAGTGCATTTTGATGTAATTAGCACTATATTTATTGAGTATTTACTGTGAATCAAGGGCTCTTGTGAGCGCTTTGCATATAGAATTGCATTTAATTCTTACAACAAGCCCATGAGGGAGGTTCTTGGCTTAGCCCTGTTTTATGGATGGGGTAATGGAAGGTCATAGAGTTCAGGATACTTTTCTAAGTCACCTAAGCAGTAAACGGCATATCTGGGATTTAAGCCCAGTAATGAAGGTCCAGAGTTCATGCTTGTAACACCAGGAGAAAATGATCTTTGTAGGTCAACCATTTCATATATTTTACTAATTGTGTAATTTTCACACTGCACAGTTTTCATATTCCACCAATTCCATTTTTTCTGAGATGTGTCAAGCATGGAAATACCATATTTTTTTGATAATATTCTGTGAGATTACACATGCAGTAATGCTTTTTTTTCCCTTCAATCTACAAATACTCGAGGAAGAAACAACAAAAAAAGCTGCCTCTTACAAGATTACACTTGTAAAAAATGCTCATGTTATAATGGACAGTAATGAAAGCAGGGTAAGAAATTTCATACTCGCATGATACTACCTATGGGGAAAAATTATGTATAGGAAACAAACAAATTTGAGAAGAAACTACACCATAATCCTAACACACACACACAAGAGAGTGTTGTTGTATGTTAGTTGGGGTATTTTGAAGCCTGTTTTATCCCATAGCAGGCTGTTTCTTTGACAAGGCAGTATAGTTGAGCAGATTGAGCAAGTGAAATTGTTTTATTAGAATTCCTTTTGTATATTAAATTAGTGCAGATTAATGTACCATAAGAAGTAGATGTAGTCATCTTTACTTTTTTAAGTGTTTAAGAACCAAAGTGAGAGCAGGGAGAATGGTTTGTCAGAAAAGTCTTTGAGGAAAAGATCGCTTACGTGTTTCTTAGAATATTTAGACCACAAACATCTAACAATCTACTAAAGAGGGAGGCATCACTGCCATTTTCAGACAAGGAGACTGAGACTCTTATTTTAAATGCATGTTGCCATTCATCTGTCGATGTGGTAGATATACACAATGGAATATTCTTCAGCCATTAAAAAATGAATGAAATAATGCCATTTGCACTGAGATGGATGGACCTAGAGATGACCATACTAAGTGAAGTAAGTCAGATAGAGAAAGACAAATATCATATGATATCACTTATATGTAGAATCTAAAAAATAAAAATAATACAAATGAACTTATTTACAGAAGAAATGGACTCACAGACATAGAAAACAAACTTATGGTTACCAAAGGAGAAGGGGGGAGGGATAAATTAGTAAGTTGGCAATTAATATTTACACACGACTATATATAAAATAGGTAAGCCACAGAGGCCTCCTGTGTAGCAGAGGGAACTATACTCAGTATCTTGTAATAACCTATAATGGGGAAGAATCTAAAAAAAGAATAGATATATGTATATGTGTGTGTGTATAAAACTGAATCATTTTGCTGTACACCTGAAACTAACACAACATTGTAAACCAACTATATTTCAACAAAAATTAAAAAAACAATGGGCTTCTCTGGTGGTGCAGTGGTTGAGAGTCCACCTGCCGATGCAGGGGACACGGGTTCGTGTCCCGGTCCGGGAAGGTCCCACATGCCGCGGAGCGGCTGGGTCTGTGAGCCATGGCCGCTGAGCCTGCACGCCCGGAGCCTGTGCTCCACAACGGGAGAGGCCACAACAGTGAGAGGCCCACGTACCGCAAAAAAAAAAAAAAAAAAAAAAGAAAAAAAAAATCCTGTAAAATTCACTGCAGTTCAGAAGCTGGTGTGCAGTGAACACATTCCTTCTTGCAAGCAGTGCGAGTGAAGGCAGCTCCCAGTAATGATGGCAAGCTTCCCCTCCTCCTACAGTCTAAATCTCCAAGCCTGGCTTTCAACGTGAGGTGCCGGGGGCTCAAGAACATCATCTCTTGGGAGCTTGTCAGACACACAGATTCTCAAGGCTCTGAGGTGATGTCAGTACACATCAGGGCTTGAGAGGATGTCGATGTGGGGAGGGGAGGCCTTTGCCCAGAAGGGAAGCTACCTGGTCCCCCAGGAGAGCTGGAGTTGTCTTGGAAGCCAGGGCTCAGCCGCCCGGCTCCCGCTAGACCTCTGTGGTTTGGTCAGGGCTAAAGGGTGCTGATTGCCTGAGGTCCCGGCAGCTTTTGCTCGTGATTCCCAGTGGATCTGCTGGAAACATGTGTTCTCCTTTGGCAGCTGTGGACCAGCAAGTCCCATCCCAGGGGGAAGGAGTCCTGAGGTCAAGTCCCCTTAAGACTTCGGGGACTGTCCCTGACTATGATTTTTGCAGGGCTGTTGAGGGCTATTATACACATATAAGCACGGCCAATCATGCTGTTCCCTATTAAAAATGCTTATCCATTTAGGCATTAAAAGTCTTGCATTTGATGTGAGAATTCATGTCAATTCAATGTTTTTGGCAAAGATAGTGACTCTTAGGGGCTTCCCTGGTGGCACAGTGGTTAAGAATCTGCCTGCCATTGCAGGGGACATGGGTTTGAGCCCTGGTCCAGGAAGATCCCACATGCCGCGGAGCACCTGAGCCCGTGCGCCACAACTACTAAGCCTGCGCTCTATAGCACGCGAGCCACAACTACTGAAGTCCACGGGCCTAGAGCCCATGCTCCACAACAAGTGAAGCCACTGCAAGGAAGCGTAACCCCCACTCGCCACAACTAGAGAAAGCCCTCACGCAGCGACGAAAATCCAATGCAGCCAAAAAAATAAAAAATAAATAAATAAATAAGATGCTGTAAAAAAAAAAAAAAAAAGATAGTGACTCTTAGGCATACGAATGTGAGCTCTCCTAGACTGCTCTTAGCTCTGAGTGTCTTTGTGATGAACCTGCATTACCGCCTTTCCCCTCCTCGGGCCCCCTGGGGCTGCACTTAACCTGAACACTAGTGGCTGGTGTTTCCACTAATTAACTTATCATTTCATAAAGAGACATTAATTGCTCACATAATTTCCTCTTTTTCTCTGAATTGCATGCTCCTTTTATGCAAAATGACTACTTCAAATGCTTTGCTATCCCCCTCCCTCTTTTTTTTTCTTTTTTTTTCCTGTCATAAGAGAACAAAAATCAAGCCTTGGGTGGCTTTGGAAGCCAGCATCCAACTCATCCATCATCCTCAACATTTATTCTATGAAGTAGTGCTTAAAGTTTATTTCCTGAGCTAGCATGATTTTTTTCTTTTTTTTTTTTTTCTATTTTGAATATATAGAAATAATTTGAAATGATAGAACAAAATATTTTTATACAAGATGGTTTTCTTATTTCCCATTAATTTCATCAGTTTCATACCATATTGTCAATAGTTCTGTTCTCTGTAGACGCTTCATCCCAACTCACATACATACGTACAATACACACACACACACACATATCAGTAATCTCCATAGAATCTACAGACCAAGGACTATGTTTGTTTTAATATTTTCAGACCCTGGCAAGGTGGATACCCTGCGTTGTTGCTCAATAGCTCAATAAAATTTGCTTTTTAATTCAAAGGTCTTAAATATTCTTTTGAGTAGGTATTTTAAATTTTTGAGATTGAAATTGTCTTATAGAATGCTGTCTCAAAAGTAGTTGGAGATTAAGGAGCTTATGTTCCTAATAAATGCTTGTCTTTCAGGCCAGGTTCCCCAGGAAGCTGACTCTGACATGAAAAATAGCACACAGGAGGCTTATTGGTGTGCTCTTGGGGTCAGCCCTGCTCAAGGGAAGGGAAGGGAAGGGAACAGGACACTGGACAGGACAGAGGGAGAAGTTGGGCTGTGGTACAGTCACGACAGAGTCCCCAGCTGATCTACAGGAGAGCTGCAGGGCTTGCTTGGGGTAAGGGGTCTGGGCCTACATATCCTCACAACCAACCAGTCAAGGGTTGTAGGCTGCTCTGAAGGGAAGGGAGCATGATTCTTGGGCTGAGCCACTCCCCAGGGGGTGAGAGATGAGGGTCCTCTGGCAGCTGGAGGAATCCTTCCTTCCTGAGAGGGATATGATCATAGCACCCACCCCAGTTAGTAGGTCTTGTAATAACATCATTGGACCTGATTTAGTGGACAAGCAAATCAATGATCAAAATCATTGTTAAATGACATTAATTGTAATCTTTGGTGACAACCACAGAATATAAATTCCTATGTGGTGACCAAAATGGGAAGGAAATCCAAAAAAGGGGACAGATGTATATGTATAGCTGATTCACTTTGCTGTACAGTAGAAACTAACACAATGTTGTAAAGCAACTACAATACAAATTTTTAAAAGATAAATAAATAAATTCCTATGTGCAATGTTTCAACTGTGTAAAAATATTCATAGGAAAGAAGCCTGGAAAATCATATAACAAAAGGATGAATGTTGTCTTTGGGTGGTTTTTATTTTGTTCTTTTCTGAGTTCTCCGGCTTTAATAATACTGTGTGGTAAAAATCCCCCATGGCAGTGGCTCACCCTACCTTTTTTTTGTTTTTTGCGGTACGCGGGCCTCTCACTGTTGTGGCCTCTTCCGTTGTGGAGCACAGGCTCCAGACCCGCAGGCTCAGCGTCCATGGCTCACGGGCCCAGCCTCTCCGCGGCATGTGGGATCTTCCCGGACCGGGGCACGAACCCATGTCCCCTGCATCGGCAGGCAGACTCTCAACCACTGTGCCACCAGGGAAGCCCCACACCCTAGCTTTTTGAGTTCACCCCTGTGAGCCAAGGTCTCCCACCATCCTCCATGTCCCCTTTCCTTACCTGCATAGATTTGATTCATTGCTATATTCCCTTCTTGTTTGCTTTTGTTCCCATACTTGACCTGTTACCATGCCCCTATTCCTATTTTCCTTGGCCAGCCTTGCTTTTTTGGAAACAACTGTCTCATCTACTTTAGCCTGACCACACTGGATTAGGCCCTTTTTGTAAATTCAGAATTAGTGCTTCTAAGAAGGTAATAACTTTTTCCATCACTTCATGTCCCACCAGTGGAGTAAGCCTGTAATGATGGTTATGTCTTCAGGATGTGTTACATTGTTCAGAGAGTAATTTATTTTAAAGATAGTTCAGTGTAAAATGTGTGTGTTTGCAAGGTAACATTATTTTTCACCCTAGGCATGGATGATTAGCAGTTGAGAATCCCAATCAGGAGTCCATAATCTAGGTATGGTCACTGGGCCCTTCAAAAATGGGTACCAAGATCTACGCCAGTGGGTTCTGCCAATGCAGAAGGGGTGCTAGAGACATGTAGTCATGGATGAGATGAGCAGGGTCAAGATATATATATGGTTAGAAATGTTGGCAAGGTCCTGCAGCCCTTGTGTGACAGGGTGCCAAAAGGGGTCTAAGACTGTATTCTTTTAAACCACATGGGTGGGACAGGATTATTCCTCTCCTACCTATTTCTATTGATATTTACCAAAAGAATCTTTCAATTGTTGTTTTCATTATGTGTATAGAGATTATACACCTTTCTGGAATCCTCACCTCACACTTGCTTCTCAGCTAGAATTAAAACAACTTCTTTGATAATGAAAAGTTTGAGGTGGGCACTTAGAGAGTGAAAAACCAAAGGAACTATTGTATTCAAGGAAGATCTGGGATGCCCGTTTGTTAGAAATATTTTGGTAGCTGAAACTAAGCTGACTTCAGGGTACAGTATAGCTTAAAGCTCTGGAAAGCATACAGTTTAAAAAGCAATCTCATAGCATATAGTATGCAATTTTCAAGGTAAATTATTATTTCTAAATAATGTAGGAATAGTAGAGTAATCAGTACAAAAGGATTTTGATAATTCTGTTCTAGATACCTAAGTGCATATTGTTCTGAGTAATTTTTGAAGACAATAAACCAAAGCAAGATCTTTTAAATCCATGATTTTAGATTGTTTGAAGTACGATTAATCTCTTTGCAGCCCTTTTTTATGAAAATATTTCTAAATCTGTGTGAAATTTTGCTCTGAATAAAGCTTAAACTATCTGCATAATCTTGGGTTGCTTGGAAGTTCCCATTCATATTCATAGTTTTGCTGAAAATCTAGTAAATCCATTGCGTGCTTTGTATTTAGGAGACTACAAAACGTATTTCCAAACTAAGCTTTATTTGATTATGCTCCCATGAGGATATTGCTTTTTATTGAATAATTTTTTCCCTGTGAGTTTCTCTTGATCATGAAAGCAGAGTTAAAAATAGATCAGAGATGGCTCAGGTTATGTAGAACCATAGTGTATATTTCTTATTTATGAACTATAGAAGAATTTCCCTTTTTTCGTCGCCTTTTTTGAATATCTACAAATAAAATGTACTTCATTGAAAGAAGATTTTGGATTTACAGAGCAATTTGATTTTTTAATAGAAATTAGATAATCTGTTTATTAGCATTCCCAAACATAATGATATCTCTGTTTAAAAAACAAACAAACAAACAATAAACCTGTTTTTACATACTTGATAGAACATTCAAGCTAAGCATTGTTCCACCCCTGGGCAGGGTATATATAATTAACATTCCCACTTTGAATTGGGAAGACCACTTAGTAGGATGGAAACAGCACTGCCTTGGGTCAAGCCTTGGTTTCCATCACCTTTTGGCCAAGGATAAGCAACTTTTACTCCCCAGATCTCTCAGTAGGTAATGCAGATGTGCCCAAGCATCCCTGTTCTGCTCCTTGCCATGTACTGCAAGCATTCATTTACCAAAGTTTAGCCCAGTGTGAGCCTGGGGTTTCTCTTCACCAATATTTTCATCACCCCACTGATGTCAGCATAGACCTGCTGCCTCCTGTTAGAGGACTGGAGACTCAGGTGTGTCCCCTGAAGCCGCTGACATAAACTGCCGACTGCAGGCAGCTCTGCCTGGTCCCAGAGGCCATGGGGGCTACCTCCTTGCTGATGATAAGCAGCTTGGTGTCCCCACTAAAATCAGGCTAGATGGGGATGAATTCAAAGAAAGGCCTGCCACACCTGACTGCCTTATTCTATTCAGCAAGGACGTGGGTGCTCACATCCTGTGTGGCCTGGTCCAGACTCTGCCCCAGGTGTTCAGCTGGGAATGGTCATCTTCCCTGAGGTAGGGCCAGGCTGAGTTGGGCGGGTTTTTTTGGCGTCGGTGTGTATCTGGCCATTTGGGATGGAGTTGTGAGGACCTTGGCCATGCTTAGAATCTGGTACCAGACCCCAATCCCGCACCCCCCTTTTGGTGGTTTCCGAGGGACCTTGATTCCCATTCTAGTCGGGGCTGCCCTGATCCATCTGATACATTTCAATTACTTTGACTTTCTAAAACCTCCAGTGAGGTGGAGGACTAACTCTTGAATATATTTAGTAAGATATTTCATTTTTAAGTGAATCGTTGGGAAAAGATACTCTTCATCTCATGGGTTGCTGTGTTTTACTTGATGGACCCAAAGTAAGCATACAAATGAAAAGCTGGCCATTCATTCTTTAAGAGTATGGCTTTGAAGCTCTGAGAATAATCAGTGTTCCAAAAAGCCTCTGTGCGTATAGCCCAAGGCAGGCTTCCCTTGAATTTACCCGCGATGCGATGCCTCCTTGATGGATGATGTTGTCATTCGACACCAAGTACAATTGCGGAGTAACAATATGTTCATTCTTTCTGAACCGTGTATGAGACGGACTGTGAAACTGACAGTGATTGATAAGTCCGCTGGGAGCTTTTAAATGTGCCTCTCTTTATATGGATGCTCATATGGCCTGCTTTCTTTTTTTCATCGAAACTGTTAATATTATTATGTTACTATGATGTTACTCAAGTTTATTTACTTTTCTTGAGAAATCTGTTTAATTCTGTTGAGAAAAAAATGCTCCAGACCTGGAATGCATCTCACTCTCCAAGTCACAAACTGTTGCCATTACCTCCATGACTCCCTAGAGTGTCTGTCAGGAAGACATTTGTTAGGCAAATGTTTATTGCATGTCTCTGTGTCCGCTGTTCTCTGTTAAGTGCTGAGGGAAAAATAAAACATCAAATCACCCTCTCTTCTTTAAGAGGACACAGTAAAATTTCAAAGACAGGTTTATAGGAAATGTTCAATACAGTGACATTGTCGCTTAGAAGAGTGTTATGTGGTCACAGAATTCTTGGTGAGAATCTATAACTGGCGTAATAAACAAGCAAACAAAAAGTCCGAGAGATGTATACTGGAATGTCGTAGAAGATGTTGGTGGAACAGACACTGATGGCTGATGGAACAGCTCCCATCTGTGCTTCAGTTGATCCAAAATGAAACACACAAGAAATAGGAAAGGCGATCTTGAGAACCTGGAGGTAAAGGGAAGAGGGTGTAGGCGGTTAGCTGAGGTAGGCAGGGTGCTGAGAGACGCAGAGTGTGGGTCAGAGGTGTGTGCGAAGGAGAGTGGGAGTCACGGGCAGGCTGGCAGACGGCCTTGTCAGGGTCTAGTCGAGGCTTCGCAGGTGTGCCAGTGTGAGCTATAGTCTGCCACGAGGTGCCTTGCGCACGAGCGTCTCTGCGCATTCCCTCGACTAGCCCCGATGGCAGATGTGGGTGCAGGTACGTGAATCCAGCAGCCACATAGCTAACATGTGGCCTCTGGTGCCAGACCCCCTAAGCTCTAGGCCAAGCTCTGCCATGTACAGGCTCAAAGATTTAGAGCATGACACTGCACTTGTACCTTTTTTTTCTTTTCTTTCATGGTGGTAAAATATAAATAACATAAAATCTATCATCTTAACCATTTTAAGTGTGCAATTCAGTATCATTAAGTACATGCACGACGTTGTGCAACCATCACCACTGTTTCTAGAACTTTCTCGTCATCCAAAACTGAAACTCTGTGTCCCTTAAATAATAACTCCACATTCCCCCTCTCCCCAGCCTCTAGTAACCTCAATTCTACTTTCTACCTCTGTGAGTTTGACTCTTGTCAGTACCTCATATAAATGGAATCATACAAGATTTGTTCTTCTGTGTCTGCCATATTTCACTTAGCATCATGTCATCACATTTCATCCATGTTGTAGCTTACATCAGAATTTCATTCCTTTATAAGGCTGAATAATATTCCACTGTATGGATAGACCACATTATGTTTATCCATTCATCTGCTGATGGCTGTTTGGGTTGTTTTCCTCTTTTGGCTGTAGTAAATAATGCTACTCTGAACACGGTATACAAGTATCAATTCGAATCCCTGCTTTCATTTTTTTTTTTTTTTTTTTGCAAATATATCTGGAAATGTACATTGCTGGTTCCAATGATATTTCTGTTTTTAACTTTGCACGTTAGTTTTCTTATGTATAAAATGGGGATAATGATAGTTCCTAGTGAGCAGGCTGTAGTGAGGATTAAATGTATATGAAGTGTTTAGACGTGCTTAGAGGCATATAGCAAGCTATAGGTAAGTGTCGGCTAGTTAATTTTACCTGAAAGCACAGCCTTGTGCAGCCTGCGTGGTGAACACCTGCAGATGAGGTCTAAACATCAGCGCTTTTACTAGCAAGACAGGGTGCCCCTGCCAGTAGTAATGGACAGTCCTTCTGAGATGCGTGCCGTCCGTGACAGTCCTGTTCTTCCTCCAGCTTCGGGTGTTTCTGGTGTCCCACAGGTAACAGGTGATGGAAAATTAGATCTCCTTACCTGCAAAACCTGAGATCTTAAATCAAAATGTTTAAATTGAACTCCTTCCTAAATTCTTTGGGAAAATCAAATATGATTATGTGTTTTTAATGTGAACATTTTATTCATAATATAAAAAGACAGTGTGCCTATTGGTGTACCATCTGGTAATTTTAACTCTGAAACATCACATGTGTTCGCAGGAGCGTCCTGGTGAAGGGGGTGTACCCGGAGAGGTGGTTTCCTGTTGATAATTTAACAATTATTGGCAACTAATAATTCAGTAACCACTTCATGTTGATAATGGTGCTCTAAGTGCTATGAGTTGGACTGAGGGTGAAAAATCTCCTTGGATACATAACTCCCACGTGGATCTTTGACCATATTTAAAAGCACTAAAGTCCTCATTGATGCATTTCTCCTGAGGAAGTTAGTACCTTGGATGTATTCCTCACTGTCTCCGGAAAGACCATCTCTAATAAACACAAAAGCCACTTTCAGCTTCTTTAGACAAACTGCCTTTCTAACTTAGGTAAAATTACTTAAATATTCTGTTGAAATTCCTTTGTCAGATCATATCATACAAACAATTGTAGGCTGTGGATCAATGAACACAGCATATAAAGGATGCGAGTTAAAGGATTCAAGTAAAAGGACACCATTATATATATATATATATATATATATATATATATATATATATATATATATATATATATATATATAATTTTTTTTTAATGTTTGCTTCTTTCACATGATGGAAAACAAAGAGAAGCTTTGCAAAATGAGTTGACTCTCCATACATAATTGGACGTATGATGCAAGGCCCAGTGTATGTTGCCACCAGAGAACATTCATACTATATTTATTTGTTATGGGAAATAACTTTGTGGAGGTGTGTCGGTGCTTTGTTGAAAATAGAAAAGGTGGGCTTTTTTAGAGACAGGAATTTGCTAAGGAGCAGACGGAAGCTATTCTCCACCCCCGAACCCCCATTCGTCTCTAGCACCAACCTTCCTAGGACCTAAAATCCTTTTGGAGAGGGCTTTGTTGGGGAAAGAAATGTGTGAACACAGCTTTCTCTGTGCATGCCATGTCACTGTCACCATTAAAGCAGCAAGGACTGGCACATCACTTCAATGGTCCTTCTAGACCCCAAACAACAATAAAACTGTTCTGTTTGCTGATGCTTCAAATTATGTTAGCTAAAGAACAAAAGCTTTTCATGCCACAACTTAACAGCAAGAATACTTTGGGTTTAATGCTTTAGTGTGATTGTGTTGAAGTTGGGGTGTAATAAGTCAAGGAAAGCATTAAAATGACTCTGTTTTGGTAGGAAGAGAAAGGGCACACTTGTGACTGAGTGCTTGGTATTGGGGGTGTGCGGGCAGAGGGGGCATGGGAAGGCAGAGATCCAGGGTGGGGTACACAGGATGGGGGGGGATGCCAGGGCGCTGGGGGATTAGAGATTCCAGCAGGGGCTTTATGGCTCCTCCTGTCTGTCATCTTACCTTCAACAGAGACAGTTCTAAAAGGAGCTGGCCCTGAAGGGATTTTTTTTTCTTCTAAACAAGCATTTCTGCCCATCATGATTTATGAGGATCACTTTTGAGATGTAGCCGAACTTGCGTAATCAGGGGATTAATTAGCTGAAGGATCACTGTGACAATAACATAGATAAAGCGCCAGGCCCCGGGGCTATGGGTCCATGGGTGGAGGATTGGAGACCACACAGATCGTGGAGGAAAGGAAAATGGGAGGTGCAGGCGTTCCCACCCCCCACCCCGCCATGCACAGCAAGGAGAGGTCAGTGTGTGCTGACCGGGTCCAAGGAGGGCTGATGGAGAGTAGGATGACTGGACCTAAATAAAAAGGGTGGGCAGGGTTTGGACATGTGAAGAGGAGACATTCTAGCCAGAGCGGGCAGAGAGAGGGAGAGAGAGAGAAAGAGAAGATTCAGGAAGCCCTCCATGCATTGGATCTTTCAGACACCAGTGCACAGGCCAGTCCATTCTTGTCATTATATTCCACTTGGTGATGCCCTGGCATTTTCACTATTCTGTATTCTGTATTCACCCCAAATTTCTCTCTCAAGAGATGTGGACTCCAGCCTATGGTACTTTGCACCTGAACCACTAAACCTATGGGCACCTGAGAAATGTCCCTTTGTGGGTCTGAGATTATCCTGGTACAGAGTGGTAAAATATAAACATAGGATTGAAGTTCCTAACCTGCATGCTGAAGTTTAGGATCATTAATTGTTGAGGGATTGATGGCTATGCAGCTATGCCTCAGTACATATACTCTGTGCATTTATGTCTACTGGGAAATTATTTTCAAAGGCATAAAAACAACCCAAAATAGAAACCAAATATTAAAAGTAATCTTATGTGATTTAAAAATAGCACTGTTACATATCCACTTATTGCTGCAGATATTGTAAATGATTTGCTTTAGAGATGGAACAAGCATTGGAGAAAACCTAATTGTTATCCTTCATCATTTTGTTCTGTATTAAACTCTGAACATGGCCAGTATTTGTGGATTATGTGTGAAATTAGTACCACGGAAATTTTCTTTTTAAATCAACATATTCAGTAGCAATGACGTGGCAAGCCAGCCCATTGCATATAATCATGCCACATCACTCTACTATAACTCCTTGATATCAGAAATATTAGACAGTGTATGTTGAAAGTTTCCTGTTTTCCCACAGAAACTTGATTTTTAAAGTAATTAAAATTTATGTGTGCTGCGGTACAAAAATATATGTGTATGTGTAGCTTATAGAGGCAGTATTTATCATATCAAATTTTTCTAATGTCCAGACATTTCTGTCTGCTTCTTTATTATCCAAGAATGGTGCCTGTGTCTATAGGGAATAATGGGATTTAATTAGCCCTGAGTAATGTGATCTGATACGAGCTATGGCCCAGTCTGCCATCTTGTCATGAGTAGGCTGTGATCAGAATGAATGGGAAATATTGGTTTATGATATCTTTGGAGTGTCTGAGATGTTATTTCACATGGAGAAAGAGTTGGCTGGCTGCAGCAAATCCTCACTGTGAGTGCTGATTTGATATTGTCTCCCTGCAGATAGAGCCAGGATAGAATGTTGAATTCTAAGGTCGAAAATAGAGTTGATTGTCATCTGTGGCAGTGCTTCCAGAGGCAGATACTAACAAAACACCGATTGTGATGATGTGGTTATTATTTGAAACTTAAGAGTTTTACAACTGGAAGGGAACAGACAGGTTTCGGTCCTGGAGGTAAAGTGACTTGTCCAAAATCATGAAATTGAGACTAGACATCTGGATTCCTGTGACTTCCTGTCCAGGACTCTTTCCACTAAATCAACTTGTCTGGAGGCTGAGTAATAAATTGTACCTTCATCATGTCTGTCATGCAAAATTTACAATCATAATTGCAACACACACATTCAAAAATCTGTTTTAGTGATGGTATTAAATGGATTACTCTCTATTTAACCTCTACATACCTATTTAATATTTTAAATTCTCACACTCTTTGATGCCAGAATTAATAGCCAATAACCCCACAGTGTGCTGGCTTGATTTGAAATGGATCTCTTTCTTCTCTGTGCTTTAATATCACCACATGAAGCTGGTCCCAGACAGCTGTGTAGACACTATAGGTTACAGCAATGTTCTTATACAAGTAATCAGTTAACAGTAAAGAGCAAGAGAGGAGAGTTTATAAATTATTCTTGTTGAGAGTGGATCTGGGGTCGCTTGTTACTGTAATGGAATACATAGGTCTCTGCATCATTTCCTAATGGCTGTTTAACGTTGGCTGTGCACTCTTCATTCAGTGAGTATCTGTTGAGTTTGCTGTTCTTAACACTATATCCAGCCTTGGAAGGGATGCAGCATGACCTTTATCTCAGCAGAACTACAGAAAAGGATGGTACATGAACAACACTCCATATACATTTACTAAATGCTTAATTTCTGCCAGATGCTGGGTTAGGACCAGAATCCTCATAATGTGTGGCAGACTACTTTGAAGAGTGCTAAGGAAATTCAAAGTAGGTGTTGATTAAGTATTTGTTGAGTGGTGATGGTGACGAGGATGATGATGACAAACGTGTGTTGAGTCTTTACTATGAACCAAGCATGCAGTGAATATTCTACCTGGATTATTTCCTTCAATATTCAGAACAAAGGTCAGAGCTATTATTATTCCTTTGTAAGCATGATGATGAGGAAATAGAGACTTCGATAGATTAAATACATTGCTCAAGAGTTATCAAGGAAGGCTCAATTAGAAAGATGAGTCCTTTGATAGGCACCTTGATGTTAAGATAGGATTTATTTGACTTGCCATTGCTGGAGGAGGGGACAAAATTAAAAGTACTATTGAAAGGTAAATAGCCTTAAAAATCTATGACCATCTTAATTTTGAAAAGAGCCTTTGATATGTCATTTTCCTTTGATATGAATATTTATTATATTCCTAAGTGTTAATAAGTATATCAACTGCTTGAGCATTCAAATGACTCCTGTACTTCTCTGTGAATTAACATAGGAAATATAGAAAGTAGGAAAACAATGAAAATTGCATTCAGTAAACTATAAACCAAATAGCACAAAAGTAGTCATTTCTTTTCATTTGTTTCTTTAGGTTCAGAGAATCACACTGTTCCCTTGTGAAATGTAAATCATTATCATCATTCGCATTTCTCCTAAACAGAAATCCTGACTATATTAAGTGTATTTATTGCAAACTGCTAGGTGCTGAGCTCTGGCATATGGTAGATGAAATAACACAGCTTCCTACAAAAGCTGCTGAGAAACAGCTGGAGATCGGGGCTGCCCATCTGACTGGGGAAAGCGGAAACATGATGGTTGATGAGTTGACACTGGATCCAGGCCGTCAAAACTGGAAGGACCACACTTTGAGGTCAATCTAGACAGCATCAGATGGAACTCTAAGGAAATTAAATAAAGCCTCGAGTGTCTTGTCAGTGACAAGTCGCTATGACGGAAATCAAGGCCTGATGCTAAACTGTAGGTTTCTCAGAAACACCTGTAAAAGGGATTCTACTATGAGCTTACTCACTTTAGACCTAGTACAGACTTCACTCTGCTTCTCTGAGTTTTGGCTTCTCTGCTTGTTGAGAGGGTGGTTAAATCCAGCATGACAGTTCCCTTCTGGAGAGTTTATACTCATACCATGTATCACAAACTGAACCGGTCCAACTTTAATCTATTTCAATCTTAGAATTCAATAGAGGCAGGCCAGGATAATACTTGGAATCAACAATTCTGATGCAGATTGGACAAGGAAGTGGAATTCAGACAAAGCCGACCCCAGCTTTGTCAGAAAAGAGAGCCCTTAAAGTAGAGATATTCTATGGTCACTCCTTACCATGTCAGGTCACAGTTTTTCCAGGGAGAAGAGCTTAAAGTTTATACCCACACTACACTCTCTTCCTTCCCTCCTTCCATCCATCCATCCATCCATCCACCCACCATTCATCTATCCATCCAT
Organism: Hyperoodon ampullatus; assembly: GCF_949752795.1. Lineage (NCBI taxonomy): Eukaryota > Metazoa > Chordata > Mammalia > Artiodactyla > Ziphiidae > Hyperoodon > Hyperoodon ampullatus. The sequence goes on from NC_136917.1 coordinate 166,339,447, forward strand.
TCATCCATCCACCCACCATTCATCTATCCATCTATTCATCCATCTGTCCTTTGATCTAGAAAACGCTTACTAAATACTTCCAATGTGTCATGACTCATGGATCGTACATACTAGTGTGGGGAGACAATACATCAGTAAACGAGGAAATAAAATCCCGATAATTTCAAACAGTATCTTCTGTCCACCTCTGAAAATGCAGATGCAAAAGCCAAGTTGCCAATGGTGTAGGACTGAACCACCCTAATATTTAGCAGTTGAGCAGAAGGAAAGAGCCCACAGAAGAGAATGAAAAACAAAGTATAAGATCCTTGAAGTCATAACTGACAAGAAGAGAGGATTTCAGTGCTGCTTAGAAGATGTGGAAGATGAATCAAGACTAGGAACTGTTGGCTTGGCTAACATAGAAGTCATGGGTGACCCTGGTAGATAAATTTCAGTGAAATTGTAGGCATGAATGTTCTTAGTAGGTGAACAGTACCCAAAGAAGTAGAAACTTTTGAAAAGTTTTGCTGTAAAAAGAAGCAGTAGGGGCTTCCCTGGTGGCGCAGTGGTTGAGAGTCCACCTGCCGATGCAGGGGACATGGGTTCGTGCCCCGGTCTGGGAAGATCCCACATGCCGTGGAGCGGCTGGGCCCATGAGCCATGGCCACTGAGCCTGTGCTCCGCAACAGGAGAGGCCACAGCAGTGAGAGGCCCGTGTATCGGAAAAAAAACAAAGAAGCAGTAAATGGTTGCTGTTAAGAATGTAATAATGATCAAGTATGGGGTCTATAAAATTAGACTGAGTTCAGTTCTGGCTCCAGTGGTTGTGAGCCATGTTACAATGTACTGGTCACTTAGCCTTCATAGGCTTCAGTTACTTCATCTGTATAATGATTTTAATAATGCCTATTAAGGAAAGACACACAGGGCTAAATGTTTTCTTTCTTTCTTTCAATGTTCTTACATTTGTATACGTGTTTGGAGGTAGGGAGGGGCATAGTAAAAAAAGAAGAAACAGTAGATGTTTGGGGGGTAGAATTATATTGCCTTAAAATCGCTTAAGTAATATAATCACTTAAATTAGTGTTTCCCTCTCTTAAATACAAGATTTTAGGCATACTAGGTTTACTTGAACTTGATTTTGTGTGCAAGTGATTTAATTTCAATGGGGATAGATGTAAAGGCTTGACTTTTTTTGTGTGTTCTTCTTAGATTTATTAGTAAGTATATATCTTAGTCAAAGTAGATGTAAAATTATGGAAGATCAAGTTAAGCTGGTAATTGAAGGCATAAGAAGATAATCCACATGATTTGTGTGTATTTTGTGCTGGGTATTTAGCAGCATGTACTACACAGATCTTATATGGAACTTACAATGGTCAAGTATGCTTATTCAGGTACTAACACTTCCTGATGTCTGAAATATTGAAATTCCTTTTGATATTGGAAAGTAATTATCATATACCTGCCCACGAAATATGTATTTCATATGCAAGATTCATTGTAGATGGTAGTTAACAATATAAACATCAATACCTGTAATAGTTATTACCATTAATAACTACAGTTACTGTATTTATATGAAAGTACAGTGCCTCTAAGTAGATCTTGTTTTAAATTTATGACATCTTTTTGAGGTAGGAATGGTGAAAGAAAATCCATCTTCCAAACAGAAATGTTTAAGTTGCTTGGTATGATCATATGGTAGCAGACAGATGATTGCAAGCAAGGGCTTCTGATTGCGTAGCATAGTGCTTTCTTATCTAGAGAAGCATCAGCATAATTAGATTGATACAATGCAAGCAAGAAAATATCAAACACAGCTCAGATCATTGTGCAAGTAGTTGGTCTTCATTCTAAGTACTTTCTAATGGCAGCCAAAACATCTCTGGCCCAATTTATACAGTTTTTCAATGAGCAGAAAATGAGTATTTTAGCTATAGTTGCACATTCTCCATGCCAAAGAAGCAGTGGTTCTGTTGCTGTAAAGATGATTTTTTAATAACAGCTTTATTAAGTTCACATGCCATGAAATCCACACTTTCAAACGTACACTTCAGTGAGTTTTAATATAGTCACCCTGTAGTGCAATTATTACCACTATCTAATACTAGAACATTCTCATTAACCCCCAAAGAAATCCGGTACCCATTATCTATCACTCCTCATTCTCCTCTCCTCCTATCCCTCTTAGACATGAATCGACTCTCTCTGTATTTGCTTCTTCTAAACCTTTCGTATAAATGGAATCATACAGGGTGTGACCTTTTGTAACTGACTTCTTTATCTTAGCACAATGTTTTCAAGGGTCATTCATTTTGTAACATGTATTGGTACTTCATTCCTGTTTATGGCTGAATATTCCATTGTATGGATATACCACACATTGTTTATCCAGTCTTCAAGTGATGGACATTTGATTTGTTTTCACTTTTTGGCTATTCTAATAATGCTACGAGAACATTCATGTACAAATTTTTATGTGGAGGTGTGCTCTCATTTATTGTGAGTATACGTCTAAGAGTGGAATTGCTGGGTCATATGGTAACTCCATCTTTAATAATTTGAGGAACTGTTTTCCCAAGTGAGAGCACCATTTTACATTACCAGCAGCAAATGAATGAGGGTTCAGATTTCTCAACATTCTGGCCGATACTTGTTAACATCTATCTTTTTGTTTTTAGTTTTTATTGGGGTATAGTTGATTTACAATATTGTGTTAGTTTCAGGTGTACAGCAAAGTGAATCTGTTATACAGATACATATATCCATTCTTTTTTAGATTCTTTTCCCATATAGGCCATTACAGAGTATCGAGTAGAGTTTGCTGTGCTATACAATAGTAGGTCCTTATTAGTTATCTATTTTATATATAGTAGGGTGTATGTGTCAATCCCAATCTCCAATTTATCCCTCCCCGCCTTACCCTCCCGTAACCATAAGTTTATTTTCTATGTCTGTAACTCTATTTTGGTTTTGTAGATAAGTTCATTTGTAGTCTTTTTTAGAACTCACATATAAGCAATATCATATGATATTTGTCTTTCTGTGTCTGACTTACTTCACTCAGTATGAGAATCTCTAGGTCCATCCATGTTGCTGCAAATGGCATTATTTTGTTCTCTTTTATGGCTGAGTAATATTCCATTGTATATATGTACCACATATATACATTTCTCTGTTGATGGACATTTAGGTTGCTTCCATGTCCTGGCTATTGTGAATAGTGCTGCAATGAACATTGGGGTGCATGTATCTGTTCGACTTACGGTTTTCTCTGGGTAAATGCCCAGGAGTGGGATTGATGGATCACATGGTAGCTCTATTTTCAGTTTTTTAAGGAACCTCCATACTGTTCTCCATAGTGGCTATACCAGTTTGCATTCCCATCAACAGTTAGGAGGGTTCCCTTTTCTCCACACCCTCTCCAGCATTTATTGTTTGTAGACTTTTTGATGATGGCCATTCTGACCGGTGTGAGGTGATAACATCTATCTTTTTATTTCATTTTAGCATCCTAGTAGGTGTGAAGTGGTATCTCATTGTGGTTTTGATTTGTATTGTCCCAAATGACTAGCAATATTGAGGAACTTTTCATTTACTTATTGGCCGTTTTTATATCTTCTCTGTAGAAATGTCTGCTCGGATCCTGTGCTCATTTTTAAACTGGTGTTTCTTCATATTGTTGAGTTGCAAATGTTTCCTAAGATTCTGTGGTTTTTCATTTCAATTTCTTAACGGTGTCCTTTGAAGCACAAATATTTTTAATTTTGATGCAGTCCAATTTATCTAGTTTTATTTTTTGTTGCTTACTTTTTTTTTGTCATATCCAAGAAAACCATTGCCTACTCCAAAGTCATGACGATTTATCCCTGCATTTTCTTCTAAGAGTTTTATAGTTTTAATGTTTACATGTAGGTCTGTGATCTATTTTGAGTTAATTTTAGTATACGTTGTAAGGTAAGAGCTCCAATTTCCTTCTTTTGCATGTGGCTATCTATTTGTTGAAAATACTATCATTTTTCCATTAAATTCTCTTGTCATCATTGAAGAAATCAGTTGACTGTAAATCTAAGGATTTGTTTCTGGATTCTCAACTTTATTCCATTGATTTACACATCTACCATTATGTCAGTATATCACTGTCATGATTACTGTAGACTTTCCCAGTTTTGAAACTGGGCAATATGAGTTCTCCATATTTGTTCTTCTTTTTAAAGTTTGTTTGGCTACTCCGTGCCCTTGCATCTTCATATGAATTTTAAGACCAGCTTGTTAATTTCTGCAAGGAAAAAAAAAACAGCTGAGATTTTGATAGAGATTTTGTTGAATCTGTAGGTTAATTTGGAGAGTATTGCCATCTTAATAATATTATAATTTCCAATCTGTGAACATGGACTGTCTCTACATTTATTTAGATCTTCTTTGATTTCTTTCAACACTAAAAATTTTTTTTCACAATGTAGGTTTTGCACTTATTTTGCTAAATTTATTCCTAAATATTTTCTTTCTGATGCTACTGTAAGTGGAATTTTGTTCTTAATTTCACCTTCAGATCACCCATTGTGTAGAGAAGCAAATGACTTTTTGTATATTGATCTCATGTCCTACAACCTTGTTGAACTTAATTATCAGTTCTAAAAGTTGTTTTCTGGATTCTTAGGATTTTCTTTAGGTAAGATCATATCATTTGTGAACAGAGATAGTCTTATTTCTTCCTTTCCAATCTAAGTGCCTCTTATTTCTTTTTCTTGACTAATTACCCTGGCCAGGACTGCTATTAGCATGTTGAGTAGAAGTGGCTGCAGTGAACATCCTTTTCTTGTTCTTGGTTTTAGGGGTTATGGTTTGTTTTAAGATGTAACTTGTAATAAGGTGTATTGGTGGTGACTCTGAGAATTCAGAAACTCTTGTTCCCTTTCTTGTTTAATGATAATGAAACTATTGTACTTAATAAGTTAAGTAAATATTTTTGACCTGAGTGGAACTATTAACAAGTTTTCTATTTACTAAAAGATTTTTATTATTGACTCTATAGCTATTTTAGGGCTTTTTAGCAGAAAGCTATATCTTTGAATATTCAGATTTTCCTGTAATTAACACATGCACTTCTGCTGAAATTCAAACATGAGTGTTATTTTAAAGCCCAATGTGGTGCTATGTACATAAAAAGACACTTTGTATTTTGAAGATTGTGTAATCACATATTTGTGTTTCACTTACGTCTGGGATTACCAATACAAAAGAATTCAAAGATATATTGGTATAGAATATGGTATAACTCAACCTAGTTTGCCCCTTGGTTATAACATCTTGAATCCTCTTAAACATGAATTAAATACCTATATGTATGTCTATATGCTATCTAGTAAAGTGGAGCCCCTGCTCTGGTAAAAATATGTCATAAACTGAATTTCCATCTGAGACTCTTTTTTTTTTTTTTTAAGCAAATTATTTACTTATTTTTATTTTTGGCTGCGTTGGGTCTTTGTTGCTGTGTGCAGGCTTTCTCTAGTTTTGGCGAGCTGAGGCTAATCTTCATTGTGGTGCATGGGCTTCTTATTATGGTGGCTTCTCTTGTTGCGGAGCACGGGCTCTAGGTGCATGGGCTTCAGTAGCTGTGGCACACACACTCAGTAGTTGTGGCTCACGGGCTCTAGAGCGCAGGCTCAGTAGTTGTGGCGCATGGGGTTAGTTGCTCCGCAGCATGTGGGATCTTCCCAAACCAGGGCTCGAACCTGTGTCCCCTGCATTGGCAGGTGGATCCTTAACCACTATGCCGCCAGGGAAGCCCCCCGTCTGAGACTCTTGATCTCTATTCTAATTTTTTCACATTGCATTACTATGGTCTTGTCAGCAGAAAGAGGATAGTAGCTTCATTTTTCCTGCAGGGTTTCACATCATTAACCTTCCAGTATCATTTTTATTATATGAGGAAAAGAAATGGACTAATATTTGAGGAAAAACACACAATATTATCCATGCTGAGAAAATACACTTTCAGAGTGTGCTGACCACAATGCTCTACCAAAGAAAAGCATCCTCTTTTGTAAAAGAATTGATTTTGTTGGTGTGAATTAATGAGATGCATGTTTTTGCTTGTGTGTTTATTTGGGTACTTGCCTTATTTTAAGGAAACTTGATTGGTTTCACATTCTTATTATGTGACACAAACATTAGAATACATTCTTTTCATTACTGCAACACAAAAAGTATTTGAATGTATTCTATAGGAATATCATTGCGTATGATTTTTTGAGGTGTGTGTGCCTGTATGTGCGTGCACGGATACGTGTTTGCATCTTATGTAGAAGTGAGGTCAGAGTCTAAGCAAATGGGTACCTTAGAGGTTTGTTGTAGTATTTCCTGTGCATATGCCTAAAATGCCAACTCCTGTGCATAACTGTCACTGCACATTCATGCAGTGTTGCTTTCTGAGGTCACACTTTGACATTTAAAGACAAGAAAAAAATTTATTTTGTAGAGAGTTTAAAGGGCACAATAAAATAATCTTGAAGCTGGTCATCCTTGAAATGTGTTAGCAATTATATATAGAGAAAACAATTTTTAAATATTTGTTTTACATTCATATTCTTAAACATGTTAGTAACACAATATCCATCATGTGAATACAGCCAGCCATCAGGGAAAGAACATAACTAACTTCTTTCCAAAACAAGTCAAATTTATACAACATCATTTTTAAAGGCTGAATTATCTTGCATGTATAGCCAGGTAGTAGGTTTTATCTCAAATATTTTAGTATATCAATCAAGATGATTATTACTGAATACTGGTTCACTTCTTAAATTATTTCTTTATTATAAGTACATGGAAATGGAATTGCTAGGTCAAAGTCATGCTTGTCTTTAGGGCATTTGATACTTATACCTACCTTCTATTATCTTATGATGTATTTGTAAATATATCTCTCTTCCTTTTTAGATTATTGAGTTATATGTTTCTCGACTAAGCACAATAGTTAGTATGGACTTGATAAATGTCTATTAAATAAACGGTTCTACTTATAGTTAGGCTATTTTGGAAATTAAGACATACTTGAAGAGATTTTTTAAACTATAGGACTGAATTGCAAAAAAAAAAAATTTCAATCATTTATATGTATTTGGTGATCTTCAGTTACACATTTTCACCCATCTTCTGTTTTTATCTCTAATAGAGGTGTTTTTTAATGTAATATTGAAAATCATAGTTTTTAAAGTGAAATGGTGAGGTACAGAAAAGTTGAGTGAAGTTAAGTTTCTATTCTTACAGGAACATAAGGATTAACAAGGTTAATCCTTTCTCCATTCCATTGACCAAACATTTTACAGCCTATCTTATGAAATAGATGTGAAAAGATCAAGAAATATCAGACATGGCCCTTGCTGTCAAGGATTTCACTGTTCGTTGTTAGTTGGGACTAGTTTGTAGAACAAGCATGGTGTGAGGTCACACATTCAGGGGCATGATTTCAGGTCCTTTATTCCTTACAGAGAGAAATGGAAAAGAAGGAGAGGGAATTTGGGACTATGGACAGTCCTGCAGCCCCTGGAAGGGGTGAGGTGAGTCAAGTCATGCACAGAGCTAGGAAAACAGCCATGAAATGAAGTAGGCCATGATTTCAAGTGGGTGACTTAGTGCCATCTTCAGGAAGATCTGGAAAGAAGCATTGGGAGAGTTTTGTACCACAGAGAAGGAATGAAGTCAAGAAAGGAAGGATTTGGGATTTGTATGAAAACACTAGCTTGAACTGATGCCCTGGAGAGAAGCTGTGGTTTAGGAGCATATGTTTTTTTCTCCCTCTGACTTTGGTCAAAGCCAAGGTAATTAATTATCTGCCTGAGTTTCCTCACCTATTCTTGTCATCAGCCACGTTGCTGGAAGAAACCATGGGCTGGAAGAAAGTCATTCCTCATTGCCCTGGAGCCCTAGGTAAATCAACTGGTAATCACTTCCCCTGCAGTACAGTTGACCCAAGGTGAGGGACCCTACCCAGAGAGAGTGATGAAAAGCAATGAAGAGCCATATACCTCATTAATAAAATTGAATCTTGAAGGATGTGTAGTGTTGTCAAATATAGAAAGGAGGAAGTGACTTCAAGTCCATGTGATATTGACACAAACACATGAAAGCCAGGCGGGATGCCCCCTGTAGGTAGGTAGAGGTAAAGATGCTTGGGAATTTACACTGGTGAATTAATTGCAGTCAAGGCCCAAAGACAGTTGTTTTAACTTTACTCTTTGGGAAATTGATAGCAGAACTTTAGTCTTTAAAAACAAAAATAATGGAGGTGAGAAGTGCCTAGATTTGATTTAGGAAAATAATTCCAACAGCAGCATATAGGGACCGATTATAGAGAGGCAGGACTAAGGAGAGAATTTATAGGATTTGGGGACACGGCCAGTCATGTAATTCACAGGGCCCAATTCACAATGAAATGTGGAGCTTGTTGTTCAAAAATTATTAAGAATTTTGAGATAGCAACAGCAGAGCATTAAACCAAGCACAGAGTTCTTCTGAGTGCAGGATCCTATTTGACTGCCCAGCTCGTGTGCCCATGCAGCTGGCCCTGGTTGGGGAATGAGTGAGAGGTTAGATAAATCCAAGAAACCTCAGTGTTTATGTTTGAATGGATGAAAGTGCTATTGTCCTATTAAATGAAAACTGAATTCGGAAAGAAAATCTGCTTTAGGAGAATGCAAGTAGATTTATCCTGATGATTTTGAGCTGATTTCAAAAAAAATTATTTGGTAACATCCAAGGGCAATCAGAAATATGAATCTGGACCTCAGAGGAGATGTGAAATCTTGAATAAAAAGCTGAGTGTTAGAAGGTGGTTTGTGATACCCTCAGGAAAACTATATAAATAAGAGTAAAGGTAACCAAGGACAGAAGCCTGTGGGACACCAGGATTCAAAATGGGGGAAAATCTCTTAGGATGTCTTTTTATCTCAAGTTTCCAGCTCAAGCTCAGCACTTGGCATATAAAAGGGAAATTAATGGGCAGGAGAAAAATGAAAGGTGAAATAATTATTTGAGACAAGATGGAAACTTTCACTACATTTCTCGAAATTAGACAGTCCATCTACCGAATGTCCCCCGATGGGCTTGTTCATCACCCTCTAAATTTGGGGAAAGCCAAATGGAATGGGAAATCCTTGAAGTTCAGGCTCCTTGTCTCCCCACTGTCTAAGCTTGCCTCCATCATTTACCTTCCTCCTTGAAACCATCTCGGTACTAATGTAGATTCCTGCCATCGCTAACTTTCCCCAAAACCATGGCTCTGGATCAGTTATTCTAACTCCCAAACACATCCTGGGTTAAAACTTTGGTTCTGATTTTTGCCTACTGCAGACAGAAACCAAATAAAATGATATGTCTCTGACTCATTAAATGTTAGGTAATTTTTTCTTAGGAAAGTGAAATGGCCTTTAACATTTTCTGAGAAAACATGATAGAAATGCTGAGAGTAATGATTCCTTTAAACCAGGGGTTCCCAACCCCGGGGCCACAGACCGCTATTAGAAACTGGCCACACAGCAGGAGGTGAGCGGCCGGCAAGCGAGCAAAGCTTCATCTGCAGCTCCCCACCGCTTCCCATAGATAGCGGTACCGCCTAACCCATCCGCCACTACCGCCTGAACCATCCCCCCATTACCTCCTGAACCATCCCCCATTACCTCCTGAACCATGCCTCCGTTATCTCCAGAACCATCCCCCCATCATCTCCTGAACCATCCCCCCATTACCACCTGAACCATCCCCCATTATCTCCTGAGCCATCCCCCATTATCTCCTGAACCATCCCCCCCATTGTCTCCAGAACCATCCCATTACCTCCTGAACCATTCCCCCATTATCTCCTGAACCATCCCCCCATTATCGCCTGAACCATCCCCCCATTACCACCTGAACCATCCCCCTGTTATCTCCAGAACCAACCCCCATCATCTCCTGAACCATCCCCCATTACCACCTGAACCATCCCCCCATTATCTCCAGAACCATCCCCCCATTATCTCCTGAACCATCCCCCCATTATCGCCTGAACCATCCCCCCATTATCGCCTGAACCATCCCCCCATTACCTCCTGAACCGTCCCCCCATTACCACCTGAACCGTCCCCCCATTACCTCCTGAACCGTCCCCCCCATTACCGCGCAAAACATCCCCCCGCCTCGCCGTCTGTGGAAAAATTGTCTTCTACGAAACTGGTCCCTGGTGCCAAAAAGGTTGGGAACCTCTGCTTTAAAGAATAACTGCAGTCAGCTCTCAGCAAGACAACGTGAAATGCCACAGGGCTTTTACTGTGCAAGGCCTTATTATCCTAATGTTCATATTCTTGGACATAGTACTGCAGTATGAGTTTCTTGTTTGCCATATAGAAACTCTGCTACATGTTCCCCTTTCATGAAATGATGATGAAAGCTAGAGGCAGAATTTCTATGCAAATGCATTTTAATGTGAGTCTATTTACTTTTTCATTACTTTGAATTCGGTTTCTTACATAATTTTTAATGCCACTCACAAATATGTACAATTAGAGAGAGTCTTAGTAATAACTAATAAAAGAAAAGTTGGAATTAGGGCCGTTCAAATTATATAAACATAACTACGAGGTAAAGTTGTCATAGTCATAAATGATACCCACCTAAACAAACTCAGTTTATCTCTCATAACAGTTATTTAGACTAGTGCATCTGAAACTACTGATCATAGGAGTCGAGTGTCTTGCTAAATGCAGATTCAGACAGGGTAGCTTGCTGATGGAGCCTGAGAATCAGAATTTTTAACAAGCTCTTAGCTGACTCCCATATTGCCAGGATCAAAGACCACACTTTAAGTAGCAGGGGTTTTGGTCTGAGTGCAAAATGCAGGACTTTAAAAAAAAAATTGTCACTTTTGTACCTTATAAAGATTTGATTCTGTTCCTGAAAGTTACAACAAGCATTTCTGTCTTCCTAAGGAGGGGAACCCTCTCTAGAGAAGGTGAGAAATTTAAACACACTCCCCAGTAAACCCTGTTTGGAACAGCCATGTCTGTGCTATAATGTAAATGCATTTCTGCCTTAAGAAAGGGAAAGGGGCTACTACATGGACTCTCAAGATTTTTCCTACTTCAGAGATTTTATGAGTTGTACCTTTTTAAAAAAGTAAATAAACCAAACACTCATTTCTTATTTATTTTCCTTTGGAACTCTTTGTGGCCCTTTTCTCTACTGGTCAATTTATATTTATAATTATAAATATTCTCCTACTTTCAAGCTCTCTTACATTATTCACTCTCTACCGCCCTCCTCATACTTTTTTTTTTCCTTTTTTAATTTACTTATTCATTTATTTATTTATTTTTGGCTGCGTTGGGTCTTTGCTGCACGTGGGCTTTCTCTAGTTGCGGCGAGCGGGGGCTACTCTTCGTTGCATTGTGCGGACTTCTCACTGCGGTGGCTTCTCTTTGTTGCGGAGCACGGGCTCTAGGCATGCGGGCTTCAGTAGTTGTGGCACACGGGCTCTGTAGTTGTGGCACGTGGGCTCAGTAGTTGTGGCGCACGGGCTCAGTTGCTCCATGGCATAGGGATCTTCCCAGACCAGAGCTCGAAACTGTGTGCCCTCCACTGGCAGGAAGATTATAAACCACTGCGCCGCCAGGGAAGTCCCCCTCCCATACTTTTCTTACTTTTTTCCATTATTTACTTTCTTTTCCTCCCCGCACCCCCCAAGTCTATTACTGGATGGGAGAATCAGAGCAAATATAAAGCTGTTTCCAAGTAGATCAGTGTCATAGGACATCCTATGGGATGCCTTTTTAAATAGTTTTTTTTTTTTTATAGTTCCACAGTGTCTGTAATTTCTGGCATCCTCCCTCTATATTACAAGTACCTTTTATAAGTCAAAATGCCTGTATTTACAGACAGTTGTTCCCTTTAGCCAATAAAACTCAAACCTGTTCACTGATGCAATCCCTTAGGGAAACCAAAAGAATGCCAGACTTTAGAGTTACTGGAAATGCAGTCTTTTTTATTAACACTTAGTTATTTGATCTTCATGGTACTCTTGCATTTTAAAGCAGTTGATTGGTTTTTGGCTCTCAAAAAATCAAAAGATATCGATGATACCTACATTAAAGTCAAATCACGTTAATATCATATTAAAGTCACCCTGACTTAATGATATTCCTAGTGATTCCCTTCAGTTCTAACATCAATATTACCTGTTTTGTCATTTAAATGACGACTTGGCAATTGAGCTACATCCTGGAAGAATTTTTTATATTACATTTCTTTTTTCCTAACTCTAAGCATTTCTTATTTCCGCATGAATATTAAAAATTTTTCAGAGTGCAACATAAAAGAGATGATTTCACTTGATAATGTGTCTATAGATGGTGTTTGGGGCTACATTAAAGAAAACTAATTTTCTCCGTTGCATTATCATATCAGAAGCAGAAGGGAAAACCCTTCCTCTCCAGCTCTGCATCTGTTGTTTCAACCTGAAGTCTGATGAACCAGTAATTGTTGGCTTAGCCGACTCTCAACATAAACGCAAGGAAAACGGGATTCCCTTCAGCCTAAAGCTTTGTATTAAAACACTATGTGGAAGAGAGAACCTTGGCTACAAAATAGTTTTGTCCCTAAGAAAAGGAAGTGTTTGTAAGCGAAATTTTTCTGGGCCAAGGAGAGACCATCAATTTCTAGTAGCTGAATTATTTTCTTAGAATAACTCCTCAGAGATAGTAGAATATTATTTCATATACTTAAAGTAATTCTACATCCTAGCAGCCATAACATAAAGTTGAGTGCCTGAAGACAAAGAGGTAGGGTAAATAACGTGCCTTCATCTGCAGCTAATGCTGACAAAGTAAAATTCTACGGCTTTGTATGTCCAGTGCATCCTTTCCTGATTTGTTGGAGCTCAGCCCACTCAGGGTTATTCTAAGTATTCCAGAGCGTTGCATGTGGGACCTCAGTGCCACGGCTGTGGAATACATCCTCCATCGCTTGCCCTTCGATTCCTCTGGTCCCCAGGGCTCTGTCGATGCTGATATGCCCAGGAGCGTGTAATCTGGGCAACTCCAGGTAGTGGGCTGGAACCTCATCATCCGGTTCTCATAGCATCGATCACTCTAAAGACTTGGGAAACCCCACGAGGAAAGGGTGTACACGTGCTCTCACACCCGGCTGCTGGCCATCCATGGGCCTGTGACAGGCTTTCAGCAGCCTCATGGCGGGGGTGGGGATGCTGCATAGCTCATTGCCACACCCGCGAGCCCATGGGGCACCACCCTATGCCACTGAGGGAGAGGATCCCTTCCCCACTCAGAAGCCCGGCTCCTGGAAGATGGAGATGCTCGGAGCAGAATCCCCTGTCCACCTCTGCAAGGTGGACCCTGTAGCCTGCATAAGACTGTCTTAGTCCATTCGAGCTGCTCTAACCAAGTTTCACAGACTAGGAGGCTACTAAAAAAACAGCAATTTCTTTCTCACAGTTCCAGAGGCTGAAGTCTGAGATCAGGGTGCCAGCATGGAGGGGCTTCTGGTGAGCTCCCTCCTTCTTGGTGGCAGAGCTGCTTTCTCACTGTGTCCTCATATGGCAGAGAGTGGCTGACAGAGCTCCCTGGGGTCCCTAAAAGGGACTGATCCCATCTTGGGGCTTCACCCTCATGACCTGGCCACCTCCCAAGGCCCCATCTCCTGAGAGCATCGGGCTGGAAGGTTAGAATTTCAACATACGAATATGGGGTGGGGCGGGGCAGGGCGGGGGGCTTGGGGACACACAGTTCAGTCCATTGCAGAGACCATCACAATACACAGCAATAAGACTGGGCTGCCCTCATCTTAACAGCATGAGACTCCAACAATAGAATCCAAGTTATATGGGGCCAAACTCCGTCTGATTTCTAGTCACTGTTTTTTCTTTCTTTTTCTTCTCTCTCTTTTTTTTTTTTTTTTTTTTTTTTTTTGCGGTACGCGGGCCTCTCACTGCTGTGGCCTCTCCCGTTGCGGAACACAGGCTCCGGACGCGCAGGCTCAGCGGGCATGGCTCACGGGCCCAGCCTCTCCGCGGCATGTGGGATCCTCCCCGACCGGGGCACGAACCCGTGTCCCCTGCATCGGCAGGCAGACTCTCAACCACTGCGCTACCAGGGAAGCCCTGGTTTTTTCTTTAACGGGAGTTTAAGAGAGGATCAGACCAGCCCTGATACCCACTCCCCACCCCCTACCCCAGATTTTCTGAGAACTGTGTGGAGGAAGTATGAACATGTCTCAAACACAGGCACTGAGCACTTTCTTCCTCTTCATAGGCATAATCCAGCTAAAAATACTCCCAATTTATATTACTAAGCAGCACTTAAAGTCTCGGGCTGAAGCACGTGCTGGGTTCACATTTGTCTGCCATCTGGGTGCCTGAAAGGGCTCCCTAAAGTAGTATCCCACCCAAAGAGAGAAGGGTACCGCAAAGCTGAATTCCATTTGGCATATTATCAAATGCAGAATCTGCAGTAGTTGTAGGAGCACCATTTCAGCTTCAACAATTCTGAGATCCTTTTCCCCAACAGAACCCCCATTATCGTGGAACCAGAACATCATAATTAGCTGAGGATATTACACCGCCATGGCAGGAAAATGACTGCATCTTCCAAAGGCATCTAACTTGTTCCCCAAATATGCATGAGCCACTTGGGGGTTCTGGAACAATTGTCAGGATAAAGGAGAAGAACTTATTTTCCAACTTGGAGGGTTGTCATTTAGATGGAATCAAAGCCTTGATTCTTTCAGGTTTGTTCCTTCCACCAACATTTAAGGGCTGATGACTCGGGTTGGGGATCTGAATAGCAGTAGAAGATATTTAATTAAAAAAAAATAGTTTCTATCCTCTAAGCACTCCGATTTCCTAGTGGTGGAGGGAGTCAGATGTTTAATGCATAATGAGGTGATAGATATTAAAATAAAGGTGGGAAGTAAAGCACGCTGAGAGGAGCATCAAGGTAGGGGATGGCCCTTGGAAGACTGTTGTCTGAAGTGTGTGTTGAAAGGTAGAAGCTATCCAGGCTGACCTCATGGTACGATGGCATGCATAAAGAGAATGGGTAGAAGTGGAGAACCTAAACATTGTACATATCCCTATTATCTAATAAGGTAATTGAATGTTTCCTGAACTATGGACACAAATTATAGTTACATTCTTCTGCAGGGATCTCTTTTCAGTGAGACTTCTGATACTTCTTTTCTTCAGGGCTTTTGCCTTCTTTTCTTCTCAAAGGGGCTTTCTGTTGAATTGTCCCTTATTATATACAAATGGGAGATCATTCCCTAACACCCAGGAATTGGGTCTCTCACCAGAGACTTCTATCAGTTTAATAGACTCCAGGCATCTGTTAAGGAAAGGGTACCAAGTTCCATCAGAGAATTTGGTCTCTGGAAGTTTGGGTTGGCACCGTTTGCTTGTCCTAGGAGTGTAGCATGTGGAGGCAAGGGGCCAGATACATCTAAAGGAATATCTATAAAGGAATTTAAAGGAATAGTCAAATAAAAGTGCCAGGTGGGTCATCCCCAGACTGTGTACCTGGAGGTCTTACACAGAGAGGAAGAAACTGTCAGAAACCCACCAGGACTGGAAGTCATAAGACAATGGATGCTCAAAGTAGAGAGATGGAGGCATCTAGAAGGTACCAGGGTATTTTATAGGACTTCTGCCCCCTGTAATAGGAATATGTGAAAAATGTAGCACAAAGTGAGCCTAAGTCCATCTGATTTGAAGTCTGATCTTCATTGTTCAGCCAAAAAGTCTTTTTAGATTGTAATAAATTTATAATAGATAACATATAAGCCAGTGTTGACTAACAACTTTGGGGATTTATTTTATATAATCTGGAAAAAAAGTGTTTCCTGCCATATATTTTATAACACATTTCAAAATGCCATAACTCACAGGTAGATATATATAGCATAGAATATATTCATACATTCATTCATTCTTTTTTTTTTTTTTTTTTTGGTACGCGGGCCTCTCACTGTTGTGGCCTGTCCCGTTGTGGAGCACAGGCTCCTGATGCGCAGGCTCAGCAGCCATGGCTCATGGGCCCAGCCGCTCCGCGGCATGTGGGATCTTCCCGGACTGGGGCACGAACCCGCATCTCCTGTATCGGCAGGCGGACTCTCAACTACTGCACCACCAGGAAAGCCCCATTCATTCATTTTTGAACCCATCCACTGCTCTGTTAGTAAAATTAAGATAAGTAAAATCCTCAATGAGCATGTAGTCTATTAGTCTATAACATATATGTATGTGTCAAAATATATTTGTATATAATGTATGCAAGTGTATAGATTATTATTAAACATGGAAAAATGCATGGTTTATGACAGTTTTGAGGAAGTAGCACAGATAGATGGAGAAGGAATTAATTCTTTAATTCCAAAGAAAGTTTATTTAGGAGAACATCAGGAAAGTGATGGGCTTTGAAATACTTGTAGGCCTTTTATGGTCTGAAATGGAAACAAAGTTTCTTCTGCACAAGGGTGTACAATGATTAGAAGACTGGAAATCCGAGAAAGTGCCACATGCAGGGAATCACAGGTGCCTGCCTGCCTGCACCTGGGAGAGGAGGTTGGCAAGGAGGCTTGAGATCAGGCCATTCATTGCTTAGAATCACCTGAATTGATTCCTCAGGTGGTAAAGAGCCATTGAAAGTTTCTGAGCCGTTTAAAACAGTATTACGTAGGGACATTACTGGCAACCATATAAGGGTGTTTTCGAAGCCAAGGGGAACTATTATGGGCTAGTACTCTACAAGGGAGTCCATTGTACAGTAACCCAGTAAGGGGCCTCCTGCAGGGTCTAGATGAAAGGTGACGAGGGCCCAAAGTAGGTCAGTGACTGTGGGAACATAAAGAGGAACACAGCTCAGCTTTAAGATTTAATTTTTAGATTTTGGGGGAGGTTGGGGGCATGGGTGGGATTTGGCAATTTATTAGATGTGAGGCTTGAGAAAGAAGTAGAAAATGACTCAGAAATTGATTACTAGTCTCAATGATTAAAGCTGTGCTAATTCAGTTACTGAAGCAGGGCACAGAGGAAGAGAAACACTTTTTGAGTTTAAGGAAATAGGTTAAGCTTTGGACAGATTTGAGGTGACATCCATGAGGTTCTATCTAACAAGCAGTTAACAGAGCTGCTCTTTGTGGAGGGCTAGCTATGTTCCCAGCACTTTGTAAGTCCTTGACATGCCTCATACCATTTACAATATAATGTTTGTCATCTTATTATCATCAGTGATATTTTATTATCACTTCTGTAGCCCAGATAAAGGAAAAGAGTCTTAATTAAGCAACTGTCCCTGTTGGCCACTGCCCAGTGATAGCTCCTGAGTATGTGGATTTGAAGTCTGGGGAGAAGTCAAGGCTGACAGTGGAAGTTAGCCATTTATTCATGGACTTTACTGAGTCTCTGCCAGAGACAAAGTGCAGTGCTCTCAGCTGTGGGCACCCAGACACTGTTGGCAACACCCTAGAAGTGTGAGTTGAAATAACAAGGAGTTGTGAGCAAGGGGAAGAGAATAAGCTGAAACAGAGGACCTTGGTTGTGCCCATGAAGGCACCATGGAAGAAGAGGAAAAATAAGTAGTCAGAGAAAGAGGAAGAAAACCCAACCCAATAGCACAGGAACCAGGGTGGGCACCCGTGTCAGTGCTCCAGGAAGTAACTCGATGCAAGGAGACTGAGGAGCTTACTTTTGGGGGTAATGAATTCCCTTCATGGAAACCAGCCTGTATGACTTTCTGAGGAATTATGAAGTGCAAAATTGGAGATATAAGTAGACTAATAGAATTGGGACTTGAAAGAAAAAACAAATAGGGGAGGATGGCTTAAGGGAGAACCAAAATGAGAAGAGGTTTTGTTTTTGTTTTCTGCCTCAGATTTTTTTGGGTTTTCCTTTTATCTCCTGATTCTACAACCTGAGGAAAGGAGACGACAGGGCAGAATGGAAGCTCTCCATGTTCACCAAGTCAGCAGTGGTGGGGAGAGGGTCAGACAGTTGAAAAACCTGGTTCAAGCAGAGAATCATAAATATGATACATGTGTACATTGGGTATTTTTTTTTGACATAAACCTTGTAAATGTGGATTTCTTCACTAACTTTTGGCTTAGGAGCTGGGCCTTTTCTTTGCATGGGGGCCTGCTGCTTGCATTACCTCACCATCCATTCGGTACAAACTGCACCCCTAATACTACAGTCCTGCCCCTTCCAGTTCTGGTATCTTTAAAGAGAAGCGGACTTAGAGTTACTTGTGAAACAATTTGAATACAGAGACTTTCTTGACGGATTTTTTAATTTTATGGTTCTTTCCCTCTTTGTCCATTTTTTTCTCCTAAGTTATTCAATAATTTTTGATAATGCCTTTCCAGAACATTCAACCTAGTTTTCTTAGAAGCATCAACTCTCTTTTATAGAAATTTTCTTAGAAATAAATCAACTCTCTTTTATAGAAATGTTTTATACTCTGATTCAGGCCTGCCCAGCCTCCAGGCAGGAAACTGGCTGGAGTGGCCCACAGCAGCAGAGTGCAAGGCCACACGAGAGAAGATGGCCCTTTGGACTGTAGGGCGAAAGCCATATATGGACTCTGGGGTGGGTGCCTTGCTGGGTCATTGGGAAAGAAGCCCACTCAAGAGACCTACCAGGAGCACGAAACTTCAGCAAAGAAGGCTGCAGAGGCACCCTCAGGTGCTCACACAGGGCTTGGGGTGGGTCTTAGCAAAGGAACAGTGGAGAGCAACTGCCCACATCCAGTGCCCAGGCAGTGGCCTTCAGATGTTCACTGTTGAACATCTCTCCCACAAAGAGCTCCAGAGCATCAAGGCTGGGCCACGGCCTGCTCCTGCCATCAGACTCTCCCACCCTCAGCACTCACTCCCACCCACGGTGACCCCTGCAGAAGTGGGAAACCCCGGCCAGCAAGCTTGGGTGTGAAGAAAAAGGAATGCAAGGCAAGGGGGTCAGTGAAAAGTCCCACACCCTTGACTGTACAACCAGAGACTTCCCAACTGAACCACGCCCTACCTGGGAAGACTCTTGATTAAACCATATATATATTTTGGAATTTTGACTCTTACAAGAGACTGGGCATTTTAATTACTGAAATTATCTCACTTTTATGATTAGTCGTGACCAAAAGACTTCTAAAATTATGATCTAAGTAATCAATGTAAGGATAATGAGAATGGGGATAGGCAAAGGAATTTTTTTTAAGAGTCTCTTGCAGCGCTATTCACAGTAGCCAAGACATGGAAGCAACCTAAATGTCCATGGACAGATGAATGGATAAAGAAGATGTGGTACATATATACAATGGAATATTACTCAACCATAAAAAAAGAATGAAATAATGCCATTTGCAGGAATATAGATGGACCTAGAGATTCTCATAATGAGTGAAGTAAGCCAGAGAAAAACAAATATCATATGATATTGCTTACCTGTGGAATCTAAAAAAATGATACAAATGAACTTATTTACAAAGCAGAAATAGACCCACAGACATAGAAAACAAACTTATGTTTGCCAAAAAGGAAAGGGGGTAAGGGAGGGATAAATTAGGAGTTTGGAGTTAACATATACACATTACTATATATATTTATTTATTTTATTTTTGGCTGCGCTGGGTCTTCGTTGTTGCGCGCGGGCTTTCTCTAGTTGCGGTGAGCGGGGGCTACTTTCTTTGTTGCGGTGCGTGGGCTTCTCATTGCGGTGGCTTCTCTTGTTGCAGAGCATGGGCTCTAGGTGTGCAAGCTTCAGTAGTTGTGGCTTGTGGGCTCTAGAGCGCAGGCTCAGTAGTTGTGGCTCATGGGCTCTAGAGCGTGGGCTCAGTAGTTGTGGCTCATGGGCTTAGTTGCTCCACGGCATGTGGGATCTTCCCGGACCAGGGCTCGAACCCATGTCCCCTGCATTGGCAGGTGGATTCTTAACCACTGTGCCACCAGGGAAGCCCCACACTACTATATATAAAATAGATAACGAACAAGGACCTACTGTATAGCACAGGGAACTATACTCAATATTTTGTAATAACCTATAAGGGAAAAGAATCTGAAAAAGAATATATAGATGTAGATGTAGATATAGATACAGATATGGATATATAACTGAATTACTGTGCTATACACCTGAAAATAGCACAACATTGTAAATCAACTGTACTTCAATAAAAAAGTAAACAAAAAAATAAAATTGAGTCTCGTTGTATACACATGTAATTTCTATATCATACGTTTTTGCTTTATAAGTAATTCACAGCCGTGTATGGTCTCCACCACTTCCTACAGATGCTAAGGGAATTAGCCCAGCCACTGCTTAAATCCCACAACCAGCAAGGCTGATATTAAATCCCTTGACCAGTCTTCCATCTCCCAACTCAGAGCAACCATCAGCTAGAGCTAGTTGTGTATTATGGGTTGTGTAGGGTTTGGTCCCCCCAACAAGACTTCTTGAGTTTATTTTCTTTGAAGAAAGGTATCAGTTCGTTCAGCACCATGTGACCAACACCTAAAAAAAAATGCACAGCACATAGTAGTTGCATAATAAACATTTGTTGAACCTATGAGTGTAGTGGTGACTTTCAAATTGCGGTATAAGGCCATTTCAGTGTTGAGAGACAGGGCTTCAGTAGTTTCTGCTTGGATGGTCCTTGGTCAGGTGAGAGGTCTGACAGTCACTCTATGTTGGCCAGGAGCACAGATTCTAGAGTGCCATTCTCCTGGGACAGTGGGGCTCTTACCTGGAAAGAGTCCATCATGGAGGCTTCTGCCTTCTTGGAGCACAGAAAACTGTAGGGCTTCTCCTTTGTTCCCAGGAATGGGTTCAAGAGGGATGCAAAGAAGTAAGTCTGTTGAGGACAAGAACTATGACTTTTTATCCTGTTCTGTCATGTTGGCTAAGCTTGTAAGCATAATGTTTTAATAAGTTGTCTAATGAAAGCATGAACAGTCAGATAACCCGCCTTCCTTCAGTGACTAAGCCAGAGTCATCTCTTCTTTTAAGGAGTTTTGAAATACGCTTGAGAAGCACATAAAGTTACACAACAAGAAAATTCAGTAAGAGAGATATTCCAAGGCAGTTGTTGAATGATTACACATGAAGCGGAGCTGACGGCTGACATGCTTATGTTCTTCCAAATGCAGCCCTCACATCAGGGTTCATTAGGCTTTGTCTATATCAGTTCTACTAATAATCCTTAGTTTTCTCTGAGTAGCAGATTTGAAGTCTACCTGAGAGAGTACAAAAAAATCAATTCTGTTTATGTTCTTCAGATAAGATCATAACCAACTTTGAGATGCATTTAACATCGCACACTTCACAGCCTGGTGTTCAATATCTATGTTAGAATGTGTATCAGTAGCTACTGGAGGATGAAGCTGGGTGGTATGTGGGGTCACAGACTGGTGATGAGTACGTGGAGGATTCATTTTTCCTGTGACTGTATGATGTGAACCAACTAAGATACTTTTTTGCCTTCCTAAGCTGTATTGAGTATTCAGCCTTTTCCCTGGGTATTTTTTTTTTTTACTGTTTGGTTTATCAGTTTTTGGTACCAGATAAGCACGCAATTCTGGAGAAGTTGACATCATGTGTGACCAAGAATGGGAAGGGTATTCTTATTCCACTGTCAATACAGAGAATCTTGGTTTATGTTGTGATGAGTTGTTTTCCTTAATCCAGAAACTGATTATTTATTTTAATAACTGAGATAGAGTTATTGGGAGTAATTGATGAGATTTCTTTCAGTTCAACTTCAGCCAACATTGAAGACCTGGCCATTTTTAGGGGGACTGTGCCAGATGCTTCCATGCATATTGTCCCAGGGCAAGATGTGGAATACACTTCATTACAGCCCATCTGCTCTTCAAACAGATCACATGCAGGAAAAAGATAGTTGCTTTATCAGGAAAGGCCTGTTCCTTAGAAGAGTAATGAATCAGTAAAATGATGAAAACATGTATTTTAAAAGACCAGAGGGAAGTTCAGACTGAAAGGTAAAAATATGTCTTCCATTGATCCTACTCTCCATTGAGTGAAGGGATTCTCATAGACTCTTACTCCCTTTTAGATTAAACAGAGTAAAGCCAAAAATAAACATCACCTGTCTCTAATTCCCAGATTTTAGGGCCTCATAGGATGGTGGAAGAAATTCAATGAGAGTGCAAGGAAGTTATTGGCCAAACCCGGAACGTGGGAGATTCTTCGAGAAAAAAAAAAAAATTCTTTCTAAAACAAATCAGTAGGGCTTCCCTGGTGGTGCAGTGGTTGAGAGTCCACCTGCCAATGCAGAGGATGCGGGTTCATGCCCCGGTCCGGGAAGATCCCACATGCCGTGGAGCGGCTGGGCCCATGAGCCATGGCCGCTGAGCCTGCGTGTCCAGAGCCTGTGCTCCACAACAGGAGAGGCCACAGCAGTGAGAGGCCCGCGTACCACAAAAAATAAAAATAAAAAAATAAATCAATAAAAAGAACATTCAGGAAGGGACTATTAAATAGAAAAGAGTTAAGAGATAACAAGCAAATTAAATGCGCAAATTTTGGAGAATCTTGATTTAAACAAACCAACTGTTTAAAAAATCTTCAAGATGAGAAATTTTTTTTTTATATTATATGGTCACGCTATTTATTTATTTAGCTGCACCAGGTCTTAATTGCGGGATGCAGGATCTTCACTGTGGCATGCAGAATCTTTAGTTGTGCCATGCAGACTTCTTAGTTGCAGCATGCATGTGAGATCTAGTTCCCCAGCCAGGGATCGAACCCCGGGCCCCCTGCACTGGAAGTGCAGAGTCTTACCCACTGGACCACCAGGGAAGTCCCAAGATGAGAAATTTTAATATGAAGTTGGGATTAGACGATAGGAGGGATTTCTACTAATTGGGATAATGGTATATCCTCATCATCTAGAGATGCACACTGCAGGTTTCATGGATGAAATAGTAGGATGCCATGGATTTGTTTTTAAAATACCTCAGCCAAAAAAGTGAGGGAGGGGGAATAGATGAAACCAGGTAGCCAGAGGCTGACAATTAGAGAGAGCTGGGTGACAGATACACCACAGCATAGTAAATTTCTCTCTAAATACTTATGAATGTTTGAAATAAACCAGAAGCAAGTTGACAAACTAATCCTGTAGTGGTCTGGCCTCTCTCCAGGCTTTTAACCACCACTGAGCCTGCAGGGCAATGGGGAATTAGATGGATAAAACAGGAAAAATGATTCACATCTAGAATATGGACAGGATCAGAGCTCTTATTCTGGAGACCATGAACTCATGAGATGTCCATAGATGGGCTTCAGAATGGTCTGAACTCCCTGTAGGTACATACCAAGTTTTGATACAATTTTTTTTTCTGGGGAGGCATCTAGATTTCACTAGATCCTGAAAGGCATTCATGACCCACACAATTTGAGATACACTAGGTTACAGCAGTTCCGAAGCCTATTTCAACTCTAAAATTCTGTCAACTCATATATCTAAGAACAAGAAATTTAATTGTCCTATTTGAAGAACTCTCTGTATAGTGGAAAGGACTCTAGATTTCATGAAATCTGTATTTTAGCATATTTAAATTCTTAGGATATGAGAATGTTTAAGAGCCATCAGATACATTTTTTTTAAAAAATCACATCTAGATCTTAGACTGGTTCAGCGATTAACACAATGGCCAAATATATCAATGCAATTTTCTCTCTTTTAGGTGCCTTTCAATGTCATCCTGGAGTCTGTGCAGTAAAACCTCACTGTTAAAAGACTTACTTCAAAAAAACCCGTAAGAAGTGGGAAGCATTATAGCAATATAAAAATCCCCCAGTTATACACAAGGGAGCAATGTAATAGCTTTAAGTGCCAGCATCTTATTGGCTCTAAAGACATGTGCTAGAAAAGATGGAGATTTCCCTAAGCTGGAAACTGAGATGGTGTATGTGCAGCTGCTCAAAGCAGTTCTCTTTTGCCATTGCATTTTACTGATATCCTTCCCTTTTTTTTTTTGAGTAAAATAATTTTGCAGAAGATCTGAAATATTCTGTATAATGAGTTTATAATGAAGCCAGAGCAGTGCAGTCACTAGTAGCAGCCTGGTTTAATTCGATTACAAAGTCATGGTCTAACTAGCCATCATTTAGGGTAGAGTCAAAGATGGTGCTTCATATGCTGTCTAGACTCCTAGACATTATTTCTCTGTTTCTTCTTCTGTTGTCTAGAAGCAAGCAAATGTGTGTGTCTGTGTGGAGCGTGTGTGTTTGCAAGTGCACCTGTGCATGTGTGTTGGAGGGTGGACACTGAGGGCAATTCTTCATGTTACAACTTTGTGTTAACTATTGCTGCAACAAAACCGCATTGTGCACCACCCAGAGCTCCATAGATTGTTATGCGAAGCATTTATTTACACACTCACAGTTATGCACATCACTTGTGAAGCACGGTTTCTCAGTTCTTGGCTGGACAGCCTTGATTCATGCAGGTTGCTGTCTGCTCTTGCCTCCCAGCTGCAGGCAGGGTCAGATCAGCTTGATGTGTGGTCATTCTGGGCCTAGGATGAATGGGCGTGTCCTTCTTCTGGTTGGTCACCACATCTTCTGAGGCTCACATCCCATACTCTTCCATCCCAATGACTGAATCAAGTCACCTGGCCAACGTAATGTCAGTGAGGCACAGAAACCTACTCCAGCACAGTAGGGTGGGGAGGAAGTCAGCTTTGCTGAAAGATAATCTAATTTATCATAAAACAATTTTCTTACAATATTACACAAGTATGTCATTAATTTTTCTCGCTCAATTTATGGGTAGTTTCTGACATAAAAATGCTAGATTTATGGGTGATTTACACATACAAATCAATGTCTAAAATGTACAGCTCCCTGATCTAGTGTGGGTCACCTATCTTTTATTTTCTAATATAGAATTCTTCTGCCCTTTTGAGGTACTCCTGATCTCACCCCTGCCTATTTTTGCACACTTTCCCCTCACCACTCTTCCCCCCTCTCTACCTCCAGCAGGTCTTTTAGTTTCCTAAAAGGCACCAAGCTCTTTTGTGCCTCAGGGCCTTTGCACACACCATCCCTTCTTCTCTACCCATAATTCTTTGCCTCCTAGATATCTACTTATCCTTCCTATCTCAGCTTAAATGTTACCCCCAAAGTGGTCTTCACTGACCACTGAACCAAATATTGCCCTCATTAAGCTTGGGGCACCCTACCCCTTTCTTCATATCCCATCATAATTTCTATTTACATAGTTCCTTTTTTAAAGAAAAAGATTTATTTTATTTATTTATTTTTGGCTGTGTCGGGTCTTCATTGGTGCACGTGGGCTTCTCATTACAGTGGCTTCTCTTGTTGCCGAGCATGGGCTCTTGGCACACTGGCTCTAGAGTGCAGGCTCAGTAGTTGTGGCCCATGGGTCTAGTTGCTCCACGGCATGTGGGATCTTCCCGGACCAAGGCTCGAACCCGTGTCCCCTGCATTGGCAGGCAGGTTCTTAACCACTGCGCCACCAGGGAAGCCTTATTTACATAGTTCTTTATGTGATCTGACCTTTCACGTTAGACGAGGAGTGTCATTGATGCAGAAGTGACGTCTTTGTTCTCCTTTGCATTGGAAGCACCCAGCCTGGTACTCAGAAAAGATAGTTTTCTAATGAATGAGTGAAAATAATTAGAACCTGAGGAAGGGGGGATTTCCACTTTTCAAATGTACAGAGTTTATAAGTTTGGAGACACATAGACAGACATGAGTTTGAGCCCCAGCTCTAGTAGTTAACTAAGCCTCCATCTATCCCCAAGTGACTTGACTTTCCTGTGCCTGTGTTTACTCCTTCTGTTCTCCCACACTTTGATTGTATGTTTGAGGAGTAATGAGGCATACAGTGGATGCAAAGATTTTGGCCCAGGGCGAGAGGCGGTCAGACTCAGGCATCCAGGGCAGGGCTACTGTCTTTCTTCTTCCCTGAGTGTGAAGCCCGCCCCAATCTCAAACTGTGGCCAGCATTTTAGAGCTCTGGTCATACTTTCTGCTTAGTGTAGTCCAAAGAGTGTGCTTAGACACTGAGTCCAGTAATACTATGATTTATGTCAAAGAGTGTTCTGCCTGTGTTTTCCTCTAGGAATTTTTATAGTATCTGGTCTTACATTTAGGTCTTTAATCCATTTTGAGTTTAGTTTTGGGTATGGTGTTAGGGAGTGTTGTAATTTCATTCTTTTACATGTAGCTGTCCAGTTTTCCCAGCACCACTTATTCAAGAGACTGTCAATCTAAAAAATGATACAAATGAACTCATTTAGAAAACAGGAATAGACTCATAGACATAGAAAACAAACTTATGGTTCCCAAAGGGGCCAGGGGGGAGGGATAAATTAGGAGTTTGGGATTAACAGTACTGTATATAAAATAGACAAACAACAAGGACCTACTGTATGGCATAGGCAACAATATTCACTCTCTTGTAATAACCTGTAATGGAAAAGTATCTGAAAAAGAATATATGTGTAACTGAATCACTTTGCTGTACACCTGAAACTAACACAACATTGTAAATCAACTACATTATACATCAATAAAAAGCTGTTTGTTTTGAAAAAAGAAAGTAATATTATGAGTGGGATGTGGAACTAATGATCCTGAGTGACACCGTTTCCATGGGCAAATGAGTTTGGACTTCAAAACAACTGGCTGAGTAAAGGGCTTTTGGAATATGGTACTTCAACAGAGGATTCTCTCTGGTGAGTTCCCTCTACTGGTACTAATGAGGGAATCTCTGTCCCCCCCGATTGCGTAGACCTCTCCCAAGTTTATCGTCAAGATGTGTAGTATTTCATCCAAGTTCCTAACGTGGCGGGTGGCGTGGGGGGACTGAAAACCCCAACTGCAGCTTCTGATGGAATGCAGAATGCCAGTAGCTGCGTCCACTGAACAACCCCATTTTATGCATCATGGGCCTGAAGAACAGCTCTGATGGCATTAACCCCATGAAGAAATCTGACAATAAAACCACCGATGCCCTGAATCACTGTTGGGATGAAAAGCAAACATGCTATCAGCGTAACAGTTCTGACCCTGCACTGTTTGGTAACCGGGGATGGGGGATAGGGAGGGAGGCACACAGGACGTGTCTGATGGAGAAAGAAGATGGCTGAACCTGGCTTGGCTGTTTGAAACCTATTCGTTCCTGATGGTCATGAGGTTACCACACACACTTTCGTGGTCCCTATTTTTTTTTTTTTTTTTTTTTTTTTTTTTGCTGTACGCGGGCCTCTCACTGTGGTGGCCTCTCCCGTTGCGGAGCACAGGCTCCGGACACGCAGGCTCAGCGGCCGTGGCTCACGGGCCCAGCCGCTCCGCGGCATGTGGGATCTTCGCGGACCGGGGCATGAACCCGCGTCCCCTGCATCGGCAGGCGGACTCTCAACCACTGCGCCACCAGGGAAGCCCCATTGTCCCTATTTTTTTAAGGCTATTTTTTCATGGCTTACAACAACAGGTAAATAAACGTTAAAACTCAGCCTTGGCGGAATAGCCATGGAGCTATCTTATCCAGGTAAGGAGAGACAGACAGAGAGGCGTCTGGGGCATTATTTAATGTAAGGCTCACAGTTCAGAATTATTGTGATGAAGGATGCTGAGTGAGTGAATTAAAAAAGAAGAGCTGTGAGGCAGGATATAGGGTGAGGAAAGGAGAGGCATGGTAATAAAGTCATAGGTAATGATTTCAGACACTGTTGGCCTCATGGTCCCTCTCGAGGGAGAAGCATCTTTGGGGCCATTGGGTTGAGGGGCTGTGGAAGAGGTGTGTGGGATGCGAGGGGCAGAGAAGGAGCTGGGGCTCTGTGTGTCTCCACCCTCTTCAGGCCCCTGTAAGGGAGGCTGGAAGTTAGAACTTGGATGAGTTTCTGTTGCAAAAGTCACTTAAGGGCTGAGCTTCATGACGTGATCTGCAACGGTCGGGAGATGTGGCAGTAGGAACTCAGAAGTTTAAGAGCCAGGGATGGAAGCTCTGCTGTGACTCTTGGAATATGCAATATCCAGCGAGGTCCTGGGGCGTCCACCTACCACTGTGCAGTGAAAACGTCCGAAGCACTGTGTTCCAGACCTCAAGGGGCAGTGACGGTCTCAGCCTAAATATCGACTGTACACTGAAGGGCAGTTCAAGGTCAGCGCTAGTATAAAATAACTGGATTAGGGCTTCCCTGGTGGCGCAGTGGTTGAGAGTCCACCTGCCGATGCAGGGGACGTGGGTTCGTGCCCCGGTCTGGGAAGATCCCACATGCCACGGAGCGGCTGGGCCCGTGAGCCATGGCCACTGAGCCTGCGTGTCCAGAGCCTGTGCTCCGCAATGGGAGAGGCCACAACGGTGAGAGGCCCGAGTAAGGCAAAAAAAAACAAAAAACAAAAAACAAAACTGGATTAAATCTCAGTTTCCTTGAGTCCTTTAACACTAGCCCATGGCTTACGTGGTTGGACACTATTCCTTTAGTCTGCAGGTACATTTTGGAAACCCTGTAAATCGTTGGCATAGGGAGTCATTGATTTGAATAAATAATTATTTTAAAGGAATTGAAGAAACATTATAAGTACCAGCAATGCTACTCAATATTCCTTAAGACAACTGCTCAATTGTTAAAGTGAAATAATTGACATTTAGCATACCATGATTAGCATTTCAATTTGTTAAAATATTTTGATAAATAATAAATATCACCATTTGACTCAAAAGAGTTTCAATTTCAAGTCAGTCAGTTAAATGAAGTCATTGAAAAAGTCATCGGGCCTCTTCTTATTATAATTATTGATTAGACTATAGTAGGAAATTATTTCCTAAGCATTATCTGTTGCTTCAAACTTAAAGCAAATTAATTCCTTATGAATGAAAGAAATTTTAAAGAACTTATGAGAAAAGCAAAATTTGACCCCTACTCTATTTAGAGAGTGGAATTAGTAAAAAGATACTCACAGATATGAGAAATAATGATGAAATGAGACATGAAATCTAAATGGAATGCTGAGTACAGAAGGTGTATGTGATCTTTCCTAGTCTTTTGCTCAGTAGAATAAAAATTACCTTTTATTGCCTCGGTTGGTTGGCATGATGGGCATAGCATTAATATGCCTGACCTCAATAAAACTTGGAACGTTCTCCATTTCTAAAATGGATCTTTTCTACTGCTGTATTAACATTTGGAAAAATTACTTCGTATCAACGAGTCTGAAACCTATCAAATGAGTGGGAGCCATCTAAGTAAGAAATACCGACGACATCACAGAATTGCTTATGATTCTGAAATGTTCAGTCATTTCATTCAGGGCTTCTCCTGACTTCGCAAGCTTTCAGGAATGAGTGTATGCTTCATGGAAGAGCAACCAAAAGGTGGCAGCATCTCTTTGAAAATTATTTCTATTTATTTCATGTCCACATTTCTTTTTCAAATACCACTCCCACTTAGTTGAACCATGTTATAGTCGGCATTTATAGATCAGAAAGCACCCGTCCTTTGAAAATGAGATGAATGCAGTAATAGCTATTGATACAATGGAACTTTAAAAAATGTTTACTTTCAATGAAGGCTTGACCTTCTCTTTAGCCAAATGGTTCATCATGTCTGATGATGTAGCAACAAAGCCACGTCTTTTTCAGAGTCAGAAAATATTAACAGAGTCACCTAATCGTTAACAATGACTATTAATTATCATCTGGAAGATTTAGAATATTGCTTGGCAGGATATTGTGGAAACTGATATATTCTTAAAAACCATGAGTAGATCTTTTATTCCTGAAGGGTGGACACTGAATGAACAATCCTTTAAATGTAAATATTTTTCTTTAAGCACAAATCCTACCAATTTTTTTATAAAAAGTTTTAAATCACTGTGATACTTGGCACTCCTTTAATGTTATGTATTTAAATTTAAAAAAAAAATAATTCAGATGTTCGTAAATCTGAATTCTCAACTACAAATCTACTTTTATCCTAGTTTAATGTTTTTCAGAACCTTAATGTTTCTCATATACTGAAGACTTATAGAGAAAATTAGCAACGCTGATTTCAAAATTTTTCTTAAGATAACAGTTTGCTCTTCTGAAATAAGACATTATGTAAAACCTGATTGATTCAAATAAAATAAGTTCTGAAGATTAGTATTCTGTTAAATGAAATTTCATTACTGTTGAGCACTTACGGTTAACCTAAAGTAAGCAACCTTAGGCAACATCTCATATCAGAGTCTTGCATATATATATATATATATACACATTATAGATAGGTAACAGTGACTTCTAGACAATTAGATTGTCAGCTCCATTAAAACAGCAATATTAGAGGGAAGAGTTATGGGGACATATGTATATGTATAAATGATTCATTTTGTTATAAAGCAGAAACTAACACACCATTGTTAAGCAATTATACTCCAATAAAGATGTTAAAAAAAACCCCACCAATATTGTACTTTTCTGTATTTTGCACATATGCGTAGAGAGTGAAGATGCCATGCTATATAAGGTCACAGTAAATATTAAGATCAATGTGTCTCTTTAAGGAATTAAATGACAGAAAAGTACTGTAAGTGCTATAAGTGGCCTTAAAGATCAGAGATTTTCACACAGGTTTTGATCTTGAATTTCTAGTGAAATCTTCCTCAGAAATCCAGTCTGTAACTCAGCCCAGAGAGGTGGAGTTTTAATTTTGCTTTATGGGTATGAAGCCTAGAGTCTTACCTCCTCCCCCTGCACCCCAGACACCCCGAGACTGAAAACTCAGGGACTCTGCAGACCTTAGGTTGAAAGGCACTGGTGTCATCCAGTGCCTTAACCAAATCCCTTTTTTTTTCCAAATGGCAAGTTGGGATTCAATTACCTAATAAGCAAGTGGTTCAAAGCCATTGAGGTCTATAATTCAAACCCAGTCAATGTAAGAATAATTATATGATTCAAAATCTATATTTCTTTTTATTTTACTATATCTTATGTTAGTCCATTTTTTCACACACACAAAAAAAGGCTGGCAGTAGAGAGAAAATCTAGATATAAGTATAGGTATTGCTATATAGACATAGATACAGGTATCAGAAAATCAATTCACAACACATATATAGACATACTGTATATATGTATATACATTTTCTGATATATACACATACTTATAAACATGTGTAAGACATGCCCATACCATTGAATAAAACTTTCCTAGCACTGAGACATCAAGACACAAAGAATGGATAGTATTCTGTAAAGGAAAGAACAGTAGTCTAGAAGCTGGTTCGCCACAGGGTAGTCATACAAGATTCATGTTTAAACCTGTTCAAGCCTTGAAGAACTTTTCTGAGAAAGAGCAAGAAGAAATACCTACTTACCTACCCTACATGGTGGTCGTAGAGATCATGTGAAATAACACAGGCAAGCGTGTTTTGCTAACGTTATAAAGCAATGTATGAATGTGTGCAAAAGAGTATTACCGGTTAGGCGATTTGAAGTTAATAGCCAAGTGCTGTACCCGGTTTCCATTTCACGCCTAAAGATACCCAACAGCTTATTTCAGGATTCCTCACGTTGCAAAGGTTAAGATCACTTTTGACAGCTGTCCTTGTTCTTGAAAATATTTTTTGCTAAGCAAATTCTCATGCATGAAATAGCAGTATTTTGGTGACAGCAAAGTGTCTACAGAGAACCAAATGTGCGATGGTAATTAGAAAGAATGCATCACAAGTAGTTGCTGAGTTGCTAGATTCTTTCCAAAATGTTATTTAAAACACTGACTGGGTATCTGCTTGGAAATCAGACTTGTCCCCGTAGCATCTTTGCATTTTGGCATCAGCAACTGCTTTAAGGGTCCCCCACTCTGACAGGGAACCAGGGTGCTTGCAAAGAGGAGGGCGTTAACGGGATGAGCGTTGGAGGGGGGCTTCAGTCTTTCTAGAGTATCCACTGTAGAAGCGATGTCTGTTATTCTTGGGAGGGTGTTCTGTGTTTCTGTCTTCCTAGGAGGCGGGCAGGGGTTAAGATTGTGGACACCCAAGCCAGACTGCCTGGGTTGGAACCCCAGCTCTGCCTCTTCCTAGCTCTGGGGACCTGAAAAAACTTTTTCTCTACTCCATATGCCTCAGTTTGCTCTCCCCAGTGTTGGGGATGGTAGTAGTAATGTCCTAAACTCCTGGAGTGGTTGAGAAGAGACTGAGATAACAGGAAGGCCCTCAGAATGGTGCCTGGTACCCACCCAGTCAGTGCTGTTTAACTGTTTGTACTTATTATAATAAAGGATCCAGCCCATTACACATTCCAAATCCTGTCGTCAATGTAAAAGTAGAGGCCTCCCCAAGGTCCTGGAGGTGACCATGCATCACTGGGGAAGCTGTGTCTTATCAGGACAGGTGGACCCTAGGTAGTGATCATCCTCATAATTGTGTAGCACTGTGGAATTTAAAAAGCCACAGGCCTGGGCTTCCCTGGTGGTGCGGTGGTTGAGAATATGCCTGCCAATGCAGGGGACACGGGTTTGTGCCCCGGTCCGGGAAGATCCCACATGCCGCGGAGTGGCTGGGCCCATGAGCCATGGCCGCTGAGCCTGCGTGTCCGGAGCCTGTGCTCCGCAACGGGAGAGGCTACGGCAGTGAGAGGCTCTTTCTACCTTTTCAAAAATTTGGGAATTAATAGTCACATTCATCTTACTTTTTGATTTTTTAGTAATGGTTCCATTTTCCATCATAAGCAGCCTCTCGCATTTTTATTTTAACGTGTGTTCTTTCAAATATTTCATTTCAAGGAGGGAGTTTACTTGAAAGTTATTCAAGACTTCTGATTAACTGTGATCATGCATCTTGATATATTTATTAATACTGAAGAATGTGAGGTTACAGATTATCTAAGCAATGAAGAAACAAAATTAAAACATAGAGAGTGTGTGTGCCCATACACACATATGTTCCATTTTGTTTCTTAAAGCCAACATTTATTGTCAGGCACAAAAATTGGAATGTAAAATTTTAAATGAAAAGGCTTGAGATGTTTAAAGAGTCCTCATTACATTTGTCTGGTGTTTTGTGGATCTTTTAGATCTCTTGGTTAGTGCCTGGACTCGTTTTTGCCCAAGAGTAAATGTGGGCTAAGTATGCATTGAATTTCAAAAACTGTGGTAGAAATGAAAGCTATGGAAACTAAATCTGTTTATCTTTTAAAGTTTACATTTTATAAATAGAACATAAGGACTAAAAATCCACATAGTTCTCAAAATATCTTTTCATTTTTAATACGTAAAACACAAGTGTGAACCATTTTCCTATTCTTTGGCTTTTAATATCTGGCTTCAAAAATGCATGCATCATTACTTTTTCATGTGGAAATTTTGAAAATCTCATAGACCAGAGTTTTAAAATACGCTGTTGCAAGCTCTGGGTAGCAAAAAAAGTCAACCGTTAATACGATCAGTCTAGAAAGTGAGATTCTTAAGGAGAGGTTTAGGTTCTGCTTTATTTTGAAGTTTGCACCACCACCAGCATGAATTCGCATCAGGAATTTTGTGCACCTCCAGTGTAGGCTGGGGTTGCTGCTAGGCTGTCTGGAAAGTGCTTTCTAGAATATGAATCTGAGCCATTACAGAGCAGGTGGAGCCAGGATGCATTGGAATAAACACAGTAAACCTAGAACGCAATTTGCAAAGACTGCCTCTTACGCGTTCACCAAGTTGTCGTTTCATACACAGCTGTGCCTGCAGATGACAAAAATGCCTTCCTAATAACAAATCTAGTTTTTTTAAAAAACCTATAAATAAAACGAATAACAATTGAATGTGTGTTAGGACACCTCGATGAGGAGGTATAGAGAATAAATTTATGCGAATGTAAAAGTTATGTGGGGAGCTGTGTGCCAATCACTGCATTACTACTCATTAACTTTGCTCTCCTTTGCATATTTGGTTACATTATCCACAATGCATCTCCCAACTCATTCAGTTTGCATTTCACTCGAAGGAAGTAAAACTGTGTGTTGAAAAGCTCCTCTATTCACATGTTTATTTCTATTCAGTGCTTTTGAGAGCACATTTATGGAATTTATAAAAGGAAAATGAGTTGAAGCCATAAGGAATTCAAAAGGATTGCCTAATCCAGCCATATTTTTATAGCCTATAGATCTTATCTAGAAAAATGACGAAGAAGAAGTATCTCGAGTTTAAAATGAAAGCATATACAGAGGACTTGAATAGACACTTCATCAAGAGGATATGAAGATGGCAAGAAAACACTTGGGAAGATGTTCTCCATCATTAACCATTGGGAGAAAGCAAATGGGAACCATAATGAGATATCAGAATGGTGAAAATTTAATAACAAATTTAAAAAAAAAAACACCCTGACAATACCAGGAACACACAGGAGCTGGAACTCTTACACATTCCTGGAAGGAATGCAAAATACTATGACTCTGGAAAACGAGTAATTTCTTATAAGATTAAATATCTACTTACCATATGACCCAGAATCAAACTTCTGGGTATTTACCCTAGAGAAATGAAAACTTATGTTTATATTAAGAGTGAATATGAGTGTTCGTGTTAACTTTATTTGTAATAATTGAAGCTAGAAACAACCCAAATCTCTTTCAACAGCCGAATGCTGAAACTAAATATGGTACATCCCCAGAGGGAATACTACTCAGCACTAAAAAAAGAACAAACTATTAATTTTTCATTTTTACTTTATTGAAGTATAGTTGATTTACAATGTTATGTTAATTTCTGCTGTATAGCAAAGTGACTCAGTTATACATATATGTATTCCTTTCATATTCTTTTCCATTATGGTTTATCACAGGATACTGAATATAGTTCCCTGTGCTATATACAGTAGGACCTTGTTGTTTATCCATCTTATATATACTGGTTTGCATCTGCTAATCCCAAACTCCAAATACTTCCTTCCCCATTGGCAACCACAAGTCTGTTCTCTACGTCTGTCTTTCTGCTTCTGTTTCATAGATATAAAAAAGAACAAACTCTTGATACCTGCCACCACTTCAACAAATCCTAAGACATTTGCTAAGTGAGAAAAGTCATGACATTCTCCAAAGACAAAGTTGTAAAGATGGAAAACAGACCAGTGATTGTCAGATTGTCAGGGGCTATAAGTGGGAGGAAGGAGTGTCTAAAGGGATTGCATGAGGGAAGTTTCTAGGGTATTGGAACTGTTCTGAATTCTGATTATGCTACTGGTCACATGAATCTATGTGTTGAAATTCACAAAACTCTGCATCACAGGGAAAAATACCAATTTTATTGTATGTCATTAAAATTATTTTTTAAAATCATGGGTTAACGTATGTCTAGTTAAACTGCATAAGAAGCTAAAGTCACATATGGAAAAGGTCAAGTCAATGGCAATATCAAAAACTTTAAAATATGTGATGAAATTGTATTTTTGGTTAACATGTTCTTTATCAACGTTGTGAACTAGAAATACCCGCCTCTCAGGCAGCGCTTTCTAAGTTGGGGGAGTGAGCTGGTGCCCTATGGGACGGTTGCAGGTGGCTATGGTTGAACCTTTTCATTTTAACAGCTATATATTTCTTTCAGTGAGTACTTAAAAAACACAAGTAACATGTCAGATCCGTAATTTCATGGCTAGTGTTGTCTAAATGTAGGCAAACTACAAAAATGGCAGAATAATTTACAGTCATTTAAAGATTACATAAATAACTATAATGGGTGATTCAAAGATAGCCAAGAAAATTGTTTGAAATTTAAGAGACTCTGAGCAGGTTAGTATTTTCAGAGATAACGAGCTTTTTGGATCATATACAGTAGGAAAGAAAAGGTTATAAGGAAATGACCATATAGTCAAGTTTTTAAGTTACAGTAAAAATAGTAGTTTGTTTCTGAAAAAAAGAAGAAAACATTATACTGAGAATTTCCATTGCTTAAAAAGTGTGTCTGTGTGGGCCAGTGTTGTAAAGGTAAATTCTAAAATGTAGAATAGGCAAGAAAAACCTAGTTTCAGATTTTACAAAATAAAAACTCATAGGTAAAAAAATTCAAATAAATGTTCTTTCTCGATTTATCTATTTTAAATTAATTCTGACGTGACCATTTGTATCCTATATTCCATGTTCAGTCATGGATATTTCAGTAAGGAAAATAAAATCTCATTAACATACAAGTGAATAAAAATATTTAACTTGTTTCATATTTTCACTAAGCCAAGTAAAGAATTGTTTTTATGTGAACATAACTATGGGCATTAAAACAATTGAACAATTTTATATATTGTCTGAAGATTTGGGTTATTGCTATGTATGTCATCTGCTTCCCAACAAACTGTGGGTATTATAAACTATATTTATAAGCAACAAGAAGGAAAAAAACCCACATAGCTAATCAAGAGGTGATTATTTATATTAAAATTTAAACTATTTAGTAGACAGCCTTGGAAAGATTTTTCTCAAGTTAGAGATTAAGAAAGATAGTTTCATATTGTCATAATACTATGAAGACTACTTAGGTTTGGTTTCTCTGGAGATAAACTGGCAATGATTATTGAATTGCTTTTCTTTCTCAGTCAGTCTCTCCTTTAGTTCTTTTTTTTTAAAAAAAAATCTTATATTGGAGTATAGTTGATTTACAATGTTGCATTAGTTTCAGGTGTACAGCAAAGTGATTCAGTTATACATATACATGTATCTATTCCTTTTTCCTTCTTTCTCCCTTCCTTCCTCCCCATCTGCTTTGCTCTTCCTTCCTCTCCCCTCCTTCCATCCCTCCCTCCCTCCCTTCCAGCCTTCCTTTATATTTTCCTTCCGTCTTTCCACCTTCTTTCTTTCCTTCTTGAACAAGGAGCTTCCAGATCGAAGAGTAGACGCACTGATGTTTCAGTCGTTACTGACAAAACTGATTTCCTGAAAGGTTCTGCCAACTCACCCCACCTGCTGCTGTGCAGATGAACCCTGGATATTATCAATCAAGAATATCTCATTCTTATATAAATTTGCATTTCCCTGACCAGTAATGAGGTTGAGTGTGTTTCCTTCTCTCTGTAAGCAATTTTCATTTCTCCTTTTTGAGTTACCTCATTGGTCATTTTTCTATTGGGCATTTGTCTTTTTCTTCTTGACTGACTGGGCTTCTTTTTATACTATTTTTATTAGCTATGTATATACTTTGCAAACATTTTTCAGTCTTCTTTTGTATTTTTTTTAACTTTGTTTTATACTGGAGTATAGTTGACTAACAATGTTATGATAGTTTCAGGTGAAGTGATTCAGTTATACATATACATGTATCTCTTCTTTTTCAAATTCTTTTCCCATTTAGGTTGTTACATAATATTGAGCAGAGTTCCCTGTGCTGTACACTAGGTCCTTGTTGGTTATCTATTTTAAATATATCAGTATTTTAAATTGTTTACAGTATCCTTGGACTTAGAGAAACTTTAATTTGATCACTTCTGCCTTTTGCATCTTGCTTAGGAAGACCTTCCTCAATACAAGATTATAAAATAAAAATAATGGCCTCATATGTTTTCATCAACTTTCATAGTTATTTTTTTCTTCCTTGGATTTTTTTTGTTTCAAATTTTTATCTAGCTGGGATGTATTTTCAATATCATGACACAGAGATCTATGTATTTTTTTCTAAAATGAGTATATAACATTCATAGCACTTATTATTTACTAAATAATATTATTTACTAAATCCTCACATACTATGAGCTATTCTGGACACTCAGTTATTTCCCATTTGATATAGTTGTCTATATCTGTCCTAATAACAAGCTATTTGAGTTATTGTCATTTTAGAATACATTTTGATAACTGATAGGTCTTCTTTTTCAAAACTGAGTTTACTGATTTTCTATAGGTAGTATTTCATATGAATCTACTTTGACACTGTAAGTAAAGAAAGGATCCAAATAGATTTTGAGGGGATTGCATTGAAGACATATATATGTTCTGGTGAGAAGTAGCATTAAAATATTATTATCTCTTTCCATCTAGGAATATGATTTTTTTTCCAATTTGCATGAAATGTTTTTATTTTGTTTTCATTCCTTCAATGAACTTTTATGATTTTATTTTTTACATTTCTTTCACCTTTACTGTTAAATGTATTTTTAGGTATTTTATAATTTGATCCTATGGTGAATTTTTCCCCCAATAATATTCTATATTATGTTGTGTTTTTGCCAACATATGGAAAAACTATTGAGTTTTTGATATATAACCTGTCATTAAGCTGATTTCTTTTTTTGAGACGTGGGAACTAAAGATATTTTTTGGTTGATTTTTTTTTGACCCTTCTAGGTATATGATAAAATCAAGTATCAGTAGGGAGGGTTTTGTATTTTTCCTATTCTTTTGGAAAGTGTTGGTAGGCACTCCAGGACATGGTTAGTTACCCTAGTGAATGTAAGTGTTGCTGACTGTAGGAGCATTTTTTAGTATACATTGTGCTCGTCATTTTAAAAACTGCTCTATTTGTTTGCTACCATTTTAACTAGAATCTTTGCTTTTCTTTTCATAAGTAAGGTAATATTTATTTGTCTGATTTTTATGAGTTCATGCTTGTTCTATATAAACACGTACAGATACACTCTCATTTTCTGTGCTCTAGAATAGTTAAAATAACAGAATATAATATGCAGAATTATCAAGGAAAACTAAAGGTCCTGGAATATAGAATTTCCTCAGTAAACTACAAGGTAATGGTTAAGAGCATAGAGTTTGGAGGCAGGTCTAGGTTTAAATTTCAGGTCTGTCACTGACTCCCAGTTTGACCTGGTGCAGTTCACTTAGTCTGTCCAAGTGGCCATTTCCTGGTCTCTAAAGTGCAGATGACAATAATATCTATTTCCTGAACTGCTCTCACCTGTCTCTTTGATAATAGCCTCCCCCAACATATAAATACTCTGGCCTGCTGTTCCATATCCATCAGTTTTCATGTTCTGAATTAGATTATAAGACTCTTGAGCATCCTGTATTTACATTGAGTACCCTGAAACTCAGAACCTACAGAGTGGCATGCAATATATTGTCTGATTAATTGAATTTCAGTACTTTCTTCTTTTTTCCTCACATCTTTTTCAGGTTATGATTCTTACTTTTGCCGACACAGCACATTTTATTTATTCACCGATTATCAGTAGACTCTGGTGAACTCTCCTATACTAACCAAAACCAGGAAGCTCATTTTTAAACCGTAGCTGAAATGCCTTAAATGCCTTTTAGAAGTGAAGAGTGTATTTGTCACCAAATATTTATCCTCCATCAAAGGTAATTATTTTACAGTGTCAGGTATGAAAAGTTAAATTAAGAAGCAAAGGATTGCTTTTGTTATCGAATAATCCAATGCATCGGGTCTGCTGCTCGCCGTGTAATCACAAAGTCGGTACCCACAGATGTTGATAGGAAGGAAAGGTGCCCTTGATCAGAATGCCGGCCATATGGGGAGATGGTGGACGCAATGTCTCCCAGAAACCACCTCCGAAGATTCTGCTGGACTGTGAAAGCTTTTAAAGGGAAACCGGGAAGCAACTCAGTTAATCATTGAGATGGGGGTCAGGGTCATCACCAAACCCCACTGTGTGCAGGCTTGTGGACTCCTCATGATTTCCCTCTAGACGTTATCTTGTTCACACAGTTTGGTCACACAGTTTGTTCAGGAGTTTACTGAAGGGGAAGCTGGGGAAGAGATCTGGTCATTGGTTAATTATTTATTCTTCATTTCTACTTCTTTGATCTACGGAAAGAACTGGCACGTTATACAATGTATCGTGTGATTAAAAGATTTGAAAGATGTGCTAGGGCCAGAGATGAGTAGAGCATGGGTGTGCCCGGTTTAAAAGTTAGTTACAATATAGCTTTGCTAAAGTGCAAACAGAAAGGGCTTCCTGCCGAGGGCGGTTTCCTGCAAAGAGCTGCTTACAAATCCCCACTTGTCAGAACATCATCCCGTTTCTATGGGATTAGGGGCGAAGGTCTATCTTCTGTAACTTCATGCTGACATAGGCACCGTATTCTCAGAGTGGGTCAACAAGGGTCTGTAGCATCTCTTCCCTTATAATTTTAATTGCCCACTTAAATATACGAGCAGAGCAAGCTACAATTATTTGATGCCCATAAAGATATTGGTTATTATAAGCAATAATGTTAATCCCATTCTCTTGAGGCCAGTTCTTAGAACTGCTTAGCCATAGATTCAGTACTGCTCAAGATGGAGCAGCTTATGTCATGGCTAGTGCCTGGTCATCATGCAGTTAGCTTTTTTTCCTCTGGTGTCAGTTATAGTAAAATGACTCAGGAACGAGCATCAGACACTGAGCCTGTGACTCTGTCGTCCTAATCATTAACTGCTCAGTTTTGTACTTGGCGGAGGGAGGGGTGCCTTGCAGGCTTCTGCTTGGTTCCACTTTGTGAACATGAAATTAAAAAACAAAACCGAATCCAACATGGGGGCAGGGAAGAGTTGGTCTTGGTTGACCCATCTCAGCATGTTTGGGATCCACGGACTCCTCTCTACAGGATAGAGTTGCTGCCTTCCCTAGTGAGTAGATGTTGGATATAGCACCTTGCCATGAAAGACTGACCCTTTCTTATTTGTCGGCTCTCTGTTTCTAGATCTTGTGCTACATCAAATGGAACATACATTTACTGGCTCTTCTATAGGTGTTGCACTATGCCTATACAGTATACCATGTATACTTTGATGTACGTGAGCTAAATGACTGATTCAGACCTGAAGTCAACTCTGCACACCACCATGTGACAGATTCGAAAGTTTATATGAAGTAGTGATGGGAGATGTTCAAAAGCAAACTCTTGGTGAGAGCTTTGAATGAGGAGTGAGTGTCCACAGGTAGAAGAGTAGAGGAAGGGCCTGGAGAAGAGCCTGATCTAGGAGGTGTGAACAAACATGGATGTGTGTGAAATGTGGAGGCGTCCTCAGTTTAGCTACTTGAACATCGAGTGTGGCTAAAATGCAACTGGAAAACCAGACTGGGGAGGCTGATTTGTGAGGCCAACAAATCTGTGCCACCACGTTAACCCAGACTGATTCTGATCTCTAGTTCTAAGGCCTGCTTTTAATGCCCTTCTCAATTCGTCCCTCTTGATTCACTTGTATTAACAATCTGGTTTTCCATCCCCTAGATTGGCCTGCTTGTGAAAAGTCCATTCTGGGACATTTCTTTCTTCTGAGTCTGTTTCCTCCCTCCCTTTCTAATCTTCCCATATACTCCTAGGACTTGACGTTCCTCTAAACTTTGTTGAGCCCTTTCACTATTCTGCACCAGAAATCATTCACTCGTTTGCCAGACATTTACTGAGAATCAACTCCGTGCCAGGAACAAGCATCCTGGAACCATAGACAGCAAGATCCCTACTCATTCATGAGGAGCTTACAGGGAGCCTGGGCATCATACAGGTGGACTAAGACAGGTATAAAGCCAAAGAGTGTGATGGGAGCAGAAGAGAGTAATCAAGGGTTACATGCTCCATCTAATGACACACAAATTCTCCTTTAAAACAACCAACTGCACAATGAACCAAGCCTGCCCGTTGGGTCCACTCCAACTTTAAATGCTATCTGTTCACTGCCAACTGCTGAATATCTATCTCCAGCCCAGAATTCTCTGTTGAACTCCAAATTCCGTGAACTCCAGAGCTTCCAACTCTCCTGGCCTCCTGGATGTCTGATGGGCACCTAACACTCCCCATGGTGAAAAGTGAACTTCTGCTCTCACCCATCCCAAACCTGAGTTTCTGCACCCGCCTCTCCAAGTCAGGAAATAGGAATTCCACACTTCCAGCTGGCCAGATAGGAAAACTCCTGTGTTATCTCTGACTC
Organism: Hyperoodon ampullatus; assembly: GCF_949752795.1. Taxonomy (NCBI): domain Eukaryota; kingdom Metazoa; phylum Chordata; class Mammalia; order Artiodactyla; family Ziphiidae; genus Hyperoodon; species Hyperoodon ampullatus. Next base: position 166,381,288 of record NC_136917.1, read on the forward strand.
TCATTTTTTACCACATCAGGTATTCAATTCATTAGACCCATTGGCTCTAACTTCAAAAATTATCCAAAATTCAAACCGTTTTTTCTGCTCCTCTGCTGCCACCTTTGTCACAGCCACCGCTGTCCTCCGCCCATTTTCACCTTTGTCCCCAAGCAAACTCATTTCCATAGTAGCCAGAGGGAGCCTGTAAACAAAAGTCAAATCATTTTACTCCTCCCTCAGACACCCCTCTAAGCTTTCCCGTCTCAGAGAAAAGTCCAAGTGCTTACAGGGGCCTCAAAGACCCCATTTGCAGTCTGCTTCCTCCCTCTTCCTAGCACCCCTCCTTCCCACCCAACCCCACTCCCTGCACCACCCACTCACTCCTTTTGGTTTCAATACTTTAGTCTCCTTGCTAATAATGAATCTTCCAGCCAAACTCAGCATCAGGGACTTGCATTTGCTAGAACTTTCCCCCCAACCCCCTAGTTCTCCACTTACCCCCTCACCTGATTAAAGTCTTTGTTCAAATGTCACCCTCTCAGTGGGTTCTCGGTGAGACGTTTTTTTTGTTATGTATTTTTTTTAATTGAAGTATAGTTGATTTACAATGTTTCAGGTGTACAGCAAAGTGATTCAGTTATATATATGTGTGTGTGTGTGTGTATATATATATGTATATATATGTATTCTTTTTCAGATTATTTTCCATTATAGGTTATTATAAGATATTGGATATAGTTCCCTGTGCTACACAGTAGGTCCCTGTTGTTTATCTATTTTATATATAGTCGTGTGTATCTGTTAATCCCAAACTCCTAATTTATCCATCCCCCCTTCCCCCTTTGGTAATCATAAGTTTGTTTTCTATGTCTGTGAGTCTGTTTCTGTTTTGTAAATAAGTACATGTGTATAGTTGTTTAGATTTGGTGAGACTTTTTTTTTTTTTTTAATGACCAACCTACCTAAAATGACATCTGCCCACTATGGGTGGTCTCCACCCCATCCCTGCTTCATTTTCCTCTCCAGCACTTCTCTCTCTCTGACTCACCATCTATTTTACTTATGTATCTATTTATTGGCAGTCTTTCCCCACTGGAATGTTAGCACCTTAAGGGCAGGGAGTTTTGATTCTTTTATTCACTGCTTCACTCCCAGCCTCTAGAAAAGAGTGGGATACATAAAAGGCAGTCATGAATTCTTTGTTTAATGAATGCATAAATGAATGCCTTCACAACTACTGAAGCCTATGTACCTAGAGCCCATTCCATGCACTGAATCTTGAATACTGTTGGGGTCAGTGCTCAGAATATTTATCATTTAAATAGTGTGTGTGTGGAGGTACTAGGGGAGCATTTCACAAAGGGACCTTGCTCTACAGACTGATCCCTAAAAACATGATGTGCTGGGGGGTACACACTCCAGACTGAGGAGCTGCCAGAAGGATGCAAAGTATAGCAGCATGCACAGGAAGGGCCCTGGGAAACCACCCAATACTGCTTCCTACAATACTGAGGTCTGTGCCAGAGCAAAATCTAGTTCATGTATGAGGCTGGGCTCCAGTGGTGGGAGAGAGTTGGACTTTTGAGCTATATCTTTTGAACTGGTTCAAAGACGTTTTCCTCAGACCCAGGGAGGCAATAGCAGGGGGACAAATGCTCCCTCCAACCCCCAGGGCTGTATGTTGTCCTTTACCCCTTACAGTCTAAAGGTATTCAGAAAGAAACAGCATAACTAAACACTTTCCAAACAGTGAGGCTTGTACGGACTGCTGGTGTCAGTGATTCCGGGGAGATTCCCGGGAGAGTTTGGTCTCCCTGCACCAGTGACTTTCCACCTTGTTTGGCTGTGACTGCAGGAAGGAATATATTTTATAGCCCAGGCCTCTCAGTGCAGATATGAATGTTTAAAATAAAAAATACTCAAACTTCCTATGGATGAGGCACCCAGATGATTCTTGTTTTGTTCCCTTTCATTTTATTATTACTACTTTCTTAATGCTGGCTGATGGAGCAGGATTAGGGTAAAGCAAGTGAGGAACTTCCAGCAGCACAGAACTTAAGGGGGAGCCAACAACCACAGTTAATAGAGAAAAATGCTATTTTAAGTCAATATTTTTAAAAGCCCAGGTTAAGGCAAACAATCCATCAATACGATGTGGAGATTTTACATAAAGGCAGGTAGTTGTGTTTTATGACCCTGATCAGTGGCACCCTTAGTTACTGTTACAGTGTCCTTTGCAGTCAGCCGCGCATCCCCTCCAGCTGTGTGTATGAGGGTTGACAATGGCCTGGGAAAGATTGAGCAGCATTGGGGCTTTAAAGTCATGCTTTTTTTTTAATTAAAAAATTTTTTATTGATGTATAGTTGATTTACAGTGTTGTGTTAGTTTCTGGTGTATAGCAAAGTGATTCAGATATCTATATATGTATAGATATAGATATAGATATAGATATACATGTACATATATATATATACATATACATATACATATATATATACATACATGAATGTATATATACATATGTATCTGAATATATATATATATATATATATATATATATGTTGTGTTTCAGATTCTTTTCCATTATAGGTTATTACAGGATATTGAATATAGTTCCCTGTGCTACATAGTAGGACCTTGTTGTTCATCTCTTTTATGTACAGTAGTGGTGTCATGCTTTTTGATTGTAGAACATATATTAACTTATTCTACTTGGTTCAAAATATGGGAGTGTGTTTTGATGAGTGGATATAGGGGCACATTTCTCCTTTGGCCTCAGGCTCCAACATGGCTCAGCACAGCACTGTGGGTTGACTTACACCCACATTTATTTCCCACACAGCTACCCTGTTACCTGCCTTCCTGGGGTCTGTGGCTCCGCCAGCCTGAAGAGTTCACTTGATGTCAACCCCTTCCCACTCACCAGTCTCCTAGACAGCCCACCACCCCACACACCTGGAAACTCTCTCACCTGCATGGGACTCTGTGTCCCTGCTTCTCTTCCAAGAACTTTTTTTTTAAATAATTAATCTATTGAATTATATATCCGTGTAAACACACACATTTTTAAATCATAAAGAGGGCTCATTTTATTTGGGGTTTAGTTAACAGAAACATGTCTAAGTGGTTTCAGCAGAGTAAGGAACTATTACTGAATTGACATGAGACATAATATGCTGGGGCTCTGAAGGGAGTTTTCAGGGTTCTTCATCTGTGCACCTCACTTACATCATGGGAGCAACAGGTCGGAGAGGAAAGTTCTATAATCAGCCCCTTCAAACAATAACACCGGAGATACAAAGAGTGCGCTCTCTGCTTTGCTGGTGGAAATTTTCAAGCGTGAAGAGGTGATTACCCTGTCCAAGGTTGCTCAGAGGGGCATTGAATTAAAATTCCAAGTTTGTTTCCCCCTCTGGTGTTTAGTAATATTTTTTAATGTTATAGCTAAACATGTTTGCAGACTTCCCTGGTGGTGCGGTGGTTAAGAATCCACCTGCCAATGCAGGGGACACAGGTTCGAGCCCTGGTCCGGGAAGATCCCACATGCTGCAGAGCAACTAAGCCCATGAGCCAGAACTACTGAGCCTGCACTCTAGAGCCTGCAAGCCACAACTACTGAGCCCGTGTGCCACAACTACTGAAGCCTATGTACCTAGAACCCATGCTCAGCAACAAGAGAAGCCACCCGAATGAGAAGCCCATGCACCACAACAAAGAGTAGCCCCCACTCGCCGCAACTAGAGAAAGCCTGTGCACAGCAACGAAGACCCAATGAAGCCATAAATAAATAAATAGATAGATAGATAGGTAAATAAATAAATAAATTTATTAAAAAAACAAAAACATGTTTGGACCACAAGGAGACTTTAAGCGAGGGAGGTCATCAGAGTGGATACAGTTTTCATCTAGTGTCTCCTAACCTTAGATCTAATCTTATTTGCATTTCTTTATGTTCAGATTTAAGCTTAGCAGATCGACTGTGTTAAAAAGTTCCAAGTTCACAATTAATTGCAGTGGAGATGACTAAGTTGCTTTCAGGAATCCAGAGTACTCATGGACCAATGCAGATTTCAGAGGACTGTGGAATAACATGCATAATTATAGTAAGCCAATGAGAAGTTCAGCCCGTCAAGGGGAAAAATAATGTATACCTTTGGGAGGTCATCAAGCAGCAGCAATATGCCCTATCTAAGAAGATCTTAAAAGCTGTTTTCTCTGGTTCAGATAAATGAGCAGATGTGCCTGGTCTGATGTGTTTTGACAAAGTGCTCCAAAGACACGGTGCTTAAAAGGCTGAAAAGCCACTGCTCCAGCAATTCCCGTCTTCTGAGAGCCACGCAGCCAGATTTCACAGGTCTCACACAGGATATGAAAGCAGTTTATGAAAGTGCAAGGGACGTGGGCAATTTCAGAGCCATGGGTAAAATGCAGGATTTTACATTCAATCAGCTGTGCTATAAAAACTGCTTTGGTAAAATAGACATCAAATTCAGAGGTCCCCCAAGCACAACAAAGGCAGTGGGTTCATGATATGATGGATACAAATTGATAAAATAGGGTGGGAGAAATTACAGTCTTCTATGAAATAGAAGGAAAAAAATATGTGCACACACATTCATGTATCAGTCCCTCCATACATACAAGAGTGAAAGCCTAGCATGAAGTCTACTATAAGTGGGTAATGAAAAATCATTCTAATAAACAGGTTAGCTTTTACCATAGTCATATTGTTTTTTTGACTGAGTTAATTTGAGGTAAAACCCTTTCACCCAAAGCTGAATGATTTAAGGTAATGCCTCACTATTTGACAGCAGTCATATTTGCTTGATCCTAAATCCCTAAAAAATAGACAGCACAAGAGTACAAGAGTTAATTGCCAGTGGTTCACTATTTGTACCAATATTTTCTTAGCCTCCACCCAACTTTTCTAAGGAAAAGTGAAAAGCATTACCCAATAAAAAGAAATTCTTCATAGACCATTGAAACCACAATAGAAAGATAAACTTGTAAGCGGTGTTTGTGGTCATATCAAGATAGGTGATGTGTACTAACTTGTAAACGTTTTTCCCTTAGGTTGAATTTACCTCCCTATCAGGTGTGTCTACTCTGTCCAAGATTACCCTCATATAGTTTTTAAAAAAACAAAAACAAAAATAACTTGCTTTTCAAAGACCAGGTCCTGTAGAGTTGAGAGTTAGTTGTCATGATAATTGTGGTATAAATCATGATCTGCTAATAAAACAGTGAGATGTAAAAACTCCACCTGTAAAGCTATGGGACTGATTTCACTAATAATCATTCAACATAGTCTCATTCTTCTTGACATTCAACTTGTTCTAGTCAAGTTAGGAAAGACATGACTAAGGGCCAATTATTTCCTTAGTCAAATATTCTTAAATGTGAATCCACCAAGTTTCTCTGTTAAAATGAGACCCTTATATATTGATAAAAAGGGGAACGGTTCACTTTGGTCATTCGAAGGTATCTTGGACCCTTTCCGTTCTGGACAATGTTATAATTTAGTTGGAAGGAAAAGACAAGCACAGAAATATCTCTGATAACACAACTGTGGCTTCAATATTACACAATTGTTTAGTATTATTTTTTACTATAAAGTGTATTAAAACCTTACATTTATATAGCACTTTACTTTTTTCAGTGTTTGGGGCTATCCTTTAATTAAATTCTAACAATAATCATGTGCGTTTAGTCTATATTTCTTGCTCTACCCAGATATAATGCCCTCTGGGCATGTCCCCATAATGGATAGGGAATGGATGTTATTATTTGCAGAAAAAGAAACTTGTGAGAAGCTGTTACAGGGAAGATTGTTGACTGTGTGGGTGTGTGGAGCTGTAAATATGTGAAGGTGATTCAGAATCAGCTGGAGTTGTGTTCAGTTTTGCCTCCAAAGTTTCCTTACCTATCTGGGCCCTACATTGCCTCACCTGAAAAACATGAATGATAATACTTATCTTGCATTATTATTGAGAAGTTTGAGTGAAATTGTGCATGTAACTCACGTAGTATGTTGTCTGGCACCTAGTAAATCATCCAAGTAATAACTTTTATTGTTAATTATACCCGAGGACAGAAGAGTCAAGTGGGAATTTAAAGGCATTCTGAAATTCTGAAAAGTCATTAATAATGTAAAACTACTGGGGCTTCCCTGGTGGTGCAGTGGTTGAGAGTCCACCTGCCGATGCAGGGGACACGGGTTCGTGCCCTGGTCCAGGAGGATCTCACATGCCGCGGAGCATCTGGGACCGTGAGCCATGGCCGCTGAGCCTGCGCGTCCGGAGCCTGTGCTCCGCAATGGGAGAGGCAACAACAGTGAGAGGCCCGTGTACCGCAAAAAATAAAAAATAATAAAAAATTAAAAAAATGTAAAACTATTGATAGAGTTACAAGTCCGTAAGTGGATAATCCAAATTAATTAGTTTCCCAAATTCTTTGGTTTGAGTCCATTCAGGTTTAGCAACATGAGGTTGTCTCTTTCCTTTATGTAACTATAAGACATAAGATGCCCAAAGCAACCCTGCATTTAAAGATGGAAAGTAGAAAAATATAAAGGTTTAATTGTTTCAGCTTTTGCTTTCCCTTATCAGTTGAGTCTGCAATGTATTACAATATCCAAGTTCTTACTTTAACTTGATAGCATTGGGAAAGCTTAATACATCAATGTTTAGGCATTCCTTCTGTCCTAATTAGAATTCACTCTTTATATGTGTATCTCCCCTAAATTCCTTGAGAGGAAGAGTCTAACCAAGTGTTTTGCACACTCAAATTAGGTGTATAATAAATGCTATTGGACCCAAACTGATTCAGAATGGTGTACTGGGAATTTTTATGCCATTAGTTGTTCACTTTTAGGTTCTAAGGTAGAGAGAAGGCAGTAGGAATTAGTCATCCACTGCTCCTTGTGTATCTGGAATCCTAAATTTAATTTCTCGCAGTTTGGCTTCTCGAGTAAGCTTCATAAGTCATTTAACCCCTTGGTCTTACTGGACAAAAAACAAACCAAAAAAACAAAGACAAAAACCTCTCATCAATTCTATATTCTTTCACTTCCTGCCAATATCCAGTGTAGCTCACACAGGCTGTGTATGTGAAATAAACCTCATGAGCCACATTGCCTTGTTTGCCGTGTGAATGTGAGACTTGCTTAATTTATAACTTCTACCTTAAAGACTTTCCATAGAAGTCTGATTGGTTGTTCAACAAATTATCCCTGTGGAAGCAGCACAGCTTTAATAATCACACCTCAACTTTGCTGGGCAAATGCAAATGGTTGACAAGGAGATGCCCCAGAAGCACACAGAGCCAGTGAGAGGCAGGTGTACACAATACAAGTGCTGAGGACACTTCAAGGGTACCATGTAAGATACTTTGTAATGTAGTAACAAGAGCTGGGAAGCAACCATAGGGAATTTGCTGAACTAATGGGACTCATCTAAGGGGCTCTATTTGAACATATATAATGACGTCAAGACTGAGAAATTACAGTTATCCTGGTCTTCAAAGATACTTCATAAGAAAAAAAAAATTTCCCACCTAATATTCACAGTGATGCTCCAAGCCAAGCCATGTCTTTGGAGTAGACACATGCCAGGGCCCCTTTTGTCTTGGTGCCCTCTCTCTGATTTTCCACCAAGAAAATCTCTAGTCCCCACCTCTGTCTTTTGAAAGCTATCCAGTGCCCAAGGCCAAGGTCAAATACTAGTTTCTCCAAAGTAGTTTTTTGATTCTCACTTCTTGATTAAGTCTTGTCTTAGTCTGTTTGGGCTTCTGTAACAGAAGTACCATAGCCTGGATGGCTTATAAACAACATAAATTTACTGCTCACATCTTTAGAGGCTGGAAGTCCAAGATCAGGGTGCCAGCGTGGTCTGACTCTGCTGGATTCCTCTTCAGGGTTACAAACTTCCAACACATGGCAGAGAGCAGAGAGAGAAAGCAAATGGTCATATGACTCTTATAAGGGCACTAATCCCATTCATGAGGACTCCACCCTCATGACTTCATCTAATCCTAATTACCTCCTTTGGGTCTACCACCTAATACCATTGGAGAGGAAGGGAAAGTAGAGTGACTGTTTTTTTCTCTTTCTCCTGGGCTCTCCTGATACCATTTTTGAAACTTGATTCTCACTGTTATAAAAATATTTTTTTGTATTACAATATTTATGTTCCCACTGGATAGATTGGAAGATCTTTGATAAGTCTTGCTTATTTAGAGGAGGGGGGGTGGAGAACACAGTATCTTGCCCATGCATAGAGTAGGGGCTAATAATGAATTTAATCATTAAATATATAATAAGTATCTAAATAAATAATTAATCAAAGTCTTAACCATAGAAACTGTGCTTATTTTTTTTTTCTTCCAATTTCACATGGCCAGAATGCAAAAATCTTCAGTTACAAAGGTTTGGTTTTTCCCTAGACAAAGCTCAGTGGAAACCGAATGATCATATACAGATATCTCTCTTGTTTGTGTGCCCTCAGCTCCAAACAGCATCGATGCTTTTCTTAAGGCTCTTGTGTTTGCTGCTTACCAAAGAAGAAAGGGCCCTTTAATTCTAGCCAGGCTTGGTCACATGCTCATGCAGGAGCTTAAAATTATAAGAGGGGTAAGGGATATGTTCACACTTGACACTGCAGTTTCACTAGGATGGGTGCAGCTCCTTTGCACCCTGAGGGTTATACCCAGCATACCCATTGGAATAGCTGTGTGTCCTACAGAGACTCTTCTTAGATACCTTGACCTCAGACTTTGTCCTGCTATTCATAATTGTCCTTGCTAACTTCCTCCTCAGTTCCTGATTCAGTAGTTGGTCTTCTTACAGCATTTTGACTGTGTGCATACCTACCGTATCCTCTTCCTGGTGCACCAGGAGAGGTTTTTAACTCTCGCCTGATATGAACATCTTCCCTGGGAGAGGTGATGGAACCATTCCCTCTCTTGTTGTTGACTGTACCAGTGAATTCTTCTCAGCATCAGTGAGAATAAACCTGCTTGGGCTCCCTCCTTTGCTCTGGAAGCCACTGTGAATGCCGCCCCATCCAGAACTCAATATCCCCTTCTCAATTGAATGGATGCCCTTGGGATGCCAGGCGTTGCTTAAATCTTTATTACTTGGTCTCGAGAAAGCTTATTACTTACAATAAACTATGTGGACGTTCAATGCCCGGAGTGGGCTAGGAGATGCTACAAGTCACAGTTGCTTCTTATTGATTTTGCTTTTTCTCTCCTCCCCCTCTCATGCTATTGGCATGCCTCTGTTGTGTGCCATAAAATCTTTGCGAATGTAATTGTCATCTATTCTCCTTAGTCCTGTACTCAAAGGCTCTAGCTATAAAATGAATCCCATTACTTTAGCTCTTGAGGTCTGGCAATCCATTTTGTATTTTCTGCTGAAGATTTTGACCTGCCATTAAATTTTGAGTATGGGTGACACTACTAAAATTTAATCAGTAAAAGTCTCTCATCTTAGATGAGACTAGGAAACATTTCAGTTTTATCCATTTCCCTCTTTGTACCAAACTTGATGTCACATAATTGCTGGTCAGTCTAACACTTTCATACTGTACATCTTTCCAAATTAGAAAATATGCTATAATAAAAAAATCAATAGCAGCCCTAAATATCTGTAAGAACCTGTTAGAAAACTTAACAGTATAAGATCTCAAATTCAGCGGCTGCAGAACTATAACATTCTTGGAAGTTATTTCAAACAAAACTGCTTGAAATCTAAATACAGAAACTTATAGAAGTGATAAAAGTGTTATCTATTGAGAGACTTTGTGTAAAAACTGCACATTGAAAAGATGTAAGTTCTTCCCCAACACACTTATAGATTGAATACAGTTCCAGGTAAAAAACCCAATTCATTAAGGATGAGGCAAAATATAGGAAATAAAAATTAATCTAAAGTTTATCTGGAAAAAACCAATGGGTGAAGCAAAAAAACTTAGGAAAAGCATAATAAGAGATGAAATTTATCTTCAATTATACAACAAAGGATGATACTGGTGCCAAGCATTTTATACAAAGCTATGGCAAAGCATGAGGGAATTCTGCTAAAAGTTATTGCTGGTTATCTCATAAGCTGTAAAGTGAGAATCAACACATTAGTAAGAGTTCTGTTAAGTTCAATGTTTTCCAACAGTCATAGGACTGAAATGAAAATCCACCATAAAAAAAACCAGGATGAAGTAAGTACTCATATCAGATGAAAGCCTCACACGGTGGCACCTTTCATTCTTCAGCATTTAATTTTAAAGGCAAAAAATTCAACAGGTTTGGGGGATGTCTTTGGATATTAAAATGTTTGCTCCTGAAAATAAAGGCTGAGTTGTTTTCATATGGTAACAGGAAGGACAAGTCATTTTGCCAGCCCGTATTATAGCCCAGACATAGATTTATTCACTTCAACAATTTTAATAGTTAAATAGGAGCAAATTCTAGTACGCTGTGGCTTTACTTTGGGAACTAATGTCATATTAAACCTAATTCCTGTTCTTCTTAACAGTTATATTTATTCTCTTTGTCATGGGTAACTCCTACCTGGAAATTAAGTCTTTACAATGACAGGGAGTTCCCATATCAATTTTTCTCAGGATGATTTTGGCATGATACTTAATGAACCCGTTTTTGGCCTTTACAGAATGAACTGTCTGAGCTTTTAAAAGTCATCATCAATATGTGTCTGTCAGATAGAGAGGGACACGCTGATTAGTAACATGTGTCACCTATTTGTTTAGCATTTACTGTCAGTACATACCTTTATCAAAAGCAGTGTTCTCTTCCTGGAATTTATTTACAGACGTTGATAACATCACTAACTGTGCTTTAAAGGCAGTAGGAAACAATAAATTCTGAGTATAATCAGTCCTTGTTTCTCTTTGTTAAAGAAAAAAATGAAAGAAACTTTATTTCAGTAGAAGAGGGTTCAAATGTGTCTAATTTCATTTCTTATACTACAAAATATGTCATAAGATCATATAAAAAGAAAATAAAAACAATTAATAACTAGAAAATGCATTAAAATTATAAACTTTGTACCAAAAAGTTAAAATAGAAGGATTTGGAGACTGAGCAATCTAGGTTGAAGTCTAGCTCTGCCCATACTTGTTGTGTAATTTGGTGAAGTTTCTTGACCTAGCAAAATCTCAGTTATTGGGGATATAAGTATCTACCATGTTAGAACAATGTAAGCATTAAATGAGTTATAGAATCCAAGTGCTTAGCATAGGGCCTTGCAAAAAATATTAACCCTCAGTACCTTGGAACCATTATTATTTTTATGGTTTTGTTCAGATAAAGACAGTGAATTTTCTATTTCCCATGAGGAATGTTCTTCTGTGTTAACTGTCATAAAGCCACTGGAGCAAGCTGAGGTTGTGAGAGGTTCTGCTCTATTCCATAGTTCAGGAGTTAGGTAAATAATAATTACTGATCATTGAAGTAGACCTCTCTCCCTATGGTCCAAATAAGGGGATATAGCGTAAAAGTAGGAACAGAGATTTTTACCTTTAGACATCCTGGGTTTAAATCCCTACTCTAGCAGTTACTTATTAGCTGTGCAAGTTTGGACAAGCTTCAAATTTTTGTCTACAAAATGGCAGTAATAATCTTTGCTACTTCCTAGAACTATGCAATAGGACATGCAATATATGTTCATTAATCCTGTTGTTTTATTTTGCCCCATAAGAAGAGGAAACCATAGCTCTGATGGCCTACAAAACTGGCCAGTGGTCATGCAGCTGGTAAGTGGCAAAGATTTAGAGGTTTTACTACCTCTTTGGGGTTTAGTGTTAGCGGGGGAGATAGGGTGCTTGGACATGTGATGAATTAAACAATTAAATTAAAATGGGTATTTAAGAAGAATCCACAGAGAGGTTGGATTTTGAAAGACAAGTAAAGTGTGGATATGTAGAGTTAAGAGAAAAACATAAGCCCATTTAACTATAACTTATATAATTATGGTTTTTTATTAGGACCAGCATTGAATATGATGAATAGTTATGAGTTAATAATAACCCAGCAAACTAGAATCCAATATCAGAGCTGGGTACATAAGGGAACCTTGTATTTGGTGATCTTGGCATCATAAGTCACAGGATAAAGGTGATGCTCAGTGCCTGACGTTGAAAATTGGCTCACTACATGGAGAAAAAATAGTTTTATCTCAATATCAAATCATATAAATTCATAATCTAGAATAGTATATTGACAACCATGAGAAAAATATTTCTTAAACAAGATACACAAAGGCCAAACCATAAGTTGAGACTTTGATGTATTTGACTACAGCAAAATAAAAGATTACTACTTTGAGTAAGGGCATCATAAACATAGGTGAAAGCTGGGACAAGGTAATTGCAGCAGGTAAAACTGATGAAAGATTCATATCCAGAGTATGCAAGAAACCTTAGTCCACATCCACTAGAAGGGCAAAATCACAAAATACAAAAAAAAAAATGGACAAAGGATATGATTAGGCAATTCATAGGAGGCAAAAAAATGGTTAGACTTGTACAAATAAGTTAGACCTTACTAATTATGATGGTTAATTCTCTGTGTCAACCTGACTGGCCATGGGGTGAGAGAACCCTGACTGATACACTAATAATCAAAAATACAAATGAAAACAATAAGGATAGACTGCTTTATACCCATCAATGTGGAGAATGCTGCAAAGTCAAATAAAATTAAATCCTGGGGAGGATGTGGGCAAAGAGGCACTCACATCCCATGTAAAGAGGTGCAGGCACTTTGGAGCTGGATTACAAAAAGCCTCAGGACCCAGCGTTGCTACCCCTGGGTAAATACGAGGGGGAAATTCTCCCACAGGCCCATAAGGAGACCATCCCAGGAATAAACTCAAGCATTTGGTGTGGACAGAGAAGCTGGAAGTATTCTAGTCTCCATAATTTGAGTCATCGATAAAAGAAGATATGGTTGATATACCCAAAGAACCATTAGGCAGCAGTCAGAAGTAATGAACTGGATGGTTACCCAAACCTAATGTTGTTTGAATAAAGTTTCTTTAAAAAGTTATTATAACATGTATATGTTTTTTAAATTATTCATGCAGAAATACCACCTTTTATCTAATAAGGATAGAGAAGATAAATAGGATGGTTATACATTTAATATGTTAAGAGGATATATTGGGGTAGGTGTGGCATGGATGGGTATAGGGATAGAGGATGAAGGAAAAAATAATAAAATAAAATTGAACAAAAGAGGGACCTCACAAAAAGCCTTCTTAAGTGTGTGCCATGAACTAATGTGTGACCAAGATGCAAGTGATGAGTGGATGCACCAAGGAGTCCTGAAAAGAAGGGGAGAAACCTGACAAATAAACACTACGTTAGCCAAGTCGTGAAGATCCACATCAACAGGGGTAAGTCATGTGGATGGTGTGCACCCTTGTTCTGATGTGATGAAGTGCTCCCTTCCCTTCTGGGGTCTTCCTCCCCAAAAACTACAATCTCAGTCTTATCATGAGAAAATAGAAAGATAAATCCCAATACTGGACATTCTACAAAACACCAGACCAGCATTCATCAAAACTGTCAGAATCATCAAAAACAAGAAAAGTCTGAGACACTGTCTCAGCCAAGAGGAGGCTGAGGAGACATGATGACCAAAGGCAACGTGGGATCCTGGTGGATGGGTTCCTGGGACAGAAAAAGGACATCAGAAAAAAACTGAAAAGGAACTTGAAGAAACTATGGACTTCAGTGAATGATGATGTACCAATATAGGTTTAATAATTGTGATAAATATGCCATACTAATATTAGATGTTAATAATAGGGGAAACATTGGATGTGGGGTATATGGGAACTCTCTGTACTATTTTCTCAATTTTTCTAAAACTATTCTATTGAGGATATGGGGAAGGGGAAGGGTAAGCTGTGACAAAGGGAAAGAGAGGCATGGACATATATACACTACCAAACGTAAGGTAGATAGATAGTGGGAAGCAGCCGCAGAGCACAGGGAGATCAGCTCGGTGCTTTGTGACCACCTGGAGGGGTGGGATGGGGAGGGTGGGAGGGAGGGAGATGCATGAGGGAGGGGATGTGGGAACAGATGTATATGTATGACTGATTCACTTTGTTATAAAGCAGAAACTAATAAAAAAAAAATAATAATACTTAACTTTGGGAGAGGGCCTGGTCATTTATTAAAGCAATTAAAAAGAAAAAAAAAAAAAACTATTCTAAAAGGTATAGTCTAATAAGTAAGTGGAGGCAAGGGCTGAATGGGATAACATAGGATTATTATATGCTGTACTAAGCAATTTGGAAGATATTTTGATTATCTTTGGGAGCTTCTGAAGGATTGAATTAAAAAATATAAATTTCAGGAACCCTATGAAGGCTCATGGCCGAAAGAGCAGGTCAGGGACTTAAAAAAGCCAGAGGAGACCAGGCTAGCGGTGAGAATGAATAGGACACAGGAAGTAAGACTACAAAGCACTGGAGTTAATAGCACTTAATGGGGTGAGGTGGTAAAAGGAGAGGATGGTCTACCGTGGTGGTTTTCACGGTGAAAGTGGAATGCTGGAAAAGTTTAAAAAAGAAAGGAAAATGGTCTAATTAAGTATTTAAAACACTAAGAAAAATCTGATGAGAAAATCCTGAATGGAAATTCACAGAGGTGGAGAATTTTCCAAGCAACTGGCCTGAACTGTGTGCCTGTGGGGTTTCTGGTCTTAAGCAGACAATACTTAGGAGGCTGTCTTTTGTCAGCCGCTGTGACGTGATAATTTCTGTTTGTAAGGAGCCGTGTCAGTTGACTGCCTGACTTCTCTGAAGATGGATCCAGGTTTCAGTGCCCTGTTGCTCCAATAAATGCAGCAGCTTTACATCTCTCTGTACTGAATTTGAATTAAGAGGGTCCTGGGTTCAATGTGCTTATTACTTCAGTATCGATTTATCCGACTTCCAACAGCATGGCTGACCCAGGCTGACCCAACCCATGGCTGATGTTGGCTGGCTTTCTTCCTGTGTACACTTAGAAATCATCAATAAAATAAGACCAAATAATATAATACACAGCTTATCTCCAAGGAAAGAAAGGGAAATCTCCAGGTACCAGAAATGGAGAAATCGAAGCTGATGGAGCTTAAACTCAAGGCTTTATGATCCAGATATAATCCAAGAGGAAAGAGGACCAGATGCTAAAGGCTCACTATCATAAACTGAATATTTTTGTGTCGTCCCACCCAAGCTGCAACTTCATGTGTTGAGACCTAATCCCCAATGTGATGCTATTTGGAGGTGGGGCCTTTGGGAATTGAATCATTATGAAGGTGAAGCCCTCAAGAATAGGATTAGTGTCCTTATAAGAGAGGCCCCACAGAGTTTCCTCATTCCTTCTGCTATGTGAGGACACAGCAGGAAGGTGGCTGTCTGCCGGGAAGAGGGCCCTCACCAGACTCCAGCCCTGCTGGCACCCTGATTCAGACTTCCAGCCTCCAGAACTGTGAGAAATAAACTTCTCTTGTTTATAAGCCACCACCCAGTATATGGTACTTTGTTGTAACAGCCAAGCAGACTTAGATAGCCACCAAGAAAGAAGGAAATGATTTTAAGCTGGATGAGAAGGGAGCTGGAACAGGGTCTCTGCATGATGCCTAGGGACTGAAAGGGCAGCCCCACCTGTGGAAAGAGCTAAAAACTCCTCATCACTGATTTGGGATCACCAGGAAAGCTTTCCCTCTCTGGTGCGTAAGTGGGGAAATTTTCTCCTTTGAGAAACCAGACGTGTTTGAGGGCAGGGTCTGAACTTACAGCTTGTCTGTTGCACAGAAACTTGAGCTGAAAAGAATAAACTGAAGTCTTGTCTAGAAACCCTGAGGATCCCAGCATTAGGTGAACATAACACTTTTCTGCAAAGCCTTTCCACACAGTGGATCATGCAACAACCCCTTAGGAAAGAAGAGAAACCCCACTGATGATAAGCTAAGACTTCAGAAATGTCAAGGACAAGACAAATGAGTCACCAGGAAGGAGTCAGCATTTTCAGCAGACTAAACGATTGGGGGTCCAGGAATTTGAGTGACTAGAGCAAGCTGAAAGAAACCATAAAATAAGAGACTATAAAAGTTTTAAAAGGCCCAAATAGAATTTCTAGAAATGAACAAGTATAGTCACTATAAGTAAAGCCACCCGGGAATGTTTGACTGACTCAAGGATTGTCCCTATGCTTCTTGGACATTTCCGGATAAACACCTTGCATACTGTGTCTGGAGAGTGATCTGAAATCTTGCTGTTCTTTTGACAGATCATCTCTTCTGTGGTTTACACCATGGAACCACTGAGATGGCTTCATTCTCCCCCAATTTTTATCCTGAGTGAGTTTGCTTTGATTGAAAAGTACTTCATAATACCCCCCCCCCTTTTTTTTTTTTTTTTTTTGCTGTACGTGGGCCTCTCACTGTTGTGGCCTCTCTCACTGCGGAGCACAGGCTCCGGACGCGCAGGCTCAGCGTCCATGGCTCACGGGCCCAGCCGCTCTGCGGCATGTGGGATCTTCCCAGACCGGGGCACGAACCCGCGTCCCCTGCATCAGCAGACGGACACTCAACCACTGCGCCACCAGGGAAGCAACCCCCCTTTTTTTTTTACAACAAGAATGTCATAAGTGTATTTACTATTTATCTTAATGACTTTCTATTCTATGATCACACAATGCTAAAATTATTTTACCCTTTCACCTTCACCTCCAGTGGCCAGAAGACCTGACTGATACTTAAACTCTCATTCCAAAGGATCATATAACCTATTAGGTTGCTGTGATTCCCTCTTCCACGGGCTGGGGACCACCTTGATCCCAGGATACCTGGCACCCTGGAAAGATCACAACAGTGCAGTTTTCTTTTATTGTTAATTGAGCCTTGAGTTTCATTCTCCCTGCTGCTTCTGCCATTTCTTGGTGTAGATTAATGATTCCAGCTTGGCATTTTACACTGAGAGATTTTTAACTGTAATTTGAATTAATAAAAGAAGAAAAAGCAAATACTTTAGTTAAAAGAAAGAGAATAGCACAGTATCACTAAAAGCTAACATGTACTTTTAATCCTATTCTTTTTATTAACTAAATTTAAAAATAGGAAGTTTTTCTTATTCATCTTTATGCCCCCTAAAAATATTGTGTATGTGTTAGATGCTTAAAGACTTACTCAACATTTTAAATAATTCTGCATATCTAAAAAATGGAATGTTAGTTGTACAAGACAACTAATTGGTCAAAATTCACTGGAACTAAATCCCCAATACCTGCTGCTTAAATAACTTTAAAATTTCTGTAAGTACAAAGATACTCCTAGGAACCCAATCACCTTTTAAAAACATCAAATTAAAATGTATTTATTTGTTTACTTAGTTATTTTTTTACATACCTACACACACAGAGAAAACAAATCAAATTATATTTCAAGGGACAGATGCTATTACAAGTTATTTACCTTCAAGAATGTTCTGGGTAGCGTCGGGCACCAGCCCAACTTAGAGAACAGGAACTGACACAATAGCCACTTACCCCAGAGACCTCAACCGTCAGGACTGTCCTCAGCCTTGGACATGTAGTAAGACTGGTCCCAGTGAGGGACAGAGGAGAGAGGGGCTTCTCAGGGTTGGTCCATTTGAAATAAAGCCAGGACAAGTAGAAAGCACGCAGGAAGAGGAAGGTGGGGAGAAAAGAGGGAAGCAATCACGTGGTCTAGGTGGCCTGTCGTGTCTGGGGTGGGGGCAGGTAAGCCTGGAGAGCCTGGGTCTCCTCATCCTCTGATGGAACCCACAGCCTGTGCTGGTTCCAATGACACCTCCTGCATGTGTGGGCCACAGTTCAGACCAACTGCAGGCAATGACGTGGGTATCAGCCTTGTGGATTAGCTTATGCCTGAGCTCCTTGGATGGATCCAGTGAGTACCCTTGTGAGTAATACCACCCTTGGGCCTGGGCATCTAGGTCCTATTATGGGCTCTATGTCTTTGCTGTGTCCAGCCCCTTCTTCTTGACC
The DNA here is from genome assembly GCF_949752795.1 of Hyperoodon ampullatus. NCBI lineage: Eukaryota > Metazoa > Chordata > Mammalia > Artiodactyla > Ziphiidae > Hyperoodon > Hyperoodon ampullatus. The sequence goes on from NC_136917.1 coordinate 166,399,312, forward strand.
ACACTCGGGATCCCTGGACCCTGTAAAGATGGCCATAACACCATTTTCTTTCCTTGTGAATTCTACCTGTGTAACATTTCTGCTTCTGTACATGCATGTGTGGAAACCCGACCAACACATAGAACATTGTTTGCCCCGAAAAATGAGCCTGTCACAAAGAATTGGTTGGTTGATGGGGTGGGGGGGAAGCAAGTGGATGAGAAGGCATCCGTCACTTTCATACTGACAGTCTTACAGAACAATGATGAACAGGGGCCTTGGAAATGCTGTCATCTTGTCAGTATCTCAGGAATCTGGGAATAAGTATGCTCTTTAGCAAGTAATTTTTTGACTGTCGTTATTAGAGGCATGATTTTTTTTTAAATACTTCAAATTAGAATGCAAGATGGTAGCTGGTAATTTTGAACACTTTGGAAAAGGAAGAGAAAGGAGATAAAATTTTCTTATTGTTCATAGTAATTTTTACACTTGAATCTGTAAACTTTCCTCTAAATGTGATGCATCATAGTCTAGTGTTGATTTGATGGTAGAGTTTGGAAGCCATTGGCTAGTCCATTTTGCCATAATTTCTTCAATTTTTTTCAAAGACGGTGGATCCAAATGAACTCATGAGTAAACTGACGGGTGAGTGTCAGGATATAGGATACACCGATAAAGGATACACCGATAAAAAGTCTAGAACTCAATGATAATCAGTAGCTCTTCCAAATGAGCTACCTTCCAGGTGAATGGCTGTAGGACAGAACAGTCTCTTATTAAAAATGGTTTTACCTTTTTAAATTAGGAAATAAAAGTCCCATGAAGTTTATTTTTAGTTGTACTCCCAAACTGTTTCTATAAAGTCTGCCATTAGGGACAAAAATGGCCATCTGTACCTGTAGACTGAAGTTGACTACTGTCTTCAACCACATTCTGTGTGAGTTAGTCCCCGTATGCTGTAGCAGTACCCACATTCTTATAATGAAATTCCAAGAAATATCAACAAACTCCAGATGGATTTGGTTATCTTCTCTCCAGTATTTTCTGAGAGGCTAAACTGGACCACCTGCTAAATTTATTTAATCACCTTAATCTGTTTTAATATTTTCAGGGTCTGAACGATTTTGGAGGGAGAAACAGATGTTGTGTGATAGCTCTGAATTTTTCAGGAGCTGCTCCTGAAATAATTACAGATCAGGAGTCAAAAGTCATCTTCATTTGAGTCCGTTTGGCAAAATAAAGGTGACAGGAAAGCTGTCTCACTTTTGTTTGCTTAATCCTTGCATTTCAAAATTGGGACAGAGATCATGTGAGAATGCCCAGGTGCACAGCTGCTACACTTATTATGTTTCAAATTTTTTACCGTTTGCTGAAACATGCATATCCATCTACAATAATTGAGAGCAACCCATGAATTGTATTCACTTTGTGAAAGTAACAACACGGACTGGAAGAGAATGCAAAAAAAAAAGAACAGTGTAGTTTGGGGTATTTTCTATTATTTCAAGAAAAACTTTGAGTACACATAGTGAACGAGTTTTCTAAAAGAATATTTTACAGTTTAATGGGAAAAGGTATGCAGATTAATAACAATGTGAACAGTAACTATGTGAAAATATAAGATATATTTAGTAATTTTTAATGTAATTATTTAAGAAAAATGTGTGCTCTGAAAGACAGAAAAACGTTAAGATGTTTATGAAGTCTAAAGAAAATATTTGGCAGGGGAGAAGAAAGAAATATCTTTTCAATGAGGGAAATCAAAGCAGAAAGGGAGAAATCATTTTGGGATCCCTACCTGTACTCAAGGTAGCTTAGAAAGATTTCCTTCTCTCATGTTTTTAGGAATTCATAGTAAATATGGTCACAATGAATGAACACCTACATCAAACCCATGATTGACTATTCCTATAATTTTAGTTAATATAGCATATGAGTCAATCTTGGCTCTTTTTGTCTCTTCAATCCCATATTCTAACCAATAACCAATCCTGCCACCTTACTTTCATGATCTAGCCAGGATCAACCACCTCTCACCACCTCCTTACCTGCTTGGTCCACTTGCCCACTGAACCTAAATTGTTACTTTTACCCCATTACCAGCCTCCCAGCTTCAGTTCCCCAACAGTCTGTTCTCAACACCAGAGTCAGCATGATCTTTAAAAGCATAAATTAGGTCACTTCACTTCCTAGTTCAAATACTTCCTATGGCCTTTCAGATACTCAGCATAAACATCAAAGTTCCTACAGTGACGGACCATTCTCCTTCTTGCTGGAGCCCTGTTGCTCCACTGAGCTCGTCTTTTGATGCTCAGCCCCTTTCTGGGCTGTAGGCACACTGTCCTTGGGGTGCTCTCTCCCCCCAGAGACATTGAAGATGCTCCTCCCTCACCTGGGGCTCTCCTGACATCTCATCACCTGCCTGCTCCCTCTCAACATCCACTCAGTGAAGACCCCACAATACTTTATTTAGAGCTGAACCCTTGACACTACGTATCCCTGTTTCCTTTATATCGCCTTCTAACATACTCTATATGTATTTACTTATTTACTTCATTATCTTTCTCTCTCAACTACAAATGAAGGAATTTTTGACTGTTTGGTTAACTACCAAATTTCCCAATGCCTTAAAGAGGCATAGGCACATTGTAGGGTATCAGTAAATATCTGATGAATGAATGAAAAATCCAACATATTTACAATTTAGTTTTAGAATCATTTACCTAGATATAATCTCAAAAGTGAATCTTAGTTCTGGGTCACCTCTAGTTAACAAAAATTAACTCGAAATAATTAATTAAAATTGGTTCTAATTAATTTTGGCAATCTCTGTAGAGCTTGCTACACTAATCAGTTGAGAGTGGAAAAGAAAACCAGAAATCTGTCTCTCTCATTCAAAAATAAAATCATATTTATTAGGAACACTTTTCTGGCTGCCAAAGCTTAGCTTGACCTGGAGTTCATGAACATCTGTCTCCTTCATTCAGTGCTTTCCAATTCATTAAAAAACAAAAAGAAAAGAAAAGAAATTGAGTGAGTGTTTGCTGTTTGCTTTTTTGCATGACAAAGGAAAAAAAGGATCCTTAAGATTAGTTTTTTTTTTTTTTAATATTGTAAACACATCCATATATGCTTTCTTGAGTATCTAGGACAGCTAGAACAAGGGGTTTGTGCTCTGACTTAATCCTGGAGAAGGATAAGTCAAAAGTTCGGACATAGGGAATGATGCCAGGAACTGCTTCTCTCTCTAACTCATAGGATCGACTAAGCACAAGTGATTTCTCAAAACACATAACTGGGAACCATATTCCCATTATGAATCTGTTTATAAGCCTGAGCAGGCAAATGAATGTGATCTCTGGTATAAATTTCTTATTAAAAACACAAGTGAGGGGCCTCCCTGGTGGCGCAAGTGGTTGAGAGTCCGCCTGCCAATGCAGGGGACACGGGTTCGTACCCCAGTCCGGGAGGATCCCACATGCCGTGGAGTGGCTGGACCCTTGAGCCATGGCCGCTGAGCCTGCACGTCCATAGCCTGTGCTTCACAACAGGAGAGGCCACAGCAGTGAGAGGCCCATGTACTGCAAAAAAACAAACAACCCCCCCCAAAAAAAACACAAAAACACAAGTGAGGGACTTCCCCAGTGGTCCAGTGGTTAAGGCTCCATGCTTCCACTGCAAGGGGCATGGGTTCCATCCCTGTTCCGTGAACTAAGATCCCGCGTGCCACATGGCGAGCCCTCCATCCCCCCCCAAAAAAACACAGCACACACAAGTGAGAGATAGAAAAGTGGTTGTACAAAAAGCCAAGACACCCAAAGGGTAAGTAATTAGCCCTTCTTATGGATTTGTGGATATTTACATAACCGCAGAGTTTAAGGGATGGATGGATGGATGGATGGATAGATAGATGGATAGATAGGTAGATAGATAGATAGATAGATAGATAGATAGATAGATAGATAGATAGACAAAGACAATCTTACTTCTTTAGACACATAAGTACATTTTCAAGTTTTGTGCATAATTAACATAAGAAATAGTGCTAAGAGTGTACCATATACGAAAAATAGGATTATTATTTGAATAAATTTTCTAACTCAACCAGAAGCAATATAATATAATTACAATACACTTGAAATGAAACGGTAAAGCGGGAACATTTTAATTGGCAAAGCTATCATGTTGGACTTGTGTGATTAATCTTTTAGAGGAATGGCAAACAGATTTTTAATGAGTTTTAAATGTAAGACTAAGATTGATGGATAGTCCACACTTTATCAAGACTGAGGAGTGAGGAGTATGCAAATACAGAGAAGGGAGGGCACCCATGCAGAGTCCACATGGGACAAAGGCAGTTTCTGGGTAGTTAACTTGGTTGTCCTTTTGCTTGCTTCTTTACACTGTGGTGGTTTATTTGCTGTAAACCAAAGTTAAGAAACACATAGATTGGAATGGTAGCAGCTCATTTCTTTGTTGAATCTGTAATTATTTAAACAAAACACTCCATAATATAAAAGTCAGTTACTTTCCAAGACCCCATTAATGGAATTTATTTCCCATTTATATTTCTAGCTTCACTTTTTATTTGAATTCCTTTGCTTCAGTTTTCATGTTGACATTTTTTCTCATTGTAGCCTATTTCAGTATCCAGCTTATCATTCTGAAGAATTTCTTCCATAGATGCACTTATAATATCCTAAGACTGAAGCCTGTGGTCACAAATGGTGAACAGTGTCCACTGCCACACCAGGAAGTGGGCGGTGAAGAACAGGGAAGCCAGAAGAGGCGAAGGCCAGGACTCAGATTGAGAGGAGAAGTTTTGCAGATATCAATGCTTTGTAATAGATCAGATCCAGATTGAATGCCAGGGATCCAGGCTGTGCCTGAAGTGGGAAAGGCAGGTTACCTGAGTCCTCTGCCTGACAAGTCATTAAAAACGAGGCATGAATAGCCTGGACTTTAAAACTAGAACTGTGATCTCTCTAGTCCTCAGCTCTTTGCTCTTAGCCAGGAATTATGTCCTCTGTTTGGTCCAAGTGGCCACAACTTGCAGAAGTGTGTTTAGATATCTTTGGATTATAATGAGGAGAGTGGCGTTCATTTGTCAGCAAGGTCAAATTTCAGTGACCCTCTGTGGACGCCTTGAAATCATCCACTATGGTCTGAATCTGTCCCCCCAAGATTCATATGTTGAAATCCTAACCCCCAAATGTGATGGTATTAGGAGGTGGGGCCTTTGGGAGCCACTTAGGTCATGAGGATGGAGCCCACAGGAATGAGATTAGTGTCTTATAATAGAGACCCCAGAGAGCTCCCTCATCCCTTCTGCCATATGAGGACACAATGAGAAATCTTTGACCAGAGGAGGTTCTTCACCCGACCATGCTGGCACCTTGATCTCAGACTTCCAGCCTCCAGAGCTGTGAGCAATAAATCTCTGTTGTTTATAGGCCACACTCTGTGGGGTATTTTTGTTAGAGTGGCCCAAATGGACAAAGACACCACCATGGCCTGGTCGCTCACCTGGTTACCTCCTGCCCTTGTTTTCCTCTGTCACCTTTTGTTAATTCAACCCAGACCCCAGGACTCAATATACCTGGGTATCAAATAACAGTGTAGCACACTGATAGTAACATCACTCTATTCTTCTGTAAATGTTTAAGCTTCACCAGGAATTTCTGTGGATGCTACGTAGCATCTCTCAGAAGCAATGACTCAGTCCTTATTTCTTTCTAATCTAAAATCATTTCTCGGAAGATAGTTTCCCCAAGCCTTGAGTGCAAACATTTGAATTTTAAAAAATGTCACTCTAGCTTTTGGATCTTCCATCTGCAGTGGCACCGCCGCCAATGTGCAGATTTTTGTGAAGACCCTGGTGGGGAAGACCATCACTCTCGAGGTCGAACCCTTGGATGCAATAGAAAATGTAATGGCCAAGATCCAGGACAAGGAAGGAATTCCTTCCTTGACTAGCAAAGACTGATCTTTGCAGGCAAGCAACTGGAAGATGGGCGTATTTTGTCTGACTAAAATATTCAGAAGGAGTCCACTCTTCATCTTGTGTTGAGACTTCATGGTGGTGCTAAGAAAAGGAAGAAGAAGTCTTACACCACTCCCAAGAAGAACAAGCATAAGAGAAAGAAGGTTAAGCAGGCTGTCCTGAAATACTATAAGGGGGATGAGAATGGCAAAATCAGTCACCTTCTTCGGGAGTGCCCTTCAAGTGAATGTGGTGCTGGAGTTTTTATGGCCAGCCACTTGGACAGACATTGTGGCAAATGTTACCTGACCTATTGTTTCAACAAACCAGAAGACAAGTAATTGTATATTGGTTAATAAAAGACATGAACTAATGAAAAAACAATCACTCTATTGCCTGCTCATTTATGAGGCGTGTTGGCTCAACTACACAAAAATCCATTCCAGCTTTGAAATTCAAGGATTTTATAGTACTAGTTCATTGGAGCCAGAACATGCTCAAGATGAGTTAGGTCATCCACATTGAAGGACAGGGGAACAGACTCCACATTGATCTTGACCCCTTGTCTCTGGGCTTAATCCACCCCTGAGAAAAGCCAGTCACAGAATTCTTGAAGCTAGATTAGCAGAGAAATTCTTAGTTCTAATAGCTGAGAGGTTTGTGAGCAATCTCTGACTCTAAGTCTTAGTGGGTCTACTCCCACCTGGCCTGTTTCTCATTCCTTGGGCTTATTTTTACATTTAGTCTCAGGTTCTTATAAAAGGACTGGGTTTGGCCTGACATGGGGACTGTTGTGCCTTCTGCACTCTGTTTGCATATTTAGCCACGTGCAGATAAGATTTGAAAATGCTTCACTTATTTATTCACACAGTTGTTCCAATGAATTTTTATTTAGTGGCACTTTTATTCCACAGATTTCCAGGGCTTGAGATTGAGCAGTAAACAAAACAAGCAAAGTTTCTGCCTTCATGAAGTCCACACCTAGTGAGGGGAGAAAGAAAATTGAAGAACCATAAAGAACAATGAAGCAGAACAAGGGGGAAAAGAGTGAAGGGAGTGGTGCTATGGTGAAATGATGCTTGAGCAGACAACCCTACAGGAGGAAGAGAGGAAGGAAGCTGTGTCCCAGGGTAAAGTACTAGGAGTAGCAAGTGCAAAGGCCCTGAGGTATATTTACAGGAGACCAGCATGGCTGGAATGAGGCCAGATTTAGGAACAGATAGAGAAATGCAGCAGGGCCACTTTTGTGGGTAGAACATTAATCAATTAATGAGTATGGCATAGTAGAGAGCAGTAGAAAAGTACATTTCGGGTTCTCATGCATACATTTCTCAATATGAAAATATGAGTGAAATCTAGTGTCTCAACTTCTAAGCTCTTCTGATGTAAGTTAAATTCAGAAATTGGCTGGGCAGGACCTCCCTGGTGGCACAGTGGTTAAGAATCCACCTGCCAGTGCAGGCGACACAAGTTCGATCCCTGGTCCGGGAAGATCCCACATGCCGCAGAGCAACTAAGCCCGTGTGCCACAACTACAGAGCCTGTGCTCTAGAGCCTGCGAGCCACAACTACTGAGCCCACGCACCACAGCTACTGAAGCCCATGCACCTAGAGCCCGTGCTCCACAACAAGAGAAGCCACCAAAATGAGAAACCCGCGCACCACAACGAAGCGTAACCCCCGCTCACCTCAACTAGTGGAAGCCCATGTGCAGCAACGAAGACCCAACACAGCCAAAAATAAATAAATAAATACATTTATTTTTTAAAAAAAGAAGAAATTGGCTGGGCAATTATGGAAACAGATGACAAATATTAGACAGAAATTTATTCTCTGCATTTTTTCACTGAATTTCTTCCTTAGGTCATCCGTTTTCTATTCCTTCTTAGATGATTGTTTTCTGAGACAGCCCTATGCTGAGTGAGATGGGCTGTCTATTAGTGAGGAATACCAGAGTCTCACCTATGTTGGACGCACCCTCTGACTATTGTAGAATGAACTTTTGAGGGCAGAATGTACTGGAAGCAAGACCATTAAATCTTTTGTCAAAAGGGCATGAGATCTCTGTCCATTCCAGCTGGATGATCTTGTCAAAATGATGGGTTAATATTATTGTTTGAGAAAGGTTCAGCTTCATCAAAATTCAAAGTGTAAACTTTGCAATATTGCAACATCATTTGTTCAGATTGCTTCAGTTATTAACCGTCATACCCTTTGTCAGTACACAGACCAGAAGGTTTGTGAGAGGTGAGGAGAAGAATGTAGAATCTGATTTCATCTGAAGGTACTTGCAACACGATATTGACCTAAATGTATATGTGAAATCATAACATATTAAGCACAAATACGATAGTGACTGAACACACTCTGGCAGGTGTACACATGACTCCTTCCACATGGGTTAGAAATAATATTAGAATAGTTTTATCGTTATTGTCGTTTGTTTTGAAGTTTTAAATGAAAGTATCTTTCAATATCTTTCTGAAAGTTTGAGGATTTATGGTCTGTGGAGAAGAGGTGCTTTCCTTGCCTGGTGGAGAAATAAAACAATTATCTGGAAACATTTTCCATTCTGAGATCAGATACCTCAGTTAGCAATGTGTGCTGATGAAGTACGTGAAGGTCGGGCAACTTTAAGTCCATCACTTTATTTGTTGTTTTTCTTCTTGGTTTTTAAAAAGTGCAAAAAAGATGTATATCATTCTTTTTCAATCTATTGTAGTTAATAAGACAAAGCAAAACCTTTCCATCACCTACCGCCAAGTAGAACTTAAGGCACAGTTTTCATATGTACGACACTACTTATTTTTCTAAATTGGCAAATTTAAGACTGTTTCCAGAGATAAGATTTCAGTGAAAATCTAGGACTCTGGTCCTCATATTTGGAAGACAGAGTTCTTTTCATCACCAACAGTGTTGTTGTCCTCTAAATAGTTTAAGCTTTTTTAAAATTAATTTTTATTGGAGTACAGTTGATTTACAATGTTGTGTTAGGTGTACAGCAAAGTGAATCTGTTATACATATACATAGACCCACTCTTTTTTAGATTCTTGTCCCATATAGGTCATTACAGAGTATTGAGTAGCGTTCCTTGTGCTATACAAGTGGCCCTTATTAGTTATCTAGTTCCTATATAGTCGTGTGTGTATGTCAGTCCCAATCTCCCAGTTTATCCCTCCCCCCTCCCCCTTGGTGACCATAAGTTTGTTTTCTGCATCTGTGACTCTATTTCTGTTTTGTAAATAAGTTCATTTGTACCATTTTTTTAAGATTCCACATATAAGTTATATCATATGATATTTGTTAAGTAGTTTAAGCTTTTGAACTCTGTAAGCTGAGGAGTAAAATAACAATAATAAAAGCAAAACTTGTAATATCTCCTTTATCTGTGTCAAGCCCTCTGCTAAGCACTTTCCATGCATTGTCTCATTTAACTTTTACCTTCTTTCTTTTTCCTTTGAGTCAGACCAGCACTATAATCTCTACTATACAGGTGAACAAAGTGAGATGGCAGAGTTCAGGGGGTTATCTCCTAGTATTTGCATGGAGAGCTAGTTTTTGGAATCAAGGAACCCAGTGTCTTTCTCTTATACATGCGAATCATTAAATCCAAACCATCTCTGCAAAAGTGAACTTCCTAGAACTGTGTACTCTGGTAACTTTTTCTAACATGGTCTTGTATCTTGTCCTTTATTTTTTCCACGGTAAAAATCTCACATCTGATCTCCTGGATTGGGGTGTAGATAAGATGAAAATAGAATAAATAAAAGTTAGGAACAGGAAGACCAGGCTGCAACACAGTTAAGCTTACTGGTTTACAACCGGAGTTCTAAGAAACTTCAATATGTGAATGTGCCTTAGGAGTCTCCGAGGTACAAAGTCACATCAGGGAACAGCTATTACTGTGTTCCCCTTCTCCCAGACAGAGAAATAATGAACTGGAGAGGAAGATTTGCTTGCTCTCTGATTCACTTCCCAGTATTTTCACCCATTCTGCTCAGATACTGTTTTTCTTGAAGGGAATTTCACACTCACACATTCACCTGGAATTCCCCAGCCATTAGGCTTGTGTGAAAATGTGCTTTAGGACGACACATCCCTGCCTATGTTTCCTGGGCTGACAGTGTTCCCAGTTTTCTCATGTTACTCAGAATCCAACAGCCTATCTGGACTTTGCTCCCATCCCTGTATCCGTAAACCCCATTATTTGTGCTTCTTTCCATGCACCTGTGTCTTCCATGCATCTATGTTGGTCTAGGAACCACTCTCTCATGGAAGTTAGCCAGCGGGTTTCCATTGTTCACAGATTCGCAGCCACAATTCTCAGGGATTTCCCCCAGTATACACATTGGTGAAGACTGGAGAGAAAGAGGGGGTCAAAGGTTGAAGGGCTTAAAAAGTTGCTATTTATTCAGCACTAACTAAATGCCAGATTGTTTGGCTCTTTACATGTATTATTAACTCTTTTAATCTTATCAACTTTTTTATGACCATGACACTAAAACTTGCCCAGCTAGTAAACTGTAGAACTGGAATAGGGTTGAAGTCCAGGGGTCAGATTCCAGAGCCCATGAAAGTAACACTGTGCTGTTTTGCCTCTCATCAGGTAACATGATTAAGTTTCTAGGGGGTTACAGTCAGAGAGATGACAGTGGATTCCAGTGGGTGGCTGAACTGGTGGGAAGCAGATGTCTCAGCAGTGGAGACAAGCAAGGAGCTGAAGGGCCGTGTTTTGGCATTTTGGAGTCACCCAAAACAATGGCAAGAATCTGCTCTGAGGGAGACTATGAAAGCATATCCTGGCATGAATTGAGAGGTGACCAAAATAGTCCTCATCTGGGGAATAATCAAGCATGACCCTTAGGAGCTGAAGATACATTTCCTCTTCTTTACCAATGATGAATCGATGAGTATTCCAATTTCTTAAGGAGATAAAGTGGAAAGAATGTCAACTGTGGAGTCATAAGTCCTGGTGCCACCACCAACTAGCTCTGTGACCTTGAACAAATGATGTCACCTCTTTTGATCTTAAAAATGTGGATAATACTATAAAGGGTGTCACATGAATTAACGTGATGACATGTCAATTGTCATGCAAATAAAATGTGGTGAATTAATATTGCTTCTCCATGGTGGAGCTGATATATACAGCAATTCTGCTTCTAAAACATTTTACGTTTTGAGATTATCTGTACAAAGTAGCTCCTAGACCTTTACTCTGGATAATATTTTGGGAAAAATAATTTATGATAAAATTTTTAATTAACAGAGCATATTGAAGTCTGCCTTCCCAGGTATTAGGACTGAAATGTAGAAACGTACAACTAAATGCATGAGCAGAATTTTCTCTACTCCCATGTGATACAGCTCTCTGCTGGGTCACAGCACCTGTGTCTAGCCACTGATGTGAGACCATAAATCTGTGTATAACTTCCTGTTACTATAAATACAATATCAGGTAAAACTGGAGGGTTTCCCTAAAATGAGTCTCTATTCCATGCTCACCACACCCTATTTTGCACAGCAAACATGCAGAGCAAGACTGTTTTTACAAGTGGGTAGAACCAACACAGTCTCTTAGATGCAGGGAGGAAAACCAAACAAAATCCTTCTTCCCCTGGGGCACATCAAGAAGTAGCAGAACCCATTAAAATCTATTGCCTAGATGATTGAATTAGATTATAAATGAATGGTGGTAATAAGTGTGCATTTGGCCAAGTGGATAAAGACAGAAATATAATTTGCAGTCTTGTGGGTGCTGTACTGTGTAAAGACTAATTCATAACAGTGGATAAAAGTTCCATTGTCTTTAATGTATTCATTTAGTAGCATTCATTCTCCTGGCATAGGAAAGGTTTCTTTTTTTTCCTAAATAAATAAATAGATTCCCATTGCCAATAGGGAAGATTTATGCTGACAGAATCTAATAGCCTAAGTCATCTTGTGTTGTTTCTCAAAGGCGCTTGAGCAAGCAGTCTTGGTTTGGATGGAAAGCAAAATGCTAAACTCCTATTATATATGATGACTTTAATTCTGAGCCAAACAAACCTTCCTTGATAAGCATTTGTTACCATTATTTAAAGTAAAAAAGTCATCTTTTCTCATGCCCTTACTTTCTCTCCTGTTAGAAATGTATGATCACTTCTTAAATGACAAAATGATTGATTTTTAAACCAACACATCCAAAACTGAAAGGCAAAGAGGAGGAAGGAGGAGGGAATGATTCCCACAGAACTTTCTAAGTGGTATCTGGAAGAGACTTTTAAAGGTCACGTCTTGCCATTTAATTTGAAATTTCCAATGGATACTTGGAATTCTAAATCAAGAAATCTCACCATGAGACAGTAGGGGTGAGCCGCCTCTGTGTCACACATTGTTGTTCATACAAATATATGTGGTTTGGATAAATTTGCACTAACAGTAGGAGAATCATGGTCATAACGTGTATACCCTGCAGTAAAGTGACCTGGAAAAAATTAGAAGGGAGTCCAGAAAACAGTGTTATTATCCTACCTGGCAAAACCGACAGCGTTCTTTGCACCATGCTTCACCTTGGAAGCAGGGAATATAATACTGAGTATCTCTTCCTTCTCTTCTGTATCAGAATAAAAGTACGTTTTAAAATCTACATCAATTCCATGTATCAGTCCTACACTTGGACTTTTTTACTACCAGTGTTTGCATAGTGTACAGAACCTGGTACCATGCATTCTTCCTAAGTCTACCGAAAAAAACAACAAAAGCCAGAAATTCATCCCTACCTTGTCCAGCTTAGACCTGGAAAATGTTAATTACTTCCATCTTCAATGTCATGATGCAAAAGGGGAGTTAAATTATTTGCCAGCATTCAGTTTCCTAATCCTCAGAAAATTTCTCTTATTTGTAAGAAAGAATCAAAAAAAGTACTCTTCTCAGAAAAACCACTTTCTATCATAGATACTCTATTATATCTTAAGGGTGAATAGCATGGAGAAATCACGAGATTCCTCTAAACAAAAATTATATTTGATTTGAATATAGATAAAATTGATTTAGAACCTAGGAAAAACAAAATAAATATCACGCTAATCACATTTGTTTTTCTTCTACCAGTTGTATTGAGATATAATTGACATACAGCACAGTACAAGTCTAAGGTGTCCAGCATAATGATTTAAATTAAATTCATCATGAAATGATTATCACGATAAATTCAGTGACCATCATCTCATAGGGAAATGAGATTTTAAAAATAGAAATAACATTTGTGTATGTGATGAGAACTCTTAGGGCTTGCTCTCTTAACAACTTCCATGTATAACACACAGCTGTGTTAATTATATTTATCATGTTGCATGTTACATCCCCAGTACTCGTTTATCTTATAACTGGAAGTTTGTAGCACCTTCTGACTGCCTTCATCCAGTTCCTCCTTCCTCAACCTCCACCTCTGGTAACCACAAATCTGATCTCTTTCTGTGAGTTTGTGTGTATGGTTGTTCGTTTTTGAAGTATATTTGACCTACAGTGCTATGTTAGTTCCTGTTATACAACATAATGATTTTTTCTATACATTTCAAAATGATCACCAATGATCTTGATATGGCATCACAAAGATATTACTTAGTTATTGACTACATTCTAAACACTGTGCATTTCATACCCAATGACATATTTATTTTGAAGCTGGAAGTTTGTATCTCTTAATTACTACCCTCACCCCTTCTTCCTTCCTTCCTTCCTTCCTTCCTTCCTTCCTCTCTCTTTCTTTCTTTCCTTTCTTTCTCTCTTTCTTTTTTCCCTCTTTCTTTTTTATTATATTTTTATAAGTAGAGTCCTAATATAATCAAGGAAATGTTACAGAGAATACAGGACAACCCATAAGGAGAGAATCAAATTAAATACTTTGCTATTTAATAGCTCACCCTGTGGCTCATTTTAAATATGTTAAAGCTTATAAAATGTTAATGTTGATAAGGTAAATTTTTATTAATAACAGTACTCCATAAGAGAATGAGTCTCAATTCTCCATAAATCAGTCCTGTTTATTATTTATTTATTTATTTATTTGGCTGTGTTGGATCTTAGTTGCGGCACGTGGGACCTTTTGTTGCGGTGCATGGGCTTCTCTCTCTAGTTGTGGCGCCTGGGTTCCAAGAGTGTGGGCTCTGTAGTTTACGGCACGCGGCCTCTCTAGTTGAGGCACAAGAGCTCGGTAGTTGTGGCACGTGTGTTTAGTTGCCCTGCAGCATCTGGGGTCCTAGTTCCCCGACCAGGGATCAAACCCGCGTCCTCTGCATTGGAAGGCAGATTCTTTACCACTGGACCACCAGGGAAGTCCCAGTCCTCTTTATTTTTAAAAAGTTACTTGTCATCAAATTTTAAATGATTTTCAAACACAGTAATATAAATTTAACAAAACAGAATGATCTTCAAAAGGAAGAGTACAAGTATGCATGGAAAGAATAAAAAGAGAATCATGTTATATTTTTACCTAATGAAAAATGAAATGCTTAAATTGCATAAATGCGATTTTGAATTTGTTTTCTTTGTTTGTTTGTTTTGTTGTTGCCGTACGCGGGCCTCTCACTGTTGTGGCCTCTCCCGTTGCGGAGCACAGGCTCCGGACCCGCAGGCTCAGCGGCCATGGCTCACGGGCCCAGCCGCTCTGCGGCACGTGGGATTTTCGCGGACCGGGGCACGAACCCGTGTCCCCTGCATCGGCAGGCGGACTCTCAACCACTGCGCCACCAGGGAAGCCCTGGGAAGCCCTCATATCCTGTTCTTAATGGTTGTGCTCTGCCCCCTTCCTTCCTGTCTCACCTCCAACCTTCAACTTTTATGTTAAGTATGGCTTTTCTATTAGCTGAGCTACAAAGCCTTTTTGGGGGGTGTCCAGGTTAAAAGCTTATATACTACTTCAAGACTGTGATTATTACCCCAAAGGTATATTTCTAATTCAGAAATGGATAGGTATCATAAGGATAAGCCTAATCTGCATTACAAGAGACTCTGGTCCTAAAGCTAATATTTTTGTCCTTTTAAAAAAGTTTCTATAAGCCTCAGAAATTTTGCAACATTAAACTACTCCTTTGTATTAAAGACTGTTCCAATATTTCCTTCTTATGTCTACCCTATATGTTAACTTATAGCACTGAGAATAGTGTATTAAAAGAGACACCGGACATTTGAAATGGGAATAAGGAATTATTAGTATTATTAATAAAGAAAGAGCACTTACAAATAACAACAGAAAAATAACAAAAATTCTAGTGGAAAAGTGTGCAAAGGACATGACATAAAATTACCAAGAAAAAAGTAGCTATTTACAAGATAAATAAAAATGGAGTCAAGGTTTTAAAAGATCAGAGAAACCAAAATTAAAAGAATTGTTAATGGGCTAATATTTGTGACCCCCTCCAAGATTCGTAGATTGAAATTCTAACCCCCAGTGTGATGGTTCGGAGTGTTAGATCATGAAAGAGGAGGCTTCATGAATGACACCACTGCCCTAATAAAAGGGACCCCAGAGAGCTCTCCAGCCCCATCTCTGCCATGTGAGGATATAAAAGAACAGCTCTGCAACCAGAAGAGAGTCTGCACCAGAAGTAGATCATGCTGGCACCCTGATCTCTGGTTTCCAGCTTCTACAACTGTAAAAAATAAATTTCTGTTGTTTATACGGCACCTAGTCTCTGATATTCTGTTTTAATAGTCCAAACACACTAAGACCAGAAGATATACTACTTTTACCTACAAAATTGAGAAATACATGTTCTGAAATACCCAGTGCTAGCTTGGATGCAGGATCCCCATAAGGCTCATAAACTACAGGCAGGGCGAGAATATAGGTCTCAATTTTTTTAAGTGGCAATATGTTTGCCATCCTTAAAAATGATTACAAACACTGACTATTTAATTCAGTTTTCAGAAATCAATCCTAAGGGAATAGAAGAAAAAAAAGAATATGCATAAAAGTTTAGATATAATTTAATAAGAAAGATACAAAACTAACCCTCAACATAAGGTGAATAGGTAAAAAAATATCACAGTGCATCCACTGGTTAGAGCATTATTAAGCCATTACTTTTTAATGAGGTGATACGGGGAAAGAATTAACAATAATATTGAGGGACAATATCACAGATGCCAATAATACACTCATAAAAAACAGGATACCTCTGGTTAAGTTGTATGTTAGTATAAATTTTATATTTCTCTCTCTTAGCTGTGGAATATGGTTAATTTTTATATTAAATATAAATTTACTATTTCTGGAACTTCAACAATAGCATATATTGACCTGATAAGCTGAAAAAAGGAGACAGTCTGGACACAATTCACTCTTTAATATTGGTAAATTATTGAACTCATTTTCTTGTTCAGAATTATGAACTTGAATAAAAGGCTATTTGGGAACATATTTTTAGGTTTGAAATCCATGTCTTGCCAGAAACTCATGTTTTGTCTTGAAGCTTTGATAGGATAAGGCCCTTTGAAGAAGCCAGCTGTGAGCTGGGCATTAGTGGTGCAAACCTGGAGACGTGCTGGCTTCCCTCCCTGGTACTAACATGTTGGACCAATGGATGTGATAATTGATGATACAGCTCTCTCCAGTGCTGTTAGTCATTCTTAGGAGCTTGAAGTTCTACCCACTGACACCATCACTGGAGACATGAATGTTCCATTGCAGAGTCCTAGAAATTGTTAGGATGACATGCAGAGTAACATCTTCTGTAGATTTTATGATAAAATTTACCAGTAGCAGCTTTGACTGATCCAGATTTGACAAGTATGGTCGCCCAAGGGTAGAATCTTCTGAGCGAAATTTACAGTATATATTATAGACATGGAAGAAGTAACCCATTTTATAAAAATGATATGTAGTCAAGATCTGCAGAAGGCAAGGAGTGTGGGCATGAGATGTGTGGGTCAGTGGAGACAAACCATGTCTTTCCTAAGAGCTAAGTCTGAGAAGGGCTTTTCCATCACTCAGCTTATGCTAATTCTGTAAAAGGAAGGGCTCTTTCCAAATCTCTCAGAATAAAACTATAGCACATCATGCTTTCAGGCAACTGTAAACGTGGAGAATTCCTTGGACTAACATTATATTCATTGGATCCAGCAAAAGCTATGTTATATTCAGTCAACATTTATTCAGTGTCTGTGTGCCAGACGGGGTAGATACTGGGGATACAGCAGTGAATGAGATAGAAACTATCTTCACTCTCAAGGAAAGTATATTCTAGTGAATGATACAGATAGTAGGTGACTGAGCAATAAATAATTTCGTATTACACTGAGGGACATCTAAAAAGTAATAATATCAGTTAGGATGCTTTCAGCTGCAGGTAACAGAGAAACCAACTAGCACAACCAATTAATTTAGTATCTCACTTCTCTTGAAGTGACAGTCAGGATTGGTTGTGACTCAGTGAAGTCATTAGGGTCCAGAGAATTTCAGAATCTGCTTTTCTGTATACCATGTTGTCTATATCCTGTGAATGCACAGCCTCTACCTCCATTTCATAGTCCTCAGTTGGCTCCTGGCCTCTATAAGGCCACCTGTTGTTTGTCCACGTTAGAAGGAAGAGACCAGCTTCTTGATGAATAGCTGATCTAAATCTTGTTGGCATCACAATGGCCAATAACAAAGTGGGTTTTGGCTGCAGTATTGTAGCTACATGTGCTCATTGTCAAAGCCTAAAGATGCTGAGTTTTCCATCCATTCACTATTCATTTGAAACAGCTGATCAATTAATTTGCCTTCAAATACAGGGACAATGAAATGCTAATGAGACAAAAGCTTAGCTTTCTCTTATAGACAATCATGTTATATATCTATCAATAACCTTAACATAAACAAATGGCATTTTTATAACAGCATTGAAAACATTTATTTGACCTCATAATGTGCCAGAACAGTGAATTGTTTGTGTATTTTAAAGTTATTTTATTGAAGTATAGTTGATTTACAGTGTTGTGTTAGTTTCTGGTGTACAGCAAAGTAATTCAGTTATATATATATACATATATATATATATATATATATATATATATATATATATATATATATACACATATATATATAGTTTTTCACATTCTTTTCCATTATGGTTTATTAAAAAATATTGAATATTGTTCCCTCTGCTATACAGTAGGACTTTGTTGTTTATCCATTCTATATAGAATAGTTTGTGTCTGCTAGTCCCAAACTTCCAGTCTATCCCTCCCTCACCCCCCTCCCCTTGGCAACCACAACTCTGTTCTCTATGTCTGTGAGTCTGTTTCTGTTTCGTAGATAAGTTCATTTTTGTCATATTTTATATTCCACCTATAAGTGATATCATATGGTATTTGTCTTTCTCTTTCTGAATTGTTTGTGTTTTGATTAGAATTAGCTTTAAATGAAAAGTTTAGATACCTAGACAATTGTGCTTTTCTTTTTCATTCTTTGGGCTTTATTAGAATCAGAGCCCAGGTACTTTCCTGGTGACACAGTGGTTAAGAATCTGCCTGCCAATGCAGGGGATACAGGTTCGAGCCATGGTCCGGGAAGATCCCACATGCCATGGAGCACCTAAGCCTGTGCTCCACAACTACTGAGCCTGTGCTCTAGAGCCCGCAAGCCACAACTACTGAGCCCGTGTGCCACAGCTACTGAAGCCCGCATGCCTAGAGCCCGTGCTCTGCAACAAGAGAAGCCACCCCAGTGAGAAGCCCGCGCACTGCAACGAAGAGTAGCCCCTGCTCACTGCAACTAGAGAAAGCCCCTGTGCAACAACGAAGACCCAACACAGCCATAAATAAATAAATAAATTTATTTATTTTTTAAAAAAAGAATCAGAGCCCAAATTCTAGTATTAAAAATTATACATTAGATAAGAATGGGTGGGTAAGCATTTCTACCTTTCAAAGGCACTTGAGTAAAATTAAAACTGTAAAACATTTAAATTAGACCCTTTTACTTGCATTCTTGTAGTAGCACTTGTAGAATTAAAACCTGATTCTTTTCTTGTTTGTTAAAATACAAAACAAAGAAAAATCAAACACACTAATAAAACATTAATACAGTAAGCAAATCTAACCTCTCTGAAGGTTTTGAAATCTCCTGATAATATTCTGTTTTCTTTTTTTCTTGGCTCCTGGGTAAGGACACATATATCCCTCCTGTCACCTACTGATTAAAAAAAAAAAATCAACTAAAATTTTAAATAATTTTAATAAGCCTAGCACAAAAGTCCATAAACTCAGTGTTCAAATTGATGATATTCTAGATCACATATCAAACGTTTTTAGAGTTGGCTGTTTTAAACCATTTGGTCTGAACAGTGTCAATAGCAGTAAAAACTGGATGGCATGGCTAATCCTTAAATGCACACAGCTAGGATAAAATTACAGTTTTGTGATTCCACACAGGGAATCCATCACCTTTTTCCCACCACTCAGAAGATTTCACCTCTCTCTCCTTCTCTCGCTTCCCAGAACAATTGCTCATTGTTTTATTCGGGGACAAGTTTCACCTCCCAAGTTCTACAATCTAATCCTTAGGAAATTGAATATGGTACAGTTGTAGATATCAGACCGTCTTTAATCAGCTCATTAGTTAATATAAATAACTAGTGTATCAGTCAGTCAAGATTCATGGGATGCAATCACAAGCATTTTTACTTAGTTCCCATTATCCCTTTAAAATGTATTCTGTGGGAAAACTCGCTCCTTGGCCCATGGTTTCAGGCAGCCCTTGACAGCCAAGTGGTTGTTAAAATATCAACACACTGCTTTATGGGTTGATAACAGCCATCTGCCTTGAATATACCTCACCCATCCACTGCCAGCCAATGACAGGGCACCCTGACTTCTTCCCTGTAACACGCTCTCCCCAAATTCCCCATATCTCGGCATCTTAAAAGCACAACAAAGGGCCCCCAAGACTCTGCTCCAACATCGCTGGTACCTATTCTTAGTGACTGGTGCCCATGCCGTACGGGTTGTTAACTATTTTGAATATTTGGTTAATAAATATTTTTTAAAGTTACTTTAATTTTTAAAACAGAGCTGCAGTATGGTACTTATTAGAATACCTACTCCCGTATAATAGTCAAAGCTTCCAGTTTCATTCAAAGTTACAGCTCTTGAGGGCTTCCCTGGTGGCACAGTGGTTGAGAGTCTGCCTGCCGATGCAGGGGACACGGGTTCTTGCCCCGGTCCGGGAAGATCCCACATGCCGCGGAGTGGCTGGGCCCCGTGAGCCATGGCCGCTGAGCCTGCGCGTCCGGAGCCTGTGCTCCGCAACGGGAGAGTCCACAAGAGTGAGAGGCCCGTGTACTGCAAAAAGAAAAAAAAAAAAAAAATTTAAAAGTTACAGCTCTTCAGTCTCCCTCCAGGGAAGGTGTCCTACAGGGTTTTCTTCCGGCTGCCTGGGAAGGGAATGATGAACCCCTTGCGAGGGGCACGTGTGCGTGTTTGTGTGTGTAGGTAGGTGTGTAGGTGTGTGTATGCTTATGGTGGGGAAATAGGGAGGAAAGGACCCCAGGGAGTCGAGAGGTGCAGGAAGGTCTTGTACCGCGGGCACTGGTCTCAGCTGGCTTCTCAACATCAGCATCCCCAGCACCACCCTCTCTGAAGAGCTCTCACCTGCAGTTCCCTTGTTGCGGACGATGTGCTGTCCTGAAGACTTTCTGCTCGCTCTGTGGAGGTCTGCCTGTCAAGATGCCCCTCATCCCCGACTCACTGTCTTGTAACCCACAACAGGTCAACGGAATCCACGTCCCTTTCCCACCCCTCTCTCTCGTGCAGCTTGCATCCTATGTAGCCACCTGTCCTTCCGACTGTCGCTCAGCAGCCAGACAGCCTATCTCTTGCCCTTGTTAGCTTTTCCAGTTCAAACTTAGATATGAGTCCCTTGTGTCCCCACAAGTAGTCACTACAGGCTTGAAGGCACACAGGAGCGTCTGCCTGAAGGACAGTGAGCATGGCAGGTGGTACACTGGCCCCATAAAGCTTCTTCCTGTGGTACACCTCACCCTTACCCATGTGTGGCTGGCCAGAGGATGTCACGTGACTGCTTTTAACCTGTGGGGCTAGGAAATCCCAACCCTCCCCTGCATCTGGGAGGAGACCAGAATTTTTGTCAGCATCACTGATTAGTATAAGTCAGGGAGCCAGATTCACTGAAAATTTGCATCTAAGTTTGCATCTCATTTGGTATCTGATCCATGCTGTCTTATGTCTGTGCCCAAACTTCCACTTAAGTAGTCTGTTGCATTTACATTTAATGGTTGAGAAATAATGCATTGCACACTGACACTGTATTTTAGAAAATTGGTTTTCGTGTTATTATTTATAGAATTCACTGCCTAACAAAAAAAAATCTCCGTGCCTTGTAGAGCACTTGCTTTCCCGTTTTCAACTCTTGTCACCCAGCACTTGCACCTCATCAGCTCTATGATTGATTGTTTTGCCCAAATTCCCTCCCTCTGACCTCACGACCCCCACAAATGGGCCTTCATTAATATTGATTTTTTTTCTGTTGGTTCCCTGGGGTTCAGTCTTACTGTTTGGGTATCTTAGCATATTTTGGTCCTAGGCATGGGTGCAGAAAAGCATACAGAGCCTGGCAGTGTGGCAAAGCCTGGCTGCCGATCCTTGGTGTGGCACCTAGGAGAAGCCTCTTTGCTCTTGGGCCCCCAACTCTCACAGACTTAAGGGAAAGGGAGGTACAACCTGCCGTTTAGTTCTCATTCTGATGTGTTGAAGTCCTAACCCCAGAAACGGCGCGTGACCTTATTTGGAAATAGGGTCTTTGCAGATGTAATCAAGTTACGATGAAGTCATACTGGATTAAGGCGGGCCATACCCCAATGTGACTGGTGTATTTATAAGAAGAGGGCAATCTGAACACAGAGACACACACGGGAGAGTGTGACGGGTGGCAGAAATGGGAGTGATGCCTTTGCAAGCCAAAGAATGCCAAGGATTGCTGGCAACCACCAGAAACTAGAAGAGGAAAGAAAGGATCCCCTCTAGAATATTCCGAGATAACATGGTCCTTCCAACACCTTGACTTCATACTTCCAGCCTCCAGAACTCGAGAAAATAAATTTCTGTTGTCATAAAGCCACCCAGTTGTTGATAGTTCATTACGTCAGCCCTAGGAAACTAAGTTCCCTCTTGGCTTTCTGTGGCAAGCAGACCCTCACACCCACTTGGGGTTGGATGGGTCTTCTCTACCCTAAGTACACCTCTGCTTGTCAGTTCTTCCTATATTTGGACACCCCATCCGTGCCCCTGAGGACTCCCACATCCACAGAACCTCAGTGCAGCTCAGGGCTCTACCCACACTCGATTGTCCACAGCCCCCAAGTGGCCCCCAGAACAGGAGAGGATAAGAACCAGGGTCCTACAAACTCCTACAAACCACCAAGTTCCCAGAACTGGTCAGTTACTTATAATTACTGTTTCAAATACATGGACTCGTTCCATCTTATACTCCTGATTTTCCCATTGCTCTTAGCTTAGCCACTGGTGCCTTAGAGGAAGTGAACTGAATACTTTTTGGGCATTTTAGAGAATTGCTTTGTCTATATGAGGATCCACGGGTCTCTCCAGTTATTTACTTGAGTCATTTAAGGCAATGGTAGGAAAAGTCATATTTTTGTGAACGCTTTTCAGTGTATAAGGTTCTAAAGAAGAGAAAATGCTTTGTCTGTTTTCTACAGAATCCCAAACGTTGTTAGGTGGTACTAGTTCTCCAGTAACCTAGTGATTTATGCAGGACACATATCACTTGCACAGTATATTAGACCAGTTGTTGAGTTGTCCGTTGCTTACTTCTAAGTTTCTTAATTCTCCTGAATTCTGGCAGTAAGTCAATGTTAGTGTAGATCCTTTAGCTTTTTCTAGTTACTGTTAATGAACTGAGTTAAGCAAAGCCAATATTCTGCTCTACTGATGGAGAGTAATTAATCACTTTATTTATCCATATGTGTAGATGAAATCATGCCATTGCTAAGCACCCAATAAACAGTTGGTGTCAGTGTGGAATAAATAGAGTAAGTGGAAGGAAACTAATGTTTATCCAATGCATACTTTTTGTTAAGCTCACCCATTAAGGTTGATATTATAATGCTTTCTTGGAAAAGAAACCTGAAACTCAACAGTGTTTAAAAATCTTACTCAAGTTTATGCTGTTGAGAAATCACAGATTGAATTTGAACCTGATTTTCTGTGATTTCCAAATGAAAAATGTTTCCTTTGTTGTCCAGCTCTCTCACTCTTATTATTTAGAGTGCTGGTAAATGGTCACATTTGGTTTAGTTTTTTTTTAGGGTTAGCAGTATATAACTTAAGGGAATGTAAGGACAAGTAAAAAAATAGATCATCAAAATAGAGAGGAAAATAAAGATAAAAATTTGGAAGAGAATTTCTAAGTAGGGAATTTAAATTAATCTGTATCTATCTGCATGTGTGTGTATATTATATATATTGAATAATATAAAATAATAATAATATATTACATAGTTGAAGACTGAAGTCAAAATCTGGACTTGTCATAAAACAAAAGTGACCTGTGTTGCGTACCAGTGCCATAGTGCCAATGTATTCTCATTGGGTCACATCAATGGCTTTTCTTCACGTGCAGAATAAGTCTGTCTATATGCATATATACTTTGTCTATATGCATCGTGGTATATATCATGATTGCAATCCCATAAGATATCTCCCCCCTCCCTGTTATGATGATTCAAGTGCTTTTCTTTCTGTAAACTTCAGAAATAGTTTAGGTTCAAAGCCGGAACACGGCACATCTGAATTTGCCCTACGTTCACCCCTTCAGCACTGAGCCTTCAACAAAGAGAAACACATTTCACAAAACTATTGATATGCACAATAAGGAAATCTTGAAGTTTCTGCAGACTAACTCTTCTTTCTTCTACAAATGGTGACTGAATAATTTTTTAGTTCTTATGTCATATGTTTTTAATCAGCTAGTGCATTTGATTTTCTGTATTTATTTATTCAGTGTCAGTGTTAGTTTTATTTCCACAATAAGGAACCGCTAAGCCACATCTTTAATAGACTAATTAGATAACACTTTTGTATATGCATAAGAAATGCTAATTTGGCAGTCTATCCAATATATGTCTGTATCTTTATCTATATATTTTTATACAAAAATGAGTTAGAGGAAAAATATCAATACACAAGCTATTTTAATAACATACACATGTTTTTTTCCCCCATATTCTGTTTAACAGAGTACTGGTGGCCCATGTAGGATGTATCTGTTGGGTAGATGTGTAGTACCTTTCTTGTGGTTATTTCATGGAAGCTACAGCAGAGTATTGCATGGGTATCTCTTCATTCAAAGAAATATTAAGCTATTGTTAAATAAAAGAAGAGATTGATGGGATTTTTACACTCATAAAATCTAGATTCAAATTTGAGATACTGTAATTGTAAAAACATGAAAGAATGAAAAATTATTGGCACCATGTCAACTGTTTACCTGTAAGCAGTGTTATAAAGAAGGAAATGATAATCCAGTGGAAAATTCAGTCGTTCTCTCTTGCTAAATTAAGTTGAATTTGATCAGAACAAAACAAATTCAGCCAATTATATATAAGCATGTGGAGTTTTAATATTAGGGAGTATTGCTTTTATAGTTCTTTTGAGGAACATAGGGATAACATAAAAGTAGGTTTATTGTGTGCTTTATAAAGGGCAGAGTGTTTTTTCAACATTTTAATCTATTTGGACTTAATTTGTATATAATTTATTGATCTTATATTTTCCTATATTTTATGAAATTAGGAATTTGACCTATTGAGAATTTTCAGTTTGTAGTTGAATATTAATTTAATCTTTTGTTTTAAGATTTTTTTTGATGTGTGCCATTTTTAAAGTCTTTACTGAATTTGTTGCAGTATTGCTTCTGTTTTATGTTATTTTGGTTTTTTGGCCATGAGGCGTGTGGGGTCTTAGCTCTCCAACCAAGGATCGAACTCGCACCCCTGCATTGGAAGGTGAAGTCTTTACCACTGGACTGCCAGAGAAGTCCCTATGTAGTTTAATCTTAATATGAAATTCAGATTTATTTTAAATAGCCGTATATGACTTGAACTTTTGTCAAACTAACTGTAAACAGTATTTTTGGAAAGGAATTTGTAAAATTAATTAAGAACACTAAAAATAGTTTGTGTTTGTCCTCACAATGCCAACTCTAGAAATCTGATTAAGGAAAACAATCGAAATTTTGTAACAATTCATTACAGCCATATGTATACATTTATACATATATATAATGAGATATCTACAGCATTTATGAAAATAAATATATAATCAAAATAAATTAGAAATAAACTAAATGATCAAAAATAAGGTAAATTTTAAGTGTTTTAGTACATCTATAATGATGTGGTATGTAGCCATTACAAATTATTCCCTTAAGGAGTAAAGACTAGGAGAAACGCTAACAAAACAGTGGCAAATAAAAAAAGAGTATGATTTTAAATTTGTAAAGTATAAAATAAAAAATAAATATATGTTAATGGATAATAGAGGAAGAAAATGCAATGAAGTGTTCACAGTGATTGCCTCTGACTTACGGGATTAAAAGTGATTTTAATTTTTTTTAACTTTACTGAATTTCTCACTTTTTTACCATAAATGTGTATTACTTTTATTTTTAAAAAGTCTTAAGAAGTAATCAAAAGAAACTGGATTAAAAGGCACACGAAAGGATGTCATCCCTGACAATTTTGGAAAAAGACTAGATGAGAAAGCCACATGGGTCTATTTGCTACTGCAATTTTTATGTCAGATATTTAAAGATGAAAAAAAGCATAAGGTAATTAGGGCCCAGAATTATGCTAATGGAAGCATATATTGGAGAAAATATCTTGTTAATAGTCACATTAACTGATGATTAAGGGAGAAGACAGCTTGACTGATAGACTTTCCCCCCCGACATGGTAACAGAGCTGAGCGGTTGCCTCTTCTCCCATCCCTTGTTGGAGATTTGCACCATTTTCCTTGTTTTTAATTGTGAATATAATGACCTCAATAATAAATGGCTTGATGAGCAGTTTTTACACTTATACCAACTCTGCTCTATGCAACCGAAATTAAACATTACAAGATTATACATAGTTGTAAGAAAAATTCTAAAATCTCACTAGTTTATTCGTTATTAATTCTATGACATATTTCAGTTGCAAACATAATTAATTACCAAGCATGATCTTGATGTCGTATTTTTTAACTTTGACTCACAGCAAAACTATCATCCTTTTTAAAACAAAATCAATATAATTGTAATACATTATGTTTTCAGCTCTCTAGATCAAAAGAAAAACATATTCTTCTCAATCCAAAACTGTCTTTCTGGCAACTGTGGATATTCTCTATATAGTTTATATCTTTTCATGAAGGACAGTCAGGCATTGACAAATATATATTCTCTCTCTGCATGATTATATTCACATTATATTTGTTTGCATACTTATGTGCTTAGCATGTAAAAGCTAAAAGATAGTTGACAAATGTATAGATAATAGGGTTTTAGGAATAACTTTATCTGTGCTCTCTGAAAGTTAAATTTTAATTTGTGGAGGGAATAAATCTGTGCATAGTATTTTCCCAACACCTACTTACTTTAGCATAAATATGTAAAAAGATTCATATTAGCCCTCTAACATCATTCTAGCTTTGAATATTGGTACATATATTTTATAATGCTGTGACTGTGAGTATTTCCAAATAGTAGTTACAATTCAAAATATACTTGAGCCTTCTCAGCTTCTGAATATAAGGCTAGATTATTTCCCAGTATTGCTCATCTGGGGATTCTCTAGAGTCAACATGGTTTCATCCAATAATAGTACCTAAGAATTTACAAATGCATTTTATTTGCTTGGAGCTTTTCATAGGTGTTCCAATATTCTCAAGGTAAATTGTCTGTCTTGTTAAATAGTTTTAAGAACCCCACACAGCTAGGATCATAACCTATCACAGCCCTCTACGGCCAGTTCTCTAGGAAAGTATCAGTAAAATTGAGCTTGAGGAGAATAAAAACCTACATCATTTCTTTTTAAATTTGAGATAAGATGAAGCATCACTTCCAGAGAATTTTAAGGCAGGGGGTGAGCCAAGTTTCTCCACTGACTAAAATAGTTGCAAAGTTGCTACTTAGTATACATTAAAATTAATGAAAGAATATGTAGAGATGAAGGAAAATTTGTTAGATTGAGCAAATAATCATCTAAATAATACTTGAATATTAACAATGAAATCCTTAAATTTCTGCTTAATTATGGGGAGAAGGCCCTATTCCTTGATGTCCAGAACAGGCTGGTTTATGCCAGTTGTGCTGACATTATTATTAAAAACCTGCCCTCTAGTCTTTCTCTCCAAAAATGTCCCAGTTTGGTTCTACTATTAGTAATAGGTGCTACTATTCACATTTGTGTATCCCATCCTTTTCCATGGAGCCCATTAACAAGAAATTAAAGGAATAAAAGGGAAAGAGTGTTTGACTTCTCCTCTTTGGCTAATGAGGGTGCCACAGAATTTCTGGCTAACTCATGGTCAGAAGACCCACTCTTTGCAACCATTAAAGTCTGTGGGGACCCTCTGTCCCCCATCACCCCCAAAAGAGTTCTCTGTGCAGTCTAGGTGTGATTTGCCTAAGGAATGATTTGATGCCAAGTTAAGCATACTGAATAGTAACTAGGAAAACATCGTATGGCTTGACTTTCAAGTTGAACAGTGTGGAAATGTGTGGCTGGTCACAGAGACCTGAAAAGCCCATGCCTTAGGTCCCAGGCTTGGCTGGCACAGAAACTGAGACCTGATTATTGAGCTGCCTCTCTGCCAGGTAAATGCCCTCTGTGGGAGAAGGCGTGTCTGCTGCTAGTTGTAGATACACACCAATCATGGTGGTGTGATTCACATCTCACAATCAGCATTGGATATTTCATTGAGTGCTATTGCGAGTTGTTGAACTTGTGTAACTTTTAGGTGTAACCACTTTTTCTCAGCTCTATTCACTTGCTCTGGGAGAAGGAATAAAGAATAAAGAGAAGAATTACATGTAGATTGGATTTGCCATAAAGGAAGTAAGTCCCTTAAGCAAGGCTATGTACTTTATTTCCTATAAAGTTAAAATTGAGGCATGTCTTTTGGGAAGAAGTTAATCATGTTTTTCTAGACATTGATTAAATAATCTGATCTCAACTGGCCTATGTAATAAGGACGTGGGTGATAATGCAAAAATATTGTTTCTCTTGTATGTGAGACCATCCAAATACTCTCCCTTTATAAACCATAGATCTCTAAGATAAACTAGTATTGTGTTCTTTCTTAGTAATTTGCTGCTTCTTACATTCTTTAAATCTTATAATGCAGAACCTTTTATCAAGTGTGATTGTGAAACTGGGTACACATTTTTAACATGGGACCATATGTTTTTCTCAAGACCACGGGTAGTTCATATATTAGAACTTGGAAACTCCCTACATACTCCCAGAATCTTCCCCAGACAGCTCACCCTATCCATTCCATGTGGATTCTGTATTCACAGCGGCACCTCCTTGTCTGTTCACCATTGAATCCTTGGCTTCCAAAAGTACCTGGCACATTGTGGACACTCATATATATCTGTTGACTGATTGAATGAATGAATGAATGAATGAAATGAAAAAAAATTTAAGTGCGTGTACTTTGATAGTTGTATATTCTCTATGAGATGCCTTTACCATACTGGTACTGAATGTCCTTTGAACATGAAGATCCTGCTCTCCCAGTTTTGTACATTTGGTCCAACATTAAGCATCTGTCTATTTTGTGTACCTTTGAGATCCTCTTAACCTTCCTCCCCGACCAAAACTCATCAGCATCAGTTACGGATGGACTATGGCATCTTCTCCTGTGTTGCTGGTGTCTGACTACACAGACACCCTGGGATTGCTAAGTTGAGATACCACATAGCAGCCTATACTGAATCTGCAGTGAGCCACACAGGTACCAAGTTTGAGATCTAGAACCTCAGACAAGGCTCAGCCACCCTTAAGCTTGTGATACTTGTGTGAAGGTGCTTGTGGGAAATTCTTCCCTCCATCTTCTTTCATCAGGCCATTCTACTGCTCAGAAATCTTCAGTGGCACCTAAGACCTTCCAAAATAAATGCCAAATATTGGCATTTAGGGTCTCTCACAAACTGGCTCCAGTGTATCATATGGGACCATCTTCTCCTACCCCTTCTTTCCTTTCTTTCCTTTCTTGAAGGCACCTCCTTTACTTTCGGCATACCAGGGTATTGTCTGGGCCCCAGGCTTACCCTTTCGGTTCACACACGTCTTTATTTATCCCAACGTACTCTTTCCTTCATGCACCCAGTCCCCAAATGTAATCACACTCCCACTCTTCGTTCCTCAAAAATCCCCCCCCAGCTGTCCAGTCCAGCTCCCACACCATCTCTCCTTGGACATTTCTGCTGTTTCTTCCCTCACACCAAATCCTTCTTAACACTGTGCTTCTGATGCCACAATATCCTAGACTTGGTGCCACCCCAAGCCTGTTCTTGCCACTGAATCCCGAACACCCCAAGGGAAGGAATTCTGTTTGTTCTCTTTTCCCTCCAGTGATGGGCACAGTGTTGTATGCAGATAAGGCACGTTAAGGTGATGCTAGATGACCTGAACTCTTATTTGTCCCCTCCTTGGAAAACACTCTCTCAGAAGAAAGCAATGAATCTCTACACCTAACTTGATGTCTTGTATGAGGAATCAAGACCTGCTGTTATGAATGCACAGGGCTCCTGAACCTCAGAATTCAATCAAACAAACAGAAGGGAGCAGTTTAATTGTCTTAGTTTTAAAAGGTCTAAACTACATAGTAATACTTCAGTAAATTTTCCACTTGCGTATACTGACAAGTGCATTGTTGAGTTTTTAGACTGCTTCAGTATTTCCATTTGGAGCTCCAAATCATTTTTTACAAATGATGAGTTTATTGCAAAATATTAGGAAAATGTATGGCTTCAAACATGGGTAGGTTTAGTATAATAGACTAGCCCATATTTTTAGATATCTATCATTTTCACTTGGAAGTTAACATTTTAAGGCATGACTAATAAACTAACAACTAAAATACAGTGTCAATTATTGAGGTGTTATAGTTATTTAATTTCCATTACTTTTATCTTTCAATTTGTAAGGGAGTCAGTATCAGGGACTAAAAGATCTTAAAAGCAGTCAGTCTCACTTGTGTCATTTTGAAAGTGTCAGCAAAAAATAATGGGTGAAATTTTGTTAAATTCCATTTTCTAAATAAAATAGCTTGCTTTAACCCCTGACTTGAGATAAAGAGGCAGATGGTTTACAAATGTTTCATTCTTTTTTCTAAATCAATCAGACCTCAGGAAAATTTAATGAACATCTTTGGAAAGGAACTGATCATTGTAGTCTGCTGAATTCTAGGTAAAGAAAAAAGTTGGTACAGGTAAAAATATCTTCAAATACTGTGCACAGCAAGTAACAAGGCCCTGTTATGAGTAAATCTGTTTAATCTGATATTTTCTCTCTTCCAGTAACAAATTAGATTTGTAAATTGCGACCATATGTGTCCGCTTCTGGATTTAGTCCTTCTAATAGAGGCATTGTTGTAATATGCATGCCTGACTGGGGATCATTTGCTTCTCCTTGATTAATTCCAGAGATGGTGAGCTTCCTCCATCCCCAAGTATAAAACCCAAGTCAGATGACTGAAATTATAGGAAGGCTTTTTTAATGGATGAATTTTTCTTCCATTCACCTCTTATCCATTGTCTTGTTTCCAGAAGTTAACTAACAGTAAGTTCCTGAAGGGCAGGAACTAGGTCTTGGTAGAGGTTGGTTTTCCCACCTTGCCAGCACTGACTAGGAGCTGAGTAAAGGGAGTGAATCTACTCTCCCCTGCAGGGAGAAGTCCTTTGAAGGCCCTTACTCTACCCAGCCAGGTCTTCTTTCTCCTACCATGATTCTCTCAACACTCCTCCTAGTTATATCCAGTACTATTACTTTATCCTCATCATTATACATGAATAATAAAAAACCCAAGCACTCAAGACACCAGAACATGTGAACATTTGACACCCAGTGAATTTGAAAGCAAGACCTGGGGCACAAAGCAAACCCAACCAGAAAAATATCCTGTAAAAAAAAAAACCTCGGGTTTCCCTGGTGGCGCAGTGGTTGAGAGTCTGCCTGCCGATGCAGGGGACGCGGGTTCGTGCCCCGGTCTGGGAGGATCCCACGTGCTGCGGAGCGGCTGGGCCCGTGGGCCATGGCCGCCGGGCCTGTGCGTCCGGAGCCTGTGCTCCCTAACGGGGGAGGCCACGACAGTGAGAGGCCCGTGTACTGCAAAAAAAAAAAAAAAAAAAACCTCATCAGATAATAGAACTATGTCCCTAAAGTTATTTGAATTAGAAGACTTGAAAAAAGTAAGGTTGACATACTAGTTGAAGGTACTATCTGAAACCAATATTCACATTATAAATTCTACAATATCTGTGATGCAAGGTTGCAGTATAATTCAATTATGAATACTCTTCAAATAGAACAGGAGTTGGCAAACTACAGCCCGAGTCCCAAATATGGTCTACTGCCTGTTTTTGTAAAGTTTATGGGAACTCAGCCCATTTGTTTAGGTGTTGTCTGTGGCGGCTTCTGCACTGCAACATCAGAGTCCAGTAACCGTGGTACAGACCTTGTGGCCCATGGAGCCTGAATCATCTGCCCCTGACCCCTAAGTAGAATATCAACCAAAATAGACATTCCTCTCATAGCCCCGAATAACTCAGATATTTCTGTAGTAAAATAGAATATTTTATTTGGATTAACATTAGAGAAAAACCATCTCAAGCATGTTGTCAGTGATTGTATGTTACACTTGTGCATGCTATATTTTCTATACAGTTATCCAGTTAGATTAGGTTAGATACACTCTTTACTTGGGGAATTTGCTTTTTCCATTCACGTATACTACACAACATGTTTGAGCCAGGAATATAGGATTCATTCTTTTCCCAATTATTTTCTAACATTTAATTATGAAAAGAAATTAAACATGCAAGTAAGTTGAATCTGATTTACAGTGAACATCCATAAACCTACCACCTATATCCTACCACTAACAGTTTGATATATTTGATTTATCATATTTATTTATGTATTCATCTATCCATTCTCTATTCATGTTATTTGTTATAACAAATTTTATTTCCTGATGCATTTCAAAAAAAATCACAGACATAACTACACTTCCCCTCCAAAATATTTCAGCATGCACGTCAATAACTAGCGTTTAATATTTATCTCCAGTTCCTATTTTTTCCTTTGAAGTATAATTTATATGCAAAGAAATGCACAAATTTTATGTGTACCATTCATCAAGTTTTAATAAATAGCACAGATGTGTAACCCAAACCTCTATCAAGGTATAGACGTTGCCCATCACCCCAGGAAGTTGATTCATGCCCCTTCCCAGTAAGTCTGTAAACCTCCACCCTACTATCTCAAAGGCAGCCTTGCTGTTACTCTGTTGTTGTTGTTTTTCCTGCCATCAGTTAGTTTTGCCTGTTCAAGAGTTCCATATTAAATGAAACCAAGAGTATGCGTCATTTTGCCTGAATCTTCCTTTGTTAAGCATGAAACTTTGGGATTCATCATTACTATTGTGTGTATCCACAGTTCTTTCTTTTCCATTACTAAGCAGCATCCCATTGTATGAATGGACCACAGATTTTTTATTTATTATTATTATTTTTTTTGCTGTACGCTGGCCTCTCACTGTTGTGGCCTCTCCCATTGCGGAGCACAGGCTCCGGACGCGCAGGCTCAGCGGCCATGGCTCACAGGCCCAGCCGCTCCGCGGCATGTGGGATCTTCCCAGACCGGGGCACAAACCCGTGTCCCCTGCATCGGCAGGCAGACTCTCAACCACTGCGCCACCAGGGAAGCCCCACAGATTTTTTTTTAATCCATTCTCCTATTGTTGAGCATCTGGGCTTTTTCTAATTTGGGGCTATTTTAAATAAAGCTGCCAAGAACATTCTCATACAAGTCTTTTTGTATATATATGTTTTGATTTTCTTGGGAAAATATCTAGGCTTGGAATCTCTGGATCATTGAGTAGGTGTATGTATAGTTTTGTAAGAAACTGGCTGACCTTTCCCCACAGTAATTGCACAGTTTTACAGTCCCACAATAATATATGAGTTTCAGTTTCTTCGCAGCCTTGCCAACTTTTGGTAGTATCAGTATTGTAGAAATAGCCATTCAAGTGAGTATGAAGCACTATCTCATTTTGGTTTTAATTTGCCCTTCTCTTGTGACCAAGGGTATTGAGTATTTCTAAATTTTCTTAAAGATAAATTTAACATAGGTATTTACTGCTAGTACAGCAATCTTAAAACTGAAAAACTTGATGTGGGGAAAATTCACATACATTTTCATTTTTTTTAAGAGCAGTTTTCCCTATAAAATTTCATTACATAACTAATTTTAACCCTTTTCTTTCCAAGACGTCTAAGATATTAAAATATTTGCTGTTGCAAAATGTATGTGCACGAACAGAGAATTACTGTAATTTGTTCAAAACAAGGTGCCCCTGTAGTAGTTTCTCATTACTTTATATGTTTTTTTATTTGTTCGTTTGTTGGTTGTTTTGGGGGGGGTGTTTTTTTGCCTATCATTTTATTTGGCTTATTCTCTCATACTCTTTCTCCTTCTGATAGATTCCAAATATCAGTGTTCAGTTGAAACTATCAATCTCCCCCCTGACACTTCCCTTTTACCACCACAATAGCATTAGAAGAAATATTTCCCAGGCTGAATTACATTCTGCAGAGCTGAGCTAGGATGTTGTCTAGAAATGTTAAACTGACTTAAATAAGTTACTGATGTTTATTTTTCTTTCATCTTTAGCTCCTATTAGAAACCTGCCATGTCAGTACTTCCTTGGATTTCCCCTCCATTCTGTTGTCTAATTTTATCCTATCATTTTTTTTTAAGATCTGTTCAAACCACATTTCTGCCCAGATAGTTTCCCTGGTGAATTTCACTTTTTTATTTTTATTTTTCTGGTCTATGTGGTTATATGCCCGTGTATGCTAAGTTAACAGTTTCTATGTTACCCACTCTTAATTTATAATTTTATACATTGTTTCCATTTCAAACTGTATTCCTCAAGGTAACAAGTCTTAAGTGTTTTACTTTTTTTTTTTTTTTTTTTTTTTTAGTCTCAACCCCAGAAGCTTATTGTATGGAGTCCATCTAGTGTGTATTCACTTTCATTCAATGTAAAATTAAATAAAATACAAGATTAATTTACTCAGGGTACAATGAAACAGATAGTTAAATGTTTGACCCTGTATTTCTGCAAGTATTCTTCTCTTCAAAACAAAATGCAGAAATACATTATCCCTTGTAAATTTAAAAGTCAATCATTAGATCAGTTTCCTTTACTACTGTTGGCTGCCAAGGAGTGTTCTGTGCTATTCACGTTGTTTTGATTATCTGTTACCTTTGATAAACTAGCCCAAACCCTAGTGGCTTTAACAACAAACCCCGTTTTACTTGCTCAGGATCCTGTGGGTGAAGAATCCAGGCAGGGTTCATGTGGGTATCTCTCTTGCATGTGGCATTAACTGAGGTCATCCACTCTACTGGCTGGGTTCTCCAAAGGAAGCTCCAGGAAGGGCCTCCACGTACCCCCCTCTCTCCACGTGTCTAACTTGCGCTTCCTCCCAGCATGGTTGTCACCAAAGAGTCAAACATCTAATACAAAGGCTGGCTTCCAAAAGGAGCGATCTGCCATGAAGAGGTCTACAACTGTGTATCTCTGAAGGCCCAGCCTTAAGAAGTTAGAAGGTTACAAAGCATCACCTCTGCTGCATTTCACTGGTCTAAGAAAGTCATGAGCAGTCCAGATTCAAGGGGAAGGGGAGTGAACTCACTCCTCTGTGGAAGCAGTGGCAAGAATTTGCAGCTAACTTTATCACTCATCTTCCTGACATAAGTGTGTCTAGCTAGTTTAACTGGCTAGACTTCTTTAACCAGGATTCACTGCTTCACTGGAGCTGTAGAGTATTAGTCTGAAAGCTCTGGGGTGATCTTCTGACCTCTCTATGAAGTTGTGGTTTTAGCTGAATTCCCAGCAAGAGCTCTTTTTCACCTTTCACCTCTATGTGCAGAACACAGGCTTGGGATGTGACAGCAATGCAACACCTTCTACCAAAAGAGGGCTCAGGAAAAAGATGAAGAAATTCCTTAAAAATCCTCTAAAAATGACATAACCTCGGGAAAGAATAGCTACCGAATGCTATTTTATTTTGCATAAAGGTATTTCTGATGACCAATTCTCAATAGGTGGTATATGCTAATTATTTTTTTTTCAAACAGTCCTTTCAAGGACCTGGGCATGTTAAACTGTTTAACCCTGTTGCAATACAGAGCCCACATTTATGGCACAACAGGCTAGAGTTCTTTACTGGATCTCTGGAAAAGATAAAAAGGGGGAGATACAAAGTATGACCCCTATGCTTAGCTTATTTTGTACAGGCTTTACATTTTCCTTAGGTTAATGCTAAGGTTAAATAATGGCATTTCTGTTCTCTACTCCCTAACCTCTCTGACACAAAATACTGTTCCAACATCCAAATTAGGACAAAAGAAGCTTGGTGCTTTTGGTGGTAATGGTGGGGTGGAAGGTGTGTGTGCATGTGCGCGCGCACACACATGCAATTATATGACGATGGCAAGGGGACAGGAAGTCTAAGTAAATGATGGGAAAATAAAGAAACACTTATTTTCATGAGTTAAATAAATTGACATCGAGTCTATCTTGTCTAGTCACCATGGGTAAAATCAAGTCATTTTCTAGGATAGTGCATTAATTATATAAAATTCTAAGTTTGGGGGAATTGAAATTTTTGGTATTTTCCTATATTTTGAGGGTCAAAAAGGACAAAAGAAAGGAATTATGATGTTTATTTTTGTTTTGACTTTCAGCTTCCTTTTTAAAAATTTCAAATTATTCTTACCTAGTAATTACTTGTTTATGTTTCTTCCAGGTTTATTAAAATATAATTGACAGCACTATTTAAGATTAAGGGGTACAGCCTCATGATTTGACTGACATACATCATGAAATTATGACCACAATAAATTTAATGAATATCTGTCATCTCATCTAGATACAACATCAAAGAAATAGAAAAAAAAATTGTTTTCCTTGTGATGAGAACTCTTAGGATTTCCTCTCTTGACAACTTCATCTATATCATATGGCCGTATTAATTATGTTCATCATATTGTACGTTACATTGCCAGTACTCATTATCTTATAACTGGAGGTTTGTACTTTTCGACCACCTTCATCCACCTCCCCCTCCTCATACCCCTGTCTGTGAGAGCCACAGATCTGATCTCTTTTTCCATGAGCTTGCTTGTTTGTTTTTGAAGTATAATTGAGTTAGAGCACTATGTTCATTCCTGGTACACAACATAGTGATTTGGTATTTCTGTACATTTCAAAATGGTCGCCACGGTAAGTCTAGTTTACTATCTGCCACTGCACAAAGATATTACATAATTATTGATTATATTCCCCACACTGTGTGACTCATTTGTCTTGTAACTGAAAGTTTGTACCTCTTAATCTCCCTTACCTATTTCTCTCCTCCCCCCACCTCTGGCAGCCACCTGTTTGTTCTCTGTATCTATGACTCTGTTTCTGTTTAGTTATGTTTGTTCATTTGTTTTGTTTTTTAGATTCTGCTTATAAGTAAAATCATACAGTATTTGTCCTTCTCTGTCTAACATTTCATTTAGCATAATACCGCTAGGTATTATTATTTTTTTAAGTGAAGTACTTTTATTTTATTATTATTTTTTACTTATTTATCTATTTTGGCTGCGCCAGGTCTTAGTTGCAGCATGTGGGATCTTTAGTTGCGGCATGAGAACTCTTAGTTGCGGCATGCATGCAGGATCTAGTTCCCTGACCAGGGATTGAACCCAGGCCCCCTGCACTGGGAACATGGAGTCTTACCCACTGGACCACCAGGGAAGTCCCTTTAAACTATTAACCATTTATACAATAAAGCAAGAGAAGTATGTCTTCCTTGGTTCTGGAGGAATCATTTTATTCTGTTTATGTTCCATTCCAACATTTTACTCCTTTTCATATATATATATATATATATATATATATATATATATAATTTTTAAGAATTTTTTTGATGTGGACCATTTTTAAAGTCTTTATTGAATTTGTTACAATATTGCTTCTGCTTTATGTTTTCGTTTTTTGGCCCTGAGGCATGTGGGACCTTAGCTCCCCAACCAGGGATTGAACCTGCACCCCCTGTATTGGAAGGCAAAGTCTTAACCACTGGACCACCAGGGAAGTCCCTCATATATTTTTAAAAAAAAATAGCTCATGTTAATTTTTAAAAAGTCACTTTTTAAAGTAATCAGTAATGCAGTTCAACCCCACCAATAAGAAATAAAACAATACAAAAATTACATTTGTTCTCCTGCTTATCTCCTTATGAACAGGAAAAGAAAATGAAGAAAATCTCTACTCTGGTTGGGATAGCATTTTCTCCTAGGTTGATACTGACCTGTGCTTTGAAGGGTGTGACAACCTGCTTACTGAAGGCACTTTCATTTTACTTTTTTGAAGCTTTTAAAAAATCTATGCAGAATACCAAGATCTAGTTTCCATGGTACATTTTCTGTGAGAAGAGCTCATTAGAGTAATTTATTGGGGCTTGTATGACTTAGAAATGGGTCCAACAGGAGCTAAACCAATACCACCAACCCATTTCATGTAGAACAGTAAGCACATTAGGTGATGAAGATTTTGTCAGTTCCCCTCCAGCCAGATTAAACCAACAAATTAAAAATGAAGGATGCCTGCATTGCCTGCAAATTTCCTGAGCTGCTTTATCAAGGCTTCCTCTGGGGTCCTGATTTGCCGCATTGCCTTTGACTAACATGGAGGCATCCGAAGCAGAACAGGGACAGCGGCCACTGATGACTTCAGATTGATCTTCATATAATTGTCCCCAATTAGCAACCCCTAGGAACACATCATGGAACATTTATAAGTGAAAATAATATTTCATTTAACAGGAAGCTTGAGTGAATGAAATATGGCAATGGGCTTAATTAAGGAGAGGAAAATTAGTGTGTTCAAGTCTGTAGGATAAGTAGAATTTAACAATTGAAAAAGAGAGATATTACTACATAGTGACATTAAAAAAAGTAGCACTTCTGGGAAAGGACGGAATTTCCTATGTGTGTGGACATCACCCTCACCCCTTACCCCACAGAGGAAACATTTTGCCCACTGCAGCCTTCTCTTAAATCAAGATATACACTGAGTTTTAGAAAATAAAAAGGTTATATGTAAATTTAGGTATACAGAAATGTAATAAATGTTTTGTTGTTTTTATAAAAGGATTTGTCATGGTGCAACATTAGATAATATGTACTCTTGAAGTATTTAATATTTGAGGCAACTGATAGCTTAGCAGCTGATTAGTGGATGTTTTTATTCCAGTTGAAGTTGTACAAGTCAAAACATCCACTCAGGAGATTGCTTGCTTATTCCAGTGATGTTTTATGACAGAAGTATAATAAAAGTGTTAGCATTCCTTTTTTTCACAGTGCAGTTCTAAGGAAGACAAACTTCAGGGAGATAAAGGATACACTTAGAATACGAAGTGAATGTCCTGCCTTTTACTGACTGTGCTCATCTCCATCTGTGAGCAAATTTTTTGAGTACCAGGCACAGAACTTCCTATTTTGAAGTACAGAGATGTGAATGCTATTTGGCCTCTGTCCTCAAGGAGCTGAAAATCTGGCAAAGACAAATATTAAAAACAAATCATCGTAGCATGTTTTGATAAGTGATAGAGCTGCTCTGGGGTCTCCAGGGATGCAGAGCCTTGATCAGCCTAG